>NC_140199.1:19495931-20095931 GCF_965226575.1 Pagrus pagrus
GAGCAGATGGGAAACGTTGCTGTGGAGAGGGGCATCTGGGGTGCTCTGCCTAGCCTGCTGCCACTGAGGCCCAACCGTGGATAAGTGGAAGAAAATGGATGGATGGACCTTCAAAAGTGCTAATAAGCTAATGTTAGCATGCTGATGTTAGCATTTAACTATAAAACACTGCTGTGACTCAGTACAGCCTCGCAGAGTCTTGTTAAATAAATGATCATGAGCTGGAACTTGCTCACTCTTCTGTTCCTGGCAGTCTAAGCAGACGTAACATGGATGTATGTCGGTCATTTGATGGTGAAACTTTTTGGAGTTTTTTTCTGACTTCTGTTCCACATGAGTGGTGTTTGGACGATCTGCAGACTTTGCTTCCTGATGCAATTTGACCCAGGCTGGAGGACGACACACGGTCAGGGTGTGGATCAAAGCACCAGCCTGCTGCAGGGGGTGACGCAAGGAGGAGACGGGGAGAGGAGGAGAAGAAGCCAGAGAGAGATCGGGAGAGAGTCTCTCATCATTATTGTCACAGTGTCACACACTGTGGCCAGTCAGTGTCAACATCAGTCTGTGCTGGCCCTGGGCGTCTGGCGGGTGACACTCTGCCTCTCCTTCCATCCATCCATCGCTCCCCGTCGTAGCTTCAAACCCACATACACGAGCACATTTTAATTCTCATACCGAGAATTTTATTTGTCTGTGCCACAGGGATTTTCGTCATGCTCGCTCTCTTCATCACTGCCCGCCATTCTTGCCAGTCCAGTCATACTGGTTCCGGCCTGAGGCTGCGGGATGTCCTCTTTTCAGTTCCCCTTCCCGTCCCCAGGTCAAGGACACGTTCCCTCAGCTGCAGTGAAGAACAGCGAAAAACTTTGACATCAGGCAGGGACCAAAGCCTCATGAATGATTGATGCGCGACTGCTGACTCATCACACAGGAGAGGGAAACCAATATTTTGACCTAAAACGTAACAAGATTTACATTTGTTGAGTAGAGCAGAGACACACGCAGGTCGTCGAGGCTGCAGATAACTTTGCAGCGATGCTTCCAGTGTTTTTTTTTGTGCAATGCGGTGTTATCACGTCTCACTGTTTCACAATCTGTTAGCGGCTGAGATTGCCAGATACAGAAAACGTCGGCCTGGCCTTAAGTGATAGTCTGTGAGATGCTTGTGCTTTTTAGTGACTACTTTTATGTTTTGCTGCTGAACCGAGTTGAGATTACGTGGCAGTCAAACAGCGTGGTGTGTTTTCCGCTTCCTATCTCGAGCCGCACATTTCCCTCTGAAGTCTGACTTCCTCTGGGTTTTTCGATTTTTTTTTTTTTTTGCTGTCAGATCGGAAAAACAGAAAGTACCCCAATAACTATTAGAAAAATTGCAAAGTGAACCCCTGTGTTTGAAGAATGCACCGACTTGTAATCAAAATGAGATAACAAGCATGCCGAGTCCATCCAGATTTGGTTCAAAAGAGGTTCGGAGGGATTTGTCCTCTTTCTCCTTTTTGGCCTGATTCTAGCGAGTGTGTCCGAGTCGAGACGGGGAGGGAAATTTATTTTGAGAGAATGATGAAGCGAGGTATAAAGGAGTGAAGGGAAAAGATCAAAGGGATAAAACAGCCATTAGCTTCTGCACAGGACTACTTTTGCTTACAAGACCCCGACATTCTGCGGGGCGAGGAGATTGAATCTCACCTCTATTTTCTCCCTCTCCATTTGTCCTCCTCTGCTATCGCCACATCACCTCTCGTCATCTATCTCCTCCAACATGGATTTTCTGCCTATTAGTGCCCTAATCTTTTTCTGTCCCCTGTCTACCTCTCTGTCTCGCCTCGCTATCTGTCTATTTCCATCTCGGTCTTTCTCAGTTTTATTTCAGAATATCTCGTTAAAATCAGGCTTGTTTAAAAAAAGTTCCCATTTGCCTTGTTTTTTAATTAAACGAACAATTTGATATCATTTTTAAATACTTAATTTTTCTCCAAATCCTCAAGGATGTTTGGCTTGTAGCCTGTTTATGTAATCGTAAAAGCACTTTCATCATCCAAACATACAATGGACGTTACATCTCACAATTTATTTACCAAATTAACAAAGCTCACAACCTGTATCTCCCTCTCTCATACAAACACACAGACACAGACAGAGGCTGGCCTACAGCGTGTTGCTTGTTGTGTGCTGCACATCTAGGGATTTCTCTGATGCAAGGGGACGCAATGAAGGAACAGAGTGACGCCAACCCCGCTGTGTTTGTGCGGGGTGCGATCATGCATCTGTGCTTGCACATGTGTTTTTTTTTTTCTTGTGTGTGTGTGTGTTAGTGTCTGTTTGGCCGTGTGTTGTCACCTCTGTCACGCCGACTTAGTAACTGCTTATTTGTGAGTTGGGACGTCTGCATCAGCGGGTCATGTGCGGCACGCGCTCGTGACGGCGAGGTCTGCTCTCGTCTTCGTACGCGCCGTCCGACCCTCTGTTTTTCCGCGTACGAGCGCGCGCGTCGCCCGTCGATCCGCTGTCAATCCGGCTCATCTCCTCATCTGTTCATTAGCATGACAGAGGGGCTCTCCTGCCAAAGCAGTTAGTCACAAGAATCAGCCCCTGTCACAACACATTACGGCAGCAGGCATCTCTAATAGCACTGGCAATCGTGGCAACCATAGCCAATGCCCACACTGCTCACACACACACACACACACTTGTACCAATCAAGAGTTGCACTTGATCCGCACCCAGGGACTGTTTCTGTATCTCTCTCCATCTCTTTCTCCACCCTCATCCTCCCTCCCTCCTTCCTTCCTTCCATCCTCCCCCTCTATAGCATGGCACTTACAGCAAGGCTTACAGGCCTTACAGTCATTCATCTTCCTCTTTCCTCCCTCCATCATCACCTTACATTAGCCAGGTTACCTGTGCTCGCCCTCTCCATCCCTCCCATTTTCTTGTCCTTCTCTCCCCGACTAGCTCTATTTCTGTCTCCCTCCTTCCTGCCCTCTGTCTTCATAATGCTCGAAGAGAGATCAAGACTTTTCATTTTTAATCCATCCGTCTTCCCCTCGTGATGTTGTAGTTTCTCTTTCTCTCACTCTCTCCGGCTCTTTGAACCCCCCCTCCCCTCCCCTCCCCGACACTCTCCTCTTTCTTCGTTATCACCTGCTCAGGGTGTCTCATGTGATTTGTACAGCAAGTTTGATCCAGCCGTCTTCCTGTCACTGGGGAGCCGCAGTTGTCATATCAAATAATAAAAAACACATATGTTGTGATGCCTTTTGTCGACACGTCTCACAATCACAGTTCATGCCTCTCGACTTTGCACATCGTCACGTGACGGTACCGTGGGACTGTTTTCCTGAACAAGAACTTCGAAATGTTTTGAAACAAAGGAATTCTGAGAGCTTTAATGGACGAACTGTAAATGAGTCCCACGCTGAATATGTGCTTGAACACAAATGACAGGGTAAGCAGGGAGTGAGACTGTCGGTTGGTGCAACAATTGAGGGTGTTTGGGGGGAGGACATGTAATTTGGCTGTCTGTGTGTCTCCAGTGTTACCGGAATCCCCGACTGGGGTGGACTTACTGGTTTTTGTTGAGGTTTTTGTATGTGTGAGGTCATGTCAACCCCACCCTTA
Source organism: Pagrus pagrus (assembly GCF_965226575.1). Lineage (NCBI taxonomy): Eukaryota > Metazoa > Chordata > Actinopteri > Spariformes > Sparidae > Pagrus > Pagrus pagrus. Next base: position 19,499,550 of record NC_140199.1, read on the forward strand.
CTTTGTGTGTGTGTGTGTGTGTGTGTCTGTTTGTGTGAGAGACAAAAAGTGGGGTAAGACCGAGCAAGGATTTACCTGTAAGGCAGCAGCTGTCAAGTCTTGTCTCCCAGAGTAGCCATTAGTGTTGAATGGCATTTGACAACAACCCTCCTACCTACAGGCCTTTAAGCACACACACATAAAGAAAACAACTGCCGTCATCAAGAACTGACCGAGGAAGGACGGGCGATCTTCCATAAGTGTACAATTGATTACATCAAGTTGTTCATACTCATCACATTTTTACAATGTTTCTTTTGGCTGTATCGTGAAGAAAACAACTAGTTCTTCTGTCACTGTCACAAAGTGAAAATGAAGTAAATATGACAGATTGTTTTGAAGTTATAGGCGTGAATTTAATTTGAAATGAGTCCACTGCAGTGTCAACAGTATGAAAAGTGATTCAGGAATAAATGTGTAACCTCTCCACTCTTAAAAAACCCAGACAGACAGAAACAGCTCTCCGCAACTGAACATGAGACGCTAGAAACACCTCCACTAAGACCACAACAACACTCGTATATCACCTCCCTGAGACTGAAAAGGCGTCTGTCACCCCTCAGCGGACGCCGTGCACCAAGGTGTGCTCTCGGCCCATTTGGCCTATGGATGAAAAGGGGCCCCCATCAATATTGTATTAGTTATTCATTTCACTGTTAATTCTGCATAATGCAGAATCCTGTCTCCTCTTTTAGGAATTCAAAGAAAAGAGGCCTGATGTAATTTAATGTCTCTTAAATAAGAGATAAGAGATCTTTATGCAAAACTTAAGGCAGTTTTAACTTTGTGCTTCAGCACCTTGCAAAAGTATTCAGTGTTGCAACCTGGACATCAGATTCACTGTCTTACCATCTCATTAACTCATCACACAGTGTTTTTCCAACAAAAACAGACACATGTTGGATGTTCAGGTATCCCCCTGCCTTGGTAGAACCACCTTTCGCTGCCATCACAGTGGAAAGTCTTTGGCTGTGTGTCTCCACAGACTGCAATTTTTGCCTATTCTTCTCAGAAAAATTGCTCAAGGTCAGTCAGATTGGAGGGAGACCGTCTGTGAACAGCAATTTTCAAGTCTCACCACAGATTGTCAATTGGATTGAGGTCTGGGTTTTTGACTGGGTCATTCTAACACATTATCATTCTTTGCCTCAAACTATCTCAGCGTAGGTCTGGCTGTGTGGTTAGGGTCACTGTCCTGCTGGAAGGTGAACCTCTGCCGTTTCCCTCAAGAATTGTGAAGAAGGAAGTGGAAAGCATCCCCACATCACGATGCTGCCGCCACTTTATTTCACTGAGGGGATAGTGTGCTCAGGGCGATGCTCAGTTGGGTTTCAGCCACACATACAGTTTTGCATCAGAGTTCCTTCTTCCACGTGTGTGCTGTGTCTCCGACATGACTTCTGGAAAGCTCCAAGTGGCATCGAATTTTCTTCTCACCACTTTTTTATATAAAGGCCAAATTTCTGGACCAACAGTTATCTTAGGGACAGAGTCTACAGATCTGTCCAGCTCCTCCAGAGTTACTCTTGGTCACTTCACTGATTAACGCTCTCTTTGCTGGGTTTTAGGTGGTTTAGGTGGGCGGCCTTCTCTTGGTAGATTTGCTGCCATATTCTGTCCTGCTTTGTACTCCTCCGCAGCTTTATCCCTGTTTGGTAAGCAAACTGGTCTTCATCATTCTGGTTTGTTTTCTAATGTTCCCTAACAAACTCCTTCAGGTGTATTCATACTGATATTAAATTGCACACAGGTAGGCTATTTTGTATTTTGTATGTCCATTACATACAACTCCATTTGCATTTGAAACATAACAAAATGTAGAAAAGTGCAAAAGGGGGGGTGAATAATTATGCAAGGCACTGTATTTGTCCTCTGAGTGGTCTCTAAGTGTCCATCTGTGTGTGCGTGTGTGAGTAGCAATCAGTTGGAGGAGCAATGAGAGAGGACAGAAGAGTGACCCGGTGAGGGGACGGGGAGGTGGAGTGTTGCACAAGTTGGGAGAGAGGTGGATCAGAGGACATGAAGGGGGAGGAGGGCGAGCTTGCCCGTAGCCCGCCGAGGCAGAGCAGAGCCGGTTGCGAGTACAGTGGGATGGAGGGTGAGGCACGGGGTGAGGAGGGGGGAGGGCAGGGTAGAGTGGGTAATTACAGGGGCCCAGAGAGGAGAGGCCTGTAATCAGCCTGCCCTCAGGAAGGAATGCAGCTCATCTTCTCATGTAATTACTGGCATTTAAACAGCCTCGGCTTCCAAACACTCATCCCACTGTACTGCTCACCTATTCACCATACGTATCTGCACACACAAACACACACACACACACACACACACACACACACACACACACACGGTCAAAGTGAGACAAGAGAAGGACAGTTTTTCAGCAAGACTTTCAAATGCAGGAAGTGAGGTGGCAGGAGGGAGAGACAGAATACAGACAATATGTGTGTGCTTGTGTGTGTGTGTGTGTGTGTGTCTGTGTGTGCACCATAGTTAATGGCTGTGTAGACTGCAGGCCTCTAGAGGAGCCGGCTCCATGTGAATACCCACCATGGCAACCAGCCACTCTGGGTAGATTTGCGCAACTCTCATCAAGCAGCTGCGCAGTGGTGGAGCAGACAAGCAGTGGCGCCTTACACTCGACACACACACACGCGCGCACGCTCGCGCACACACACGCAGACAGGCAGGAAGGGGACGAGTCTCACTCCAGCATATGAGTTTGACCTCCAAGTAATAGTTGTGACATTGGTCTGTAATTTCGAGAGGATAATAGGAAAACAACAATGTCTCACCCACTCCGTCTCCCCTCCCTTCCCTTCCTCTCTCTCCCCGTCTCCTCACCCCTCTCTCGCCCTCTCCCTCTCCACCTCTGATAGTGATTGATAGTGCTGCTTGTGTACGCCCGTGTTCCCATGCAGTAGGTGGTCGTCGGGGCAGGCACAAACAGCACAGGGCCACATTTTGATGGGCTATGATTAATGAGCTCGGTGGGGGGTGGCGCCCCCTAGCTGTGACAGAGCACACGTTCAGCTCCCCCCCCCCCTCCCCACCCCTCTGTCTATTCAAATGCACCAGTAGCAGCAGTGGGCTCACAGCTACAACACAAGCGCAAATCCTCTTAGCGCTCCCACTCTCGCAGTCACACTCACCCACACATTGAAAAACACAGTCACAGAATCTCTCTTAGAGTAGGCCGTCCCTTGCATACACAGTGGGTAAATATAATCCACAGTCTGTTACAAACACGCCCGCCCCACCTCTCACACACACAGCTTGAATGTGGTGTGGGACCATGTGAAACAGCCGCAAAATACAGCAAAGACATTCAACCAGTTATCAGTAAAAAACACTGCTGACTGTCACTCTGTCATTTGGCCTTATTTGCTGTCTGGAACCACGCAGGAAGATAACATGTTTACGTGTGTGTGTGTTTCCCCTCTGGCATACCCTCCAACAGGGGTGATTAAGTGTCATTATAAGACCAAGGGCTTATGTGGGGGAGACAAAAAGAGACAGAAGGTGAGTGTTTTTAAAAAGGGCAGGTCACACTTCATTTACACTTAGAGTTAGGCTAACACACCTTGCGGCCAAGTGGTCACACTTTATTTTACAAGTATATCTGCCGATGAGGTCTTGCATTTGCTGCGTGTGTGTGTGCGTGTGTGTGTGTGTGACCATGTCCTCAGGCTTGCGCTCTCTCCTCCTGCCACCCGGACATGCTGGATGGACAAGCGAAGCATTTCTGTCATTCTGCATCTCCGTCACCTGCTCGGCCTTCCCCTTCTGCCAATCTGCTTTCCAGCCTCCCGTCGCCTCCCTCTTTCTCTCTCTCCCTCTTTTTGTCTTTTTTTTTCCGGCTCACACTGATTCCATCTCTTCTTACTCGCTTGCACACACGCCTTGCACAATCAATTACACGCTCACGCTCGCATCTTGATGAAGCAGGGGAGGCTTCACACGTCACAAAAATAGCCAGACTGCAGGCGTCCTCGTTCGCATGTTGGAATCGATCAAAGGTGTGACATTTCCACTGCTGTCATGAACTAGCCTACCAACATGCCCCGACAAGTTCCTGTAACACACACGATTGTGCCTCTTATGTGATGCTTAGTTGATGAATATTTGGTTAGGAAGTTTTTTGGTTATAAGAGAAAGAATAGAAAAAAGCTACTTCAACATTTACAACACGTGTTTGTGCCCCGTTGTGTCCAAATGTAGCATTGGGAAGTCAACAATCCGGATACGTGTTAGCCTAGCTTAGGAGGCTACACACTCATGAAAAGGATACCAGCTAGCAAAGCTCAGTCATAAATAAATAAAGCTTAAGTAAAAAAAGAACATTAAGGCCAGTAAGCAGATGTTTTGTGTTTTTGTGTTTCTGTACAGTGTAGCAGTGGTTTTTCAAGCTTCAAATGTGAACTAGCTAACTGTCATTAAAACATAAGAAACAACGTCTAAGGTGTTTTAAAGCTTACATAGCTAGCTTACATGTAGCTGCTTTCTCTTGCTGCCAGTGTTTGTTATAAGCTAGGCTAACCTGTTGCTGAAACTGAAATTTTTTCTCTGACTCATAATGGCCAGTAAGTTCATTCCCCCGCTAGAATGACACTTAGTAGAGTGCATACCTCCATCAAGGCTCAACAGGCCCCTCTAATTCTATCAAGCCTAATCCAGTATCAAATAAAACAGATTGAAATTTGCTTGTATTTGGAGCCGCATCAAATTGTACTTACTCATAGATACCAACCAACTAAATATGCCTGATTTTTTTCATCAAGATCCATGCATTATTTCCTGAAAAATGACGAAAAATGGCTTAAAAAATGCTCTGTCTTGCAATGTCAAAGAAAGTGAGAAAAAAATGTTGGATCCAAACCAAAAGTCAATGGGGTCTATTCTGGGCCCAGACCCATCCTCCATCCAAGAGTCATGGAAGTCCGTTCAGTCGCTTTTGTGTTATCCTGCTGACAAACCAACAAACCAAAATGGGCACGAGTGAAAACATAACCTCCTTGGCAGAGGTGAATACCAGACTGTTGGATCATTTCATAAAGTAGGGATGCCCTCTTCAGTCTTGCTTGTTATAAGGGACTAAGAATTGTGCCTGCTGCTGCGAGGGATGAAATCTGTTAGTTAGAAAGACGCCATGGTGAGTACAAAGAAACAGGCTGCAGAGTCATGCGGAGCCGCCGCAGGTGCACATCTTGGTGGTACTATCAGAATATCCAAACAAGAACTTTCAAGGCCAGCGTGTTTCTACGAGAGAGCGCGAGGATGGATCCGTGTCGCTCTTAGCGGGACGTCAAATTGAGCTTCCTGCCTCCTGTCGCCTCGCAGCTACCATGATGAAATGAAAATAATTGCGTGTCTGTTAGTCACTGGTGAATTAACGACATTTCCTATTAAAAGATGACCAATTTTCCCCCCTGTCTGCGCTCGAAAGGGCTGCTTATACTGTAAGTGTTTGCGTGAGCCTGTGTGTGTGTGCGTGTTGAGTCAGATGGGTGAACTGCATGACTCCTCACACCCCGTCTGGCTTTGTTGATGTGAGAAGTGATGCTGTGTCGCTCCAACCTGCACTCATGTCGCCTCATGCCCTAACTGATGCCAACACACACACTGAGACCGTCCCAGTCACACGTTCAGCGATTTTTCCATCAAATCCGTCACCGAAATTTTGACACTTGCTTTTTTTTCAGTCCACACGTCTCTTCACTTCATCCTTTCCCTCCTCTCTGGTCTCGTCTCTCTCCTCCTGTAGCGAGCTGTTTTCAAGCTGATGAGGATGAGGTCAGTCTGAATATCAATCACTCAATGTAATTGTCCTTTAAGGAAGGCAAGGAGAGACTCTCTCCCTCCATCCATCTCTGTCTCTTTCGACCTGCCTCTGTGTGTGTGTGCGTGGCGCGCGACTACCTCGGGGCTTCCTTGCGAGAATGATGATAATGAGTTAGATTGGGTGAGGATGATGGATATGGTCAGCCAGTCAATGTTACGTAATGGCTGCTGATCACTCTATTTATTGGCCTTGTTTCCGCAGTCACCGGGAGTGTTCGACTGTCTGTCCGCACAGCTGTTTGTCCTTAGCGGGCTCAGCCAACCGGTTGAGCTTCATAGCTGCGGGCCAGCGTTCTTCCTCCATGAGTGTGTTTTAGGATGTCATTTGAAGTCTACTGGAGCTGCGCAAAGTGCTTTGAATCCAGCAGGCAGGAGGGACGAGCAGTGGAGTCAGGGGAGGGCCAGAAGAAGGAAAGCTCTCCCATGTCAGACGTTAAACTGCAAAGCAGAAGGGAGGAGGTGGGACTCTGTGCTGCTGTTTGTTTGTTTTTGACTTCATAGGACGTTGAAGAAAAGAAAGAAAGATTCCCGATCTTGCCAAAACCCAGCCTGACCCCGGCTTCTTCTGTAGTGTCTCTCTGTTGTTTGGCTATTCTCCTTCCTGTGCTTTATTCTCTCTTTTCCCCCACTTCTGAGTGCAGTGTTGGGATAGTGAGGGCACTGGAGGGGACAGTAATGACTAACTCTGTAAAGGTAATGATAAAGTACAGACGCTTTAGACTGCACTCTGGCTAGAGGCGCTGGGGCTAAGAAAATTACAGTTGTCCATGAGTGTGTGTGTGAGAATGAGAGGCGAGAGAAAAGAGAGGGTGGAGAACGACAGAGGGCAGAAAGAATAACAGAGGCGGTTTCACAGTCAGGCTGAGACAAAGTCAGACAGACTGTGATTCATTTTTGTGTGTGTGCGTGCACACTTTGTGTATGCCCCATCATCTCTCCTCTACACTTGTCTTTTAGTGTCTCTTGACCTGTCTTCGGCCAGCCTTCCCATCTTGTCACCTCCGTCCAGATTCCCTCTCTCTCTCTGTCTCTCTGTGTCTCTCTCCCTCCCGCCCTCCCACGCACTCCTGCCCTCTGGTCGTGGCTTCGCTCCGCCGCTGTCACTCCGACTCTCGGTTACACTGCGTTGAAGCACTCCGCCACACAGTCACCAAAGGAAGGGACTCCTTCACTTAGACTTTAGCATACATGAATAAGAGTGGGTGAGACCCTCCTGTATGAGCACAGGTTGTCTTCTGTGCATGTGTGCTTGTGTGCTCTAGAAAAGAAATACCCAGCAGCCTGTGTTTGCTTTCTAGCTGTCTGCTGTCTGTCATTAGAGTAATAAAAGACTTGCTGTGCTGCACGGCAAGGAGTTATTGTCTTTTAGGTTCCTCCATTCCGCACAAATTGCCGGCTGCTGAGCTCTGATGGATGTTTGTACGTTGGCCCAAAAACACAGGTTCCACTTTAAACCCCCAGCTCCATTATCGCAGCGCAAGACAGGGTGGAGAGAGGGGAGCTGTCTGTCTGTCTCCTACCTCTGTCATCCAAAAGTGTTTTAATTAAACTCTGCAGGCCCCAGCACACACACACACACACACACACACACACACACACATTACAGAGAGAGAAAGAGTTTATCCAAATACGCAGGGCTGTTCCTCCCATTCTGTCTCCATCTGAAGCACCGTCTCTCTCTGTTTGTCTGCCTCTGCCTCCGTGCCCCCTCTCATCGTGCCTGAAGAGTGACAGGCTGTGTTTTTCAGCCTCTGTTTGAACACCGAGCGATCAATGCCGGACAAAGGGAAAGAGCGGGGGTGAGGGGCGGGGAGGGGCAACACAATTGGTTATTGACAGTGAATTCAAAGTCTGAGAGACTGGAGGCGACGGCTTAGTAAGAGGAGAGCAAGAGGATGTGAGGAGAGAAAAACAGAGAGGGGAGGAGAGGATTGGGAGATGTGATTCATGTTCGTGGTTTAAGGACACTTTAAGACGTGTTAACTTTGATTATTCTCATTGATTTCTGTTTACCTGCATGCGTACCTTCTTGCGGTATTGTACGTGCTGAATAGAGTGTGTGTAAGTGACACAAAGTGTGGACCCCTGCCAGGGTGTCACCTGTGGATGTGCCTTGCGTTTGTAATTGTCTGCACTACTTTGTGTTTGTATGACCACAACTTTTGGAAACTCCTACATGCTACACAAACACAGAACATACTGTATATACAGTGATTCATATACATAAATGCATAAATATGTCGTGCATTTTTTTAATTTGCATCTCGGTGAATGTAAACAGCAACAACAAGATGGTGATGGTAATATAGTTTTGGCTATCTTCATATTAAAAGTCTGACATCTGGGGAAACACTGTCCATCAACTCTGAGCTTCCTCAAGAGTCCACATCTCCTTGTCCCGCTGTAGTCCTGCGCTATTAAGACTGCACGATTATTTATTCAAAATTGTGATATATAGTTTGCGTTTACATACTTTAAAAGTGTAATTTTGTGATTTTTCAGTGGTATATCACGACCAAAACACCTGTTAATACGGGGAAGCTAGCAGCTCTGGTGGGATTATGAAGGCTAAGATACACACTATCTTTGTAAAGCTCTTACTGTCTTTTTTAAGAACAAATAGGTGGAATCCTTTGAGAAAATAAGGCACTGAGCATGAGAGTTGGCACGAAAGATCTTGCAGCTATCATTTATTTGTTCCTGTGTTGCATAATACTCTCTCACCCAGTCTGAAGCCATAAGAAAAAAAAGCAGATTTGATCAATGAATAGTGTGAAGGAGTCATGAAAACAATGCGTTCATCATTTCAGTTCATCGTCTCTCATTCATTTAGTTTTTTCCTGTTTACTACACTGAATACATCAAATATAATTTTCTCTCCCAAAAGTTTCAAGTGATCATTTTTTTATATTTGCGAGCACACTTCGCTGACTCATCGCCAGAACAGGCCTTTCTGCTTTAACTGAACAGCACTGGAGTCTAGGTGGGATAAAGCGTAAAAGCTTGCCACATTAGGGTTCACCTTGGGGTCACGGTGTAGTGAGTAAAAGTAGTTGTTGGAACGTCTTTATAGAGGAAGTCGCCAGAGAAGAGCGAGGATGTGTTTGCGGTACAGACAGGCTGGAGAGGAGGCAGAGACAGATTAAGGATGACGGGTTCATCCTGGATGGCTGTTGGGCCCGGAGCAGCTGTTGGCCTTTCTGCCTGTCCTGTGGCCACAGCACTGCCAGGCTCAGAGCTGTGGGCGACGCCGCTTCAGCCTCTTTTTCGGGTTCAAAGATGGTACCGTCCCTGCACCTGAAGATGGTACGGTACTGTCGAATCCCTGCTGGCCTCGGTTTGAATCGTGCCACAACTTTCTCTCCCACTTCCTTCATGCTCCGTGTTCCTTCTTTGCTTTCCCCTAATGTCTCAGACAGACTGTCAGGGGAAGCAGTGGGATGAGGGTGGGGGGGTGGCGATGTGCTCACTTTCCTAAAATAGGAGATGGTATCTTTCTAAGTGGATTCTCTTGTTCCCTGGTTGTGGAATAACTGATCAGGTCGGACTCGATACATTTTGAAAACGGAACGCTGCAAATTTGTCTGGTTTTGGTCTCATAGTGGAAGAAAACCAACTGCATTTGCCCTCCCACCTCTTTCTTTATCCACTAAATGTAGAGAATGAGATTTAAAATCTGTAATGCTGTGAGACTGCTGTGGAAGAAAAGCACAATTAACCATGGCTGCATGTGTGTGTGTGTGTGTGTGTGTGTGTGTGTGTGTGAGTATGTCGAGGGAAGAAGTGAACTGGGTTTGATGCGCCCAAACCTTTTTCTTGCATCTGGCCCGAGCCGACCCTGTCAATGCACTCTGCTCCAGTCTTCCATTTAATGCTTATTGAGTTTAGATCCTTTTCGTACACAGAACAAAGTTCTCTATCGGAAGGTCAGATCTATTAACTATTTATAAGAACCTGGATTACCTCAGAGGGAAAGTCAGAAAGTACTGATGAGAGTTTGATAGTAGGTGATGTTCAGGAACGAGAGAGAACATCACCGTCTGTCACCTGCTGATTTATAGTGGCTTTTAAAAGATACTATAATAGTGTTGTTGTATTTCTGTGCTACACGTGTCGGGTTTCAGGCGGACCATCGCAGCTATACTGCACTCCTGCGGCCTCACTTATAAAATGGTCTTGCAATCAGTTTTGAGTTTTGAGTACTACTGCATATGTGTAAGTAGTATAAAGCCTTTTGTTGCTCCAGAGGAAGCTGCGCCTAATCTGATAATTTGCTTCCTGTGATGTCACTCAGTTGGCTAGGCATTGTGGGTAATGTAGGCGCCAGGTTTTGAAACTGAAGGGGAATGCATGGAATAAAAAAAGGCAATCTCTCAGTCTACTGTTTTTGATCATTTGTTTTTAAACCGTCCAGAATGACGCCCACATTACCCACAATGCAATGTAGCCACTGAGTGACATCACTGGAGGCAATTTATCAGATTACATGCAGCTTCCTCTGGAGTCACAAAAGGCTTTATACTACTTTTTCACATATGCAGCGTTACTCCCCAAGACCTGCCAACACACTTTAATGTGAATATTTGATGGAGTTAGCCTTAAAGTATGACTTAAGCAGAAAACCTTGGATAAGTAGCCTTATAAGTAGGTTTATATAACCTTACTTTAATGTGGAAATGATCTTATCTCTAAGTAAAATCTAGATTGAAGTGTTTGAAGTGATTTTCTTGTTGAGTATGGGGGGGAATTGCAGTTCAGGACGCATATGAGCCTGTGCACAACTTTGAATCAGCTTTATGAACAATGTTCAATGGCGACACACACACACACACACACTTAGTTTGTCAACCTGCTATTTAGTCCAATTAATAATATGTGTTCCCTGGATCACTCTCCTCTCTCTCCCCATCTTGTCTACCAGGAAGTTTAATTTCTCTTTGTCTCGCTATGTCTGATTAAACCCTCAGTTTTGCTGGCATTATATAAGGGGGAAATTGCAAGGCAGCTGCTCAGCATCTTTTATGAGTCGAACATCAGCACACTGTCAGAAATGATCTTAAGACTAAGGCTGTGTTCCAGACAACGTCGGATGCTGGAATTTCCTCGCTGGAACTTCTGACCTTAAAGCGTTTTAGGTGCAAGATGCCAAATATGAACAAAATATTTGACTGACCCCGAAAATATGATGTCTCTTTGGCAAGTGTACACAAAATTGCACCACCTGACTTCTCTGGAACGCAGCAAAAGTTCAAGTATGAAACATTTTTCCAAATACACGAGGCCCCTGTTGTCTGCAGCTGTCATTTTACAAGCTCTTCTGCAGTCTGCTTCAGTGTTTTGCTCAAGTACACAAAGATACAGTCCAGTTTATAGACACCCTGCAGCCCTGTAAACAAACAAGTCTGACTGAACCTGAATTTTTTCAGCCCGATCGCAGCACTAACAGCTGGAGGAAAAGGTTAACAAGTGATGTGCTGTGTTCGACAATTTATGCCATTATATCATTATACATCATTATGATACTTAAAACTGTCAAGTCAGTCGACCAAAGTCACAAAAAAAATTGCCTCAACAGGCTTCACAATCTGTATGGTAAATGTGCTGACACTCGAAATGTTGAAAAACGACAGAGCACATAGCAAAGTTATCAGAGCAACCCCGATTTCGGAAAGTTTCTTAAAAATAGGTCACAGTAATTACAATTTTTCTGTCGAAATCTAGCACACTGCTGTGCAAACCACTGTATATTAGCCAATAACATTGCAGCATTGATATACTGCCTGGGATCCACCCATCATTATAAGACTCTGAGTGAAGAGGTCAGAGCTACCATGTCCTTCCTACGAGGAGAAGCTCTTGGCAACGTTGCCGAGAGGTATGTGTCACATGGAAAATGTCAAGGGATAATGTGCTATCACCAGGACCTGTCTGTGGAAGGTCAGCGGCGCTCCTCCCCAGCTGAGAGGCATGGACTCTCCCAGCGAGACCGGAGCAGGAGGCCTGCATTGACCAGATTAGTGGCGGTACAAGGAGGCGAAAATGTCACCGTGCCCCTGCATTTACAGTCCAAGCTGTCAGCGGCTTAAATGTCCTGTTGAAATATGTGAACAGGTTTGACTTGATGCATACAGCAAAACGCTGCCGACAAACTGGTTCACACATGCCCTAAAGCTGCGTGCTGCGACACACATGACAAGCTGTCACACACACACATACTCCCTCCAGGTATGGGATAGTTTATTGATCCCCACGGGACATTTGTCATTTTGTTTATTTCTGAACAGTGAGGTCGGAGTGCAGGATGAGCCGCGCAGCAGCAGAGAGACTCGCTGCCCGATTACGCCTCTTTAACTGTGGCGTTTCCATTATATTGACAATCCTCCTCATCACCTCTGTCCGTGTGTTTTCAGAGAGCAGCGACTACAGCGAGGCCGAGGTTCTCCCCGACTCCTTCCCGTCAGCGCCGGCAGAACCTCTCCCAGAATTCCTGCTGGAACCGGAGGATGCTTTCATCGTGAAGAACCGGCCGGTCCAGCTGCGGTGCCGGGCGTCCCCCGCCACCCAGATCTACTTCAAATGTAACGGAGAATGGGTCAATCAGAACGATCACGTCACCAGAGAGAGCCTGGACCAGATCACAGGTATTACACACACACACTGAGAGGTGTGCTGTAATCACAACTACACAGACGTACTGTAGTAATGTCACCTTGTATTTCACAGACATAAACATCATACTCAATTACAAACATCATTTTCAACTACATAATCCATTAGCTCCCATAGGCTTTTATGTGCACGTTAACAGCATTTGGCCTGCAGCCAATGCATTATTTATATGCACTGTGAAAAATATGCCCCTCTAATCTCTCTCTCTCTCCTTCTCTCTTCCTCCTCCTCTCCCTCCGTCGCTCCTCACAGGTCTGGTGGTGCGGGAGGTGGACATCTCAGTATCCAGGACCCAGGTGGAGGAGCTGTTTGGGTTGGAGGACTACTGGTGCCAGTGTGTGGCCTGGAGCTCGGCTGGCACCACCAAGAGCAACCGTGCCTACGTCCGCATTGCATGTCAGTACCAAGGCTGCGTGTGTGTGTGTGTGTGTGTGTGTGTGTTAGGGATGGGATGAGAAAAAAACACTCCCTTTAAATTGAATTTTCATATTCATAACTGTGAAACTCCTCACATTAATGACTTGAAAAAGCTGTCTCTACATTTGTTTCCTGATTTATTTTGAAAACCCTGGCCTAAGGCATGGCTTGCACATTGTATCCCCCCTAAGAACAAGTTAAATCAGATGTGTGTAAATACTACGGATTCCAAACTAAAGAACGACAGGGAAATGAGGTTGCCACCATTTATTTATCCTTTATTTATAAGAGCAACGCTAAGATTCTTTGATTGTTGGTTTTTCACTATAAAAAATATGCATGTTGAGTGATTCCAGTATGTTTTAGTGCAATTTTAAAGGAGCAATATGGAAAAATTGGCCACCTTGAATTCAAACTCTCATAAGTTAGGGGCAGCGTATCACCAGGTAGATGCTGCTAGCTGTATTCTCCTTATGCATCCACAACTGTAGCTGATGTTAGCTTGTTAGTTCAGTTTGCTGTGGACTTAGCTGGACTACCAGAGGAGTGATGGTGTTTACGCCGCTGGCACAGGAGCTTTGGACCACAGGGAGAAAGAGGTTTTCAGGCCCGAGGCTAGCTGGTTAGCATGCTAACTTCAGTAGATATCAACAATGTCAAAATTGTTGTTTATTCACATCCTGTGAGCAAGTTTAATGTTTATGTAATTCATTTTTTGAATACTTTATTTGAAAATGAAAGATCTTTAAGGGTATTTTGATGACTATCAGGGTAATATCGTTAATCACAATTATGTTTGACAGGATAATCATGACATCAAATTTTCATATCATCCCATGCTGAGTGTGGATACGTGTGTGTGTGAGAGAGATGGAGAAAGGAAGGAAGGGAGACAGCAGAAGGGCAAATGCTTCCGACTTTTAGCTTGTCATATGTGTCAGCTTAAGTATATATGCAAATGAATTTGCCGGAGCACTCCATCATAGTGCCCCGTGGTAATGTGTGGCGTAGTGTGTGATTGACACACTGCATGAGGGTATAAAGTGGAAAAAAACACGACGCAGTGACAGCGGCTTTTGGGGCTTATGCCTGGTGTGCGTGAGTGTGTGTGTGTGTGTGTTTGTGTGTGTGACAGCCAATGTCACCAAGATAAACAGGGTGTCACTGCTGTAACACGGCGAGCTTCACTAACTGACTACATCTGTGTCGCCCCCTGTAGACCTGAGGAAGAACTTTGAGCAGGAGCCGCTGGGGCGGGAGGTGCGACTGGAGCAGGAGGTGCTCCTGCAGTGTCGCCCCCCGGAGGGCATGCCTGCTGCAGAGGTACATCTCACCCTCCTCATCCTCATTCTCACTGCTTTTCAAGGTTTCCATTTATGTTTCTGATAAGAGTAATAGTTCAGGATCATTTCAAAATGTTTATAGCTCTACATCTCACGCCAAGATAGCAAAGCCAAGAGATAAACAATCAGTCACAGACCAACATAAACGTGATGCACGAGGGAGCGTAGTAAAGGGCGAGCCAGTGAAGTTTGAGAGATTTAAGTCCATCCAGCTATGTGGCGCCAACACGCCAAAACCCCCATAATGAAAATAAATAATATGCGCCGTTATTAAAGCGACTAAGCAAAAAAAGGACTGCGCTTAAATCCACTTTGTGTCATGTTTTAACACTAAGCTTCTTAGCGCTATTTCAAACACTTTAATTTCTCTCATAAAACAGCGGTACAACAGTATATTAAGAAAGAAAGCAAACTATTCATAAATGCAGATTTTTATGACTCGAGTAAATATTTATGTTCCGTCAGGGTTTATTGTTGTTTTTAGTGGCTAAATAACCTGTTACTATGCAACACACAAAGCACACAACAGCCAATTTAAGAAGGTGTTTTGTGATGAAAACTAAAAGTATTGCTTGTGGCGACTTGCTTGTTTTATGCATTAGTGAGGACGATGTGTCAGAAATACAAGAGTTTGGTCAAAAAAAGCCCCAAATTCTATTTTTCTTGAGCTAACTGATCAAATATTGACACCTGAATACCTCATGTAGCATTGAAGTGCATCGTGATGGCTTAATACTCTGCAGGTTTACTGTGTTTGCTGAATGGATCTGTGTGTGTGTGGTGCGCTGACTCATGTTTATGCATACACACCTGTTGATTTGTGCCGACTGATGAAGTGACGTCTGCCAAAAGATTACAATAAAGTTATAACAGAGGATGTTTTTCAAAATGTGCAACTAAAATCTTGGCTGCTATGGTTACGTTCTCCATTTCAGTTCATTTCATCACCGTGCCATCAGAATGAGGATTTGTTTTCAGTACAACAAAGTCCTGAGTGGTCTGTATTTATGTGTGTGTGTGTGTGTGTGTGTGTGCCTTTCTACAGGTGGACTGGCTGAAGAATGAGGACGTCATAGATCCATCGCAGGACTCCAACTTCCTGATCACCATCGATCACGACCTGATCATCAAACAGGCCAGACTCTCGGACACGGCGAACTACACCTGCGTGGCTCGTAACGTGGTGGCCAAAAGACGCAGCAGCACAGCCACTCTCATTGTTTATGGTAACACACACACACACACACACACACACGTTCTCTTTCTTTTTTGTGAAGATAAACCTGCCTTCTCCTGACTAATGTTAGCTATGATACAAAACTATGAAATGTTGTTATTTGGGAGATTTGGGCGAAAATGTTTTTACACTGTAGCTTTATACCTAAATATCACTGTTAAGGGAAGACACTACCATTGAATAGGGTAAAACACTGATTTAACTGAGAATTAACTTTTTGCGTTACAAGTTTTCTGATATTTTATATAAATATGCAAACGAGGCTGTCATATTAAATATGCATATATTTGCATTGATTATACAGAATACCGTGAGATGTAAAAATTGACCGGTGCATGACATTATAGTGTGCCCCTCCCTGATCCAAACCATATAGAAGCAGTAGGTAGTTGAACATACATGGATCATATTGTAAATGAACTGCATTACATTACATGTATTAAGTAATGATTTAGATTAGATTTAGATCTTTATTACTGATGGGTCAGTTGTTTATTGTGGATGATATTTTTCACTCGTCACCCTGTATGCTGAAGGGGTACCAGAGCTCCTGGATGCTTTAGCTGTCTGTGTTTTCGTCACTGTTAAAGTTGACCAGGGTGTTATAGCTCCCTGAGGTGCTCATGTTGCCCTCCTTGTCTCTCTGTCAGTGAGCGGAGGCTGGTCTTCTTGGACTGAATGGTCGGAGTGTAACGCTCGGTGCGGGCGGGGCTGGCAGCGACGAACACGCAGCTGCACCAATCCCGCGCCTCTGAACGGAGGAGCCTTCTGCGAGGGCCCACCCTTCCAGAGAGTGACCTGCACCACGCTGTGCCCAGGTGAGAGAAATTCCCCGAACGGGACATTCTGCAGGAAATACCAGGATGAAGAAAGTGGTGTTCAGCAGTGGTGTAGTAAAAAAACAGGCTGTTAGACGATCTTAAAATGTTTTTCAGCTCCAGAACAACTTCATCCAACCAGGACAGAAAAGCATTTTGTCATGGAGCTGCTCCTCATCCACATCGGGAACATAGTGTTACCTTATTTACTGTCACACACCATTCTGCTGCTCATTGCTTTGGCCCGTGTGTCAGACCACCCTGCCTCCAAAATCATTTAAAACAAATCACAGAGCGATTAAGGAAATAATGCCATTAAAAACGTGTCATGCCGCACTATAACATCACGTCCCGTCTTCCTGGAGTGATAAACTGTCCGGTGACTCACTTTTCTGCTGTCTCGTTCCAGTGGACGGCGGCTGGACGGAGTGGGCAAAGTGGTCCGCCTGTGGGACAGAGTGCACCCACTGGCGCAGTCGCGAGTGCCAAGCCCCGCCACCCAGGAACGGAGGGAAGCACTGCAGCGGCAGCATGATGGAGAGCAAAAACTGCACCGAGGGGCTGTGTGCGCGCAGTAAGTCACCTGAGCAAAGTGTTTGAACTGGGGGCGGCTGTTAAATGTCAAAGAGAGTCGGTATTTGGCTCGTATATATGTCTTGGTGTAATGTAACTCTTCAGCTGGCCCTTTAATGCAAATCAGTGTAGCTGGCGAATATCTGAAAGAATACAGTGTTTCAGTAGGTATCTGCAGGGGTCAAGTCTCTGAAAGCCCTTTCTATGCTGCTTCAGGAGGTTGTTGAATTGATATGAGGAAGGCTCGCAGGCGGTGATTTGGCTCATAGATCACAGTTTTACAAGGTGTATTGCATTTCAAAGCTGTTCCGTATAGAACTGTATTCCCAAGGTGTTTAGCCGTTGCAGCCTGGTGAGAGCGCGGCTGATGTAGAGAGAGAGAGATGAAAGGAAAAACAGCTAAATCGCAGACAGATGTTTCATGAGGCAAAATTTAGGTTCACAAAGAGAGAAGGCAAGTGATCCACATCTAAAGAGCACAGATGGAGAGAGAGCGAGCGAGAGAGCAAGTGCAGGCTAAGGGAGCACACGAGTGGGAAGCGAGCATGACACGGCCAAGTTGAGAAATTAGCACAGCGAAGAGCATATGAGAGTGAGTCAGACTCACACTGACACCCAATGTGCAGCCCGTGATGAGCAGGGAGGAATCCAGCTGACAGCGCATTAGAATCTTAGAGACGCGCATCCACAGAGGCAGTGAGATGCTCTTAAGCACACACTTAAACAACACACACACACGCGAGTTCGCCGACCGACGCACGCAGGCGAACCTTCGTAAAACACACGTGCGACGAGGGGGTCATAAGCACACTCAGAGCGACGCCTCGCTTCAACTCTATCAGACGTACGCACGAGTCCTGACATAAACAGGCTTCCATGGAGCAGCCAGATTAGACAAATACTCTGTGTGATTTGGCTGTACAGAGCGGAGCATTCTCAGGGGGCTGTCAGGAAAACATGCACTCGAGTGGCTCTGACAGAGGGGGAAGATGGGAGGCAGCGTGCTGCAGAAAATCTGTAAATGTGTCACTTGGCAGACTACAGGTTACTGATGGACTTATTTATTTTCCCAGCACATAATGTGACCAATCTGAGCACAAATTGTCCTGATGACACGACGACTGTTTGCGCTCCAAATTGGGATGCGCTGGTTTTTATCGGCTGATGTTCGCCTTGTTGTCTGCTATCGGTAAATAAAATGACACTCATCGATGGCAGTGGCTGATGTTTATCTGATGAGTCACGTCAATGTTGCGTTGGCACATTTATGAGTTATTAGCTTGTGTCATCGCTGCCAACAGATTGTAAGGCGATGAAAGTATTGAAATTGTTTTTATCATTGAGTAGGTAGTTGTATAGCCGGATGAGACGGCTTTGAAAGCAGTCCCTTTTTGAAAAAAGAACAATCTTATTCATGCGAATGAAGGTTTTATTAAAGCTTCAATATGTAAGAATGTGAAGAAATAATAATAAATGAAAACAAAATAAAAATGTCGAGGATGTCTATGTTTTGTGATGAGGAGACATCCACTGAAGTTAGCGTGCTAACCAGCTAGCCCCAGCCCTGAACCCCTCTCTCTCCAAAGCTCCTGTGCTGGTGGTGTAAACGCCATAATTCCCCTGGTAGTCCGGCTAGACAACAACAACAAACATCGGTATCGGCATCAGTCGAATTTTTCTTTTAACCCTCAAAGACGTAGACAGCCGGCAGATAAAAACGTCTAGTGTATCCATATGCTGTGCAAAAAACGAATGTACAACAGAGTTTCTCAGCTCTTAAAACATCACACATGTCTCGTTTGGTAGTGGTGAACACGATTACACCGTCACGTCCTGCTGCACTGATTCATCGAGGAAGCCCACGTAGTTTCTCCCTCTGGGCTGATGGGCAATGGTTGTAGCCAAGCTGCTTTTGTGGTTCAAGATCAATGAATACTATATTTCTCTGAAAAAAGACCCTTTTGCTTGAATTGTCCTCTGTTACGATTTAATAACCTTTTAAATTTACTCAAAGAACTTCTTTTGGACACATCTACATGGTCAGTAAATGAACGATACGATACAGTACACCTGTTTTTCACTGAAAAACACAGAGGATAATACATAGAGGATGATAATAAATGGCTCTACCTTGGCTAAGGAAAGGTCAGATGTAGACAAAAATACATATGGAAGTCTTTTTTCCCTTCCTTTCAGGGTGTTATATACTGTAGGTGCTTATGCATGTAAAAGGTCTTGAAAGATAAAAAGGTCAACGTCTGCGCCAACAGAGGCTCATCACTGCCGCAGTAAACACTGCTCCAGAAGTGACTGAAACGCCTCGTCAGAAGTCCCACCTTTAATTCCATGACTTCTTGACATCACACTACATCACCATGACACACATTTGCATAATTCATGCCTATATTCACGGTAGAAGTGACTCTAACTGAAGGCTGGAAACACGATAGAGCCGACTGGGGACGCGGTGAGCGGTGTTGGCTCAGACGTGTGTCAGGAGCTAAAACAGAGGGGATACAGTGCTGCAGCTGGACAGGATGAAGAAACAGATGTGTTTTTTTTTATTATTAAAGCATGTTCTCCTCTGAATCATAATAATCAGTACAAGAGGTCCAGGTCTTTGAGGGTTAAACATCAGTGTTGGCCCAGAGCTCTACAATCAGCGCATCCCTAGTTCAGACAATCATGCAACAGCATCAGACTGTATCGCCTCACTCATTGTTAATCCCCTCTGAGGATCGGCTAAATACCCTCAGTCGTAAATGTTAAAATGCTTTGAGACACCGCAAACCATCATCTTCACTGGCTCCTAGTCGCTTCTAATTGCTATTGGATGAGAGGGAAAGTCGGGGAATCCATTTGGCGTTTTGACGATGCTTGGGAGAGAAGGTTATTTGGTTTGAGATTCATGCCGTAGTGAGTGACAGGATCCTGAAAGATGGCTTCGATATTCATCAAACCACTCAGGGATGATTCACGTTGGTGTTATCTTGGAAAAGATTGTCCCCGTCAGGATGTGTTTTTTGTCTTCATAGGATGAAAGTGATAATGCACCCTGCGGGCTGTATAACGGGACTGTTTCAGTCTCCCTCGTGTGCCGCACAACACCAGCGTCCTCGTTCATTTCCAGAACTGTCTTTAACTCTCATCCCAATGATCCTAATCTCTTCCGCAGTCGTTTCTAATAGACTTTTATTCCTTGGGCATTATGTAAACAATTACGCTGAACCTCATCCCACAGCGCCACGCATTCACACATTTTTAGGTTATTATTTCTTAGATGAGAACTGTTTCCCTGCTCTTTTATGTTTACATTTCTATTTTCATATTGATGAGCTGTTGTTTACTCTCTGCTTTGTATTATGTTGTTGTATCTTTCATTTGCATAACGACGAGTCCATCCATTTTTATTGTGTTGTTTTTTTCTTTTCCTCTTCTCTTGTTTTTTCTCCTGTTCAAACAGATAAAAAGATTTCTATTGAACATGCAAGCCATCGTAAGTTCACCTCCCCCATGACTTCACTCTGCTTCATACTGTTTGTGTGTGTGTGTGTGTGTGTCTGTCCGTCTTGTGTGCTCATACACATGATGAGTCCTAACATCTGTGTTCGCACGTGGGGCTGAATGCGAGCGGCGGCGTTTTGTGTCGAGCCCGTCCGTCCGCGCTTTGTTGTCATCCCAGATCGAGTTCATTGAAGACGCGCCTCACCTTCTTGTCCGGCCTGCTTATGAGTGTTGTTATCCCGTCCTGTCTGGCATGTTGACTAAGCCTAACATAGGTTTCTGAGCTGGCGCCGTGTTCGCACGTTGGATCATTTACATAACAGCTTGCTGCAACTGCGGATTGAAGGACAAAGAAGGTGCAATTGCAAAAACAAAATGGATTATCAGATTGAATAATCGGACAAACTGCACAAAAAGTTGCACGAACGAGACGCAGCAGAGGAGCAAAAAAGTTGAGACTGAGCTGGAATCACTTGCTGGAGAAAAACAGTTGATTTCCGCCTGACTTTCACTTAATCTTTGATATAGTTTACATTTGAAGTGATGCTAATTCCTCTAGCTCGATGCGACGTAGGCTGAGGGGAGAGCAGCCGAAGTAATGCACCTAATTCGCTATTGTTCCGTTTGTGGTAATAAGTGCGGACGGCTGTCAGATTCGGTTCCATCGCGGCACGTGAGCACGGGAGCTCTCCTCTGCCAGCCTCCGGCTTTCCTCTCCTCTCCTCCACTCTCTCTTTCTTCTGCTCTCGCTGCAGCTCTGTAGTGTCGGCGGTTTTCTCCCAACTTTTTCCACACTCTCGCCTGCTCTTTCAACACGGGCCTTTTCCTCAAGCGCAGCCACCCTTATCTCCTCTCTCCTCCTCGCCACACTTATAATCCGTCTGTCCTCTCAACAAATCACAACCTTATCTAACTCCTTCCTATCCCTTTTTGCCAAATTGCCTCTCCTGCAGCTCCCTCCTCCTCTGTTTATCCGGCCTGTCTACTCCGTCTTTGTAGCTCTTCATTGTCTCCCGCCCAACCTCGCTCCTTGTCTTCTCCTCTTTTTTCTTGCTGTGGTGTGACTGGCTCACGTGTCTGGGCTGGGTACGGCTCTGCTAGTGTTGGGGAGTCTGGGCTGAAGCGGGCCGTGGTGGTGTGCCTGCTGACCAGTCACAAACAATCACCCAGCAGCCCAGCCCAGCGGGGAGCAGGTGAAATTCTGGCCAACCACCTCCCCCCTAACCCACCTCACTCCGACCCATGCCAACTTTTGTTGTGGGATGTGCTCCCTGCAGGCCGGGCAGAGCTGATGAATAATGTGTGATCTGTTTTAACTGAACAAGATTTATCTTTAGCTTGAATCAAATCCACCGAACGTTAAACGGCTCACGCTCATCTGCTTATTATTTTCAAGATTAATCGGTTAATCGTTTAGTCTTTAAATGTCCGAAATGCTCCTAACAGAGCCCAAAGTGACGTCTTTAAATTGCTTCTTTTGTCCAACCAACAGTCCACAACCCAAAGACTCTTCTTTCACTATCATAAATGGCAAAGAAAAGCAGCAAAGCCTCAAATTTAAGAAGCCGAAACCAATAAACGTTTGACATTTTTGCTTGAATAAAGACTTAAATGATTATTCGTTTCCAAAAGTAGTTGGCAATTAATTTTCTTTTGATCGACAGAGCTTTCAGTCACCGTAATCATTCCTCTTTCCAGCCTGGCAATGAATTGCTCTCCTCCCTAACTCTTAAAATTGTACATCCCACTGAATGGGATAATTAGAATCATGTTTATGCAACAGGGAACATGATGAGTGATGATTGTATGATGACATTAAAGGTGCAGTATGTAAGAATTAATTAAGAAAAAGAAAAAAAATAAGAGGTAACAGTAACGCTATATCAGATACGGTCTATGTATTGTGTTAGTTAGCATGTTAACCAGCTAGCCCTGACCCATCCTGTCTTGTAATAACAATCTGAACTCCCAGTCAGGACCACTAACTGCACGGCTAACTGAGCTAACTAGCTAATGGCAGCTAGAGTTAGCAGCAATTTGCGGTTGCTCTGCCGATATGCTACGTCCTATTTGTTTGGAATGACCTTGGACACTATGCTAATTCTTACACATTTCATCTTTAGCAAAGAAACTCCATTTAATGTGGATTGCTCACATCATGGCTGATCCACCTAATAAGATCATTAACTCCCCCAGATCTGTGGATCTCTAGTATTTTCTCAAGTCAGTCTTTTTTTAGTGCTTAATTAACTATTTTTAATTCCCTGACACTGTTGCCTTGCTGAGCTGTGATAGTGTGAAAGTGACACAAAAAGGGAATTAAGCACCAAAAATACCAACAGTGTCAACATCCTCAGGCTGCTGAAGGCTCACGTTAGCTTCTTCAGCTGAACTTGGATCAGGGAAATCATGTTAGGAAGGGGAACTCATCGAGCCCGGTGTGGACAGGAGGAACACTTATAGCGACCAATAACTCATTCAATATATTGTACATATGATCATGTCAGTATTGTTTTTAGACAGACTTGTGAACCTGTACTTGAAGATTTCAATTTCAACTTTGGCTGACCTTGTAAAAAAAAAAAAAAAAAGGGCTGCAAGCACTGATTATTTAAATTTTTGATGAATCTACTGATTAAATTTCTATTAATCATGTACTCTCCCAGAGCGCAAGGTGACGTCTTAGTATTGGCTTGTTTTGTCCGATCCAAAATCCAAAGATATTAAATTTATAGTGAAAATCAGGACATTTTAGGAAAGCAGGAACCAGCAAGTGTTTGTAATTTAATCTTGAAAAAGTGATTTAAAAGATTAATGGATTATCAAAATTGTTTTACATATTCTGATGATCACTAATCCTTTAATCAACTAATCACTTCTTGAGCTGAAATAACACATTCATGCACCATTCTGCTGCAGCTGAACTGTATTTCCTTCCCTCTTGTGTCTCCCTTGCATTTGTATCCGTGTGTTTCCACATGTTGCTCTTTACGACGTCCTGACCGTCTGACCTTCTGTCCCTCTTTCAGCGCTGGCCCCGGGTATGGGCGTAGCGGTCTACGCTGGTCTGGTGGGGGCCCTGCTGCTGTGTGTGATCCTGGTGCTGTGCGTGGGAGTGCTCGCATATCGCCGCAGATGCCGCCATCTCCACGGAGACATCACCGACTCCTCATCTGCTCTCACCGCTGCCTTCCACCCGGGCAATTACAAGCCTCCCAGACAGGGTGGGTTCACACACACACACACACACACACACATAATTAATCATCATGTTTATGTTCACAACTTGTCTTATTGTTACTCATCTTCATAGAAGGACTTCTTCACGATTCATTTCATTATCACACTGCTATTTATATCATCCCATAAATTAATTCTCTTTAACCATTATCTCCTCTCGCCGAGTCAGTTCTCCATTCTTTGCCGCGTTACATTTTTTACACTTGAAGCATTTGTCATGGATTTCCTCCTCTTGTTCTCGCCATCAAATATTAATTAGCAACATTAATCCATTTCACTCGCGTCACTTTTAGCACTCTCAGCTCTGCCTGTGTCATTTCTGGTGATAAGAGAGCGTCTCCTCTCTCCACAGATAACCCCCACCATCTGCATCCCTCGGCTCCTCCGGATCTCACAGCCACAGCGGGCGCTTTCCGCGGGCCGCTCTTTTCCCTGCAGCAGGGGGTCAACGACAGCCCCCACAAAATCCCCATGACCACCTCCCCACTGCTGGACCCGCTGCCCAGTCTCAAAATCAAGGTGTATAACTCGTCCACTCTCTCCTCCCTGGAGCTCCCCGCGGACATGTGCTCAGACGGGGAGATTCTCAGCCTGAAGTCGGTGGGTACGGTGGGGAGAGAGCGCGACTACCACAGCCACACCCTGTCCAGAGAGCCCGGGCTGAGCACCAGCACCACCCTGGGTAATCTGGGAGGACGCCTCACCATCCCTAATACAGGTACCGTATATCACATTTCACATGCAAATGAAACCAAAATTAAAATTCCCAGATGGCGTGTTCATTTAATCACACACAAGACGACTCACGACACCTTCCTCCGATAGGTGTGAGTCTGCTGGTCCCCCCTGGTACGATCCCCCAGGGGAAGTTCTATGAGATGTACCTCATTATCAACAAGTGGGACAAAACGACGTGAGTGCCCTTCATCTTTATTCCTCCATTTCACTCGTCTTGTTTCGCAAACCACGAGGCAGAATAGACCTCATTCTCACCTCAATCAGAAGTTTTCGCATGCAAGGCTCACCCACTGCGAACCGCTTGAAGTTTATTTGGAAGTTCTATCACTTTCTCTGAGGATAAAAAAGAACGGATGATCTTGTCTCAACTTCTCCTCTCAAATTGGCTTGGATTCATTTCCTGCCAATTTTCTGGAAGTTTGTCGTTCAGTGTGCCTCAAATACATCAATGCCGGCATGCTCCAAGCCGTGTCGCGGCCACGATGTTCTTTAATAAGTGAAGTGTGATGTTTTGGCAACTGTTGGTCTCCATCTTTATATGTGTGTATGTGTGTGTGACATTTACAGGCTACCCTCTGAAGGCAGTCAGACTGTACTAAGTCCTGTGGTAAGCTGCGGCCCATCCGGTATGCTGCTGAATCGTCCTGTGGTTCTTACTTTGCCCCATTGTGCCCAGCTAGACACACCTACACCTGACTGGACACTCACACTCAAGACACAGACGCACCAAGGGGCATGGGAGGTGAGACAGACTCTGACTGTTACCAAATAATGGTTATTTTGTTGAGTGAAGTGGCATCATTGAACTTTGTTTTTTTGTTTTTCAGGAGGTGCTGACAGTAGGAGAGGAGACTTTGTCGTCTCCGTGCTACTTGCAGCTGGAAGAGGAGTGTTGTCACGTTCTCATGGAGCAGCTGGGAACGTACGGCCTGGTGGGCCAGTCCTGCCCTCCACAGCCCGCCTGCAAGCGCCTGCAGCTGGCGCTGTTTGCTCCAAGAGCACCCTGCCTGTCCCTGGACTACAGCCTCCGTATCTACTGCATCCATGACACTCCACATGCACTCAAGGTGCTGCTCATGTGTTTGCCACGCTCTGTCTGTGTCTGTTTACCTCTCGTCTTTACTTGTTCCCCATCTTCTTCTTGCCTATCAATCCAACTGCCTTTCTTTCCTTCACTTTGATGTGTAAATCAATCTGGCTGCACAGAAGTGCTGTGAATATTAATAAGTGCATTACTGGTAATTCACTTTAAGCTGCAAAAGAGAGACTTTTTCCTTTAATTGAACACATCCACCATGTCAACTGCAGTTGTAAAGTACAGCTAACAGCTTGGTTTACAACATAACACACTTGTCCAAAGACAGAAGTACACTATGAAACAGGATGATAGCACTACAAGTTAAAGGGGTTCTGTGTAACAGTTGTTTTCAGTTTCTTGTAAAGTGGGAAGCTTCCCACCGTGAGCGTGATGTCAGAGGAAGATGGCCACGCTCTGAATATGGTTTATAAGCAAGCGAGCGCTCCATCCAGACAAAGTTGGACTCGCTGACGTTAAATATTTTGCTTTTGCAGAAAGTGTTCACACACCAGCCGTGGCAGTAAACATGAGCGTGCTCCGTGCACTTCACTGGCATCACATTACATGATTTCTGGCTGCCAAAGTTCAAACAGCTTTCAGACTGTTAGCTCTCACACATTTCCACTTGGAGACGGCAACTTAGAGAATGCAAAAGGCATTTTAATTAAGCGTGTTTGAAAGCACGTTTTGAGATAAAACCGATCGAGCGAATATGTCCCTAAGCCCGGCGTTCTCTCTCCTCCTCCTCTGTGCAGGAGGTGCTGGATTTGGAGAGGAGTCTAGGGGGAGTTTTGCTGGAGGATCCCAAGCCACTGCTCTTCAAAGACAGCTACCACAACCTGCGCCTGTCCATCCACGACATCCCGCACAGTCACTGGAGAAGCAAACTTCTGGCAAAGTATCAGGTGAGACGCTCAAAATGCATCAAAAACTAGATAGCAGCAAATGTAGTGTTGATATATGTTGATGTCGGAGTGCAATCATCAGAGTTTCTGAATTTAATCAAACTATTGATTACTTAAAAACTAAAAACTCTGAAGCAAAAACTGCGGTCTGACAAACTCTTCATTCACTTCAGTATGACGCCTGTTTTCTCGCAAAATACAGCGAGGACTTTATTCAGTTCACTGCAGTTGTAAACATCCAAACCCTCTGCTGCATTCTCTCGGCGGATGCAGCGAGATTGCAGTCTGAACCCTCCCTGAATAAATAAACAGGAAATCAGATAGTGGCCCTAATTTATGGACAGTGCACTTTAGAAATAAATTGTCCTCTGACACATGGGTACCCAGTTGGTGGAAACACCCGATACCAAAATAAAGCATGTTGCACTCCCCTTGAATGGAAACCGTGTTTTAGATCCTTCCTGATTGCGCGGCTCAGGACGAAGCCACTTTAATCAAAGTGCAGAGTGTTTGTTCTAGCTTCTTAGCGTTTTTCTCTGCGAACAGGAGATCCCGTTCTATCACATCTGGAGTGGCAGTCAGAGACCCCTGCACTGCACCTTCAGCCTGGAGAGAGGCAGCCTGGCGGTGTCGCAGCTCGCCTGCAAAATCTGTGTCCGACAGGTGGAAGGGGAGGGACAGATATTCCAGCTGCACACGGATATTCAGGAGGTAATGGTGACACCTTGAATAACACAGATAAAGAAAAAAAAGCCACACAGCGATGCCAAGAAATACAAAAGTTCTTCTTCTCACCCTCTCTGTCAATCCAGACTCTACCGCCGCACTCGCCCCTCCCCTCAGGAGGCAGCTGCCTGCCGTCCTCTCAAGTGGGACCCTACGCCTTTCGCTTGCCTGACTCCATCCGCCAGAAGATCTGTGCCAGCTTGGATGCACCCAGTGCTCGAGGATGTGACTGGAGACTACTGGCACGCAGTCTGGGCTTTGACAGGTCAGAGCTGCCTCACGTGTTTGTGTGTGACAGGAAGTTTTGGTCACGCTTTAGCTGTAGAGTCCAGCGTTAATACTTCTTCCTATTGCCGAGTGATCACTCAGAAGATTGATCACTGGCTGAGGTTTAGCTGTGTTGGGGTTATGATTTGGTGTTTACATGAGCAGAAATTAAAAAAACTGAAAAGTAAAGTATAAGTATATGTTTTTTGTTTGTTCTATAAGTTGAAGTTAAATTCAGGAATATGATTCAGCAGCCATGCTTTTATTTTTGAGATATTTTTCTTGCTAAGTAGCTAATCCCGCCTTGTGAAACATGGCAGTTCGTTTTTGTTTGTAACAAACTGTATGAATGACTCAAAGGGACAATTCACCCAAAAAAAAAAAAAATCCATATTTTTCCTCTGACCTGTAGTGCTATTTATCCACCGTGACTATTTTTGGTGCGAGTTGCTGAGTTTAAGAGATGTCTGCCTCCTCTCAAATATAATGGACCTAGCCTGCATTAGGCTTGTGTGTACATAAAAACTCAACAGCAGTGTCTCTTTTCAGAAATCATGACTCAGTTGCTTGAAATCCACAGACCTTGATGTGAGCAGGTTCATGTAGGAACTACTTTTTTTCTCCATCACTGCACAGAAGGAAATGTACCTCTACTAATGGACAAGAGGCGAAGCTAACTAAGCTAACTTAGCTGGCTTACGTTACAGTTGCAAGTAGATGCACGCTTCACTCTGCATGGTGATGCGGTTGGCGGGTGTAGTTCCTAGAAAGACAATCAGAAAACCAAAAGAGTCTGAAAGGATAAATGGCAGGCAAGAGGAAATATATGAATGTTTAATGTTTGGTTGAACTGTCCCTTTAAAAACGTTTAAAATCAGCTTGGCTCTTTCTTTACATCCTGCCTCGTCTTTCTCCTCCACAGGTACTTGAACTACTTTGCAACAAAGCCCAGCCCCACAGGTGTTCTGCTGGACTTATGGGAAGCTTGTCACCAAGCTGACGCAGACCTGGTATCTCTGGCGACCGCGCTGGAAGAGATGGGCAAAAGTGAGGTGCTAGTTGTCATGACAACAGATGGGGATTGCTGATTGGTCAAGGAAACCAGAGAGCAAGCAAGACATTTTTTTTTTTTTTTTTTTTATCTCACCACCGTGATGAAATGAATATGCACACCCTGGCACAAATCACGAGCCCACAGAGCATTTTGGTTCCTTTCACACGTGCTGTATTACCTCTGCCTCATCTCTGTCTTCAGCCACTGTAGCTACACACTCACCCATTCCCACGCGGGCCGTCCCACGACAACTGCTAACCTGATTCAGCTTGAATCCTCCAAAGCAATGTTGCATCTGCAAGACGTGAAACCAATTTGAGGGTACGAAGGCGTAAAAATGGCTGTTAAGTCATCTGTCATACGCGGTGTCGACTGTCTTCTTCAAAAGATTGAGAATGACATTACTCTTGTATATAAATAACAAAGCTTTGGGAGAAACAATAAAAATCCATATATTCAAGCCCAAACAAACACACAAACGCTAACAGGGGGATTACATGTGTTTCCCGAGCAGCATGAAAGTGCATGATTTGACACCATCTCACCTCGTGGCAGGGGGCTTTTGATTTCTCCATCGTCATTCTGCGTGTGCAGCGAATGACAGGCAGCGCCGACCTGTCTGCAACCTCCTCAGGCTACAGACAAACTGGTCATTAACCACCTCTGAATCAGACAGGCCAGGATTTCTTGTCCGGCTGCTCCGACTCAAAATCAGGACCCAACCCTCGAGGTTTGAGGGTTCGAGCACATCGCTCTGGGCGGAAAAATAAAAAGATGCCTCTTCTTTGGTGGTGGGGGGGGGGGTAATTGTGAAGTTTGTTTAAGAATTGGCAGATAACTAGACGGACTGACTCTTTATATTGTACCAACAAATGCCTCAAAGCCTTGGCATATCATTCCGACTCACAGGGGTGTTTCTCTTTCATCTCTCCTCGCATTCCTCTATCGCTCTGCCACACTCCTCCGATCTGCTGAGAATAAACTGCAGGAGAGCTTTTCTGGTCATCCCTTAAAAGTTTCCTTTGGGGAACGCTCTTTAAGTTATTATCCATATTTGTGGATTGTTCTTTTTTTTTTTTTTCATTGCTGTTATATGCATATAGAAGCTGTCCTATCATCTGTGCTTGTTCAGGCTACTGAGATGCTGTATTTTTGATTCTAGGCAGAGTTAGGTGCACAGTGGATGTCTCAGTTGTGAATAACAAAACCATGTTAATTTGTTATTTTTAATTCAAAATGTAAAAATATGATCCGTAAAACATGACTAGCGGTGGTCACATGTCCAGGTGAAAACACTGGAGGCGTTTTGCTTCGCTGGAACTGTTCAGAGACGAAGATTTCAAAATGGTTTGAATCAACTCGGCAGCAAGGGACCATCAGATTTACCTCAACGAAAACTGCATTATGTTCTGATCTATTCTACATGTGTCCATCCAACGCCCTGTAACTCATCATGTCTCCCCCGGTTCATTTTTATAACATATTGTTAACCTTTTTACTAAGCCGCCTGCTTTGTGGTCAGGGTCCTCGAGCTATTTGCATTATCAATATTGTTCTGTCAGCTCTTGTCCGACGGGAATCGAAATGCTGTTTTCATGACTTAAGTTCTGTGTGTTATCAAGTCTCTGTTTGTCTCCTCAAAGCAAAAAAGAAAAAGTGTTCATATCTTTGAAACCACAAAAAACCAAAACACAGGCAGTATCCCTCCTCTTCAGCAGTGAGTCATGTCACTGTTTTGTGTGAATGAACCGAAAACACAAGTTTGTGTGTGTGCGTGTGCGTGTGTGTGTTGAGTGAGTGGGTATGTTTGGGCAGGTGGGTGTGCGTACTCAGTGCGTGCACACGCTTAAGATCTGTCATTTCTCTTTGTAAGTGCTATGCAAGTACAAAAGAAAAGCAAAGCATTTTGACTTCTTTTGTTTCCTGGAAGAGTAATTCTATTTTTTCAGATCAGGGCATCGACAGGGTTTTGATTTTGTATCTTAAAGTGGTTTAAGGGTGGTTTAGCTTTTCTTTTTCATGATGCTGTTCTCCTGGATCAGAAGAATCGGATCACAAACCAAGGAAGCTAATGCTGGAAAAAGCACATTAGGGAGAACACGACAAAGTGCTTTGCAATGGCTACAAAACAAGTTGTGACTGACATCATGAACTCGTGCCCTGCAGGTCTTTGCCCGCGAGGAAATATCTGAACACAACCGTTCAGAACTTTGGACCCCCTGAACACTGCAGGACTATTTTCTTTGCTCAAATGTTGTCACAGAGACTGGCTAGCTGTAGGCTACAGTGTTTATTCGTCCAGATTGTCTCGAGTACCTGTCGGATCATTTATGCTGGAGCTGGACTGGATTCCACCTCGCTCCCATCAAAGAGAAGATTTTAGCCTTTGTTCAAGAAGACGGACATTTTTACGAAAAAAGCTAAATGGATTCAGTGACATTATTTTATCTCTGTAAAGAACCAATTGTAAATAAACGTCTAGCCTTCTTACCTGTAACTAAATATAATTTTTATGCAATAAATTATATTTCTTAGTTTAACAACAGTGTGTGTTTTGTTGTTATTGGATTAAATTGTGTTATTGCAAAACCAAACAATGTGGGAGTGGCTTGCATTAAATCCATAAACTAAATTGCAGGCTTCTTTCAGCCCCTTGTCGGGACTAAAATCACCTTTAAATGGCATCTGTGATTTTATCAATTACACCCCATTTTCTCAGAAAATGCAGAGCTACTCAACCCGTCCCTCTTTGCCTCACACCTCATTGGAAAATACCCTTTTGGTCCATTTAGCTTTGAAAGCTTTTAACTGGAAGGCTGTCCGGCCTTCAAATTAACAAGGTTTTAGAGACACTAATAGTGGTCTTCAAGGATTGACTCTGGGCATTTAGATCGAGCAGGCTTACCTCAGTTTTTTTTGGGTTTTTTTACGAGTGCAGGGTGAGTGGGGATTCGCCAGATTAGACTCTTACATCGAGAACAAATATCCCAGTGAGTCATCTGTGGTGAGTGTTCACTGCAGTATGGTCTTTATGGCTGGCAATACTTTGCACCTGTTTCATCAGATGCACTCCTAATTGAGGACTGATATCACACCCTTCAGTGCATGAGTTAATTGAACCCGTATACACAAAGTGGCAGTATATAAAAGCAGATTGCAGCTTCAACCCAACCGCCTCACCTCTACACAGAATGTTTTTGTCACCTGTTAACTAAGAAATTAGCAGTGAGAACATTCATTTGAAGGCACGTTAAACCTGTTGTGAGAACATACTGCATGTCATGCCAACACGTGCACGTCACACAGCATTTGCAATGTGAAAGGCCTATAGCAGTTACTCAGTTCACAAAATCAAAAGTGATCACATGCACTGAAACATACAGTATCTAGGCTTACATTACAATGCATCGCAGTGCATTTTAAAAGTAAATGTGAAAATGGGAATCGAATCAATGCTGAGAATCATAATTGCAGAATGTGTATGCTGCAAGGATTTGATTTTAGGCTCGTGGTGGGATGGAGAAAAACATTTTTGAGTGTGAAATTGGTGCAGATTGGTCCTGCAAAATTATATCTGTTGTTGCAGGGGTGTAACAGCAGTTCAGCAGCTGTCAGTTGAACAGGCTCCATATCTGAATAGTGACTCATCTGATAAAGATTAGTTTATGTCCAGTGGTGTCTGCTCACGTGTCGAGGAGAACAACGAGTCTCCAGACAAAGACACAAAATCATGTCGTATCATGTTTGACTGTAAGAGCATTGTTAGTCTTCTTCCTTATTACACGTGTTGTTTTCATGTTCCACAGAAGAGCAACAACTCACTAATAGATGTGCTGTGGTATGGCGCCCTCTCCTGGTAAATATAAGCTTTTTGCTTTGCGTTTTGCAATGCAAAAAAGGCGGTTGGAAATCATCATGAGGATGAGTAGATAATGAATGATTTTTCATTTTTGGGTGATCTAATCCTTTAATGTTTACAATTTAAGGTGAGTTTTACATGCCTATTAGTTTAAATAAACCATTAGTGAATAAGCAACCTTTATAATTCAGTGTACTTTTAACTTTTCAAGAATAAAGCAGAAATAAGAGAAAAATGTGGATATATTTCCAATCAAAAAAACATATTACACCCAAGTATAAATACTTCTAAGCTGCTGTAGTGTATTGGTGGTGTAATGATTTATATCTGTAGTTAACAGATCAAGGAAATGCAACACAACTACTCAAAATGTGTTAGGGATATTGGGACATTTTAGTGTTTCACATGCAGATATCACCAGTTATGATCTAATCAATTCATTTAATTTCTAAGAACGTGCTTTTATTTTAGAAAAACTGTACCGGAAGACAAGTAAGTTCAGGAGGACTTCCGGTCTGTTGGATCAGAATAATAGCGTGGATTACTTTTTACTTGGATTAAGTTTTTATTTCAATTTTCCAAAATACTTCTTGAATTATGCGGGGACTCGTCCTATAAAACGTATTTCACAAATGAATCACGCTTCTATTGTGCAAAAAGTACGTTTTGAGTCAATCTGGTGGTTTAGACTCGTGTAGATAACAATCTTATTCTGAAGGACTGTTGCCGGAAGTCTCGCTTCTGCTGCCCACCGGCTGGAGGCTGCGGTTTGTCAGCTGACCAGAAACCGCAGGCAGTCCGCCGTGAAATGGATTGTTGTGTCAGTGAAAGACTTGTAGGGAAGACCGAAGCGACACCCAGTGAAACTCCGACAGTGAGGTATGTTGTTATTTTATTTAACGAGCCCAGCGTTAGGTCGAGCAGGTTAGCTAGGCTGCTAGATACCCGCTTAGCTTCGTTAGCCTCTCGTATTAGTTTACGTGTAAAGCAAACACAACTCGAACTTGTTTGTTAGCGTGAGCACCCTAAAAATAGACACCACGGCAGAACGAGCAGTTCATTAGCAGTGAGAAGTGACAAAAACTTGTGTTAAACCAGCTGTCCGCAGTTACCAGAGGTCTAACGTTACTGTCCTGTTTTCGAAAGCGTGTAATTGTTTTTTCTTCGCTAAGCATCATGTGAACACTGGTTCCTCATTAATGTTACACATGCACATGATGCTTAAGGATGCAAGGTCAGCTTTGTACTCCCACCAGTCTTCTTTTAACCTCCTTAAATAGCTCAAGTAATAAAGTCATTGTGCAAGCAAGTTAGTAAGTCTATTTCTGTCAGCTCTCTGTCCCATGACTGCTCCTCAGTGCCACAGTGCTATTATTTGTGACATGTGAGGTTGTAATTTTAAGAAAGATGAAAGTGAGATTAAACTGTAGTGACTGCTGAAAGTCAGGAGAGTGAGTCCAACGAAAGGCTGATTCCTGCTGTGGGAGAGAGCAGTGTGTTCACAACCACACACCACTGCCAAATAGTAATGAGCCAAGCACTCACATTCACATTGTTGGTGCACTGTGAGAAATGTCCTCATGTCACATTCCCCACCAACTAAATAACACTGGTGAGTCATTGTTTAATTGTTAGCCTTCTGCAAGCCACCTGTCAATATTACGCCTGTCATTGGAAGATGATTCTCAAGGTTGAATGTGCCTGTCTGCACTGCAGCTTCACAGGATCTGGACAATTGGACTGATCTCTACCAGCTACAGCTCAGAGATCTCTCCAGACTATGGCTCCACGGAAAACACAGTGTTCCTTCCTGGAAAAGCACAAGTAAACGTAAGCATCATCCAAACACCGCTCATGCAATGCAATGACATGTTTTGAATTGATTTTTATTTTCTTTTTTTAAAAAACATGCATTTCTCTTCTCCTTCACAGCTTTCTTTTCAACACTTCCTGTTTTATCCTCTTCTGCCTCAGCCTTCCATTTTCCCCATCGTCTTCACTTTTCCCATATTCTGCCTGTAAAATGGACGACACAGAGCCAGTGCAGCCCAGCCTCAACTCCGCCTATATTCCCAATGCTCTCGGCAACCACCTAGTATCAGAGGATGAGGAGAGCGAGGACCAGAGTCCGTCTGCGTCACTCCTGCCCAAACATTCATCAGTGCCTCTGGCCGTGCGCTACAGTCCAAAGGACTCTTACAACTTGGTGTACATCATCTTCTTTCTGATGGGCATCGGCTCCCTGCTGCCCTGGAACTTCTTCATAACAGCCAAACACTACTGGCTCTACAAACTGAGTAACAGCACCGATCACAGCGGCAATAAGGAGCAACATTCAGACCTCAGTGTGAGTGTGAGGGATACTACACATACAACAGGCCAGGCTTATTGTGCATGTGTGTGTACAGGAAACTGCACGTTAGGGCCATTCTGCATGCGTTTCACGGTACCATGACGATCCTGTGAGGGATGAGAGTGTCCTTTTACATCTGATAAAGATCACTTGCAACACATTTATGCAATTAGAGACGCTAAAAGGCTTGTTGAGGACCGAGAGGTAGAGTCAGTGTGGTCAAATAGATCTTCTTCCAAACTATGTAGAACGCTTGGTTGTTATGTTGGACAAGACAAACTCTCTTCTAGTCTGGGATTCATTTTTTGAGTTTCGACAATTAATAGAATATATAAGGAAGGACAGAATCTGTTATATTTTTATGTCTCCCCTCTTTCTTTCACTTCCTCTTATTCTGAGCGAGACACTATGCGAGTAACATTTTGTCTTTCTTTAACTATTCACAGGACTACTTTGAAAGTTATCTGTCCATCGCCTCCACAGTGCCCGCTGTGCTGTGTCTGATACTCAACTATCTCCTAGTTAACAGGTCAATTCACACACACACACACACACACACACACACACACACACACACATATATATGCATAGTAATGTAGTACAGTCTGCTTGTTGGTTTGTGTCAGGATGTTTCTGTTACTTTCTCCATGAACTTTTATACTTGTCATTTGTGTTGATAATAAAAATCTTATGATGTAATACTTTTATGGATACAATCAGTACTATACACATATTGTTCCACAGCACAGAACATCCGCTTCATTTTTGCTTACGTCGATGAACTGAGGAACTTCTGTGTGCGTGTGCTGTGTCTGCAGGTTGTCTCCAAACGTGAGGATCCTGTCGTCTCTTTTTGTCATCCTGCTGGTGTTTGTGCTGACCACGGTGCTGGTGAAGGTGGACGTGTCCGACAGCCAGATGGAGTTCTTTATCGGCACGCTGGTGAGCGTGGCCATCGTCAGCGGAGCCTCCAACCTCTTCTCTGGCAGCATGTTCGGCATCAGCGGGCATTTCCCCATGAGGATTTCTCAGGCACTTATATCAGGTAGAGGACTCATTTTAGGTCGGTAATGTCTCTTTGTCGTCTTTGTAGCATTTATACAACACCTTTGTACCAACACCTTTTGTGAAGTGGTGATCTTAAATGGTGTGAGAGATGGCGTTGTCATTATGGCCTCTTGTCTGTCAGTGTAGGGACACAATGCTGAAGGCAACTCGAGGACAAGCTATAACAGGCTATAGCGGTGTTGAGTTTACATGACGGCTCCACCTATAGAACAGATGGTGGAGCTCATTTTGGAGCACCTTGTTGTAAAATGTACATACTATTTTAATGAGTTAACACTGATGTTGCTAAAAATATGTCAGCTCCCTAACGCCTGAAAGATAAGTTCACTGTTTCTATATTTGTATCAAGTGAGAAGATTACAGTGACACATTTGTCAGTTAATTAACAGGTTTACTTATTTACCATATTGACATCACTGTGTAAAAACAGACCTTGTTCAGAGCAGAACTGGAAAAGCAGGTAGAAAAAACATACAGTTTGCTGGCTCAGAGTTTTGGGCGCTGATTATATAATCAGAACTTTCCCGTGAAAATGTTGCATGTCTTCCCACAACCTCCCTCATATCCTGTCTGTCTACTGTACTCTCTAATGACAAATATAATTATACATCCATCTTTTTTTGCCTTTATTAGGCAAATAAAGGCAAAAAAAAGATGGATGTATAATTATATTTGTCATAATGCTTAACATTATAACTTAACATTATAATCTTGTCATAATGTTAAGTATTTGGGACACATCATCACTGATGATTTGTCTGATGATGAGGACATGTACAGGCAACGTCGTATTTTATATACGCAAGCCAATGTGCTAAAACGCAAATTCTTCTGGTGTTCAGATGATGTTAAAATTAATCTCTTCAGAGCTTATTGTACCCCTCTCTATACTGCCCCCTTGTGGGTTAAGTTAAAAAAGGCAAGTATTCGCAAACTTCAGGTTGCCTACAGTATAATGATTGCCTGCAAATTTTGATGGGAAAACCTAGGTGGGGCAGTGCGAGTGAGTTATTTTGTCAAGTGCGAGCAAATACATTTCATGCTCTGTTATGGAAATTGATGTATAAATTCATCTGTTGATTGAATGACACACAAAATTCTGTCGTAATGCTGTTGTCCAATCCTGGTCTCAGTGCTGTGAGGTACCAGTCAGCCATGTGGAAACACTGGTATGACTGTCTCCTTTAAATTGTTTGTGTTTGTTTGTCTTTTTTGAATGGACCTGGATTCTACTAATAAAAAGTCTTAATATTTAACATATAGAGGTCATTACGATGGGACATTAAGCAGCTCGAGCATCTCCCATAAGCTGACTCCACAGTTGGAACTTGAAGCATGTTTTTTGTCTCAGGCCAGGCCATGGGAGGCACGCTGAGCGCAGTGGCATCAATAGTGGACCTGGCAGCGGCGAAGGATGTGACAGACAGCGCTCTGGCCTACTTCCTGACAGCCGACTTCTTCATCCTGCTCTGCATTGTCGCATATCTGCTGCTGCCCAAGCTGGCGTATTCAAGGTCGGTAGCAGCCAAAGATACACGCACACGCACCATCAGACAGATACACTATCGATTATACAGTATATAATCATTTATTAAATCTTTTGGACTTTTTTCCATTAGAAAATCACAGATAAGATCTATGTTTGATGTGAGGAGTCAAAAGGACAGGAAGCAAACACAGTTCCTTCTGTTCAGTCTGTCACTTCTCAGGAACTGTTGCATCAAAATCCAACACATATTAAGGCTACTAAATGTACAGAATGTCTTTTTGTATTTTTTTTATTAAAAATTATTGGTATTTTATTTAAATACATTTTCTCAAACCAGCATTTAGCATTTTCTTTTGATAAATTTGAGTAAACAAGTATTTGTAATTTGTAAAAGATACTCTTTGATGGATTTGTACCAGTTAATACATTTTAATCCTTAAAAGTGATGGATCAATTAATAATTAACATCCTCCTGTGTTCTGTAAAATCTACTTTGATCTGAATGTGGATACTTTAGATTATAGTTCATTACTGTGTAGTTATGTGACAGTGTCATTCTTCATACGACCACCAGATGGTGCCAAAGTTGAATTATTTCTGAATACTTATCAGAAATATCATAACCTTAACTGTTAGTTAGTTCAGCAGCAGTGCACATAACAAAAAAATCATTATTTTTAGTTTAATTTAATTTGGACTGATGCTATTAGAAAGTTATTTTAACACTTAATTTAAGATGGCATTATGCACTATGATCGTCTCATGATAAAACCGCTGTTAAGTAAAGATATGGTACAAAAATAAGATAATCTACAAAAAGTCTATTTAGATGAGGTTTTAGATCTACCTGTTGTTAATCTGAAAAATGCTGCGCTCTTCTTCTCTCCTCTATAGACACTACATGCTGGCAGCAACGTGCACAAGTCCAGGAGTGATAAATGAGGGGGGAGCAGCAGAAGGCGCAGGGAGAAGAGTCTCCGTCCCACCGCTGCAGCCTATCCTCAGGAAGACGTGGGTGCTCGGCCTGAGCGTCTTCTACGTCTTCTGCGTCTCTATCATGGTGTTCCCTGCAGTGTCCTCGGGGATCCAGTCTGTCCACAAAGACAGCAGCAGCCCCTGGACCACCACTTACTTTGTGCCCTTCACCAGTTTCCTCCTGTACAACGTAGCAGACTTCTGCGGCAGGCAGGCCACCGCCTGGCTGCAGGTCCCAGGTCCCACCAGCCGAGTCCTGCCTGTGCTGGTGTTGTGTCGCTCTGTCATGTTGCCGCTTTTCATGTTCTGTAACTACCAGCCGAGGGACCACCTCCACACTGTGCTTTTCACCCATGATGTGTTCCCTGTGGTGTTTAACTGCCTGCTCGGCCTCTCTAATGGCTACCTAGGCACTCTGCCAATGATCTACGGGCCTAAGGTGGTACCTCGGGAGCTGGCAGAGCCCACAGGAGTGGTCATGTCCTTCTTCCTCACTCTGGGACTGGCTGTTGGATCAGCTTTCTCCGTGCTTATCGTGCACTGCATCTGACCAGCCTATGATTTACAGTGGTGTAGTTGAGCTACACAGCAGACAGTAGCTGGACAGTGACAGATACCAGAACCTCAAAGCACTATAATCAAAAGTGCACCAGGACAACCAGTTCTCTGCCATGAGGGAAAGGTGCTGCTCATTTCCACTCAAAGCCTTAATTCCTTCATACCTCACATTCATGATGTATGTTTACACTAGAGCTGCAAATATTCCACAGTCAACTATTTTGATAATTGATTGATTGTTTCAGTCATTTTCGGGCAAAAATGTCAAAGATTTACTGGTTCCATCTTCAAATGTAAAAGAAGACAAAGAAGCAATTTGGAGACCAATTTTTTGACATCTTATAGACAGAACAATTAATCGATTCATCCTTAAAACAATCTGCAACTTAATCAATAATGAAAACAGCCCTAGTTCATACTGACGTAGCACGTGATGTGAAACTCAGGGCAGCGTAAGCTATGACTCTTGGTGTCGACGCATCAGAGATCAGGAAGTGGCTCTCAAAGCATTAGCAATCGGTACAGTCCATAAAGGATACTTGAATTAACACCAAAGCTTTTATTTTTTATTACATAAAAACACGTTTCACACATAACTACTGAGTTAAGGGGTAAACAGTTGTGGTATATAAGTTGTTTTTCAAGGGGTGTTAAGTGTTATTTCAGTTAAACTTCGATGAACAAAGCTGGAAAAATGTGGCTAATAAATTGTAAATGAACATGTGGCTGACTTGTGTCAGTTGTTTGTAAACCTTGTGAGTTTGATCAGACTTTATAAACTGAACATTGTCATCAGCTCTTTGATTTCTGTCCTCATTTTCAAATGTGCACTTGAGTTGCAGTTAACAGGATTAACTATTTGTTCAGGCTATTTTTAATGTCATTTGCAGATAGAAACAAACCTTTAACTATATCAGAAGCAGATATAATTCAAATGCTCAGTTTATCAGTTGACCCATAGTTTATCAGTTGACCCATAGTATACAGAATACACACACGTAAAGATGTGCATAATTTTTTGTCATTTTAATATTTAAGTTCATTTATGGCCAGAAAAGTACTTTTGATACTCAATGTTGGATACTTTTACTCTTTACTGCTATTTGTATGGGTGACTTTCACTTTTAACAAAATATATCTTGACTTTTACCAAAGTATACACTTTGGGTACTGTTCACAACACTGCACGGGACCTAGTATGTGCTATGCACATTTCCTCCCCAAAATAAGTTCACTGTAAAAAAAAAATAATCCTTTTATGTTGAAATTTTGCAAAATTTCTAAAACTCAAAGATTTACTTCCCTTAGATATTTATTGACACTCCACAACCCTCATGTCATTTGGAAAGTGATCAGTGGCAGAAACATGTAATCTGCAGATTATAGGCTAAACACAGTTCTCATAAAAGTATTTAACATCACTAGTTAACAAATGACCCAGACATTACTATATAAATGATCCCCCCTGTAAAAAACATAAGTAGTTTATACCACCTAAACTTTATAAAAACGCTGAGCGAAATTCAGTTTACATCAAGAGAAATGACACCTAGTGGATTGGGATCATTTTTATTGTTAAAAATTTACAGATCAGCCGTCAGTCGACTCAGGGTTTGAAGCAGACAACAATCGAATTCGAGATGCTTTCTGAACGTTAGAAATGCAGTGATTTACAAACAGTAGGAAGAGTGCAAACAATGGGAGGCGAGCAGGAGGTTCACCTCCTGATCAGCTCCTTAAAACAACACAAACATTTTCTACAAAATAGAAATTTTGTTTTTTTAGGATCAGACGTACTGCTTAAAGTAATGCCAGTCATTCTTAACACAGCGAATCATTTCTCCTATAGCTGGGGTGGGTGGGTGGGGGTCTGAGGATCAGATCAGAGCAGCCATCTGGTGCTGCACAACATTAAACAACATGTGAAACTTGAATGTGTTTAACACACACACCACACCCAGCGAGCTATATTAGCAAGTAAAACCCAAATGCAGATCTGCAAAGCCTGACAGGGAAGCTTTGTGACTCCTGCTCAGTGAAGCAGTAACAGGCCGAGCTGCAGGCCACCGTACATATAATCACTCCTCCCCTTCCCCCCCACCCTTGGAAAACACAAATGTCCAGTCCCTTTCCACCATGACATCATCCAAGTTAATTTAAACATAAATTGCAGTCATGTAAGTCCGTTAAAAAAAAAAAGAAAACAGGACAAAAATTAAAAGAGGGAAGCAGCACTACAGTATTTTTCTTTTAATTCCCTACAGGTCAGTGTGTGCTCGTCTTCCTCTTCATCTATACCCACACATGGCGTTTGCAGTGATCCACAGCCTAAAAGACAGAAACAAGTGGTTAGAAAGGCCTCCCAAGGAAACTTGGTTGTGGTATGCAATACAATATAGCCTTAAAAATAAGTTTGTACCCCCGAAACAAGCCCAGGATTTACACTGTTTGGGAGTCGAAATGTAACTTTTACTACTCACATTGCACCGAGTTGCTGTCTCCATGTTCTTGCACCAGAATGCAGGTCCCCAGCTGCACTGCTCTGTTCCCAGCAGCCTGCGTTCAGCCTCAGGGCAGGCTCCCAATTTCTGAATGAATGAATTGTCCAGTGCAAACATGTGAGAAAAATACAGAATGAAGCCGTAGCATAAGGAATGACTTCAATTTATCAAAAAGGGACTTGAATAAAGATACGTATGGTAGATTAAAGTGTTCACGTTACTCATTTTGTAATTTAGTTGTGAATTAATCTGGTTTACCATGCACACAAAGTCTGGGTCGAGCATCTGGAGCAGCAGCTGGACAAGCACTGGCTCGTACTGTTCAACCAGCTGGTCACACTGTGGACACGAGACACAAGTGTTAATGCGAGGCTGTCACACGAGGACAGGTAAGAGTTACAAAGTGAGAGGATGCAACTCCTCACCTCGGTCTGGAGAGAGTCGGGCAGGAAGCTGCACGCTTTCCTCACAGCCTCCTCGATCTGGGCCTCTGTAGCGTTCTTCTCCAGAAGCTCGTCGACGTAGGTAACGGCCATTTTGCACACCTCGCAGTAGCCACCGACCTTGAAGCGGGCCTGGTCGAGTGCAGCTGGAAAGAGAACAGAAATCACTGTGAATACAATATGTGGCAATACACCTTTGGCGTTACAGAAGCAGATTAAACTGAAGCCTCACACCAGATGGAGCATTTCTGATTTCTAGTAATGTTTGAAGAAACTGCAAATTTTCTCTATTATGACTTTTGAACAACATAGTGTCACGATACTGGAATTTCCAATTTTGATACAACACCTCGAAAAATACTGATATTCAATACCAAAGGGAAGAATTTAAACAAATTTAAGCTTAAGTTATTTCTTAAAAAACTAAAATGAACTTACAGACATATGTACGTTTGGCTTCATTGCACAGTGCCAACACTGTGCAGACAGTCTTGGGGTCAGCCTGCTGCACCAGCAGCTCAATGATTGCCTGGCCGTAGGTCTCAACCAGGTCCTTACACTCTGCAGACAGAGACTTTGGCAGATATGTGCACACCTTCTCCACAGCCTGAATCACTTCGGCCTGAAACAGACAAGAGGATCAGCTTGGCACCAACAGAGCATTGTAGATTTGTACGGCCGTATTGGATACTTCTAGTATAACACACATCCCACCTCCGTTTTCTGATCCTCCAGCATAGTCTCCAACTGCTTCATCACAAACTCACAGATGGCACACGTTGGGGACTCACGGACACGCACCAAGGACTGGAAAACAAAGGCGCGAATGTGATGTGCATGTACAATATTGTATAAATAATATAATATAATATTATATAAATGTTGAGGACTGATTAGAGACAGCAGTTGGGGGCCCACAATGACTCACCTTAGCAGACTTGTCTGTTGCAGACTCCACCTTGGTGGCAGGGAAAAGGCTGAGAGCAGGTACAGACTTGGCAGCAGGTACGGTCTTGGCAGGCTGCAGGTTCAGCATGGGGATGGAATTCTTCATAGCAGTACAGAAGCCAGCAAGGATACAGATCTGCTTGGGTTGCTAAGAACAGAAACAGACAATTATTTCAGGAAACATAGATGAACAAAGCTTACCCACATTGCATGCTGTTAGCATAAACCACGTGTTTCCAATCTGAATACCATTCCACAGCATTACCACCCATGCAATATGCATACATTTCAATTACACAATAAAGATTTTTTTTTAATATACCAGGTCCAAACACAAACACACACCCGCATACTGAAACAAAAGCTCTGCAGCCCTGCGTCTGAGGCATCAGACAAAATCTGATGAACAAACAGCCATATAAAGCACAATAATAAAGATGGTGCTTTTTTTCATGGCAACAGCTACTTTAATGTTAGTAAAGACATCTGACTTGTTTGTACAAACTAAGTCACTAGATCCAAGCATACTTTA
This sequence comes from Pagrus pagrus, assembly GCF_965226575.1. Lineage (NCBI taxonomy): Eukaryota > Metazoa > Chordata > Actinopteri > Spariformes > Sparidae > Pagrus > Pagrus pagrus. Next base: position 19,542,722 of record NC_140199.1, read on the forward strand.
AATATGACAGCACTGTATGCTCATCCGATGTCAAGAAACAGGTGAGAATCTTAACGTGCCCTTTGCTGTAGTCATACTACAGGCAATCCAGTGTCTAGTCATTAGCCAAACAAGCAAGTGTGCTCCCTATAAAAAGTGGTCTCACTCATATTCAGATTATCACATACTCTACAGTGCCAGGTGAGTAGCGCTAGGAGTGGACAGCACAAGAAGCAAGAGCTAAGGGTTAAGAGGCTACAGGCTGGACACAGAAAGACCTACCTGTTCCTGGAGAGCGGCACACAACACCCAGAGCAGGAGAAAACAGAGCGAGACAACATGAATGGAGGGGAGTGGAAAGTAACACGGGCGAAAAGACAACAGGAAGTAAGAAAAAATAAATTAAAAAGACAGAAAGCGATTTAAAGATGTGAATAAATTGAAAAGTCAGCAGGCCAGTTGGTGCTGCGAGACTGGATATGGGCTTAGCAACACCGAAGCATACAAATTATCACAGACGCATTAGTTTTGATGGCCAGTTCATTAAGCTCATTCTTGAATATTAGAGTAATATGACCAGTCATGTGAATTAAATATGCAAACACAGGTTTTCCTTCTTTTAAAACATCAGTGAAGCACATGAAGTGAGGGTGAGAACACTCACCATGGACATGAGCTGCTGAACAACAGCGGTACCATACCGGCTGATATACTGCTTGCACTGCAATGAAAAAAAACAAACATATCACATTGTGATTATTTCTACAGATATTGCAGATATATGATTCACGACTAGGGGATATGATTATGTTGGCGTCTGTACAAAACAAAAATGAGGTGGTAAAAAATGAATTTTACCACCTTAAACAAATTGACGCTTCTGCAATTAGGGAAAAAACGTATCAAAAGCCCTCCACTCATGTAGAGTTCTCACCATGTCAGCGATGCCTGGCCCCAGCAGGTCACACTGGTTCTCAAGATTCTCAATGAGACCGTCGATAAATGAGCTGTTGGACTTCGCTTCCGCTTGAGCGTCAGTCAGGAACTTGACGCAGTCGTCGCACACAACATTGTTTTCCTGAAGGAAGAGTCAAGGCCGAATGAAGACGACTATTATCAGTAGCAGGTGGAGAACATATTGCTGTTCATGTGGGTGGAGATGGAAGTTAAACAGTCTACCTGCTCTGGAGTCTCCTCTTTGCGGGCCTCCTGTTTAGGGCTCTCCTGAGGAAAGAGGAGCTGGGGCACATTGATGATGAAGGGAGCCATGGGCTGGGACAGGTCGACCTTAGGGATTTCATTGGACACGAGCTGCTCCTGAGCCTTAGCCAGGGCTGCCTGCTGAGACTGACACAGCCCGATGGCTGCGCACACCACACCAGGATTCTCCTAAAATGGAAAAAACAAAACAAAACATAAATTACTAGTTTTAAAGTCTTGATGACCCACACAGCCAAATTAGTTTAAAAAAAGAAATTCAACTTGAACAAGAGATCTAAAGAAACTTCACATTTTTGTTTTATAGGATCTTAAAAGAACCGTGTCTTTTGTTCCCAAAGTTGACGTAGCAGGTGAGAGTTGAATCAAAGACAACCACACTAAATGGTCACAGTCATGAGGTTCGGTATTACACAACGACTACTCTGTTCCTATCAGACTCAGACTCACTTCCCCATCAATAGCCCTTATTCAGCTTGCTGCACTTTGCTCACAGCCACTTGTTTTCCTTTTTTTGACCCAGAGGAGGGGACGGACCAGTTACTATAGAGTCTGAATGAAGCTGAATGATAAACTGAGAGACAAACCACGTTCCATAGATTTATTAACATCTTTGACTTAAGTTGTTTATAGCTTAATTGAAAGCATTCAATACAATTCTACATGTGATGGTAATGGTACTGTTAGTTAAACAGCTTTCTTCTGGGTGTGCCAAAACTGTTATTTTGGTTAATTGTTACAGCCTGGACCTTCCATCACAAGTTTATAATTTATATTTAAACTGAAACTGGGTTATGACTTGGACAAACGGTTCAAAGGTGCTCACCAATTCTCCTTTAATGATACCAATGAGGATGGGGTAGTAGCTGTCCACCATCTCTTTGCACTCTGCACTCAAACCTTTATCAGGGATGAGCTCGCAGGCCTTCTCCAAGTACCCAAGAACCTCAGTCTGCAATCACAGAAACAACAACATATCAGACTTCCAAAGTTTAATAGCAGACAATACATTTTGCTTATCAGAGGTTATCTCAAAACACAGGAATTTTTATTTCACTTACCTCAGTGGCATTGTCCTTCAGTACCTGGTCCACCACCATCAACACCTCTTTACACAAGTCACATGGCACCGCTTTCTGAAACCACACACATTTACCACGTTTCAAAATGAACAGAATATCTAGAACAACAACGAGGAGCATGTGTTGAGGAAACATTTCATTACCACATTCAGAACAACCAAACGGATATTAATGGCACTTTGGGAGGAGAAAAAAAACGCAGTGTGTCTCACCATCTGGGGCTTGTTCCACACGTTCTGCTGGCAGTGAGTCACAGCTCCACACCGAGACGCCGTCTTTACATTCTGACACCAGTAGGGGGGGCCACGAGCACACTGCTCAGTGCCGAGCAGGGGGGTCGCTACGGCTGCAAAGGAGACAAATAACCAAATTTGACGTTTAGAGAGCTTTAATGCAGAGATCAGAAAGCAGACATATGACAAAACCACATCATTCCTGGGTATGTTACAACTGTTCAAAGAGTAAAGTAAGAAAAAGGAGAAGCTGTCTTTCATTCTCAAGCTTAAATATTCAGTTTTTTTCCTTTAAATAGACACTGTACGCATTGATCTGAGGTATCAAGAACAGACATTATGACAGGTCATCTAGATTAAAGATGAGATATACGCACAGAGCAAGTCACATTTTCTCAGAATGACGTTCCAGAAAGTCTAGTTGAACCGAGAGAGTGGATTTACCACAACCAATGCCAACCTCCCTATCTGAAGACCAGAGGGGAATTTTAGGCTGACACACTTCCTTAAAACATGGAAATTTACTTTCAATTTTGACCTGTGACCTGTCATTTAGTTAAAGACGGAGTCAGTCATCTGCAATGTCAGTTTGGTATATCCTGCAGTCTCCTTAAACCAACTACAGCTGCAATAATTAGTAAATTAATCAATTAGTCGATGTAAGGATTTGCTGCTCTTGTTTGCAATTTATGATGTTTTGTAGAGTCTTTGGATTTTGGACTGCTGGCTGGACATAAGAAGCACTTGAAAATTGGATTAATGGATAAAATAATCAGATTAATTGATGATGACAAATATTTTTTAGTTGCCGACCTAAAAACCAACCAAATGCAACCGAGTCCTGTCATTGAGGGGGCCAAGAAAAATTGGTGGGCCCTCTCTGTAAAGCTGGAACTGGTTTAAACACTGAGCATTGTGGGTAAATACGCTTAACTATTAACTACTATGAAGGAAAAACACTCTAAATCCTATTAGTGCAAATTGCCAAGTTGCATGAGCATGTGCGTCTATATCTGGCATGATATACCACCCAAATGCAGACCGCCTATACCAGTCTGAAAGCACCAGACCATAATAAGGAGAGACCCCCAGGGGAATTTATGATTTTATTATCTTTAAGGCAAAAGCATATAAAAAGAGAGGGCGTTTACAGTTCTCCTTTTTACTGTAGTAGAAAAAATGATGTGGGAAAGAACCTGATATTTCACAGCACCATTTCCTGCTTTCACACGTTTTTTTTTCTTTCGCAGTTGATCTCCACAATGCTGTTAAGATGAACATGGTCTTCAAGAGGAAATAAAAGCAAGGTAAACACAGCAGTGTACTCTGAATATAAACTTATCAGTATGCAAGAGCTGCCCATGTCCTGCGAGTAGTCTCTGGTGATAAAGTACCAACAGACTTCACTATCACCCAGTTACACCGCTGTGACACCCCTCCTGCTCATCATTCATACCAATAGAGTTACAGTGCAGACAGGCAGGCAGGGTACTCCCACCCCCCTCCACTTGAAATCACATGAGCAGTCTGACAAAATAACAAGCTGTTCCCAAGTAAACAGACTGTACTAATGAGGGGGACATCTCGGCACAAGACTTAAACACTGCAGTAAACTGTTTAAAGCTAACAAGGCAATACACAGCAGCAGGACATATGTTGTAAATATCTAGTGGCTTCATAGCAGAAAAAAGCAAGTCTCCTGCTAGACAAAGAAGTTTGGGCTTTTTTTTGAGAAGTCAGCAAAAAAGCTGCAACACATACAAGCCTATACTTGACTCACTTTCTGTGAACGTGATTTCTGTGACTCATTATAGGGTCAGTGAATCAACATCACATGTCACAGCGAAGCTCAAAAGGCTTCAAATAGGACTCAGATTACATTGTTCAACAGCAGCAAGTGACCTGTGAGATGGTTTCAGTGCAGCAGGCCACACATCAGTGCAACACAACCACCATAGATCAGCAGAAAGGAGGTATACATAACACGTGTTGAACATGTTGAACCATTTGGGAATGACTGCAGCAAACACGAGGAAGAATGTCCAAAGATGATATTGTATAAAATCATTTTTAGCCAGAAGTCAGACTGAAGATAAGGACTAAATACACAAAGCACAAATACCATGATTTGAAGAAACCAATAGTCAATAGTCTGAAAGAAACCACAGCTTGTGTTCTGATAAGGTGTAAAAAAGGACATTCAGTTCACACATATTTCAAATGCCACAGGGCCGAGCTAACACTATGTAACTCCATAAATACATAACCTAGTTGTCTGTGTGTTCTGCTGGCTTCGCTGCAGCAATGACTTGTGTTGACTTCATTGACCCAGTTTGGTCTGAACATAAAGATAAGCTAACTGGGCTATCAAAGGCAGAAGTGCACATGACGACAGATACAGGTACCATTACAGAACAGTAAGGAGGAACAGAAACCGAGAAGTAACGCTGCTGACATTTTACTGAAAAGCTGAAATGAGAGTTAATGGTTGAAAGGTTCTCATTTGGACTTCCTTATAAAACCAAACCAAGGGTCAACAAAGCACCGTGTACAGTAGCTGGTCAAAACAGGTTGGGCGTATCTGAAAAAAACCTGTTTTAAAGTGAAACCATTCAGCTACGCCGACATAAAACACCATGAGAATGAAACGAAGGTGTTGGTTAGCTAGCTGCTCGGTTAACTTTTGTTATGTACAAGGACAAATACTGACGTAATGCTAATTCAACAGTCTAACTGTACGATAACGTTGTTGTGGAATTTAGCTAGTGAGCCAGCTAGCCTTAGCTGAAATGCTAATGTTAGCCGAGCCGTTACTAACTGAGGTGCGGGCCAACAATAACGCATTCAAACCTCAAAGGCAAACGGCCAAAATTCATTCGTGCACCGTGAGCACATTTGCAGAAAAGTAATCTACAAAACAGACATCATGTCTCTGTGCCCTTGAGAATAATATCTAATATACGGCAGCGTTAGCTATTAAAGTTGAAGTTAGCCGATGTGTTAATGTTTACTAAAAGCTAACGCTACTTCAGAAGCTTCCGCGTTTCCATGTTGAAACGCACTCAGTTACACAACCAAACAGCCTCAACCGACAACTGCCTCAATCGTTTCACCGACAATCTGCACAAACTACAAAACACAACTCGCTCATTCCGTGAGTGTTTGTATATTACCTGATGTTATGAACAGTAGAGTAAGGAGCAGCATGACTCCGCTGTTTCCGGCTCGTCTGTGTGTTTGTTCCTCTGCTGGGTGAAGCTGACTGAAGACTGGTGAGCACTGCAATGCAGGAGGGGAGGCTTGTTGATGCCTTTATGATGTCTCACTGTCAGCTGACTGCCCACTGAGACATGTGACTGCCCCGGCGTGTGATCGGCAGTCTTTTGAAAGACATTTTAATTCAAACACACATACATCTAATTACCAGTCTTGTGAAAGTAAGTTTTTGTATTACTTGTGCAGTGGTTTGTGATTTTTGAAGGATACATGTGGGTTATGCTACACTAAACATCATGGTTTTGCACAGCAGTAGTTTCAGTGCTGTATGTTAAGCTTAATATGTCTCATATCATTTACTTCTCTGTATTTAAATAGAAAATCATTTGAAAGACAAAACTGAATGCTGATTACTTCCCACTGAATTAAACTGTTGGTTTAAATGGTCCCTAATCCATAAATTAATGGTGTGATTGCTCTATGTTTGGATTAAGCACAGCCAAGCAAAGGTGGATTAACACACCATACTGTAAATGCCATTCCAGCCCACTAAAAGAGATCAGCAAGTCTGTGAAAGTTCCTGGAAAACAGCAATAACCTTAATCTCTTTATATCACTGCACAGGGTTTTTTATTTTAATCCATTCAGGACAACTCACCCAAGTTTAAAGCAAAGAGGCAGCGTCACGGCAAATTGATCACATGCGTCCCTCTTGTTAACCTGTTCTCCTGATAGCAGAGTACGGGGGGAGGTGGTGTTTTTATCAGTGTAGTCTGCCTGACTCATTGATCCTTTGTGTGACTTGACTTTGTGCAAGTTAGGATTTATGGCCCTAACATATCTGACAAATACATGGATGTTTGGTGCAACCAGGAAGTGGAGCAGATAATGTGACTTAGGAAATCAACCTGCTACAGTTATGTAATCCCAGTTGAGGTAAAGCTTTGTTTTTATCACCTTTCACGAATCAACTGCTGCTTAGTGTTTTCTCAGAGGACAATGATTGAGACTGGATGGCTGCTCAACTACTTCAAAACATCCAGACTGCATAAACCCAATCTAGGTCAGGAATGAAAATAACAGCTGAAATTGGTATCATAATAATAAATATCGTGTGGAGCACAAAGTCCAAAATGTTTCACCAGGAAGTTAAGAAAAACTCGCAACTCAGGTAGAAAAAAGTAGTTTATTTATGACATAACATCCAAATGTAGGCCGACAACTATAGAAAAGGTGAAAGAGGAAGCCCCACACTGTACATCTTCTGGTTATCAGCGGTTGAAACCTGTAAAACAAAAGGGAACAGCCGTTAAATAGAGTTAGGTTACAGTACAGTCAGCAAAGCATGATCCATAAACAGAAAGTGAAGGACACTGACTGCATGAACACATCTAATCAAGTCCTTATATGGCTGCGTTGAGCATATTTTAGAGCCTGTCTCAGTTTTGGGGATATTAACATTATTATAATTTTCAAAATTATCATGAAACACCTAACATGATCATTTTTTTGGTAACAATCCACTACGGCTGTTTCTTAAACAACTGTGACGAAGATATATATGAGCTTGAAATTTCACTGCTCAGAAATAAACAGTGCTTTCTGGTGGACAACCTGTGTAATAGCGACATAGTAAATACATTAAAAAACAGAACTATCTGCCATGCAAACGTCTGTCTGGCTCTGTTAAACTTGCCACATGATCAGACACATTTGCATTGACCCAAAAATAATATCTTTACGGTCGGTGGGTGCCGTTAGGATGTAACGTTTTTGAATTGTCAGCTTTTGCACTTCCATTTCTGGGGCTTCTCTTATCAGTACACCTTTAACAAGTCCACCTCTGTGACCTTGTGCTGGAATGTGCCTCTGTCCTGACTTGTGTTGTTTGCTCTCTCGGCCTCTCCACCACGACACATGTTCATTTTGCAGCAAAAGAGTTACTGCAAAAACATGTTCTTAATCATTTGTTAAACTCGACTGACTTTCACATAAAAGAAGACCACAGTATGAGGCAGTATTTTCAAATCATTAAAACAATACATGTATCCAGTGGTTGCCCACCTAAGTCAAATTAATAACAATGTTGTTGCACATGTGTGTGGTAGTCTTTGTACAGCTGTACCATCCTCACATTTTAAAACCTGAGAAATGCTTTTTTTTTTTTTTGCTCCCAACTCCTAGTAGTATTATCACTTTAACAGCTTGATAAATATCACTATTTGAAATCAATTTTCATATTTAGTTGATACATTTCTTTGACTGTCTATAAATACCTTCTTATTTTAGGGAAAGCCCTCCCTGCTGCCTAAAATCATCCATAATGGATCCATAAAGCTATGCAGGATTTAAGGCCCTTGCTGTGCATTGGCTCAGACTGACCCAGGTTGTACTGAAACAACTAGATCATTTATTGGTTAATCCACTGACAGAATGCATTAACTCAGATTAACTGTTTCTGTTTGATAGATCAATTTACGTAAATAACACATTTGATGAAGCAGCTTCACAAATGACATGAGCTGTTGTATCTTCTTGGTTTTACATCACAGATGGATTGAACACTAATCACTTTGAATGCGTTTGTCATTCTACTAAAGAAATGATTGATTAGGCAGAATAATAAGTGATTTAAAAACAAACATGGAACAGCTACATGTACAGACACAGGAATCCAAACTTCCTGACTGGCAGATGAGGATGAAAACACTTCACAAGCACTGACGCGCTTCACTTTAATCCACCCCTTCCTTACATTCAGTCACTCCTGGGGGCCACAGCAGTTACTGCTGGACACCTGGTCGTCCTTCTTCAGCACAGTGGGCCTCACCACGTCCACATCTCGGTGCAGGTGATTCAGTAAGCCTGTGAGGATGTTTGGGGCTGCGTAGAAATCGACCAGAAAGTAAGACCCTCGGTTGTGATTCTGGTTGTGTTTTGTCATGGTGTAGGGCAGCTGTCTCTGTCCCAGGTTCTCCAGGTCCCTCACCACCGCGCCCCGCTCCATCAAAGACTCCACCGTCCGCCGGAGAGCAGCAGCTGTCTCCGGCCGCTGCATCGTCTTCAGGATCAGCGCCAGCTCGTAGCGAGGCATGGCTGCGGCGAACAAGTCCTCGATACACGCTTTAAATCCTACTACTGCGTTAGTGTCATTGCCAGACTGCTCAGAAGACGACCATGTTATGACACGAGGGACACGGAAGGTCTTTGGTGATGACGTATAATGCATGCGCCTATATTGACTACGACATATGGCTATTTAAACATTAAAAATGAGAAGAACGGTATGTAAAAGGTGGTTCTAAACCAATAATGACGTCTAATTTAATCAGTAAAATACATACAATATTGACTTGATCAGCTAATATATTACATTTTTTCGGAAACGAGTAAAATTCCGAGAAGAAAAAATAGCGAATGCTGCGGTGACACCAGACCAAAATATTTTCTAAATTCGGAAATCTAAATGTAATTTATTTATAGACAATAGTGAGTGTAATTACGTGCTGTTTAAGAATTTATTTAGAAATTACTGCACGTCCAGATGAGTTGAAAGGTATGTTGACGTCATCACTATGCGCCCGCGCACATGCCCACAAGTGACGGTTCCGCTCGCTCCCTTTCCTTCTAGAAGGAGCGTGGTGAAGATGGCGGCGCAAAACTCGACACCGAGTGATCTTTACAAATGCGTATATTCGTTTCTGCTGGAGAACAAGTTCACCAAGGCGGCTCAGCAGTTCCTGAAGCAGACAAAAGTGGTAAGCGGCTCTCCTCTGTGTGGTTGACAACGCCAGCGTCGCGCTGTCCGTGTCGTGAAGTTGTGAAGACTTGACTGGACGTTAGCTAGCTGCAGGGACTGTACAGTCACCGGTGCTAGCACGTGTGTAATTTCAGGAGCCCGAGCACAAGTTGTTCTACAGTTGCAGGCTGCTGTTTGTCCTGACTTCTTTTGACGTCCTGATTTATTAAACTGTGCACATTGAATCATATCAGTGGTTTGCTTGAATATAATTGCAACTGATTGTTAAATTCAGTCATATTTTAAGTTATTAGTGTTGGACGTGTTTGACTAGTCAGTTTTTCACGTGTCTCTAACGTTACAGACTCCACGAGATCCAAATGAAGAAAGTCTTCAAAACATCTTCAACTTCTGGGTGAAGTGAGTAGCTTTTATTCTCTTTCATCATTTTACTAAAATCAGTAATCTCAAGTAATCTTTTCCTGATCAAATGCTGTCACAATTATTATGTAGGCATTTTGTCAAAACCTCTCAATGCCATAATCTACTCTAAAGCAGAAGTTCATATTTTGTAAAACCATTGGGCACAAGCCTCTTCAGATGCACCAGTGCTTGGACTGGAGAAATGATCAGCTACTTGTTTCACAAACCCTTGAGTTTCTGATTAACTCCGTGGGTTCGGCTTGCAGTTTTGAAACACATAATATCCCTATATCGATTAAAAAGTATTTATATAGTTAACATCTGGCTCGCTAGCCATTTGGCTAACATTAGTACACTTGCAGTAATGCCAATCAGTTGGCATTTTTCCTGTAAAATCAGATGAATTCATAGAATAGCAACTGCTGCAGTCCAAGTAACCTCAGTTCCAAAATATATCTAGTTGATATCAATACAAACTGTCCCTTCTGTTCAGGAGGAGAAAACTGGGCATATTTAATAAGATCCAAGCAGGTTTATTCTATGAATGGCAAGTGAATCCTACCTTAGCTTAGATTCTCCCATTTTAACATCTTAGTGGTTCTCCCTAGGTCTCCTGAAGCTAGGAAACGAAAAGTGCCTGAAGCAACAAATGGTCCATCGGCCAAGAAAGCAAAGACCAGTGCTGAGAGCTCCAGCAGCGAAGAGTCAAGTAGCGAGGATGAGGAAGCTGCTGCAAAACCAACTAAGGCAGCCCCTGCAGGTAGCGTCAATATGTTTGACTCAGAACTGATACATCCAGTTGTTTTCTGTCAGTAATGTCTCACCCTGAAATCTTCCAAACATGATCGGATTGCATTCTTTCTATGTTTGTGTTTAGCAGCCAAGGTAGTGCCTGCTAAAGCAGCAGCTGCTGCTGCTGCTAAAGCTGCATCCAGCAGCAGTGAAGACTCCAGTGACTCAGAGGAAGAGAAGGCACCTGCAAAGGCCCCTGCAAAGGTAGGAGTAAACATCCAAATCTAAGATTCATCTGAGATCTAGTTATTGGTGTAAGGCTATGTTTGTGATGTTCATGCTATTATTAAAGGGACATTTCTGCTTCTAGGCTCCTGTGAAGTCACCTGCTGCTCCTGCTGCAAGGAAGAAGGACAGCAGCTCAAGCAGTGAAGAATCTGACTCTGAGGATGAGGCGCCTGCCAAAGCCCCTGCACAAAGTGAGTTTACAGACTGAAGCCGTTAATACCTTATAATGTAACTGTATTTAACTATGAACCAAAATCAAGGTGATGAGGAAAACGTGTTTTTAACAAATTAACCTGACTTACTTCTGAATAATAGAACCCAAGGCAGCTGTAACACCCAAAGCAGCTGTTCCTGCTAAAGCTGCAGCTCAGAAGAAGCAGGAGAGCAGCAGTGAAGATAGTTCCTCAGATTCTGAAGATGAAAAACCAGCCAAGGTGTGCTAAATAATCTGACCATATTTTTAAATAATTGATATTATGACATGTCAATCAAGTGTAAGTTAATGTAAACAGCTGAGTAACTGCTTCCTTCACATGTCCTGATAGGCTCCAGTCAAACCCGCCCCAGTAAAGCCTGCAGCTGCTCCTGCGGCTGAATCAAGCAGTGAAGACTCTTCATCAGAAGACGAGGCTCCACCCAGCAAAAAACCCAAACCAGGTGTGTTTTTTATACTATATAACCAATATAATATTTTTTATTTATATTATCTGCTATATGGCTTCTACACAATAACAGCCCCACAGTGTCTGGTTACAAAACAAGTGTGACACTGGGATTAGCAATGAACGTCAGGGGAGGTTTAATACGCCACAATCAATTTAATGTTTAATCAGACCAAAAGCTGAGACAAGAATTAGTTTCTAACTGTATGTTCAGTGGTTGTCTGGCGTTAATTGGTCGTGTCTGTTTTACAAACCAACCACAAGAAAAAACCTAAACAGTTAGCTGCAGAGCTGGTACAGTGGGTTGTGAGCTGCAGGTTTCACAGTCAAATACACCAACATTTTAGCCTGTCTCAACTGCAGTATCTCTGAGCTAGTAAGGCGGACCAGTAGCAGAGCAGTCTGGCGGCAGCGCACCTTACAGACTCCTGGCCTGTCCCTTCTGTCCAGCCAGTAATTACTCTGGCAGTTGAGGATCAGTTTCTCTGAGAGGAGCAGCAGCAGACCGAGAAGGAGGCAGAGGAGGTAGATGTGTTTACCATGGAAACAGCAGCTCATAAACCGCTATATACGAACTGCAACCATAACCACGCTACACTCTGAGTTAACAGTTTGAGTCAAGATCTTTGAGTCAAGAGTAGATAGAACAACCAACGAAGGCATATAATCAGAGGCGGAGTAGGGCTGGTCTTTCTCTTCAAGAAAAGCAGTGGGCTCCTTCATACACAATTTTATTAGCGCCATCTTGGAGGACATGATTATGATGTTTACAGATTGTAGTCCCTCCCAACACTCTTGCTCATTCCTCACCTTTTACATCCTTCCACTCCATCACCCTGACTGTCCACTACATGTGTCCTATCTGAAGACAAGACGATGTCAGGAACTGAGCACCTGTTCCTAGGTGCTCAAAATGTGATATTATTGTACTGAGAGCCTGTGTAGCATGTCAGATGCTAATCATTTTCCATTTTCTGGGTAGGAGCGTACAGTGCAGTCCCACCTCCTGCTTCAGTCCAGAAGGCTCCAGCTGCACCAGCAGCCAGCAAGGCCAAGGAAAGTGACTCCTCAGACAGCAGTGATGATAGCAGTGATGAGGAAAAAGACAAGAAAGCAGCTGGTAGGTGGCAGTCTTTCTAAACTTGAAGGGTCAGTGATTTTAATGGCATGTCTAACAGCATTGTAACCCTGCAGCAAAACCTGCACCAGTAAAGACCACTGCTGCCAAACCTGCTGCACCCAAACCGGCTGCAAAGAAGCAGGAGTCCAGTTCTGATAGCTCAGGTAACGATCAGAATCCCAGTCAGTCATTTTCTACTTGGTTTGCTACAACAGCTGCGAACATCAGACAAATATTTTCCTTCATGTGCGCATCTTTCCAGATTCAAGCTCAGATGAAGAGGAGGCAAAGAAGCCTGCCGCTAAAGTCACCCCAGCTAAAGCAGCCCCAGTTAAACCCGCCCCAGCCAAGGCTACACCTGCTAAAGAGGAAGACTCGGACTCATCAAGTTCAGAGGAAGAAGAGGAGGTGAAAAAACCTGCTGCTAAGGTGACTCCTGCTAAGGTGACTCCTGCTAAGGTGACTCCTGCTAAACCTGTTGCAGCTAAAGCCACACCTGCTAAAGAAGACTCCTCAGAAGAGGATTCCAGTTCAGATGAGGAGGAGACTGTGAAGAAGCCTGCAGCTAAACCTGCAGCTAAACCCGCAGCTAAACCTGCACCTGCCAAGACTACCCCAGCTAAAAAAGACGAGTCGTCAAGCTCAGGTAAGAGATACCAGATTTTGCATGTGTAAGCTCAGCACACATACACTGTTAGACTACTTAATGTTACCTGTGATATACATTCATGTGCCTACCTGCAACATTTCCTAAGAAGATATTGTTTTTTGTCCATCACAGATAGCAGTTCTGAAGATGAGGCTCCAGCAAAATCTGCCACCAAAACTGCAGCCACACCGACACCTTCTAAACCCCCAGCCAAGAAAGCAGAGAGCAGCTCCTCAGAGGACTCCTCTGAGGAGGAAGAGCCAGTGAAAGCCAAGCCAGCAGCTAAACCGGCTACCCCTGCTTCCAAGCCTGCTACCCCAGCTGCAAAGGCTCCTGCAGCAGCAGAGAGCAGCTCAGACTCTGACTCTTCCTCTGAAGAGGAAGAACCAGCTAAGGCTAAACCAAAAGCGGCTAAGCCAGCTTCAAAGCCTGCTACCCCTGTTGCAAAGCCTGCTGCTGCAGCAGAGAGCAGCTCAGACTCTGACTCTTCCTCTGAAGAGGAAGAACCAGCTAAGCCTAAACCAACAGCGGCTAAACCAGCGACGCCAGCCTCAAAGCCCGCCACTCCTGCAGCAAAGCCTGCTGCTGCAGCAGAGAGCAGTTCTGACTCTGACTCCTCCTCAGATGAGGAAGAATCAGTGAAGGCCAAGCCAGCAGCTGCACCTAAACCAGCTACCCCAGCTGCAAAGCCTGCTGCTGCAAAGCCTGCTGCTGCAAAGCCTGCTGCAAAGCCTGCTGCTGCAGCGGAGAGCAGTTCTGACTCTGATTCCTCTGAAGATGAGGAAGAAGCAGCTAAGCCTAAACCAACAGCTAAACCAGCTACGCCAGCCTCAAAGCCAGCCACTCCTGCTGGAAAGCCTGCTGCTGCAGCTGAGAGCAGCTCTGACGACAGCTCAGACTCTGAGGATGAGGCAGCAAAACCTGCAGTTAAGAAACAAGCTCCAGCAGCAGCGGCTAAGAAACCTGCTCCTGCTGCCACCAAGGCCGCTGCAGAATCAAGTGACGACAGCTCCAGTGAAGAAGAGGAGGAGGAACCCAAGAAGGCGGCGCCAGCACCCAAGCCAGCAGCCACAAAGGCAGCTGCAGCTCCAACAAAGAAGGCTGAGGAAAGCAGCTCAGACTCCTCCGACAGCTCTGATTCAGAGACTGAGACCAAGTCCACCCCTGCTAAGCCTGCAGTCACCAACGGCAAGGCAGCAACACCTAAGGCCACCACCCCAGCAGCCAAGGCCCCTGCAAAGCCAGCAGAGTCCTCATCCAGTGACAGCAGCTCTGAGGAGGAAGAAGAGGCCAGTAAAAGTACTGTAAAACCTGCGACGCCTGCTGCATCAGCCAAGACGACCCCAGCAGCCAAAGCTAAAGAGAGCAGCAGCTCCTCAGACAGTTCATCAGATGAGGAGGATGCACCACCTAAAGCAGCCACAGCACCCAACACCCCCTTAACAAATGGTAAGTCTCAAACGGATAATGAACATGATTTAGCAAATTAACCGGAAGGTTAAATGTATGAGTGGGTACGAGGCGCACAGGACCTCTGAAACAGCCATTAAAGGTTGTACCTTTTTTTTTTTTCCCCCTCCCCTGTCCCATTCATGCAGGTAATAATGGAAAGAGAAAAAAAGATGAGGAATCCTTAGAAAGTGAAGATGAGGAGACAGAAGTAACGACACCGAAAAATAAGAAGGCAACAACCACTCCACAGACATTTCCTAAAGCCAACAAGAAGGTAAGACCTGCTAGAGACTGGAACTTGGTCCCAAGCTGGAGTTGACAGTGCGGGGTTTTCTTAAAAAAACAGTCAGAACACATACTGATGGCTGCTGGGTAAAAGAGGATTGTTTTCCTGAATAGTAGAGAGAAATAATAATGATAATAACCTTTTTATCTTTCAGTCTTCCAACATCCCGTTCCGTAGAATAAGAGAGGAAGAAGTAGCTGTGGATCCCCGTCTTGCAGATAACTCTTTCGACGCAAAGGTGAGTTTGGTCTGCAAGCATCCTTACAGTTGCATTGCACATTCAGATTGCTGAGGGTGACCCAATAATTGACATTTATTTGTCTTGTCTGCTATTTCAGTATGGAGCCACAGGGGACTGGGGCGAGAAAGCTAACGATGCGCTCAGGTTCACAAAAGGCAAGTCATTCCGCCATGAAAAGACGAAGAAGAAGAGGGGAAGCTATCGCGGTGGAGCTATCTCCACCTCAGTCAACTCTATTAAGTTTGACAGTGATTGAGGACCTTCTAACACCCACGTGAACTGTCATTTACCTGTTTGATCAGGACTATCAGCTTTCTCCCCCTGTAAACAGTCACACTATCACCACCACCCAGCAGCAGCAGCACACTGACAGAGGAATGTGATCCGTAGAGCTGAGCTGGCACTTACATTTAGTTAGCTGCCCTGAGACCATTCGTTTGATCTCTGATCTGAAGCCTCAGTCAGTGGAGCTGTGGCAGCAGGATAGATTTTCTCCTAGCTGTGACTTCAGACTGCTAAAGATTGACATCCATTATTACCACTTATAGCCACTAGGTGGCTGCAGGCCACCTGCGAATGGTACAAAGCCAGTGTGTACGTGTTGGGCCCCTTTTTCTGCTCATTTTGACCTTAACCCGTTCTTTATTCTGATGACAAATGTCTTGTCATTTCTTTGAAACGCATTTTTTCATTTCTCTCTGTGAATTATAGCCATCCCTCCCAACAGGTTCTTGATTATGTGTTAACAAAAGACTGATTTTTAATGGATCACATTGGGTTCTTTAAGTTTGTTTGGTTGTTTGTCAATTTTTATTTGGCCACATTTGAATGTGGAGAGGGTGTGTGCTGGGGTTTTTTGTCTTTACATTACATGAACATTTGGAGAGTAGAACTGAGTTTTATACTGAGTATTTATTAAGTTTTATTCCATTTCAGCCGTTGGGACCTTTTTTGAAGCCATCTCAAGATATGTCTTTTTGCGTTAAACCATTTTTCCCTCTGTTTGGATGCCCCTGTCATACCCTCTAATCCATTAATCATTGGTATGAAATGTACTGTTCACCAACAGGATTGAGAGCAATGTTTCTTTCAATTAGTTGAATTTACTGTATGACCTTTTGTGTACCTGTTATTTTTATTGTCGGTTCTTGTAGCGGTAATTAAAAACCTAATAGATCAAATGTTGGTGTGACTGGAACAATGATTTGAGGCTTTTTCATATCCCCCCACCACCCCGGCAACAGCTGTGGTCGGCAGCGTTATGTTCTCAGGTTGTCAGTTAAACAGTTATGAGGCGATGATATTTCATATCCCAAAGGCCAAGGGTCAGCTTCACTGTGACATAATGTTCTACAAAAACATTTGGCTACTGATCAGCACCTTCACCCAGGAACAGAAGGGGAGATTGTGACCATATTTCACATTTGGTCTAATATACTGTATTGATGAAAGTGATCTCGGTTGCCCTCCTTGAAACTGTGGTGATTGTATAGATCAGGGTTTAATTTTGGATCCCAAGGTTGGGACGCTTCCTCTCCCTTGATGATCCATTATAATTATGTATTTTTTCCCCCTCAAATTATAAAGTATGATATGGAAGCCCATTCCCGCCAATGTGATTAAAAATAATTAGATCCTGTAAGTCATTATGAGAAACTTTATAATTATCTTGTATCGCAAAGTAATGGCTTAGTGACCCATAATGACTTAATATCTCAAAAAGTAATGACTTGGAATAGAAAAAAAAAACGGTATAGAGAAATAATTACATAATATCTCAAAATAACTCAAAACAATGACAATATCTCTAAATAATGACTATGTATAGATAAATGACTTTTCATTTAAAAAATTACTCGGTATCAAAATAATGAGCCCAGCGAGCTAATACAGTTGAGTCTGTGATGAGATATACGTCAATAATGATCCATACCAAAAAATGTCACCAAAGCCACTAGATGGCAGTCAAGTACCTCTCTGCTCCAGGGCTGAAACTTGGTTGTAAATGTGAAACTCATAGTTCAGCATGTGAACTGACACCTCATCACTTGACACGGCACAGTTTTGAGTTTGGATGTTAGGTCCAGTGGATTACACTCTGCCCGCTGCGACAGATGTCCGGCTCCACAAAATACATGGGAGTAAGGAGGCCTGTCAGGAACTGCAGGGGGAGCGATAGCAGTGGAAGGCTGCTCTTTTTTAAAGGGGTACTCCTGAATTTTGTCCCTAGTATTCGACAAGCCTCAAACTGGCGAAACACTACACTTTGTATTACCTAAGCTCAATGAGAGATAACCCTGTTGACATCAGCTTTGACATCACCAGGTTACTGACGATGTATTTATCACAGTGAGGTTATTCACTGTAATTCTGGCCCTGTCCAGTTACTGAGGAGGTCTTAATACAGATGTTTTCTTGTGTGTTAGGATTTATGGAAAGCTCTCTGGCCTCAGGGACTTTTCTTGCAACCTCCCGGTGAAAAATTCTCCAATGTTCAGACTCAGATTAGGTTTTATGAACCAAGTTATCTTTTTTAAAGTCGCTGCAATACATTCACTTCGTTTTAGCGCCCTTCATCTCATAGAGATAAAACTTCACTCAGTAACCAACTTCTTTTAATACTGTCAATAACTCATCTTTAATTGAACCCTGGTATAACTGTACCTGATCTGATCTATAAAGTGTTCCTTCTAAGCATAGATATCAATATGATGCTTTAAATGTCACATACGGAGTAGTTCTTGGTCTAATCTTCTATTCACTGCAAACCACATGTTCTCATCTGGCCTCATTAACCTGTAAACATGTTGATCACACTGAGCTTTGTTTCCCATGAAAACCTGCCAGTACTCCCCACTTTGCCTCAGGGATATTGAATCCTGGATGTCTCAGAACATTTTACAGCACGGCAGACGCACATCTGAAATCACTTTAGCAGCTGCTGTCACTCCCCGCTCTTTTAACGGAAAGATAGGTAGTTTTCTTTCCATGTTGTCAATAAAAAAAGCTGCTGGTTCTTTGACAGTGACAGCAGCAAAGAGTTGATGGATTGCATCAGAAAATGAAAGACGTTTTTCCTTCGATCCCTGTAGCTGCCTTCACACAGGCCTTGGTAGAAAGTCAGTTGTGCTTATTGCAGTCGGCTGGATCTGCAGAGTAAAATATCACTCATGTTTTAGCAACTTTAAACTAAAACTCACATGACATGACAGACGGCACATAACGTATGGCTTAATGAAGCGTTCACTCGCTGCATTCAGTGTGTGGGAAAATGCTTATTTGTTATTCACACTTAATGAGCAGCACATTCACTGTCCATACAGCTTACGTATCTACACACACTGATGAAAGGTTGTGTACATTTCTGTGCCTGCGCATGAAGAGCTGTTGACTTAACACGAAGCTCCACAGTCACTCCAAATATGCCAGTTGAGTTAGTTTGTGGCGATTTGATTAAATGCAACTTAATTAGGAATATCCAGTATGTCCTGGATTGTGTAAAAGTATGTAAAGTCAGCATTTTTAGAAACAGAAAGCCAGATTTGGGGAAAAAAAACAAAAAAAACAATGACTTTAACATGACCATAGCTTTGCTGCTGAACACCACACACACACACACACACACACACACACACACACACACACACACACACACACACACACACACACACACACGCACGCACGCACCAACAGGCTCATTGGCACCGGCCCAGCAGCTCAAAAGGAGTGTCTTTAAGACCCAGACTGCACTCTGCTTACTGCCATCACTAAGGTCATGCATGAATTCTTGAGCACAGACGGTCTATGCTTGTGAAAAGTACTGCCAGTACTTCCTTTTCAGCGTGTACTCGGAGTTCCCAGGATGATGAATGTGCAAGATTTTTTAAAATGTAATGGTTACTAGTCCAGGCGATATGTGAGAAAAATCACTTTTTCATAGAAGCGTGAAACTTGGTACAGCTGTACACTTGTACAGTTTAGGGCCCTGAACATTTTCAGAGAGCCATTGCAAAAACACCACGCGGTGGCCATTTTACTTGCCACCATAACTGAATTCTGTATTTTGCATCATATCTCCTGAACCAAACATGATAACACAGAAAATGTGATGTCTACCCCAATGTTTTGATGGCCAAGGATTACAATGATATCATATGCAACATCATTAACTGTTCAGGTGAACAGTTAATGGTGAATTCAGCTAAATTGTGATAATGAACTAGATAGTTATTAAAAAATCTTTAACGTTTCATCGAAGCATGAAACTTGTGGAGTAAAAAAAAAGTACTGTATTTTCCTCTAAAATGTAGTGGAGTGGCAGAAAATGGAAATACTTTAGTAAAGTACCTCAAAATCGTGCTTGAGGATGGTACTCGAGTTAATGTACGTAGTAACATTCCATCACTACATGTGTTAATGTGTAAGTGTACCTCACTGGTCCAGGTGGAGCTAATTTTACCTACTTAATATACAGTTGTATAGTTAAATCAATAGTAATGCATCATATTTTAAAAGCTAATTACATGTTTTGTCTTATTTTGAAAAGCAACCAGTAACTTCAGCTGTCAGGTAAATGTGGTGGAGTAGCAGTATAAAGTAGCATAAGCTCCTCATGTCGTTAGGATCTTGATCTGGGCAGACCCTGTTAATATTGTCAATACTGTTTTTCGTTTTGAAACACAGCTGTTTGCATAGCAATGAGGTAATGTATCTATTTGTGGCAATGAAAGACAAATAAATATGTATGCAAAATATGATCTCAGTTGTCAAGACCGGTTCATATTTAGATGTGTGAGCTGAATGATGAGAAGAAAACTGCATGAGTTGATATTTACCTGTTCCATCACTGTTTTACATGCTCCTCCACCTGCTCTCCTCTCTTTATTGTTTCTACTCCTCACTTCAAGTCGCTTCACATCTCTTAGTGAAGAATTGTTTCCTCTCCTCTTCTCTTTCTATTAAGGACAATTTAGACAGCAATAAATAACAGTTAGAGTCTGGAGGGAATAAAGGCGAACAGATAAATTATCCATCTGCATCATTCTGCTCATCACATTAAAGAAGAGATTAATTACTCGAATTACTTGAGAGGTTCCACTTCTGACTGCCCTCCCGCCTCCCCTCCTCTCCTCTCCCCTCCTCTCTCTAGAAGATGCATAGAAGACAGGGAGGGTTGTTGGTACAAACGTCACACATCAGGTAAACAGGCGTATAATTCATCACTGCATGAAATCTGATAGTAACAGAAATACATACTCACTCTTCCAGGCTATTTTCTCTCCTCCTCGTCTCTTTTCCTTCTTATCTTTTTGAGTTTCTCCTCATCTCATTTCTCCTCATCTGTTCTCTTTACTTTACTCCAGTATAGATTCTTCTCCCCTTCTCCTTTCTCTCCCCTTCCCTTCGTGTCTCTTCGTTTGCACCTTGTTTTAATACCTGTCGCTATCACAGCTATTTCCTGTCACTGCGGACTCTTCTTGGTCTAGGGTGGGTGACGACAGACAGATGAACCCACCTGACATGGTGTGGCCATCCTGTTAATTCTCTGCACAGATGAGCTTCACTACCCCCCCGGGAACCTGGTGGTGTAGGCAGGGTCAGAGTCGGGTGAGGAGCCATTGCTCGGAGGCTGGGGCTGGTAATTTACGGGGGATGAGCAGTGGGCTGCCGGGCTGTTTGGGGTTTGGGATGAGGACAGCAGTCCACCTGGAGGTAAAGACAGAAAGGCTTTACTGCTCCACATCATGTCAAGATACAGTGAACTATTATACCATAATACTGTCTAGCAATGCCATCATGTCACATATTGAATTAAAATCATCAGCAGTGCAATAATACTCCATATTCTACATGTTAACTTTAAATATTTAATCAGAATCTACTTGTGAAATCTAATGAAATTACCCCCTAAATAGATTTTTGCAATCAGCCTGCTGTCAGAAATGTTAATGACCTGACTTATCCTGCATAAAATAAACATGGGTTGATATTAAGATTAGCCTTTTAGTCAGAGAGCTGGAGACACCATCTCTGGGCAGTTACAGGGCAGCCAGATTAAATGTCAGAGCCTCGAACATCATCACTGACCCTGTGAGTGTGACTGACCCAGCTCCTGTCCAATAACAGCTGAATATATGAAAACGTGACATCAATTATTTATGTCCAGTGTGTTATCTAATCCCACTTTGTCCTGCTAAGAGGCTGGGAGCTTTTTATATCTTAAATACAGTCGGTCTTTAAACAGATCATTTTTACAGGGCAAGATTTTCGATGAACTTTATTCAACAATATGCCAATTTAAGTTCTCTTGCTAATTCACAAACCAATACACCTCCTACAACACCGATACTGACCCTTAATTAATTCATGGGAGCAGTTTGTCAAGTTGGCACCACTTCAGAGTTTATATTTTTTCTAGAAAAATCTCTTTTTGCAGTTGTTTTACAGCTCTCTGCTGCGCACCTTGTGTAGGCTATGGGCACCATGACATAAAACGTACACATTTCTGAATGATGTTTGGTTTAAAACCCAGTTATTTATTAAAATAGTTCATTATGAGCACACTATCCATTAAAGTTATAATAAAATAGGCTTTTGTCACTGCTTGCGTCATTTATAGTCTTTATTGCACATTTACTACAGTAAAATATTAAAAAAACATTGCCAGTAGGGCTAATTAGCTAGGATACATGAGTGAATTTTGTTGGTTCGTAAAGTCAAACGGTAAAATACATTAATACCAACATGGGGTCACAAATTCACATTCTCCATGACAGAAGTCAGCTTTAGAAGTTAGCTTTAGGTGGAATATTCGACAGACAGAGACACCCAGTGGCTTCTATTACTCGGTTACACCTCAAAACACAAAGGGAACTACAAACTATTTAACCATTTAGAGTCACCGGAGGCTAACGCATTTTCTTGCATTGATACCTTGACACTTTTCTTGCACACTGGACCACCAATAATGGGCACTTTATATGTCTTATCTAGGCTACCATAGTGTCATCATAGAGGGCACCCCTTCCAGACCCTATTTGGAGCTGTTTCACTGTAAACGCGTTACGACGTTCTGTTGCCCCACCACACACAACTGGTGCCCTTATTTTTTCTGCCCGTGCTCCTCGGACAGCCTCAGTCCGCCTCTTTATAGCCCCCTTCCCAAAACAGTTCATCATTGATTGAGCTTTGCTTCAGTGTTCATCAACAGGGGGAATTTGATTGCTTGCTTGGGGTTTACATCTGAGCTGCTGAGAAGCAGGGTGGGGGGCTGCAGTGGAGCCACAGTAGAGCTGTTACTGGGCAATTTTTCCGGTGCAGATGGTACTGTTGTTAAGAGACGAGATGCAGTTGGAGGCGATGTTGCTGGCAGGATGTGGGAATATACAAAGCCACTACGGGCTACAGGAGAATTTAAGATGTGAGCGCAGAAGAGACCAGTGTTCCTTTCTTTAATAACTGAGTAATTGTTACAGTTGTTTATCACGGCAAACTTTCACTGAAAAAAAAACAAAGAATACGAGGTGTTTCTTGCTTGCAATAATTATAAAAATGCTTATCTCACTGAAATGCAACAAGTTACTGTGTCTTGTAATTGGTGTAATTAGATTTTTTGACTAGAAATTAAACAGATATACTTTGAGTTTTTGCAGTTTTATTTACTGCTTGTGTTTTAATCACTGCACATTTCTTTTCATTTGTGTGCATTTATAAGGAACTTTATATTACCTAAAAAAACTACCCAGTTAATCAACAAAAAGAAATCAGCAGATAAATTGACCGTGAAAATGACTGTGGGTGCCAGTTATGATGAGGAAAATCCACCTATCTCCAACATTAGAGACTGAACAAACCATTGAAAACCACATTTGATTAGTTATAAAAATGCATGAGACAAGGTTGTTAAAAGGGCAGTTTCGCAAGGTGATAAAACAGTGAAGATTTGGATCTTCCGTTTAAATATCCAGGTTGATTGTCGATGCCAGACTTAAGCTCTGGAACAAACAGGGCTGAGGAATACTGATGAGAGGCCCCTCAACCTAATCTCCTGTCCAGCAATCACTCCTGAGTACCACTTCCGTCTGTCAGTCACAATGTGTGCAGGAGAGCGAGCCAGCTCGTTTCAGGCCAGTGCAGCACAGTGAGTGTACGGAGGGGCTGCAGGACAATCTTTTAATGGGCAGCAGAGGCCGAGGACTGCCCATCCCGTCCATTTCAATTAGATAAAAAACTGCTGACTGTTCTTGCACACATACACACACACATTACCATCTTTTTCTTCCTCTGGCACATTCTCAAAGCCGCAGCATACAATTAGCCGTGCATTTCTGCCTGAACATCTTACACCCCATTTCATTATACATAAAAAAAAAAAAAAGACTTCCTCTGTACCCCTTGATTTGTCGCGCTAATCCCCCGCTGTGCAGGACAACAATCCAACAAAGTCGAGCAGAACACAGTTTTTCATAATAAAGCTCAGTTCACATTATGAAAAACATCTTTAATAGAGCATTTCTTTTAACATCCATCTTATATAAAGTGTTTCAGTGAGCAATAATAATTAGCAGAGTACACACTTTGAACAGTAAATTGTAGAGCGAGACAAGCATCATTGATCTTTTATGGAAACAGAATGATAGGAGTAAAGATGCTGCTGGAGCTAACAAGAATACGTCTAACCGAAGAAATAAAAAAGGGTCTGTTGTCAGTATAGAACAGACATACTGCGGCAATTACACAGCTGAAGGTCAAAGGAGATCGATCCCACTTTGTGTCTCGCCTTTTGCAGTAAAACATGTTAAATATGGATATAAAAGTGCCGTTTTTAGCGTCTGACAAAGGGTCACACAGTCATCTGCTGACCCAGCATTCTTCTATAGAGTATGACAAAAATAAACATATACATTTTGTATGCTTTCAAATATACAACTACCCATGATGCCTTGGAGAGGTATGCTAGAGAAGCCTTTCAGGACACACTGCGCTGCGTCAGCATGCTTCAGTCACTATATTGATAGTGTGAACTACAGCGACATGCATTAACGATTGATTATGGCCTCAGAGCTGCAGTCCTAATGAGTTTGTTGCATTAATTGTCTGTTTAAATTCTCACGACCAGTTGAAGGAGGGTGTTTTTGATGCTACTGCTGTTGTTGTTGTTGTTGTATTCACACGCCGTCTTTTCTCTCCCCGCTCACACGTTGCCCCACGTCTCTATTATGTCTTTGGTGTGGCGAAGTCCCAGGCGGTATCCTGGGCACACTTCCACATGGCGCGCACCAGACGAGTGAAGCCCATGTCTTTGGGTTTCTCCAGCCCACGCATCAGCCGCTGCTTCATAATGGCTATGAACTCCTTATTACTAAGTTCTCCATTCCCTGAGGAAGACAGACAGGCAGGGGAGAGAGGAGGAGGGAGAGTGGGGCGATGGACAGGGGAGAGATGATGAAATAATAGAAGGAGAGTGAGTAAGAGCAGGAGATGACTTCTATTTATTGAAGATTTCCACCTGTCAGAGCAGAAGAGGCATTATTTGCTTTCAATAAACATTTGCGGGGAAGAGCGATGATGATGGACAAACAGGCACTTACCGTCACAGTCGAAGAGAGCGAACACCACGTCGCACACGTGATCTGACAGCTCCACTTTGGCGACAGTGCGGGCCACCTGCTTCATGGTAACTGAGAGAAGCGCAGATAGAGAGATTCACCGTTAGTGAGGTAGAGTAATAGAGGTGCGAATTCCACGAGCCAGCTCATAAATGGCCCATGTGGAGGACATTGTGTGCAAGCCAAACTGCTGGCGATCAATAGCAGGCAGGGCTCCCATTCAGAGGGAGACTCTTATCTGATAGACAGGGGAAACAGAAAGAAGAGGCTGAGAGGAGGAGGAGGAGGAGGAGGAGGAGGAGGAGGAGGAGGAGGAGGAGATACATCAGGACGTCCAGCTGAGAACAAGACTAACTAAGAAAATTGAGAGAGAGATGGCGGTGCAGAGAGTAAGAGAGGCTGATGGAGCTCAGGGAGGGGAAGTAAAAGCTTCAGGGTCATTTGAGGAAAACAAATAAATGATAAAACTCCATCGTTCCAGCCAGTATGATTGATTATCAGACTTCAAAAGGCGAAGAAACACAAATGGAGGAGTATGAGAAAGAGAGAGAGCTCAGGGATGAAAAGAATTACATCTGAGAAATCTCCCTGCAAAAACAGCTGAATCACTCCACCTAGAGTCACTTCAGTGGCCTTCTTCTCTACCTTTAAGAAAAGACAATGTGCAGTTGCAGATAACAGACCTACATACGAGACACTGCACTAAAAGGGTGTGAAATCATCCGATTTGTGAGCCAGATGAAAGACATGAAAAGGAGAAACACAGATGTAGAAGACAATGGAGAAAAACGAAAGCTGCTTCAGGCTTGAAGAGTTGGAGGATGGAGATAATTTGCGGATGTATGCCTGGCAGCTCTCCATGAACCCACTGCAGCCTGATGTTTTCAGTATTCCTCCACAACACACACACACACACACACACACACACACACACACACACACACACACACACACACACACACACACACACACACACACACACACACACACACACACACACACACACACACACACACACACGCAGGCTTGCTTGATGGCTGGTGTAGACATGCAGCTGAAACTGTACACTGGAAACAAGCACCTAAGGGTTGACTGTGCACTCCCTTAAAGCAGCTGTTACATCAGTGAATCAGTACTAATGGATGTACTGACAGAAAACATATGGAGGCCTATTGAAGGGCTGAATCACTGCGATGAATGAAGAAAACATTAACTCATTAAATTATATTGTAAAAGCTACAGGTCCTCGCTGCCTGTGCTGCTCTCACATTCAATTGACTTTCATTGTTCGGATCTGACAGAAGAATGAATTCAGGAAAATTAATGTGTTGTAGAAGATAAATGAAATATGACTGATTTAATGACACTTAGTAATTTGTCTTGTTGAATAACCACTGTAGACACATTATTCATGGGTGACAATGCAGGGTCAACCACACTCAACTATCACTCTGATATTGACAGTCAAGTCCCGAAATTAACACCCAACAAGCGTCTAATGCAGGTAGATTTTCCATTCTGCGGTTAAATCTCCCAAGAATATCTGACGGGTAAATGCAATAACAACCAAGCTCTCGCCTGAGTTTTGGTTTCAGTCCCGGGCGAGCTGATTCTGCTCTGCTGTCTGTGTCAGTTTGACATAGTCACAGGTACTTCATGGTGCATTCATGTGCACATCCAAAAATGATCACTCGTATGGCGCCATTTTTCTTATTTGCTTTGCTGAATTACATACCTACATCTGTAATTACTTTCTAGTTCTTTCACTACAGGGTTTTATATACTCCTCTCTGCCACAGAAACCACTACTCCCGAAACACCTAATCAATAGTCTCGCCTTTGTGACATCACAGTATGTCACCATGTCAATAACAATATCCCATTCATTTCTACGTAGGCAGATTTTAAATATTCTATAAAAATCAAATCAAATTGTTATCAGCAAACTCCACAGTAGTTTTATCTAACAGGTCCCCAAGTCACTACCTTTGTGATATTTTAAACTCCTTTTACTGCAGCAGTTGTTTTTAATTAAATATTTAAGTTATACCTATATGCATTTATTTTTACGCTGGTAAAAAGTGTGCATGGTTGGTGAACTCGGCTGATAAGTCAAAAAGTTAATTTCAGACACAATTTGCAGTCACAATCCTATAATAAGATTTGGATTAAATTAAACTGAATTTATGATGACTATTTATAATCTGCATTTTCTTCTGCAATAGCCATTTAATTCACTTACATTCAATTCAGTGTTCCCTCTCATAACTCTGTCGGGGCTGTGTTCAGTTACTGTTGATGCAAACTGAGCATCCTACCGTAGCTGCTTCACATTAAAAGCTAAACAAGGGGTGCCTTTTATTATGAAGGAAATCTTATGGATTTTTAACATACTGCTTTAGGGTACTTTGGTTGTGGTGGTTAAACCCTCTAGCTGCCTGTTCACATATGAAACACCCTTCGCGGTACTTGGAAAGAAAAGAGCAACCATGTAACAATGTGTCAGCCCAGTCCAAACCCGCCTCTCCCTCCCCCACTGATGATGCTGGCATGTGTCAGTGGGCATCAGTGGCAGGCACCATCGAAATAGGAAGCGATCCGTCATGTGTGCATGTTCGTGAATCTTGGATATAAGCATGCACTCTCCTTCAGGCCTGGAGGAAGAGGCAGCAGATAAATGGATGGATGGATGGATGGACAAAACAGATGACAAATGGCTGAGCAAGGACTGGGAGCAAAGCCAGGCAAAAAGAGATGTTGGAAGTGGATATAGCTGGCTGAGTGTTAACAGCTCTGACAGTAGGGGATGAAAGAGACAACAGTTAGGGTCCAAAGGTGGGAGCAATTAGGAGGAAATGGAGAATGTCAGAGGAAAAGGGCAAATGTACATGTACCTTTGTCTATGGAGGCTCCAGCCATGTGGTAGAAACTCAGCGCCGTGTCCACGTCATTCACGTTCTTTAGGAAAGTGAAGAAATTCTCCACCTCCTCGAATGTGATGCCCTGCACAAGACAGGACAATACAAAAGTCTGGCTGTGAGAGCCTGTGACAAATCAGGAACAAATCATTTCTGCAGTTTTACCTGAGCCACTGGAGCACTGCAATCCTGTGAAAAATCAGCCAAATATTGTCACGACAAGAGCTGCGACTACTACACAATGACATTTTGGGAGCAGCTCAGCAGTGTGACACAAACAAGGAGAGGAAGTGGGCAGAAACAGTCCACACACATGGATGAACGGTGCGTCTTAGATGGAAAGGGAAACAGACGGCCTTAGACACACATATACATGTACACATAAACAGATACACACACACATCTGCCACACTGCTGATGAGCTCATTTGCAAAGAAAAGTGAGCAGCTGGTCTGAGGCAGTAAATAACACTTTTTCTCATTTATATTACAGGTTATGCCAACGCTGACAGACAGAGAGCGGGATGGAAACAGAGAGTATACACTGAGAGAGGGGAAGAGAGAAAGAGATCCTTACTGCAGTTTAATTCCCCAGAGAGACACAACTCTGGCGGCACCCAACCTCATCGTTTTCCCCATGCCCGGGAGGAATGGCAGCTTCCCTGCTTTCAGTGTTTCTGCTAATCACTCCATTTAACAATCAAACTCGCCTCATCATGGCTCAGTCTGACATCTGTGGTGCTTTATTGTATACCAACAAGGTATTATGTGATGCTTACTTAAAAAAAAAAGAAAAAGAAATGGGAGGTATTTTGCTGTGACAACTCTTGGAACAGGATATGCATGGGCGTAACTTCAGTCAACTGACTGATGGGGCTCATTACTGTGAGGCAGAGCCAGCGTGAAACCAAAGTTCATGCAAAGCCAAGGAAATAGGGAAGGGATAGGTGTATATTGAAGTTGGCTTGAAGCACTCTGCGTCTTGAATATTTTAACATTTTTTCTCTGTTTGGTTTGTCCCAGAGGAGCCATTTTATTTGTTCTGAGCAATGTGGTGGTTTGGTAAAAGACAGAGAGTGAAAAGTCTCTTGCATGACTGAGTGACTGATAGGAGAAAAACTGAAAGTTGAAAGAGTGTGAGGCTGGGACACTGACAGAGAAAGGGTGTATTAAGAAGATCAAAGACAGATGGAGGACTGATTATGTCTGTCTGTTCAACACTTGCTGCGCTGTATTTGGTAACCACAAACAAAGGTAGAAGATAGTAGAGAGAGTAAGTGTCACGTTGTATAGCGTCAGGCTTCGAATGTGCTGTCCTCTCCTGTTGATGTATCATCACCGATCCAGTCTCTCACACTCACAATGTCTCATGACAATTTCCTTTTCCCCTTAGGCACACAGCTGTCACACATTCTTACACATATATAACCACAGAGTACCAATCAGTTATGTCAGAGTTGTGTGAAAGCATGAATAGGAACTGATTTATCTACCTGTGCATCCTTAAACATCTTCTTCAAGCCCTTCTGCATCTGCTTGAGTTTACGAGACTGGACGCCACTATAGGCTAGCAGCATGCCCCCAAACTGTCTCTCGCTGATTCTGCCATTCACAGGATCGTTCCTCTCGAACTGCATGGGGGAAGAAGAGACACAAGATGAAGATTGAGTGCTACGCAGAGGGACAAACAAATTAATAAGAGGAGGAAGGCTTCAGGAGATGGGAAACAGTAAATACTGGTGTCAGGCTTCAAGTTGAATCATGCTTGGAGCTGGTGTTGGTGACATAAAATCTGCATGTGCATTTTTTTTACAATGTCCCACTGGAGCATGGCTTAGCAGCAGTGGGCCTTGGCTGTGTCAGGTCAATCCAGTCGATTTATGTCCGAGGCTGTTTCGACAGCCACACGGATCCCCTCCCTCCTTTCTCTCGGAACGTGCCGACCTCTCAAAATGCTAATTTGTAGCACTCGCAACGGGCAGCTCATGACTAAGCCAAAACAAGCTCAGAGTGAACATTTCAGGGGTGACCTTACCATGTTACACACCCGTGGAGGTATTGCGAGGTTAGGTCACATTAAACTTGCGATAAGTGTTTTTTTTAGCCATTGGGGGCAGTGGGAACAAGCTTTGAACACAACATTGAAAAGTTGTGAAAAGTTGGAGTTGATATGGAAAACTGGTTCACTCTCTGTTTGCTCCTGTTTGGATCTTTACCAATTCCTGAGGGTAATATCACTCTCTCTAGTTGCCAATGCTCCACTATGTTCACCAACAAGTCACTAACTGTGTCCGTCCACTGTTTGGTGCTGAGCAGGTAGTGAACAGTGTTCACAAAAAATCTAATCCGTTTATCCTTGAGTCCAAGTAAAATTTTGTGCCATATTTGAAAATTCCCTCAAGGCATTCATGAGTTATTGCATTTACAAGAATAGGACGTACGTGCAGACAGAGAGACAATCCAAAAACATCGCTGACACTAAGGCGTAAAAACAAGAATAAGGGAAAATAAGTCACTTCTTTTCACATATTCCTGTTTAGTTTTGTTTTTGTAACTCCTTCTCTCATTTCAAGTAAGAGAAGGAGTTCTGCAAAAAGCAGTTAGAGCTGGTGAAATATGGCCCAGGGTTAGCTGCAGCCTCAGCAAATAGACAGAGAGGAGTTAGGGCAAGCATGATAGTACGACTTGAGGAATGGGATTACATGTTTGTATGGACCTTATCTGTCATGTTATGATTCTCCCCTCTGAGCATCGTGGTATCATTAAGACCTGACAGATAGCGCTTCGTTTCTGGCAAATGCTTAGACTCCTGTTCTTGGAGCTCATTCTGCTTCAGTGTATCAGTTAGGCACTACCCACGCTGATTAAAAAGATTAGAATAACCATATGTTCAACAGCACTGATCAGTTGCTCTTACTGTGGAGGCAGTGGAGGGGGTATGATGTCACTCAAGATGGCTTTTATTCTTAACTGTCACAGCTATGAGAGAGTGACACTGACCGACGCCGACAGACAATCCACGCAGCACATCTGTCATCTTGTTTTCCTTTGTATTGTGCATAACTCTTACCTGTCACTGCCTCCTCGCTTCTCCCCTGGCTCTTCCAACATTTTTTGGTTTATTTGTCTGTTTACTGTGGGACTAATTAGGAAGCTGTCAATTTTCATGAGCAGTCCCTGAACGGGTGCAGACGAGACTAAAATTTAAGATTCCAGCAAAGCCATAACATTCAAATTAAATCATTGTGATTGTACACCATAGTGCAGTAAACCAGTAGGTGAAGAAAACTCTCTTCCTCTGCTTGTTCCCTTTCCTCTTTCATTACCTCTAGTTTGAGCACATCATGCTGCAGTTTCTTCTGAAACTCCAGAAAGCTGCCGATGGTGAGTTTTCCCTTAAGGTCTTCTCCGAAGAAGTAGGTGGTGAGAGCAGAGCTGCAGCCAGCTGTCTTCAGGGTGTTTCCTGTGGTGGAGCGGTCGCGGTGTCGCATGCCCATACTAGTCTGGGAACGAATGATGCTCTGGACCTGAGGATGTAGAATAGTCTAATGTCAACCAGGATGAATACGTAGACTAGGTTTTAGAAGCAGTTATGACTATTCACTTTCTAAAGTATATGACGCTAATAAAAGTCTCATAGAAATTGTGTTATGCCTACAATATGAGTTTATAAGTTTGTGTGAGATTAACTACATTTAAAGTACAAGGCTATATACTTGGTTGCTTTGTATAGCAAAGCAGTTTAATCTATTTGAATAACAGTGGACAAGTAATACTACATCATGAACCCTATCAGATCCAGTATTAGAGATACTGATATACCACAAAGTGCATAGCACAGCACTTACCATTTCCCTCTGACAAAATGTCACAGTGGCCCATATCAATGCCTTCCTTTATTGCCTGTCAGTGTGTGTTACTGGTTACACTGTTGCAATGAAAAGCTAATGTAGATATTAAGGTACAGTCCATACATGTGAGCTGGTTGTTTTAACCTCGTGTCTCCTCCAAATGAGTCGATTTAATGCGTATTTGTGTGTCATGTGCTGCTGATCTAACCTGGTCAAACTCTTCCAGATCCACCTCTCCGTCACCGTTCAGATCAAACATCTTGAAGGCAATCTCAAAGTTCCTCTGGGGAGCTGGACACAAAAACAAATTCAGAAATCAATACAACACAATAAGAAAACAACATTTCGCCCTAAATCGACCCAGACAACAGCTAAAGAGTCCAATACTGACTCGACCATTACACATAAACTGCAACATCTTCAGCTTTCATCTTAACCCCCCAGTAGTGCAACATGGGGTGATTTAGATGCTCTTTTTAGAGCCAGTAGCCATCAAACTGAACAGCCTGCCTCCCCGTGTGCAGACAGCAGAGCTGCTAGAACAGACGCTGCACAGCATATTTTCAACAACTTAATTGGCTCCCAGTTAGAAAGGAAAAAAATAGTTTTACAAATCAAGTTGGGACTTACCCATAAAATCGTTCATAATGTGGTGCCCAAATAACTGCTCAACTTCTTTTATCACTTCAGAGATAATCACAACTATGAGGCAGCTCAAAAGAATTGAATCTTTTTAGATTCAAGAGTTCAATGGGCAAGAAAAACCCTTTTACACACGGCTGCAATTAAATGATGCCGAAACTACCAGCACAGCTGAAACTCATTGAAGCAGACAGAATTTCTAAGCAGGCGGTAAAAAAACAGATAACAAATAGTCTCTGAGAATAGGGACCATCTCTCTTCAGGTGAAGCAGTATTTGCATTTATTTTAGGATTGTCATATAAAATCTGTCAATTTGGGCTAATCTGGACTGGACTACACTGCATCTGCACACTTTTTGCAAATCGCATTTCTCGTATATCTGCTAGTAATACACACTTCATTTAATGACCACATGACCTGCATGATAACAAGGCTCCCGCAGCACTCACAGTCTGATGGTGACAGAACAAATGAAAAATGGGAAACGGTTGGACAAACTGTTCCCTCATCCAGTTTTAAATACAGCATCTATCCAATCTGTCTTTGAGCTCCTTTAATGAATGTGAACATATTGACATTTTCGGCATATGCTGAATCCGATACACATGGCCCTCTGTAGAATCTTTTATGTAAATGCAATGTACACTTTGCATAACAGACATATGGGCTACTCGCTCACAGGTTAAATTTAATCAAAATCCTCTATCCTTGTTGAAGAAAAAAAAATGTCGATTTAATCTTTACAACTATTCCATATCGCAGACATTTCATGTTGTGACTACAGTACATTTATATACATTAACGTAGCCATTTATGCCAATATATTAAGGTTTTTGTTTTTTACAGCAACCTGTTCTTTGGTGTCAGACTATGTGTATACAGGCTATAATCCCTACACTTAAACACAGACCCCAAAAAGTATCTACACACACACAACTTCATTCTTTTTTACTACTGCACTACAGTATAACCATTCACAGCTTTAACAGGCCAACTCCTCCAAGGGATATATTAAAGACTAATCTTGTCTTGTCTTAAGTCTAAGGATTCAGACTGTATAAAAGCAGTAAATATGAACCACCACGAGGCCTGTTGGGCAAAATATGTCCTCCTTTGTACTATTTTTGTGGCCGTGCTAAATGGATTGAAACGAACCATAAGGCACCCTGCCCTGTCTGCTTAAAAATGACTTGTCCTTGAGAACTTCCCCGGAGACTTTCTCCATATGAACGGATTATAATAAATGTTGGAGCTAAGCTTGGGGATAAAATTTTACTAGAGGAAGGAGTCAGAGCTTCATTTTCATTATCGTGATCTTTTTGACACATTCAGAAAGGAAGCTTTAATGTGAAATTGACTCCCTGTGTCCACAGCCGATGCTCTCCAGCTAAAACAAACTGATTCTGTGAAACACAACAACTCCACAGCAGCTAGCTCGGTAGACAGACACACGTTATTAGCTTTGACAGAACTGGAGATCATTCTGAACAGGCAGCCAGATTTGTAACCTGGCTAATAATACCATATTGGAAAATTTCTCTCCTTTTCACTTTCAGTCTGAACTGATGCAGAGAGCAGACAAACGAGATCTTCTTTGGATCAGATTTAGGGATGCAACTTAAGATTTTTTTTCATTGTCATTTAATTGATTATTTTCTCCATTAATCAATTAACCTTGTTTTATCAAGAACCCAGGGATATTCAGTCAACTGTCATAGAGTAAAGAAACCAGAAAATCTTTGGCTTTCTCTTATTAAAAAAAATACTCTAAACAATTTGTCATTTATCAGTATAGTTGGCAATTCATTTATAAGTTGACAACTTATTGATTAATTGATTATTTGTTGCAGCTCTAATCCGATTTATGGTAAGACTTAGGTCAGAAACATGGTCCATGAAAGCACAAGAATGAAGAGGCCAACACATGCATCCCTAATGAACATACTCAATGCTCGCTGTTACACTCCGGAGGAGGTAACAAACTTCTGTTCCTACTGCTGTGGTTGTTCTGAACAGAAGAGAACCAAAGCAGGAAGGGTCAGCTTTCTTTTGTTGTTTTGTGCAAGAGTGCCAGCAGGCTGCGATGGTTAGACTGGAGCTTGCGCTTGCGTGGACCATGTCTCTGGCCTTAGGGCCCTGACACACCAGGCCGACGGTTAGCTGCTGGCAAAAGTCTATATCACCAGTTGTTGCTGCATGTCCCACACTGTCGGTACTTGTCAGCACATGTTGGTGGCTTTTTGGCTGGTTAAGCAACTTGAATTGACGGTGAGAGAAATCACTCCAATTGGCTGTTCAGCTAAGCGAATCAGGTCACCATGCGTGCCATTTGCAACTTTTTAATCAGACATATTCTTGGATATAAGTTACTATATTAGCAACAAATGTGTCAAAAACACTCCTTTATCATAACTTTTTTTAACTCGCAGTCCAGAGTTTTCCGGTTTCTCTTTTTTTGACCGATAGGTGCAGAAGGTATGACCTAGTTAGGCGTCGGCTATAGTCTTTGCAGTGTGGTAATGAGCTGCTTTTTGGCGATGTGAGGCAATTCAACAGTCTGCCTTCAACAACACTACTTCTTTAATATCAGTTTGATGTGTCTGGGCTCTTAAACGATGACAGACTGTAATGGGATGTCTGTAAAGTTCAGTGAAGTACTTACTTGACAGCACAGTGGTGAGGAAGATGTAGTCAGAGAAGGAGATAAGGCCACATTCTCCCAAAGTGTAAAATATGCTGTCCTCATCTGCAAACTTCTCCCGCTCCTGGGCGATCTTCTGCTCATCCAGGTCAGGAAAAAAAAAAGTTCTATTAAAAACATTTCACATGATTCAGCACAGGCCTTATAGCTTCTACAGCTGCCCCAGGTGTGGCTTTGTATGTGTGTGAAAGCCATTGTGTGTGTCTGACGCTCAATCAGAGACCGGCTATGCTCAAACACAGAAACGTACACATACAATGTACTTCCACACACATTAAAAGCAGCCCTGGTGCATTCAGGATGACAATATGATTAGGCGGTTCATCACAACAACAGTCATGCAAATGCTGCATACACATGAAGCCGTACAGGCAGGTGAGGGTGGTAGTGACGGACAATTAGTCTGTGGTCAGTTCAAGTACAAAACACACGTTATCCACCAGAGGCTGTACTCACAGTGCGACACAAACAGAAAGGGAAAACATCACGAGAGACTGTAGCACAAACACACACTATTGATTAACCATATCTGTAACACAACCCAAATGTATTAATCATTAGAAACAAAGTGACTTTAGCACACTCGTTCACACAAACACACAGTTAACTGACGTTTTCTCCTGGCAGCATGTGTATATTCACAGCATTGCATGAAAGTAAAGACTTAACCACATGCACACTACAAATCAGTGATAAAGACTTGAAAGACAGAGTCCAACTTGTAGGACACTCCACCAAACAGAGTGGACAGACGGACAAAGCATGCCTTAGGAGAGGTGGGGGTGTGTGTGCGTGTGGGGGGGGGGTTGACTGGGCCACGCTGAGCCCGCGTGGAGTTACCTCCGTCTGTAAGAGGTCCAATTCAGAGGAGGAGGAAGGAGGAGAAACAACTGTTAGAGAACAGCGTGGCCTCTGCTGTCTTTAGCAGGGCCTTGAACAACAAACACAAGCATGTGCATTCATATTGTGGCGCACACACACACAAACACAGAGAAAACATCTTGCTCAAAACAAGATAATTGGGGGATACCACTCAAGTCAAGAATTCAAATACGTCTTGCTGTCCCTGTAGTCTGTAATTAACGTTCGCACGCATGAACAACACTGCTGCCAAAACTTGAAAGGATCAAGCAAACACTGAAAATACAAAGTAAGGCAGCTCCAATAAAAAGGCTGTTATTATAATCATTTATACCTTATTGTCTGTTTCGTTTTTCCATCTTTCCTATTAGTATTCCTAATATTGTTAAATGAGCTGTATGAGTGCACATTGCAAATGACAGCTAGTCCATTACTCTCTCTTAAAAAGGATGTAGTAAAACATATCTGAAGCCTAACTTTGGTGGCATCCCCCTCAATAGCATAACATGACCAAATCCTTTCCCCATACACCGACTCCCTCCTCATGAGATAGAAACTGTACAATGGCTAATAAAGACAACTGGTATAAGCTTATAGAATTTATCACTAGCCCCAATTCGTGTCTATCTGGACTGTTAAATGTCAGTGATGCAAATATAGAAAAATGGTGGTTTCTACTGTAACATTTATTATTGACTACATTTACAGTATAAGGGGAGAAGGGAGTGGGAGAGAGAGGGGGAGGTGAGAGAGAAAAAATAGTTATTTGAGGTGTAGAGAAAGAAATAGACAGAGATAACAAAAGGCAAAAAATTTAACTCTTGGTGCCACGAGAGTTGAAGCTTTCAGGTGTTTGCATGTGTAAAAGTGTGGGAGATTACTAGAAAGGGAAAGTAAGAATTTATAGAAATAGTAAAAAGAGAAAGTGAGAGTGGGTGACAGTAATAGAGGTTGGTATTGGCCTCCGAGTTCAGAGCGCGCGCACACACACACACACACACACACACACACACACACACACACACACACACACACACACACACACACACACACACACACACACACACACACACACACACACACACACACACACACACACACACACACAGTATGCCCCCCTGGGCCTGAGGTGAGCCAGAGTCTGAACGCCAGTCCACAAAACAGGAAAAAAACACAACTGCACGGGTGTGTTTTCCAGTGGCGCACGCACTCACGCCCAAACAGACACGACTACACAGATGAGAGACATAAACACACCGCCTCAATTTTAATGATCAGAACAGAGGCACAGAGCACATTATGCATAATAACTCATTTTTTACAGCGTCCTGAGTCAAGGACAAAAACAGCCCCACGGAATGGCTAAAACGACATTCAAGGAAGTAAGTCCAAAGGGCCGAAGGGTGGACCCCGATAACAAATGCATGATGTAACACTGTGCAGTCTCTAAAGCCCACACAGAGGTATGGCAACTGTGTATATCAAGCTGCGCTGTGGGTTTCATCTTGGCTTTAAAGCCTTTTTCCGTGCAGCTCAAGGCTCTGCTATGCGATCGTGTCCTATTCTCTCCTTCATCCTCCATCTTTCTGTCACTGGTGAAAGCCTCAGCTTCCCACTGAAGTTATGATACATTGGGTGCAGCAACAAACCACTCAACAGCACAAAAAATACAGATATGATTCAGGTAAGGGATATCAGTCTTGTCTTTCAGCAGTTTTGATTCATCAACCCAAAGGAAATTATAACTACAAAACATGCTGCTGCAATCACAAACAGTACCCCAACTAATCTGAAGTCGGTATTTAACAGTCATCCCAGATTTTTCCCAAAGCACTGATCTTCAAATGACTATAATCCTAATTGCTGCAGCGCTCAAGTTAATTATTAGCTATTGCCTGATCTGCCAGCGTGCGTGTCTGTTATTCAGTGTCAACTTCGTAGCCATGTCAGTGTGGTCTTTTTAAATCTTTGCCTTGAGCCCGCTCATGTGTTCATACATGTCTGTGTGTGTCAGCTACGCTACGGCAAAGTCCAGGGGCTGCGTCCAGATGACGGACTGAACAAACCGACTAGCCTGTGAGCTGAGGCAGAAACGCAGTGCTGACAGAGCTGCCGGCTGGGCAGTCAAATGTACTGCTGTCATATACACACACAGGCGGGGTTAAGGGTCTGGTCAGGGCTAATCTCTCCAGTGCACCAGGCTACAATGCAGCCCTGATAGCTGCCCTGGCCAAATTTCAACTAGCCCAAGCTTAAAGAGTCCAACAAATGAGACCAATGTAAGTCAAGCACGGCCAGAGGCTCACATGCAAATGGGGCAAAATCTCTTACTGCTCATTTCACATGAGCGGCTAAGAAATACTTTCCAAGCACACCATTGAAAGTGACATACTTAAAAACTTGGACTGCTTAATAAGGTCTTTTGGATTCTCTCATTTCATTTTTAAAACCCCAAACTTAGGAATTATGTGCTTGTAGCAACACATTTACAGTACATACCCAAGCTTCTATAACTGTCTCTGACTGTAGAAAATGTCTCAGCAAATGATCAAAGCTTAATAAATGATCTTCATTTGTGGCTTTCTTTTACTTCCACACAAATTTAGACTACGAACAACTTTAAATGCTCAAATCAAGCACATGGCGATGTTGCTCTGATGGGTTCAATTATATCACAGCTGTGCTGATGAGGAGGCAAACATCCTGCATCATCACGTCAGAATAAAAGAAAACAGGCAGCTGTTAAAATGACTGTGGTTTAGATGAGACATAATTTAGCACACTATACTGCAGTGATCTTAGGTGGACATTTGGATAGTAGAGATATGGCATGTGCCAACCATCCATTTTCTGCTAGCCTTGTTATTTACACTGCTCCACCAGCACTTTGTGTGGCCGCAAACTTGGCTTAGGAGCTGATGGCAGCTTAGATTTGGCCCTCTCCAACACCACTGTACAGACTGCAGTGCGTTGTTACTGATTGGATCTGTGACCCTATCCAACACTGCAGCTGCAGACGCCCTGATAACAAGAGAGAGGAGAAGAGGGAAGCGGATGATGAAAGATATAAGCCGCATAGTTTTTTGTGTGGTAAACCTTTAAAATATTAATTATCCCACTAAAGACAAAATTATTTTTAACAGATAATATCATATGGCTCTGTTGTCTGCACAGTCTCCTCTGATCATCACAATGAAGAGATGAATTTATGGATCTCGGCTAAGACCTGCGACTTAAGATGAAAAGCTCAAGCTCTCAATAGATTCACGTGCCTGGGAGTGTGTGCGTGCTTGAGTGATGCCTGTCCCTGAGCGACCTCTCGTCTTTTGTTCAGGTGAGTCTCGATGGAACTTGGTGTACTGGAGCGCTAAACCAGTGGGGATATGCTTACATAATGTAATAGTAATGCTTATGCTTACTTTAAAAAAAGAGAGAGATGTACGGTGCGACAGACGGGCAGCGTGGAGTGAGAAAAAGAGAAAGAGGGGGGTGAGACAAATGCATTAAAAATGGATCAGTGCCTTTATGCCGCTCTGTGTGACGGGGTAGGTCTGGGGGCGACTGCCACTCTGGCAGGTACAATAAAAGACTTGAGTTTCGGGGGGAAAGGGAATTCAGGATGACCTGCTTGAGGGGGAAAGTCAAGCCAGGTCTGAGTCTGACATTTCTGAATGGTGCTGGAAAGCCCTCACAGTGCAACACTAA
Source organism: Pagrus pagrus (assembly GCF_965226575.1). Lineage (NCBI taxonomy): Eukaryota > Metazoa > Chordata > Actinopteri > Spariformes > Sparidae > Pagrus > Pagrus pagrus. The sequence goes on from NC_140199.1 coordinate 19,582,328, forward strand.
CAACTAGAGCGCCGTCTCCATCCAAGCCCCAAAGAAAACCACACACACAGTTAATGATTCAACGTAGGGGTGGGCAAGCTGAGGATTTCAGATCGAATTAATCTAAATGCCGACTGGACAAATTACTTCTCTTTTTTGGGTGACATGCTGTATACAATGCTACATCATGGCGAATGAGACGCTTGTGCCAAAATGAACTGGCTTTAATGCAATACTGTGTTTTAAACAGAGGAATTCATAGATTATTTCAAATAGGTCTACAGGGAATTTCAAAGTTGAGAAATTAAAGATTGCAATTTAGACTGTGCGTTAACAATTTAACAATAAATAAATCAGGATGTTTTTCGTGACTCTACCATTACTACTCTGCTTTGAAAATCCATCCTTGACCACCTGAGAGGCCAAGAGTGAATATTTTCATCAGTGCTCATGATGATACTTTGGGACCAAAACACCACAGTCTGAAGGTGAGCGAGCTGGTGGGTGTGTGGGTGGAGAGAACACTAATGTATTAGCTTGCTACCTCTGGTCCCGTGGGTAACTGCAGAGCAGGTGCACTGTTAATAACTCATAATTATTCTGGGAGCACAATCAGAATAATGGACCCTGATGTGGAACGCTTAATAAACAAATTTCGGTCGCTGAGGAATAGCAGCTGTCTCAAAAGTGGAGAGAGGGAACCGAATTAGCTGACCAGGTGTACAGACAACCCAACCTCTATTACTGTAGATTAGGATAAGAGATAGAGAGTGTTGAAGTGTGTATCAGCTTTTACAGAGAGGGCAAAGAAGAGCAATAGAGCAGTGACAGTCCAAACAGCAGCCCTTGGAAGCTTCCTGGGAAATGAGAGAGAGTGAACATGACAACAGTTGGTGTGACAAGAGGCTTGTTTCCATTGGAGCAGCCCCCCTCCGCACTCCCTCTGAGTGACAGGTGTCCGCTCCCAGTCACAACAGGTCACCCGACAGACGCTGTGGCTTTACATACAGAGAGGGCCACAGCATGGAGGAACAGTTTGGATACATTTTAGATATACAGACCAAGTCCTGCCATCAGTGAGTCTGAACCATGCTCTACAGAAATCATGCAGCACTGACATCTGAACAATCCAGAGGATGGATTTGTGAAGGTTATCAAGCACATCAACACAGCCTCGACGTTAGCTAACAGAGCCATTTTCTAGGTCCAAAAACCACCCTGTGATGCCACCATGCGCAGATAGGGGGCGCCACCACCAGCTTAGTTTCTCCATGAGACACAGGCAAAAGAGCAGTGCATGCTGGGGGAAAAAGGCCAGAGTGCCAAAGCGTATTTAGAGCTAGAACTGATATTTCTCAGAAGAGATGAAAAGATGCAGAGAAAAGGTTTATAAAAGCAAGACAGAGGGAGCGCAGGGGAACAGCACTGTAATGATTTGGCATTGACCAATAGAACTTCCTCATGAATTTCAGCTGCTCTTTGCATTTCAGTTTTGTACAACATGACATTCTCCTTAAAAGTTGACTATAAATGTATGTGAACTTTACTTTGAGGCTCTGACTAGCGTGTAAATTATGTAGCAGTGCTGCAGCATTTAATAATCCCTGTAGAAGCAAAATCTAAAGTCTTCACTTTCAATTATTCAGCAGGGAGGGCATGGCCCACAGCTGTTTCCAACAAGCTATACAAAGAGCACCGGGGAGGTCTAAAACATTATGACCAGTTACAATACAGAGTACGACTTGCATATTTGATACAAGTGAACACACAATGGGGTGTGTGCCTACTTCGGGTTTGGACACTCCCCATCATTATATATTATGCAGGTTGTAACCTGCCCTTTGCTGCACTTGGCTTATCTTCACGTTATTCATCCTGACTGACGGAGACATTCAGACCTGCTTAAAGGCCAAATCATTTAGTAGATAAAGCTTATAGGTCAGGGCTCATTTATCTACACTTAGCAACATAAATGTGTATATCAGAACATTTGCATCACAAAAGGTTTCTCAGATGCATTCATGACATCAACATTTTGGAGCATCCCTAATCAGGAGCAAGTAAATGCTAAAATGAACCAACTCATACACATTTATGTAAGTGACGGAAGCAACTTAAGTGTCCTGGTATGTGAAATTAACAATAAGGCAGAGGCGAAAAACACGACTCCACCAAATGTGTTAATTTCCATATTAAGACATCTCAGAGTGTATTATTATGCTTATACAATGGCCGGCTACCATCAACCATCTTTAAAATGTGTTTAAACATACTAGAAGTAACTTTGAAGTGGTTATGAAACAGTTTCAATTTAATAGCAATGCTTCTATATGACATATGACCTACATGGGCAAACAAGACCATCTGCGAGAAAACTGACCATTTCTGTATAGTAATTATAGTTATTCTTAATGCCTGTCACCAGGTTGTATTCTAAGTCTTAAAATTAAACTTATTTTAATGGCGGAGTGCTGAGGATAAATTGAGGGGTCTCACAGCTGCTCTGTAGTCTGGTGGTATGGCAAGTTTACTTGCCATCATCATATTACAATTATTCATCTAATATAGCCCAAAATAGATACATTACCCCATAAATACAAATCTCGCCAGCAGCTGTGTTTAAAAAAGAAAAATAGGATTAAAAATATGTTGTGTTTTTCTTTAACTCACTTCCAAAACAAGCGCACACTAGCCAGATTAAGATCTTGAGAGAGGCCGTGGGGAGTGCTCATACCACTTTGTTTACAAGAATCAAAGTCCAAAGTTCCTTGCGGCTACTTTAAAAATGGCTGACAGCAAAACAGACCATGGTTAGCAACATAAGCACTGTTTAGTTTCTGCAGTTTAATGTACTTTTGAACTGTGGTTGAACTTAACCAGACAGAAGTAATTTCCATGGCCATGATAGATTCCGCCTTACTGTAAGAGAAAATACAGTGGTGGTGTTTTATTCAATTCCTCATACTGTTTGACTTCCCACTCAGGCTGTGTGCAACCCCTACAGCACGTATACACTGAGAGAAAAGTAAGATGTTAATTCAACATGTTATTACCAGTCTACGGATTTCTTATACACCTAAATGTACAGTTCGGCTGCTGTCCTATCAACGGCGGTCGTAAAGTCAACTGAGGCCACGACTCTGTTTTAACACTTGCTGAAGCTGAGAAGTGGTTAAATACAGAAAAACTACTTACTTAGCTGTTCCCCTGGACTAACAGCAGTGAATAGCTTTGCCCTCCATATTACAACAGAGGAGTGCGAGTGTGAGTAATCGAAAAGATTGAAAAAAATACAGAGAAGTAAGTGGAAGAAGAGGGAAAAGGTATAAATGAGAAAGAGGGAGTAGGAAGTGACTACAAAGTGCAGTTTTTCATTCAGGTGCACACATGCTGCTCGGCACGCACCCCATACCTGCCAGAAGTCCTGCAGAGAGGGAGGGGCAGATCGAGAAGATGAGGAGGGAGGGTCGGGGGGAGAGAGGGAGACAGAAGAGGAGGGGAGGAGGAGGGGGTGGAGAATGCGCATCAGTAGATGGAATGATTTGGAGGAGGGAGACAGAGAAAAAGTGGGGATTTTGGGAGACGGGGAGTTGAGGACGATGGTTATTTACGAGGAGGGGGAAGAGAGAAAAAATGAGGGGATTACTCGTTATGTGAATGAGAGAGGACGGCTGATAAGAGCAGGAGAGAATCATCAACAGTCAACAATGGCAACGTCGAGTGACAACAACATAAGATTATAGCAGCTGAATGAATGTCCACATGAGCAGAGCAGTAGGAGAAAACACAGAGATGGAGTGAATTAACAGCAGTAAACACGAGCAATCCTGTTTAAAGACTTCTAAAATAACTGTTCCTCTGTACAGGAAAATTGAAATAAAACAAACAAGGTGAGTCAATATGAACAGCAGCTGTTTAACAACCATATAGGGAACATAATGTGTAAATACACACTGAACCTGGAACAAATTAGTATCAGCAGGAGGGGGCGGTGGAGGGGGATGTAAGTGAGAGGTTTATAACACGCACATTTTTAAACACTTAACAGCGGCCAAACAGTATGCATGTGACTCGCTGAAGTCTCTCGGTAGGCTATTTCTAAATTAAACGTGAGGAAGTGAGACACAGAGGACTTTACGCGCTCTCACACAATACTGTACAACACCTCTCAACCATCGACCTTCATTGCAGTTTACCACCCAACCCCCAGCTGAAAGGCTCCCTTGTTCTTAACTACACCCTCCATCAACTTTATGATATACTATACACACACTACAGATATTGTGCAGGCTGTGGCCATTTCATCTAGGTCTAATTCAGTGCACTTTCAAGTTTCATGTGAACTAGATTTCATGGCTTCTTGGCAGGAAACAGTAATGGCTTATTCCTCATACCAACTAGATAGGGGTGCCCATTAAGCCAATGAGGAGGAGGCACGTGTCTTGGGAGAAAAAGGATTGGGCAGGGCCAGCGAGGGAGGGGAGCTCTCGTGGCGCTCGGGCCATGGCAGGAAAATCTCAGGGGACAACCAAAGCTAAATACAGTATCAGAGGGAACCATGTGTCCACAGATTTGCCTGGCAAATAAAGGCGACGCGAGGCCTGGAGATATGGATGGCATTTACATAAGCAGCCACGGAGCAGTGAATGTGCTCCATTTTGATTTCTGGCCACTACAGAGTTTCACATTTACTTTTGATAGATGTATAGCTCAAGCTCTTTGGTCAATATGCTTTTTTTTAAAACATAAGGCTTAGTGAAATCACTAATGAGTTGCAGCAGTGAGTTAAAGAGGAAAGTTGTGACAAAGGTTCTTTCTTTTAACTCACTGACTTGGTGTGGCTCATGTGATGTCAACCTGGAGATGAGGTACAGATGTATTTCTCATCATCCCAGTCTTGGGGCAGATGGATTTTGATCTTTTAATGAGGTTAGAAACTACAATCACCACACTGATGATTAGCAAATACTAAATGAATGAGAATGGTTGGCTACTGGGTGTGAGAGATGCTCCCTGGGATCAGTGAGAGGGCAGTAATGGTCACAAATCAATATCAAGGGAGGCAGTAATGAAAATAATGATGTTGATGATTTATACTAATGGCTTCCATTTTCATGACTGTGAACAGAGAAATGTTAGCATTTAGGGCACAGAGACGAGCTCCTTTTAGAGTCAATCTGTGGCCGTGGGGGGACGGCTGGCCTGTCCAAAGTCCACCTGCTGTTTCTGTCTTTAAATAGGTCATTATTTCCTGGGCAGGCCCACTTTGTACACATCCCTCTTAATGATTAAGTGTGGGGCTGCTCTGTTAAATAGAAAGGCTTTTTCTGAATTGGCTAACTAACTAAATGCTCTGAGATTAAAGGCAGATAGAGGATCCGCGCGCAAAAACAATAAATTTCTTCATTACTTCGTAAACATTTGTCTGAACTTATTTGTCTGTGCTCAAACTATATAAGGAAAGTGAGATATTCTGATTATCTGCTCTAGACTCGAAATACTGTGACTGGAAAATAATGAGTTAGGGTTTAGGGTTGAAAAGCAGACAGCAGTGCAAAGATTAACAGTGTACAGGTTCTGTGATAAACATCCTTTCAGCAAAATTTATAAGTATATAAGGTCTGTGCCATTCCCTTTTCTCTCCTATAAAAATCTTGTACCTGCAATGGAAGTATTTCAGTTTGACACCAGCTTGTGCAAATTTTACATAAACAGAAATGTGGATAAAAATACACCTATAAACAACAAAGTGAACCCAGAAATGCCAGCTAACACTCTCATAGCTAGCTCTTTCAGATTGTTTCTATTAATTTCTGCACTCTTTGCTGACAAAACATAATGGTGTTATCTATTTTTTCCATGTTTCACAAGCTTTTATGATGCTGTAACCCCATTGCCCCTTATTTCTATGACACTGACTTATCACCTCAATTTAAACATTGTTCCAGTTCTATTTATCCATTTTCTTCAATGCAATTTCAGCATGATAGATGAAATGAATGTGGCAGTTCTTCCTCTTTATATTTCCTCTCATTGCTGGATTTCATTACATTATATCATATTCATAAGCAGTGGGTCTCAACACTGAATGCACTGAATTTTAAACCTTACTTTACAAAACCTCACCTATAATCTTTTCTGGGTATGCATATTTAAATTATATATATATTACATCATTTATTCTTACAAAGCCTAATTATCTAAAGTAGTCTTAGTTTGCTGGACAGACTTCTGATAAAAGTTAACTTTGGAGAAGCACACTTCTTACCTTCCCATCATAGCGCTTCACAATGAATTGATCCAGGCCCAGATCTGACAAAAAGAGACATAGGAGACAAATAATGTAACAGATGAGATGAGAGACAGACTAGTTACACAGCGGGGGCATCAAGATTTATGCCCATCATGAAGCAGAGCAAATGTATTCAGTTGGTGTCATTACTGAACCTTTGGTAATCACTGACATGTGCTGGAGATTAATAATAGTCATTAACAACCCATTTCCATTTTGAAAATTCTTTAAAACAAACAATCAACAGCATTCAGCTTTGACTCTTCTGATCATCAGTTAGAACACAGCTCTCAACCAGTTTATTTTATAGATCCAGTTCAGACGCACACACTGAGGTTGACAGTATGCAGGGTTTCTATTTATATATTATATAGTATTTCATGCATCTTGTAGTGTTTGAATTCATCAGAAATCAACTCACTATATCATGCTCATACAACAAATAATGATCTTGATGAAGCACACATATAGATCAGTGGAAAATGAGTCACTGTGCTCTGGTCTTTTGTCTTGTCAGTCCTATTTTGGGTTTACTGTCACGTCTTTATACGCAAAAGGTAACAATTCATATCATAGCTGAATACAATTCAGCTCCCAACAAAGATGATGTGAAATGTGATTTTCTCCCCTTTTACTAACCTTAATCAAATATACTTCAAGCATGACTTATGAATTTTTACGTAAAAAACACAATCCTCCTCCTCCAAACTAATATAATTCAAACAAATTAACCTTGTTGAGGAGATTATTTTTCTTGTGGGAGGCTGCAGTCCTCATCTGTAACATGTAGCACGAAGAATTAGAGAGAAAAAAACCAAGAGCGTCGATATAAAGACTGGTGGCACCACCGACCTGATCAAACAGTCTCAAATCAGATTAATTTTGAGGGCGATGGTTAGAGTTTAATCTCATTAAATTGAACCACTAATGAAGTGAGCATCATAATTTAGTATGAAGTTGTCTTCGTCTGTATTAAAGATCACCTAATCACTGAAGACCTCTGCAAATAGCCTTGCACCTTCTTCTGTTTAGTCAATTATACTCTGACTTCAGGTCAGTTACTAAAATCACCAGAGATTCCCAACTCAGGGGTTGGATTGCAAACATAAAGCCCACATTTCGAGATCTGTTCCACTTCAAAGGCTGTTCCAAACGCACCTGAATATGGCAGCGTTTTTTACCCAATTTGGAAGGAGGCAACTGGACTACCAAATATTTCAGGGGCAACATCCTCATCATAAAAGTCACATTTTCACTAAACAAGGAGCATTTGGCTCTGTTCCTGTACCTCTCCAACCTCTGACTGGGATACAGTTGTTCAATCTATCTAGGCATGTATGTATTTCCAAAAACGACAATTTTAAAATGAAAGGTGGGCTAAAACTATCTTATACATTTTTGATCAAGTCCATGGGTTATTCATCATCCATGGGCCAGAAAATCTGCTGAGTATTAGAACAACAAAAGCAGACTTGACTCAAGAGTCCGCTATTTAACCTCACTTGGTTTGAGGCTAAAAATGCTGCCTATGACGCAAACTGCAGCATTTCTTGGACTTTTTCATCTGCTTTGCTGAACCTTCTCTTATCCACCAGAGCTCAGCTCATTGTTACTTTAATTCCAGTTTGGAAGGGATGAGACAGGATAAAGAGAGGAAGAGCTGGGGAATTGTCAATAGGAACGAAGAAGCGCTAGGTCTAAGGTGGAAGGTCAACAGGGGGCAAAGCTAGGCCAAGTCTTGGGTATGGTTAACAGATGGAAGTGCTGAGGTGAGCGGGAATGGCAGCGCAGACGTGACGGGCCAGGCTAAGTCCTTATCAAGTGCTAACTGCAGGCCTGCATTCTTGACTGTGGCTGAATTCGAGGGATGTAATAGTCCTCACGCAATGGGAATTCAAGCCCAAGCGTGTGATGGAGGCGGGTATACTCCAATACAATAAAATGTCAAAAAAATGTAACTGAATTTTAGTGTTGAATAACTGGATAACAGATAAAGACAAGAGTGGTGCTGAAAGACATCTATGCCAAGTTAAGCTCCATGCCATCCCAGCCCTCCATGGCTGGAGATCAAATATCTCAGTGGCTCCATGTGTGACGTCTGAGATCTGCTCTGGTTTGAACCCGTTAATTGATACGCCAACTGCTGTGCTGTGACTCACTCAACACAGCGTGACTGGACAGTGCTGTCACTTACACCCTCCCTCCCTCCCTCCCCCCCTTGTGAACATGGTCAGTGGGATAGTTATACCGTGAACTGCTGTAAGTCCTGAACTGCTAAGCGTGTGCTAAGTGTCCCTGTGGCTGGATGGGGTGTTGGTGTTGGGTAATTCTCAACCAGTGGAGTTATATGGTCTTAGCATTGCTACATTTCACCCTGGATAGTGATACATAAGCTAGGTTGCAAGAGTGTACTTCAATTCAAAATCCAGGATGAGGAACAGAATCGGTCTAATACCCAACTTGATTCTGCAGAACCAGATAAAGGGAGCCAAATCTGACAAAATAACTGGAGAATGCCAGTGGGTGTGAAGAAGTCATAGATGGAGCAAAACTGGTGGAAGGAAAGGGAGAAGACTCACTCTCAGGCTGCTTCTCATTAGGTGTGATGGAGCGTATGAAGTCCTGGGGCGTCATGTAGACCTCAGCATCTCCGTGTTCACCAATGACCTTCAGGGTGGCAAAGTAGCGGAAAATCTTGTCCGGAGTGGAGTAGGCTCTTATCCTGTTCTCGTACTCCATCACCTGTCAACCAAACGGGAAACGCCAATTATACCCCTTTTACATTGGACAAAAAAACCTGCTAACAACCACTAACATCTGGCCTCCAACTCTGCTGTGATGAAAACAACAGGGTACCATGCAAATAGTGTATCAAGGATAATGGCGCTGGCTTAAGAATGCTGGTTTGTTAATACTTTTCCCTTTCTCTGTTCAAGCAGTGTGCAAACATATTTCAGGCAGTGCCGAGTTTGAAAGAGAGACTAAAAGATACAAAGTAACCAACGTTACATTGTCAGTGGCTGCCATGTCACTCCAAGCTTTGACAGCTGCTTGATTGGTACTGTGCATGTGATACTCTCAACAGAGATGAGAAGGAAGCAAGATGTCTCACTCCTTAGCTACTTCCATCATCAGTTCTGGAAAAAACAATATCTATTTGAGAATTTTATCGATTAAGACTTTTGAAACAAGTTAAACGTCATCTGGACGTGGTCTGATGTGGAATATAATCTGCTACGTCCACCATTTGGGCATTTTGTAACGTCAACATGAAACACAAGCAAAACCAGACAGGCACACTCATCTCCTGGCAATGAGAAAAGAACATTGTTTAGTTCGGGTTGAGTTTGAATGAGAAACTAAAGTAAAAGATATAAAAGAGTAAGAGTGTTTATTGGCATACATTTGTATATTACCTAAATGTTGACTGACTTGTTGAGCTGTATATGAATGTGTTGTATGAAAGTGTTGCTTTTTATATCATTATATATTAATGTAATTTATTAAAGCAGCTGATGTTACTATGTATTTTGTGTGTGTATGTCAAGTGTGGACCCCAAAAAGATTAGCTGATTGCCATGGCATCAGCTAGTCGGGATACTTTAAATAAACAAATAAACAGATTTCATTGGCCATGCTGCTGACAACTGTTCCCTGTTTTCTGGTGTGGTCATCGAATGTGACACACCAGAAAAAAATACCCAAAAAGGCAAACTAGTCGACTGGCAATAGGAAAGGAGTCAATCACCTATTTCTGTGGGTTTACCAGTGTTTAAAAAAACCTGCATATACACACTAATTTCAGTGTAAATTAGTACCATATACCCAAGCACCAACCAAATCAAAGATCCAGACCAGCAATATTCCAGTCCTGTGTTTTGCCAGGTAAATAATCTGAGGGAGAGTTACGAGACTGTGGAGAGTGTGAAGGAGTGACTAGAATAAAGGAGCAGGTGGTAGCAGGAGAGCAAGTTGTCAGTCAGGATGGGGAGGTATATTAACCTCCGACTACAACAACCACAAAATAAAAATAGGAAATGTTGTTTTTCAGGATCAAGACAGACAGGTTAACACAAGGTTGTGACAATGACCCATGAGGCTAACAGCATGACACAGCTAACATACCAAAGTCCAACATTTTGGAAAATACAACAAAAAAAAAGAATTTATTCTGCTCGGATACACACATTAGTCACATCAATGTTTGCCTTGACACTGCCATCTGCCTTTCAGCACAAAGTTGCAGATAGAAATTGACAGAGCGATGTTTGGGAGCTGGGCTCAGCTGTAATCCACACAGGCAGGTACTTTATGTGACGCTGAATGATTGTTTACACTATACAAACTCCCTGCGGAAGAAAGATTCAACTTTTTGAGGCTATTATCCACGTTAGGTTGATAACAGAAAGAGTGAAAGAGATACAGGGACTTTGATCAAAGATTCTTTTCTTGAGTCTGTAGGTATGATTAAGTGCTTCTGTGTTGGTTCCCCCTCTTTAGCAGACCTTATTGGTCTTTCGGGAAATCACCAGGAGTGTGTCCCCCAGAAGAGGCAACCGTCAGTGTATGGATGAGAGGTTATAGGACAGTCGCAGGGAAAAACTGGCGAGACTGACTGATGGGTATTCTGTCATCTCTCACTGCCTTTCATCTCCTCAGATTTACAAGCTACTGATCTTAGCATCACCCACACCGATGGAAAGTCAAGCCTGTTCTTTTGAGCTTTCAGCCATTCACGCTCTCTCCTTCCATTACAAAAATCTGCACATTAACAAAAAGGGGGGTGAAATTCAAGTCACACCAAATATTCATTCATTTTTTTTCCCCTCGGATTTTTAAATACTGTTGTGTAACATCTGAGTCAAGAGTGGTAAATCAGTTTAAAAGTAAGCAGGTGAAAGCAGTGAATTTTAAACACATTTTAGAGTGAAAATTCCCCCCTGCTGCATAATTTTGCATTTAAAATGATATCAATCAGAAAGTCCCTATCATCCCTATAGAGAAAAGTAAAAAACATATTTATGTAAAGACTAAAAACTCAAATAAATGTTCTAAAGACATATGTAAGTACTTTTCACCACACATATCGTAAACGCCATCAACATTCGACCATTTTAAGGGCAATCTGAAGTGCTGATGGACATGTGCAGACATTTCCACACATACACACACAAACAATTTTCCTCAGTATGCTCTATCAAACCGAGACTTCTATTTGACATAGTGAGTGAGCTGGCACAAACAACCTATTTTTACCAACACACTGGTATATCCTGGTGCTGTGATTCACTTAAACTCCCCAGACATCTATATGCTTTCAGCAGACTATGGCTCCTGCTGAGACAAGAGTGATTGTGCAATATTCAATCTACAGCCCTAAGTTAGATGAACCATTGCATCACATTTCGTTTGAGAAAATTCAATCTATTGTTCAAAGCTCTTCCTCTTCCTTTTCTTCCTCCCTGGTCCACCAGCTATATTATGCAGAGCTACTAACTGTTTATTGGGCATCGTATCAAAGACCCTTTGTTCTTCTTCTGCTTCTACGTTGTCATCTGCTGCCTAATTAACAGCAATAAAATGTTATGGGTGGCACATTTCTGTTGTTTATGACAGCAGCAATGCATGCTCATTTCCTTTGTGTGTCTCCGTAAAATACTCTGTCAAAAATATACCAGCGTTTGCATATTGGACATTGATTGGGAGGGCTTTCAAAACACCATTGTAGAGGTGAATTAAATACTGGACTGACTGAACGGCTGAATGTTTATTGTTCATTGATTACCTTGCGGTCACGAAATCCAGAGCGTGGCTTCTTTTTTTTCCCCAGTCCACCATCATCCTTTGAATCTTCATCTCCGCTGCTGGCCTCCACCGATTTCTCTGAGTCTGTTTCAGATTCTGTATCCCTCACGAAATCCGCTTCCTCTGCGCCTCGATACTCAGTGTGTTGAACTGAAGGCCCTGCATCTGCATATGCTCTATTTTTCAACAATAATACAGAGTAGAAACAGATTAACAGCTGAGGGACATTTCTATGTCATCTATGAAGAAGGTTTAGTACTGCAATATTGGTGAATATTTGTGTGTGTAAGTAACTGACTGTGTTATGCAGCTATGTATGCACTGTAGTTATGGCAGGGAATGAGAGAGATTATGTGCTGCACTGTGTTTTGCTTGACTGTGCAAAGCGGGGAGGTTCACTATGGCAAACTCCCACTTGACCATTTTCTGACTAAATTGAAAATTGGTATAATAATAATAAATAGCTGAGTCTGTCTGGGGCAGGCTGAATAATTCAGTTTAATGAGACACAAGGAGAATGAAGCCTCGGGTGAAGGCCTGGAACAGTCTCGTCCCATCAGTCTCAAATGCCCAGAGGCACCATCCATCACTCTGCCTCCTGCAGCACAGTCATTCTGTCCCCATAGAGCTCTCACGTCAACGCCTTCTGCACTGCTTTGCCTTAACTAAAGACCAAACTCTTTAGTAATGGATAGCAATAAAAACATTGTGACACCCTTGGGGTGGTGACTTCCTGGAATGTCAACAGAAATGCAGGTAAGCAACTTCACAGGGTGGTTTCCCCAACAGTTGCGTAATTGGGGAATCGAATTTGGCATGTGCACAAAAGTCAAACTGTTGTGGGATGCTGCACAGTAAGCAAATCCTAGTCTAGTCAGTGTAGATCATGGTCTGTGTTCATTTTAAACGAGGCACGCCAGATAGAGGAGGTTACAATTAATGGTGTGAAGAGAAGCAATTGTCGAGAGAAAAAGACACGAGACAACGCACTAGAGAACAAGAGAAGTGCATTTTTGGTTTAGCTTCTGTTAAACTTCAAGTATGATTGTTTTTCTTAAAAAGCGTAAATAAATAAATAAAGCTGTGCATTTTTCTCTTGTAGAGCCATTGTTGTTTAGAGAGACTGGAACATATCTCTTTGATGGAGTAGGAAAACTCAAAAGACAATGAAAAGTAAAAACGCAGTGATATGATATTGTTGTCTGATGGCGGTGAACAAGTCTGTTTGATAAATTAAAGAGTTTAATGTTGTTGTGTTTAATGTGATTAGGAGTATGAAGGAATCCTTTGTGTGTTTTTATTGTTTGCCACTGGATGGAAATATAAAGTAACACGGCAACGATTAAACAATTAGTACAAACTATCAAACTAAATACTACAAGAAAACTATTCTAACTATTTAGAAAATCAATTCATTGTTTAAGTAATTTTTTCTTTTTAAAATGTCAAAATGCTCTGATATTGCTTTACAATCGTGAATGTTTTCTTATTTCTTTACTCCTCTGTGGTAGTAAACTGAATATATTTGGGTTGTGGCCAAAACAAGACATTTGAGGACGTCACCTTGAGCTTTTGGAAACAGCAGTCAACATTTTTCCCCTTTTTCTGACATTTAATGGAGTAAACAGCTAATCAAATAATAGAGAATTCAGTTGAAGTATCATAAGGCCATTATCATTTTCTTTCTTTAATACATTGAAGCAGTCAGGTGCACTCCTGGGTCCAGTCTTACCTGTTCCAGAGCAGCCCAGCACTAGCAGACACACCAGTAACCCCAGCCAGGGCTGCCAGCATCAGCCTCCTCCGGCCTGATCCCCGCACTGCCCCACTGTGGTAGCGGCGGGACAACTGCGTTAGCCCCACTGAAACTGCGGACAATGCCCGCAAGCGGAACATCCTACAGAGAGGAGAGAATAAAGGCATAGTAAAACAGCTGATACTACTGGGGAAAAAAATGAGAAGATGCTCTTAAATTGTGGATTAAGGCACTTTGAGTGCAGGTCCAGCATGTGATTACAGAAAAAAGTCAAAATAGCTGGCATAGATCTTCGTTGCAAATACTAACAAATAAGAGTATAAAAGTGCTTTATACTACACATCATATATCATCTGAACAACATGGAAGAGTGAGCACACTGCTAGCACCATGTTAAGCACATCCCTTATCCAGTCATAAGCCATGGAAGTCTTCGGCAAGGATTTGGAGAATTTGACCAAAAAACTAATTAACACTCATCTCAAGAGAAAAAGCTTAGAACAATAGCAGTGCACTCGTGGGATCTCCTTTCATACTGCACCGCAGGCAAAACTGTACCTTCAACAGTCAATGCATAAATGTCCTGGAGTCCTCACACACCTCATTTAATAAACAACTGAAAGCAGGGATAAAACTAATTGCCACCAGTGCAGCTAAGCTCCAAAACTTCAATTTCAACCAGACTGTTGCTTAATTCATCAATGTCACGGAAAGATGATTAACAATTAAGAAAGAGACTACTGGTGTGTATCTGTGGCTCCGGTGCGTGCACGTAGGACGGGACAGAGGAGTTCATCCCACAGAGGTCTGAAGCTGCCACCTGTCGATATCCTATTAACAATTCAGACACCAATTGTCAAAGTGATTCTGCAGAGAGATAAAAGAAGGCATGGCATATGCTAATTGGAGTGCTCAGTAGCCCATGACAATGGGAACTGAGGTGAACAGCAAGCATGCGACCACAACCATTTCTGTGGAGCTGGTGACAGCCGTGTGCTAAAAGACCAGTGCCAAAGACATGATGGACACCGGCGAGACTAAAAACCTATGCAAGTGCAACAGAAACCTTTGATGACAGTCCATGGTATACAAAATATCTTTAAGCCTGATCATGACTTTAGTAGTTAGTTTAAACTGGATTCACTTCCAATTTTGGATGACATCTAATCTGGCTCTTGCTTGTACGTGGTGTAAATCGTGTTGGACAAAAGCATCTGCCAAATTAATGTAATGTTATCTAATTAAATACCAAATAACGGGACAAATAGTAATATCTCTGAACAATAAAATAAAGCATTCAGGCTTTCATTTCTGAATAATTTCTCAAATGCGCAAGTGCATTTATTACGTTTCCAACACATAAGCATAATCTGGCCTCAAAGTAAGGCGCGGAGGCAAAGGGGTTGTATTAGTCTCTTACTCATAGGTGTTTTTTGAGTTAAACCAATCAGAGCAATCTCTTTCTGCTGCCTCAAGATGGCAAAGCTCCAATAATGCACCTGACCACACCTCATTCTCAGACCAACATGCCCATGGGCGTCTAGATTGGCACAAGAACATTTGCTACTTTCATAATGTGGGCACTGGGCATCCGTCAGAAACTACCCACGACAACAAAATAATGACACAAATACACAAACATTTATGCCTACAATTTAAGTCTCAACATAAGAGGCAGAGGGACACACACAAACCACAGAGCTGTTTTTCTTGATCGGTTTGACTCGAAGCTGATAGTGGAGGTCCACCCATTTAGGCAAGTGTAATTAATGTCTTCCTTGGCCTTTGAAACATGTCACTCGAGTTGAAAATAATAATTTTCAAAGTGAGAGTTACCCATGATGATCTATGTAATCCCCAGTTGACAGGCCTGGAGCTTGTACAGAAAATAGATTTTTATAGCTGAGACACAGCGATGCTTTCTTTTTTTCTCATCAACCTGTCAGAGTGCTTTGGTCAGGAAGGGGACACTGGGAATGTGAATGTGTGAATCTGGAATAAAAAGCTGCGAGCCACATTACAGCTACAGCCCCCCCAGCTGTACTTACCCACCTTCACAAAGCTGTGAAGAGGACCTTGTTATTTCGAGTGTGTGTATATAGGGTAACACACAAGCTTGGGTGTAGACATCTTTTTGAATGGCTGCCATTGAAATATTTATAAATGTGGGAACACACCTCTGTAATGGACAATGGCAAGATTTTGTTTATTGTTGTCACGCTATGACATTTATTTTGTTGTCACGCTATGACATATATTTTGTTGTCATGCTATGACAACAACAAAGAACAAGATATAACAAAGCAAGGCAGGGTTTTAGTAAGCTGAACAACACATTACACAGTACATTTTATTTTTCCATGGCTGAGCAATGAACAGAAAAATAAAAATACTAGAATTTTGAGGGTCACTGATAATTTTGTTAATTTGCAGCGACTTACATCCACCTTTTCTTGCCTTTGTTCTACATCCATGAAGCAAGGTGCAACATCACGAAAGATAATAATAATGCTAACACTTTGCAATGCATATATTAATTCTTACATCAAACCCCAGCCAATTAGGTCTATATCAGGCATCCAATGATGCCTACCTGAGAGAATAAAGCATGGACCTTGTTTAGCATATGAATGTCTCAAGTCCCACCTGTTCATATAGAGCCTAGTCTTTGAAGACATCAATTTTTCTTATTCTAAAAGCAGTGAGCCGGTCAGTCCAGCCGGTCCCACAGCACTGGAAGACTGGGACAGGGCACTGACCTGGTACCTGGTAAAATCAATATTGCTCTTGGTCCTCCACATCCTTGGCCACCTTACAGTGATACACCGAGCTGCCCACAAGAGGAGCATAAGTATTTATGCTGTGTAAACACTGCTTGGTGCTTGGATGACGGCAAGCAAAAGGGGATAAAAGAAAAAAAAAAGAAGTGGGCAGTGTCACCTCAGCAGCATAGGGCACTAAAAAATATATTTTACGCCTTCAGTTGAAACTAGTGATGCATTCCTGCCAAAAAAGTAAGCTTTGGAGTTTTAAGACGCTAAACTTTGCAGCTCCTCTGTTGCTCAGGGATGTTTTCTGCCTCTGAGTGGTAAATAAAAAAAAGAGAGGGGATTACTCTCAAAAGGAACAGGGGCACAGATGAAGTAAAGTTTGCATGTATACCTCACCGAGAATTTAATTTGGAAACTTTTAAATACTGCTGAAAGGTTTAGGTAGGTCTGTGATTTACTCATGACTTATTATAAGAATAAGAATTTGAAGTTGACTTAAATTGAACCAAGTTAATTTCTCCTCCTGTTTTGGATTATGAGCTGAGGTTTATCAGAATAAAACAAAATACACAGTACCGACAGACAACAGGCAGTAACACTCATTTTGACAGAAGAGCTGCAACTATTATCTGATTAATCAATTAGTCTATTGAAATAAAATGTCTTGACTATTTTGATAATTGATCCTTTTCAGTTATTTTTCAAGAAAAAATATCATACAGTTGCTGGTTTCAGCTTGTTAAATGTAAGGATTTGCTCATTTAAATCATTAACGGTAGTATAGGAAGAGTCTTTGTGTTTTGGACTGTTGATCGGATAAAAGAAGCAATATGAAGACGTCTGTGTGGGCTCTGGGAAGTAACTTTTACAGACTAAACAATTAATCAATTAATAGTGACATTGAATCATCCATTTCACATGTATGGTGACTCACACCAGACGATGGTAAGCCATATCACTGCCCAATTGAATTATTAAGTTTATATTCTCAATGTTAAGACTGTTTACACCACATAAGCCTGTCACTTTGGAACAACTGCCACCATAAGTAGCACAAGCTGGTAAACAAACAGGATTATTGTGTATTGGCCCGAATAGATCTAACAATTCCTCAAGGTGGGTCACCAAAGGTAAAGGTAACCTGTAAGGTTAATAATGTTCCCAAGAGAGGGGTGACTTTCAGCAGGAGTTCACACATCACTAGCCTGCCTCAGGGTGATCACAGCCCCACCGGTCAGTCTGGTCTTTGACATCAACATTTAACACGGCACACATTGTGCAAGCTAATATTAACGGGCAAATAAACAAGGGTAAAAACATTTTATAGTAATGTTAGCGATTTGTCTGAAATGTCAAAGCAGAAAGAGCGAACCCCCAAAGTTGTCCCCATGATGCATAATGTTTTGTTTTTAGCCCCAAGTTAACCTTGTTGACAGCAACCCGCAGTGAGTTAAAATATCGCAGATAACTGTGTATGACCAGTAATACATGTTTTTTATATATATCGTCAGTCCTGATATTGTTTTACTTGTTACTGTTGATGTGACATGCTTAGCTGTCGAGTCCAGCTGTCAGATAATTGTTTCGTGGGGCAGCTAACGCTAGCTAGCTAGCTAGCTAGGAAGCTAACAGCCAACGTTAGGATAAACGTCTACCGTTAGCTGCTCTCTCAACGGCTAACGTTACACACTGCTGCGTTAGAGAGCCACTTTAGCAAAGAAGCGGCCGGTTTACTCACGTTAATGACAACACAAGCGACACTCAGTCCGAAAATGATAACGTCCTCGGTGTTTCGGAGTACGTCTTTCCCTCCTGTGTCTGCAGTGATGGAGCAGCGCATACAGCAGTTCCGTGTTCACCAGCGGCCGTGTAGACGGCGGGGTGGAGCGACACTTGAGCACCCCGCCCCGCGCAGCTAGGACGGGCTCCGTCCCACCGCTGCTGGGGACACAAGTACAGTGGAACATCATCAATGTACATGACGCATTTTATATTATATTATCATGCTCCTATACAACACAGGCTCTGTTATTAATGGCAGTTAAATACTACACGGGGCAAACTCAGATATATGTATCTTATTCATAACTGAATAAACAGGCTGGTCTCAGAGGAAAATAAGGTCCCAGGACACTGTCTGAAGCTAGAAAGGTGGCAGGGTCCGCCACATATAAACACAGTAAAAACAGTATGAAACTGTGTTGTCCTTTAAGGTCAGCTCGTTTATTCAGTTCATTCAGTCATGAAACGAAGAGATTGTGTGTATTTAGTTGTTCAGGCATAAATTCAATTTCTTCCCCAAAACTACGTAGTGCACCTTTAAAAAACAATAGCACAATAACTTTATAATGTTTAACAATGACCATTGTTCTCTTAAAGCAAGTCAATCCAGTTTGGTATTATTGAGTAACAGTGATAGGTGAACAATCTGACTCGCATACAAACTGTAAGAAATAGTGACCGCTTAAAGCACCTTATACTTTTACAAAATGTTGTAGTATTTTATGGTATTTTGTCAGACTAGATCATATATATTGATAAGAAAGATTAGCAACTGATGGTCCCAGGTTCACATGTAGACAATTTAGCCTCTCAACATGGTTTTAATGAAGAAACTGCTGTATGTAGATATTACAATGTATACCCTTTAAATTCAGTTTTGTCATTTCTATTTTAGAATTTTTAAAATATTAATTAGAAAAAAAATAACTGAATTAAACTGGGAGATAGCAAGTCTCTGCTGTCAGTCATGCGTGTCGTGACAGAGCCTCAGCATAAAAATGTGTCAGAACTAAATGACTTGGCTCTCTGCACTGTGCCAGTTATAATTGTTGCTTTGAATACTTTACTTTCTGGCCTGAATGTATAATGTGGAAGGGAACGCTGTGAAGCTGCTGAGTCAACTGGAGATGTATCACTTCCAGTGAAAATGCAGGTCAGATTTCTTCTTGATATGAACATACAAGTTGAGTCCGAACACCAGTTGGGTTGGATCTTTTAAGAAATGCCAGGAATGTCAGAATATCTCCACCTTTAGACATAAACACAATGTAATCAACTCACAGATTCATGTTTCTTGTATGACCTATTATCTCTTATGAATATGATTATGATTTTCCA
This sequence comes from Pagrus pagrus, assembly GCF_965226575.1. Classification (NCBI taxonomy): domain Eukaryota; kingdom Metazoa; phylum Chordata; class Actinopteri; order Spariformes; family Sparidae; genus Pagrus; species Pagrus pagrus. The sequence goes on from NC_140199.1 coordinate 19,602,051, forward strand.
CAAATGTATTAAGAATACATCAAATTCTCCAATGTGACTTTCATGGTTTTTGCAGAAAAAAAGGTATAATAACCACATTCCTATTTCTTCTCCCTCACTAATATTTTCAGAACATACAAATATGCAAATATTTTTCATTTCACATGTTAAACAGCTGGACACAAGATATCTTCTACTTCACTGTAATGTCCATTCTCAGGCTTCAAGTTTCCACATCACACTTTGCTGAATATTAGACCAGGATGTCACAAATCCTGCATGTAGGCCTGTCTTTTAAAATCAGATTTTCAGTCAGCACAGAGAAAAGTAGCACAGAGCTCTTAGTGATATATGCCTGGACACACCTTGACACACAAAGAAATCTCTGCTAATGCGCACAAACACCTGCATGCAAACAGACCAGTAAATGCACATTTCTGCTTTAAAGGCAGAAGCAGCCACACACCTTCTTTGCACACACACACCTGTCTGCATCAAACTTAACACTGTTTAGCATGCTCTTTATAACAACACACTCCCTTAAATGTCATCCCATTTAGGTAGATTAACTTCTCTTAAGCTACAGAATGTAAATGCACCCATCCTGCATTACTCGCCATATCAGATCATCAAATTCTCGTGACACTTTGTTGGGTGCGATGCGGAACGCCAGGAGGTTTAATGGCTTCACATTGATTCATAAGTTATGAATTAGTGAAAATGGAGCCAAATGTTTCTCCTCTGAGGATTTCGCAATCAGTATGGAGAATATGATGCATTTACTAATGAAATACGGTCCTGACAAGTGGGGCCAGAATTTGAGCATTCTGTCGATATATTGCCTGATCAATACAAGCGTTACAATAACAAATGGACCAGTGGTCGAAAAGGTCAGAGGGCATCTACAGTTCTCTGTGACTGTTTTTTGTGAGCTGCTGTATTATAGCTGCTTCCTATAGAGAATACACAGGACTAATATCTCTGGTTACCCTCTACTACAAAATATTATCAATATCCTTATCTCTTTGTCTTCCCCAGCATCTTTTGTTCAAGTGATTTTCAACACCCCCCTCTCTCTCCCCTTCTCTCTCTTTTTAATAAGGGAGGCTACTTAACTGTGCCTGCAGCCCTCCGGTGCAGGGTTCATTAATGCAAGCAATTTATCACAAGCCCACAATATGTGATTGTCAACTATTGAAATTTCGCATTGAATTTAAATAGCTTCACAGCTGTAATAATCTCAGCACAGGTGTACACAATGGCAGCGCTTATTTCTCTAATTCAAAGCTATTCATCTTGTTCACAAACACTGTCAGTCATGTAATATTCTCATAAATATGCAAAGTAGTTCCTTAAATTGTCCAGAAGACCAGTTTGGAGATGGGAGCATGTAACAACCGGCCCTCTGTAGGTGAGCATACTACTAAAATACACACCATGCGTTTGACACATTCAGATGTCATGCATGTTGGATATGAATAGCTGCTAAACAGCTCCTGGCTAGAGTGTTTTCACATCTGTCACCATGTCTGGGATTTCTGATCGGGGTGTAGGGTTCAGTGCCCTGGCCTGCTGGTCTTAAGGATCAGCTATCAGTCGCGTAAACTTTGAAAGAAACAACAAATCTTCCTCTTACTCAGGTTTCCACTCTAACACCTCGCATTAGTCAGAATATTAATTCAGTTTAAAGGTTATGGGTATATGGTAACCGTTTAACTTGCAGCCTTTGTGCTGCAGTGCAACAGAAATCTATACAATAGCACTGTGTGCCCATTAACTCCATCCTGCTGTTGTTGCAGTGCAAAGGTGGAGCCGGAGATAAGACAGGCCTGCAGGAGAGCCCCCACAGCTCAACTGTTTTTAGTACATCACGACAGCGTTGCTACCACTGTGACTTGTGTTTAGTTTAAATGGGTTGCTGGCTTTACAGCGACCACAGCAGTTTCTGTACACCTAAAGGTCCCAGCTGAGCTGCTTTGCAGAATGAAAACTGTGGTGAAACTTGATCCACAAGCTGTATCTCTGTATAATGATGAAAGATGGCTCAGGTGAAGACCTGCAGACAAAAGCAGGCTCCAGTTTCAGCTGCGTGTAGTGTTCTGTGAGCCGTCATGTGTGTAAGAGTGAGCAAGAAACAACAGGCAGCATACTCTTCCTAATTAGGTCTGTGTTTATAGGCAGTGCTCGACTGATGGTCTGATGAAACAGAAGTTACACCCACGCTTGTGTTGAGCATTACCTTTTATTGTACAACTATGGGAGGGGCTCTTTGGTGCTGCTAGGAGACATTTCAGTCATGCATAGACATGCACACAAACACATACGCACACAGGCATGCACACACCTCTTTTTGTACTCTGTTCCATTCATCCATCTCTGACCTTGAAATATGGGTGCAGAGTTTATATAAGTTCTCTCTCTCTTATACAAGAATTTTTCAAGACAGCGGACGACTATGAAAAAAAGATTATATTTGAATTACCTACATCTAGATTTGTTTGAATTTGTCACGCTCATGTTGAATGAATTCAGAGTATTAAGCTGTGAGAAACTGAGGCACAATTTGAAATGAAAATCAGAGTCTGCCTGAAATAAACTCTGGACTCTGGACTTTTCAGTTCAGAGCAGCTATGTTATGTTTTAACTGACTCAAAAACATTTCAGAGGAGTGGTACCACGAGTACTTAATCTTGTTGTCTTGTATCTACACTGTCACTATCTATTACTATGGTGGGGAATTGCTGATTTCATATTTTATACAACAGCAGTTGAGGCATGTATTAAATTCAGACATTAAAGGGGCTCTATGTAACAATTTGCTGCAATTTACTTGTATTTATCTCTTTTTTGGGCTATATGTGAGAACATTGTAACGTGACGTGCCTATACAAGCGTGTGGACGATTCGTTTAAGTTGTTTAATGCTGCTGGACTGTGGATTTGTAAAGGTTCGTTGGATTTTGTGAAGGAATCGGGTCGGATTTTCCACGATAGTCCAAAGGATGTGACTTTATGCACGTTCTCAAGCGCTTCGTCTCAGTGCCTCTCTCTTAGAATAGCTAACGTTGAAATAGAGGCCACTAACATAAACAAATGACAGGCCGCCAGCACAACAGAGAAGTTCCACTGAGCCCTTATGAGGTGTGATATAAGTTCAAGTGTTGAATTATTCCTTTGATTAACTTCTTTTAAGAGCTGATTACACTGATTTAACCCTGTCAAGTGCATTGCAAACAAAACCATGCAAAAGCTCCCAAGTTAAATGACTTGTTAAAAAAATCTAATACCTGCATCCTCTTATGTTTAGACTTCTGTCAAGCCATGTGCAAATGCATACAGTCTTGGTACAGTTGCACCAGCACTGCAAAGGTTTATGTAAACCTTTTAAACCACGGCCTGGTAGTATTTGGCACCACACGAGTATTCGCTTTGTGAATCGATGCAGCCTCGGGGCCTTGAGCAGGTCCTTGTCCGTGGCTGAGAATTTGCATTTAAATTGCATCGCCCACACAAGCCTGATGCACTGCACCTGAAGAAGTACAGAACGAGCTGGGATGAGTTCAGGAACAATGGCATACTACTACTGTTCTTCACAAACAAACAGAAAGCAAGCACAATCAACAACAAAACAACCAAATCTCTACTTGCATTTTGTTTTGTTTCTTCTAAGTTTGGGCTTTGTTATGAAGCCGTGTTATCGCATGATGTACTAAAGCGAAAGTTACAAAATGTGGTTGCTCCCGTTTATTAACAATTCAAGAGTTACTGCAGGTTATCTGGTTTCTCCCTTCACCAGCACAGGTGTGGCAGAGGGTATTATATGACACACTCGGTCAAAGATCAAGGAGAACATGTTACATTCCACCGAAGGGAGTCTACTCGACATTCATTGACCAAACGGGCCCATTAGCACTCCTATTACCTACATTTACAGTGGTTGAGTGATTCTGGAGAAAACAAACTGCCTCATACTTGACTGCTTGCCCCTCGTGCTCTGCCATTTGGGGACAGAAGCAATGAAATGCATTAAAGCGTTCATACATCAGGAAGTAGCCCGTGCTGTTAAAAAGGCACCGAAGATCAGTTCAATTTGATTTGATCCTGTAGGCTGCCCTATTGGGACGCAGTCGCAAGAGTGAGTGAAGGACGAGCTAATATTAGACACAGTTATGGGGGAATGGATGGTGTGGCCAGTGACAGCAAGTCTGCCAAGATGTAGCCTAACTCAGACACACTCAGACAAGTTTATTGTATCTGTCTCCTACAGGAGAGCTGGAAACATTTGAAGTGCAAGTCAGCTCTAGAAGTGCCATGTTTTGTATGGGCACTGCCTGTACCCATTAAAACGTATTTTAATTATGCCATAACAAAAGGGACAGACGATAAAAAAGAGGTCTTTATACTGCCTGCATGATCATTTGTTAGAAATCACTGCAATAATCCAATAGAGACTTTAAAGTAACTCAATACTGAGTTAATGGTGGTGTCTCCTTGTCCCCCATATTTGTTTTACGATTGCGAGTGACAGCTGAGGGAACGCCTGTTTTTATCTCCTGCTGTGTCACTATAACGCTAGCACACATTGTGCAGCTTTCCTCCACTGAGATAATGTTAAAGGATACGTTCACCCAGAAATGACAATTTATCTACAAACCCTCAAGCTGATGGAAAGTCAGGGGGAGTTTTGCGGTCTGCAAAATATTTCTGGAACTTCACGACAACATAGCGCTGCGGTATTCTCCCAAACAACTGAAGTAGATGGGGACTTGTTTTAAAATGGAAAAAACAAGGGAATCATGGCACCATACGACTGGGCAAGTCTACGGCACTTATTAAAGCTGAAATTGTCACTTTAGCCTCATCTGAACAGGGCCTTTTCAAATCAATTAGGGATCTCAGGGCTTCTGTACGAGCTGTATTGGGCAATTTAGGTTTTTGTTCTGCTGTTTTAAAAAAAAAATTAAAAAAAATTTAATTTTAAAATAAGTCCCCAGCTACTTGAGGAGAACACTGCAATGTTTTGTGGACCTTTCCATGAGCAGATAGGCTTGGTGATCAAAATGTTCATCTTTGGGTGGACTTATCCTTTAATGGAGATTGTAATGGAGATGATGTAAAGAGGAAGCTGTGGTTTCATTTGTCTTTCACTATGCGTTTTGAGATAACATCTACTGAACTGAAATTGAAACGTTCCTCATTCAGCTGGTCCCATTTCACATCAGCCTGCCTGCTCTCACATGTGTAACAACACCTTTATTACACGATTATGACACTTTAGTGACCTTCAGTCACCAGCTGAGTGACGCGTGCTTTCCTTGTGTGCGACAAAATGACACGGACTCGTTGTGTCTTCAATTAGCCAGCATTAAAAAAAAAAAAAAGTGTTTTTTTTATCTCTCGCGTACTGGTGCAACACTGGGCATGTGTATGAAGCCGTAGTCCAGCCCCGCAACCCGCCCACCACCCTCCCTCTACCCCTTCGGTGCGTCTCGGTCCGCCCGCAGCAGTCTCCTTCCCGGCGAGGTTTCACTACAGAGATGGCTGCGAAAGTGTGCAGATCAGTACTCCTGTTGTCCCGGAGCAGCGGAGCGGTGGCCGGCAGCCTCCCCGCACTTGTTGTCTCTTCACAGCGACATCATCAGCACATAAGACCGGTAAGTCCCAGGACGTCAGCGCAGCGCAAAGGGGGAGAGGTGTAGGACCGGGCGGGCAGGCTGGACCGGGGGAGAAACGCAGCGGTGGCGGCTGCCTGGGCTGGCTAAGGAAGTAAAGCTAACTAGCCTCAAGATTTTTTCCGCTCATGTCTTTTTTTCTTCACATTGCGCCTCACGGGAAAGGTGAGGCACGAGATGAGTCATGATGTGTACCCCATCCCGGTGCCGTGTGGGTATTTTAATCCACAGTGGGACGAGGAGCTTTGAGAGGCAATGCAGTTTTTTTTGTGTGGAGCCCATCAGCAGCCCACTGGCGCTGCCCCGCCGTTTACTGTAACCAGCCTTCAGACACTCTGCCCTGCTGTCACATAACGACACATAGCTCATGTTTTCTCCCGCGTCCTTCAACTTTGCGGGTATATTTATCCCCCCCCCCCCAGGCAGCCCTGCGCTCATTGTTGTGTGTGGATTTGAACGCGATCCTGGTGAAAGGTGTTGGTTGATTCCTGCAGTAGATGCTGGGCTTTGGTGTGTTACCGGCGGCCCTGGGATGGGTGGTTTTGTTTTTTGTGTGTGCTGTTGCTATACTGGTGTTTGGTGGGGTGATCCGCTTCTTAGAGGCTGCATCTTTTTTGGTTGACAGTCCATGACCGATGGTTCCCCTCATCTCTCTCTCTGGTGTGTGAGCTGCAGCGTCTGTGTGTGTGTGTGTGTGTGTGTGTGTGTGTGTTGGTGCAGCAGCAGAAACTCAGAATAATGAATGTGCTCACAGCCAGAGAGGAAAACTACACTTGTGCCATATGTGTGTATATGTGTATGAAGGGATACTCTCACTATTTATTCACACACACACACACACACACACACACACACACACACACAAATGAGGCTTCACAGGAACATGGAAGTAGTCCACACTCAGATGATGTCAGACTCTCCAGCCAGCCTGCTGTTTTCTCCCCTCCCTGCGGGTGTTTCCCCATTCAGTCGGGAGATCCTGGGTTTTCCTGCGAGCTGATGCGGGTCCTTTTACACAGCCACTGTGGCAAAAAAAAAAAAGAAAAAAGGAAAAAAATGCTTGCAATAACAGGAATTGTGTCACTACAGTGCAGCGGTTGCACATCTCGTTTTTTTGCCTCTCTGACCCACTCCCTGTTACTGGCTGTAACTCTGAGCCTTTACAGCAGCCGCCTGAGCAGGGAGGTGAGGCACAGGATGGACCTGAATACGTAAGAATGAGGAAGTCATTGCAGCCCGGGGAAGAGAACAGCCCCCTTCACTGTAAGATAGGAATACTGCTTCGATGTTTCACTCCCTTATCCGCTCTTTGGCTTGGATTACCCCCCTCTCTTCTCATGTTTTCCCTTTCTTACTTCTCCCTTACACAAACACTAGCGCAGGCCTTGTGAAATTAAATGAGCCTGTCCTTTCCTGTGAGACACACCGCCCTGGAGGTTAAGTAGCTGTCAGAATAGACTCACTTGGTCCACATCTCCACACCGGCCCTTGGTGCTGTCGCCCACTGTGAGCCATTACGATTGAGCACATTTACCCCCGTGGAGAGGTGATAGTCTCCCATCTACTAAAATAAGTAGGCCTATTTAAACCCTAAGTGTTTCGCAGCTCAGAGTGTTTCGGATCCTAATAAGATCTCACTTTATTTCAGCCCTCCCAGGTGTAGTTTTGTTTGCCTGTCATATTGTGTCCTCGTCCATCGAAGCGTTGCTGCTGCAGCTCCTGTCACACTGTGACAGCCAAGCTTCTGCACTCATTTGCGAGTCCTTCACTGCAGTGTGGGAACTCTGTTTCTAGACCTGTACTGTCTGTAAAGCTGCGGTGGGACGCGTTCTTATGAGTTGCCATTAAGCATGTAGTGTCACTTAGAGGGATACGCACCGCCGTCCAGTGCTTAGTTTTTAAGCAGCGAGCAGACTCACGGCTCTGACTGCTGCCCCTGTAGCGTAGCGCAGACATGATTGGTCAAATCCGTAGGGATGCAAAGCAGACTGTGGGCTCCAAGGCTCACGTTTAACCTGCGCGGGATTACTATTGAGTCAGCTGTCATATAAAATGCTGCTGTCTTGAAGTGTGGCAGGGGAGTGGAGTCATTGGGAATAAACAGTCCTTGTAAAAGGGTTGTAAATCACTGGCGTTTTTTTATAGTATGAGAACATATCATGTGTCTAAAATATGAGGATTCACGGTGAGAAATCAAATCAGGCTTCCTTTTGTGGTTTATTTCCATTTAAGCTGACATGTTCATTAAAGCTGAGCAGTCAGTGGCTGTAGTAGTGTGTGGGGCCAGGGGGTCGAGGCCCACTGCTGGCTTTTAATCCAATCAGTGTAGGAGTAAACTAATTTATCCCCGCTGCCTTCACGGGCTCAGTGCTGAAGTTATCCGGATTAGTGCGATAAGAGAGTGACTGTCAGCTTGTAGCTGTGGTCTGCTATAAAGGTGATAAGATGCTTGAATGATTGATAAACCTGGCCGCACAGTCAGTTTCATTAATGTTATCCCACCCTTTATGGACAAACAATAGCTTTTGTTTTTGCTTATGTAGCATAAAGACGACTCACATTTCATTCTACAACCCTGGTGTTGCAAAATGATTATGAAATGGCCCTTTTGAATCTTACTCCATTGACGGTCTCACTTTTACATGTATGACTGAGACTGCGAGTAGGCGTATTGTAAGGAGGATCAAGCGTTTGGACATTAAGATGATGAATGGACTGTCACATTAGCTGTCATTCGTGTGGTAAAGGTTAATTAATGATTTCATTCTTCACTCAGGGACTCTGATGATTGACATGTGTATGGACTAGAGGCCGACTGATAATGGATGTTTAAAGGCCGACATAATAAAGAGAGTTTGGAGCACGATAAGTAGACTATTAATTGGCCAATATCACCCCTCACCCCCCTTGAAGTGGTCAATCCCTCCCCCCCTCCCCCGCCACTCTCAGTGAAGCTTTGAAGCCCAAAAAATTTTATTTGTTACAGCCCCAATGTATTTACGTAATTGGCAGTGTTGTAGTCAACCTCACCTAAACCGAGAACAAGTCATGGCCAAGACCAGAATGTATCGAGACACAGACAAGACCAAGACTTTGAGGGGATAAGACCAAGTCAAGACCAAGACCAAGGTGGTAGATTCGGAGACAAAAAGTGGTCTTAAGACTAATAGCAATTTTGAGTATTACAACACAAATGATTAGCGATATATGACCCCACGTCACTGGTGGAGGCAGGACAACTACTGACAATTATCAGAGTTCCAACAATAACAAGAGTTTGTAAAATGTCCTATCTGCAGCAGCCCAGTATGGACCTCTAATGTTTGGAAAATAATTGATAGCATCTTGGTACTAATGCTTCATTGGTTTACATGACATAAGAGGTTCATCTTATCATGTCTGGTACCTCTGCTGGAGAGGAAATTATCATTATCTTTGGTCAGTGCAGCTGCACTGCTCCATCTTTTCATTGATATTGAATTTCTATCTGCACACTGAGACAATTTTAATGGGCATGAAGTGCAATTTAGAGGGTTTTCCTTAGTGGGTGAGAAAATTGATCTGAGTTTTCCTGCGGGTTTTCATACACTCTTGCTAGGTAATGCGAGGCGAAGTGATATGATAGAATTTCAGTCGAAGGTATGGTTACAGAAATGATTGATTTGTTGACTGGATATTCCATTCAGTCCATGTATGGTGCCACGTTGCTGCTGCTGGTCTTTACATGCTTACACTTTCCACATTAGCACACAGTACAGACTGGCTCATGTAAAGTGGCACCGGTATCAGAGTAACCTTATAGTATGAATAAGCCAGGCAGAAAAGGACACAAAGACCCAATTGATTGAAGTCATGTCATGCTGTATGGATAGGAAAAACTCCAACTCCTATCAAATTGCCTGTAGGATAAAATACGATCAGCAGTATAATACTGTACAAAAGAAATATAATACATTGGAGTTACAAAGATTGAATGAAACAATCTGCACATTGGTTGGGCAAACTCTGGTCTTTGACCAATAATCATTCAGAAACATTACAGTGCAACTTGGCCTGAAGCCAGTTTAATATCTGCACCTTCTTAGTTGAACAACTGAGTAGTTGAGTCCACTATCAATGCCTACTCCTTCAGTGTTTGAATTAGTTTTAGATAGTGGGCTGCAGAGCAGCGGACAGGAAATGGGAGAGACAACCAATCTTGTATCACGAGGCAGGCAGGCACTCTGCTCCAGAGGCAACCTATCTTAGTTAGACCAACGTCAGGCTACAGAATGACTGCATTTCTCTTGATTTATTTGCCCTTCTTCAGGACCGGTAGCAAGGAATTTGTCACAAGCTGTGACCCCTATGTGTTTGTGTTGTGTGCATTGGGAAGGCTTTTCCAGAAATGAGGCCATATGGCTTCAGCATAACATCCTTTGTTTTCTTAGTGAAGTGCTGCGTCCCTTTTAGAGCTGCTGTTTGCTCTCATTTGTTTGTGTGTGGGCAGAGGATCAGGATAAAAGGTAAGCTGAAAGGTGGACGCATAGGACATGCAGAAATTAGTCATTTGATCGTCAGATGAGGAAAACAAGATAGTGAAAGACTATTAGTGTTGGACTGAAGAATACAATAGCAGTCTAATTTTTTTTTAAAAACAGTGGAAAAGTAGTATTGTGATTAGAAATAGGCTCTCGCTAAATATGCAACAATGACAATGGGTTTTAATTTGCATTTACTTAACATTTACCAGCTGAAACAAATCTCTTTTCTTGTTGATGATTGTCTTGGATCAGCTTGACAGGTACATACTCCTATTGTTTCTACATTTCCAACACTGTTTTCAAAGTTGATTTAAAACCTAGACACCTAGATGATTGCCAAGAATTTCAAGGGTGGTTAAAATTGTGTTTACCTCACAGCAGGGTGGCAAGGTAACCCTGTAGAAGTTTATATTCTGACAGTTCATTTCGAACTTGTCTGGAACTTGTCCGACTGCCTGTGCACTGCTCGGCCTTAATGAGATTGGGTATGTAGAGGCATACATCCCTCAATCCCTCAGACCTAAGGGCCTAACAGACCCATATATGTCATTTTTTCCCATTAGACTCATGTGTTGGTGCCTTCACTGGCATCTCATGGCAGCGTAGTGACAATGTCATGGACTGTCTCATCATCCAACAAAATAACAAGTGTGTGTTGTCATCTCAGTGCAGTGATAAAAAGCTGATAGCTTTAGTGGCTGTGTTTTTGACAGACGTCCTGTCAGCTCAAGTGGTGATCACCAGGGTGAGCAGTGGCCAGAGTGATTTCTAATGTCTGCCATGGTCTGGGAGCTGTATGGCTGACCTGGCAGGGCGTCTGAAACTGAGAGAGTGGTGCATTTGTTCAGCTGCACCCTTTTTTTGAGTCTCCCTCATCCTTCTCACGGTTTCTATTATAATGAGGTTGACAGGTCTGTGATGTGGTTGAGCCAAAGCCTGCGACTGGATTCATCAGAGTTCAGTTCTGGTTAGCAACTGGGCTGCTAGCATTCTTATAATATTTCAGTTGGTCATTTGTTGGATGTTATACATTGAGACTCACGTTCCAACATCTCACGGCACTCCTTTTATGTTTTTAACGTTTTCGTAAACTGTTTTAATCACTGCTTCAACTACAGGTATCCCTCTTAGGACAACATGCAAAGCAGCTTCTATTGCAGGTATCTGCAAACGAGCCCCATGAACAGCTGTTTAGTTAGTCACTATATGACTGCTTGAAACAGTATGTTCAGTTAATTCATAGGCTAGAGGAGAAAAACTGTGTCTTTCCCTCTCCCTCTTCCACTCTGCTAGATCTACAGACATATGCTGCTGCGTGTCCTGTTTCCCCTGTGCTTTCCTCTACTAATTTCCCCATGCTCTCAGAGTCCATCACATTACAGCACCTGCTCAGTGCAGTAACCTTTCTCATGCTCACCAGCTGTTTGCCCTGCAGTCAAAAGAACTGTCCTGGAAGGTGAAATCTTTGAGAATGAGACCCTTCCTGAAGTGTCCCTACCCCCTTCCTTTCTACAGCACAGTTATTTTTATAATACTCCAACTCCTTACTAGACTGAGGGGCCATATACTTCTGTATTCTGATGTTCATTATAGAGATGCTGTTTTGTAATGGATGAGACTATTGTGATGGCCCAAGTCCTCATTAGCACTCTAGCAGGGATTTCACCCTTGAAGTGGTAAATGACTGGCGAACCTCTGCTGTTGGCATAGACTAATTAGCTGCTTCCCATGTTTCTGTGTGGCCCAGTGTGTCTCCAGTCAAGTCTGAAAAGGACATTAAACTAGGCCAACGTGTGTAATGTGATGATGGATGGAGGCGACGCTTGGTTACCCCCCTCTCGTCTCTGGGACGTCGGGTCGGTGGCGTCCTCTGCCAGGAGGGCAGGTGAGGCGGTGGCTACAACCTATGAAGGTCATTGTCGGCCCAGCCTTTCATGCTATTAGATCTGGCATCAGGGCTCATTATTGTGACAGCCAAACAAATCTGCGGTAATGTTGGGTCCAAATGAGGCAGTGTGAATTAGACAGGGGCAGATTTAGCGTGTATGAAGGTCAGGTGTGCCCAAATCTGTCAACCAATGTGTGACAGTTATGTGAAGCATTTCCAGATTGAGGTGCTCCGAACAGTCGCATGAAATGCTGTTTGTGACTGTGTGTACTATTTGTGTTGCTGTGGGCTTCTTTGGACTTGGTAAGCATGTTTTATTCATTTATTACATTTTCACTTCTTGATTTACATAAAACCATGGCCAGCTGAAAATGACATAGGAGAAATTGCAAGTACATTGGTGGAAAAATAGAAATAGAAGGGGGTCATTTGTATCTGCAGGCTAGAGAACCTAAAAAATAGGACAGGCCTAATTGCACATGGTCATGGCGTGACTGCTAATATGTTACCTGAGTGCACTCCTGTGGCTGTCTCTCACGGTGCTGTCACACCAAATTTTTCTCCTCCCCAGTCCTAGAGAGAAAAGAGATGAGATGCATTTGTCTCCTGTTGCAAATTGATCCCGACTTATTTGTTTTCTAGAGTTCAATTCAGTTGAACTTTGCCCTGCAAAATGCAGCTAATTAACAAGACAGGGGGGTGGGGTTGACTTTTTTTCTTCAGGATGTATTGATTGTTTATACAAGTTCATGGTCCAATTAAGCCTTTGATGAATGGGCGTTTCATTTTCAACTGGCAGCTTATGCGCGAAACTTGTTATTGCTATTTCCCTTCACACCCCCCTTAAATTTCACCTTGCTAATTGAAGTCTGTCCGAATGTCAAAAACAGATCTAAGTGAGTGCAGAATCTGTGCCTTTTGTTGTCCGTTTGTAGTCCAAGTAGTATTGACCATTCACATGTGAGCTGGCTTTGGATGCATACAGTCTGTGTAAAGGGAGTTTGTGCCAAACAGCGGCATAAGTAGGCCTACATTAAACAAGAGGGGCTGCATCACAATCGGTGTTTACAGGAGGGATGTAACACCTGTGAGCATCTCTCTCTCAATCTGCAGAGCATGTGTGATTGACAGTAGATGGGATAGCGAGGGCAGATTGTCCGATAGTTTATGTTAAATGAATGCATAAAATGCTAAAATGGGCCGCCGCTAATATACCATATAAATAAATATATGTGTGGGAAACACTGATAGCTGTCAACTGGATATCTTCGCCTGCACCAAAAGCTCTGTAACAACGGCCGTTGCCCCCAAGGGCTAAATCATCGCCAAGCCAAAGCCAATTATTTTTTAGATTGGGTCTGTCTACACCTTAACGAAGAGGTGAGACCCTCTTACTTGAATGTTTGGCCCTCCCATTTGAATATCCTCGAGCTGCAGATGAAACAGGCGCCTTGAGTCAAAATTAGATACTACTGAAAGTAAAAACAGATTACAGTGTGTTCAGCCCCTTTGACGGAGCTGAATTCTGAGCTAAAACAGAATTTCCTGCCGTTCATCCACTTATCTACATTGCAGCGCTTTATTGAATTGAAAACAATATGGTATATGGTATTTGACGGATCCATAAATAACAATGGTGCAGTGAGAAGCAGAAAACAATCGTATCAGGGCAGGGCAGCAAGAGGAGAGACCTGACAGGCAGGCAAAAGAAGAAGAAGAAGCTGGTCTAGCTGTCGACAGTGAAGCGTCTTATAATTGGTAGTGGTAGCATTATGTATGAATGAGCCTTGTTTTACTGTTGCATTAATGGCTGGGAAGTTGTTCAGAGGAATATTGGGATTGTGTGATGTGAGGATTCCCTCGGCCTCAGGCTCACCTCTCTCGCTGAAGAGAGACTGGCTGAGGAGGGCTGCCTCTCATTATAGCGCTCCCATCACGCTGCCAGCACGACCGAAAGGATTATTGCATCCGTCTTACCACAGAGCACGGAGTTAACTTCGAAATTGGAGAAGAACATTAGCCCGAATCCTGCAAAAATAACTAGACAAATAGGTAAAAAAGCTCAATCAAGTGTGAAACTTTTTTTTTTTTACTCTGTAGAGCCGCTGCCGCCAACTTCAGAATAGCTGCAAACTAAAATGAGCACCGTTAGGTACAAATGAGATCTATCATGTATGATGGTGAAGCAGCAGCATTTAGGATCCCTTACAACTTATTTGAGTATAGTTGCTCAGTAAATTATTTATGCATGCACACAAAACACTCAGACACTCTGTTGAAGGAATATGTAATACATAACTGGGCGTTTAAAGACGTGATTCAGCTCCATTAGGTTATGGCTTAACCAAAATGGAATACAACACTTTCCACCAATTTTGGATAACAACCTTGAAAGGCAAATAAAGCACACAAATTACTAAACAGTTCTCTTTCAAAGGGGGACCCCTGCAAACTTAAACATGCTAATGGTTCTCTAATCGCTTGGATGCCCCCCCCCGCCTCATCCCTCCACCCCAGACAACACACACACAGGAGCTCATAAGTAGTCATTCTGTTCTTCCTGCTAGATCGATGCACTGGGTTAATGGCAGGAGGGCTTGACATTTTCAAGTCCGTTACACCTTTTTTGTCCTACTGATTTGAGAGTACGGCGCCACTGTCTCCTCTGATAAAGGCAGCTGATGTCCGAGGTGCAGGGGACAGACGTGGAGGCTCTGCTGGAGGGAATTCTGCATGCAGTGTTTATCTGCCCGGTGAAACGTGCTGGTGTTAGGCTGCCAGGGAAATGAGGGCTTTACTGGTCATGGTTAAACAGGATGTATGGGGAGCTGTGACATCACCTTTGTGTTCAGGTCATTGTGGCTGGTGGGCGGAGTGTGTGTCGACTTGAGAGGAATTCTCTCTCCATGGTAGTTTACTAAGGCCGGGTGCCAAGCCGGCTGCTGTTTGTTGTTCCTTTTCAGCTTCTCGTCACTTTGGTCCTTTTGTCGCTGGGTGGCTGGTTAGTTACAGCCATCAAAATGGAGCTTGTTCAAACTTGTGTACATACTGTATATGACTACACAATGCTTTGTGCCAAGAGTAAATCAAAGACAGGTGCAGATTCGACGTGGTTCCTGAGAGGGTATTTTAGCAGAAATTGAACTTGTCATCAGATGTTTTCCTCATCAAAGTTAATCCAAAGGAAGTAGAAATAACAAAAATGTATGAGCCCATATTTGTTGATACAAATACAGTAGCATTTGTCGTATTAAATGATCCATGATTTGTAGAAATGCTGTTTTTGTGCACACACCCGAGGACGCACACTCGTAGCTATGGTTCATGCTATGTCCTTGCGTAACAGTTGGTGACAGCAACGTGCCAAAACATGTTGTATTGCACCAGCGAAAGCAGGAAAGAAGAAGACTGCTAGCTGCTAACAAACATGATACAAATATTTATGGCTTTTCACATGTTTTATGAGTGAGTATATACATTTAACACATTAGACCTGAATATAAACACAACTTATTTTAGTTTGTTTACTGGAAAAATCCCTAGACCACCTTTTAAAGGGTAACTGAACTGTAAATCTGCAAATTATGTGCACATTCACTTAATTACACTATCAATTGATCTCGCTCCCATTTTAAATATCTTCCTTTTAACAGAGAGAGAGAGTTTAGTATTTCTATCCTCGAGACATCCAGTAATCTGCACAAATGTAATGATGTTCCTCGGCACACCATGACCTCTAAATTCAAGCAGATGCTGGCTGGTATAGATGTGAAACATCTGTTACTTATGTATCCATGGTTCTATGAATTGTGGCAGTCCACCAGATGCAATAATCTCGAAAAGATTTTCATTAGTGTTAAGTCACTATCTCCAAATGAGGCAACACAATGGTGACTGCACTTACGGCCCACCGATGACGCATGAAGGTCTTGAAAAGTTGTTGCTTTTCATAGGGGGAGAGTTCAGCCACTACCCCTTTGTTACTTTGTCTGTTCTGAGGGTCAAGGAGACACTCGAAAACGAGAGGTAGAGGTCAAAATCGGAAATGGGATTGAGCCTCAGACTCTTGCTTTGATTGATGAAACCCTCTGGTTATCATGCGTCCAGACGTTGGTGCCCTTTAAACATGAAATAACTGGGTATCTCAGAAGGCGCACAGAAACAATTTGTTGCCTTACAGTTGTTTAGAGACAACATGTGCTCTGAAAGGTCGTGACAGGAAAAGAAATGCCTGCCGCCCACAAGCAACGCAGCGCACTGGAGCGAAATGGGCTTTGCTGTTCTGGTCCTTGGTTGTCCACAAAGCTTCACTATCTCTGTTTTGTCCCTCTTCACTTTTTCCAACAGCAGCCTGCTCTCTGCCTGAAATTAGCTGCCTGGGCCTTCTGAATGATGCTTGTGACAACCTCATTACACGACCAGAAGTCAAGAACGGAGATGATCAGACTCTGAGCACATCCCATCCAGCGAGTCAATGAGCCCCAGAAAGCAAGACTCTCTGTTCGGCCCGGCGCCCAGTTTGTTTGCACTGTAATTACCCAGGTTGTAGCGGTGCCATGGTAGACACAAGCACACGCAGGGGATTCACCATGGGGAAAACAAGCAAAGATGCACACCTTTGTCCAACAATGGACTCTAAGCCCTCAAGTCCCATTGTCTTAGTAATGATTAGCCAGACAAGAGAGACGAGCCCAACGGGTCACGACAAGCTCATTTGTATCCCAAGCTATCGTTTATTAGAGTGTGTTTTTTGGTGTGCATGTATAGTTTTTTGCCGCTCTGCCTCTCTAATAGATTTCCTGTTGATATGAGCCTCGTCTCCTCTGACTCTACTTAACTGCTAGTTTTAAATGAATCGGGGATCTGAGCTTTGAGCCTTGTCTCTTTTAATTAACTCCTATATCAGCACAAGTGGATCAATGACTGGAGACACACGTGGAATAAGCATGCCTGTTTCAGAAAGCCGAGCTGAGGCTGTGAGGAGGTGGGGTGGGGTCAAATATGCGGCAGGGAGGTGGTGGGGGTTAAGGCTGCCTTTTGCTGCCTCAGCGCTTTAGAGCCGCCTTCACGCCAACCAATCATTTTAATTATGTTTTATACGGTATTTCTGTGAAGACAGAGTTTTCACCAGATAATCCTATTAGAAGCATATTGTGAAAATGTGGCAAGGCCTGTGAAATATGGTCAAATTATCATATCACAGTTTTGACTATGAAGGGGGGCGTGTTATGTAGTACAGTGGACTGACCGTACTGCAGCGCTTGCACTGTATATGATGGAGTGTTTACATTCACACACACTGTGAGATCTTATATGCCTTTTAGTCACAGAGCAGCTACACATCATGAGGGCAAAATAACCTCTATAGTCATCCATTTCACATATCTGCTATAATTGTTATAATATGACTGTACAGTTGGTGCATTTAATGAGTTTACTCGCTGTTGGCCACATCTAGTGCATAATGAAGCTATTCACTGGACTGTTGCGGAACAGAAAACTGACAAATGGCTTGTCAGTTCAGCTCTACAATGAGTCCTAAAACCCAGAAATAAGCATTTTATGCACCTACTGTTCCCTTGTCTTGATGTCAATGGACTTTTTAGATGGGTTTTGAAATGCCTTAAATGAGGTCCGTGGTTAATACAAATGGTGAAATGACACTATGGAAGACGTTGGGAACATTAAATGTCATCGCACCAATTACAAAGACTCATTTACCTAATAGTCCATCTTTAGAGACGGGCTCTAGTTGCAAACTAATCTAGCTCTAACTTTCTTACTTGTAGATTCATTAACTTGACAGCACTGTGGTGCAGTGGTTAGCACCGTTGCTTCGCATCAAGAAGGTCACAAGGCCTTCCTGTTAGCGTGGGTTTCCCCCACCATCAAAAACATGCACGTTAGGTTGATTCAAGATCATAAAAGAGGATTATCTCGCTGAACAAAACTTGTGCGTATCTAGAACTTGCTGCTCGATCCAAAATCCAATGTCCATTTTGTCGATGGACCCACGGTTATGCTAACTTCCAGGTTAGCCTGCAAAAATCTGTTGTCCCTGCAGCTCTCTATAGGGTTGGTGGTAATGACTATTATATGGATAAAATCTCCACTGCAATATGGTAATGATAATATTGCTTTATATTTTAAAGCAACATTCTGTAGCAACTCCACTGTCGTAAATACAAAGCCCAGGTCTGTAACAATTTGTCAGATGTAATGTAGGTGCTAACTGCAAACAAAAAGACCTGAAGTATGTTGAAGTTAGCATGTATGTAACACTGTGATCCTACCCTCTCACTGAAGGTACATAGTGCAGAGTGGCTGAGACAGAGACACCATTCACACTACTACAACACACTGTACCATAAACCTGATTTTGAAGCTGTTAGTTTAAGGTGAAAAAGTTACATAATGTTGCTTTAAGATAGTTTAAAATATCAATTGAAAGACCAACCTGACAAACCCTGGTACTTTGCACTGCTTCAAATCCAATATTGTCAATGTGGCATAAATCAGTCTTGCCCATCGGTTTGCAACATTGACCACAAAACCGAAACCAAGAATACTGTATTAAAATCTTCACCTCACATCATAATCTGTATGGAAACAGACACATTTATATGGCAACTTGACAACAGGCCAATCCATCATGGCCTGCTCTAAATCACTGTGCCCTGCCTTCTAAAGTGCTGTTCTGTCCTCCTGCATGTGAAAGTCAGTGAGGACTCAGAGGGGACGATGTGTGAGAGATACAATCTTGTCTCTGCTCAAAGGCACCTCCGGGAAGCAGGGCAGTAAGTAAATTGCTTATGTAAATAGCTCTGCTGCAAAATCCCTTGTTGATGAGGTCTCTGACGTGACGGTCCGACACGGAAGATTTTGAAATTCTTTTGTTTTTTGGATTAAACGAGCACTTAACTCTTGACTCACAGCAGTATCAGGGCATCGGCTTAAGAATGGGTATCCAATAATTACAGCTGCAGCGCTACAGATATGGTCGTGTTTGAACAAAACGATGGCGACTTGTGGTTTCATTAGTGGTCATTGAGACTGAGTGCGTTTGTTAATAAAAGCCGACATCCGTAATTGTTGTTCTCGGTCATTGAGTTAATGCCACGCTGTTTGTAGGAGCTCATCTTTATGGTGCAGCTGCAGCGTGGTATTAATAAGCATGACATTCGTGTCAGGCTAATGCTAATTAGCACTATCAGCATGGTTGGGGAGGACTTTTCCCTTGAGCTCTGACAGTGTTTCCAGACTCTGACTGTTACTTGAAAGGCTCTGAGGTCTTTTGGTTGCACACTTAATAGGCTGAGGCTGTGCTGCAGGTGTGCTATATATGCTAGTCCACTTCTTAGTTGTGTGACAGACCTGTCAGAGAACCAGGAAATGTCAATATTTATTTATTCATGTTTGTGCACGTGCTTCGGCATACACACTCTTTCTATCGAGTGAGATTGAGGAAGAAACTGTTGACCTCCAAAGCGCCCGTGGTTTCCTCATCCCCATTCCACACACGGAGGTCAAAAAGCAGCAGACCGCAGAGTCCCACGACCTTCTGCCAGAGAAGGTTAGCATCCAGCCAGCTGCCCGCTGTCTTCTTCACACTGCTGTCGGGCACGGATGTGTGTGCGCATACCCTGCAGGCCTTGCATCAGCTTGAAGCAGGCACACGCACAAGCTTCTCATAACTTCACACACATAAAACCTCCTTGTTCTCGCGGGGCCGGCTGTTGTCAGTCAGCTGTTTGTGTGAACGCTCGTTCAAAGCCTTTGATTTGTAATGAAGCTGTGAGCAAAAAGACGGGCAGCGCGGAGAGGTGGAGACACTCGACATTTCCATTCTCACTATACTGTTACTCATCTTTTGCCAGCTAGCTAGTGCTCCACCGGGCTATAAATAGGATTGAGGAGATGGTGGAGAGGAGACTTTATTGGAGGATGCATTTCCATGGAGACTGTCTTCACTGGGCCTTGGCTTTGTGATCAGAGAGACATTGTGGAGGACAGGATTCTGGGCTAGTTTAACTAAAAGTATTTACATTCTCTGTCTTAGTTGTCAGGACGGTGTTGCCATAGCCGTCTGGGGAAAGCCAAATTAGAACAAACTTGTTCCTCTCTGCTGGTTGCAGATGTCTGAGTCAACTCCAAATACTGCAGCAGCAGCAGCAGCAGCAGCATCCTCATTTCTGCTTGGGAAACATCACGTAATAGGCTCCGGCTAACCATTGTGTCACTCTGCCTTGCTTAATACCAAACACACACACACGCACGCACATGCACAAATAGTATGCAAAGCAAATACTGCTCCCTCCCTTCATGCATGCAAAATATCTTGTGTGGACAGACTCTCAAATGGAGATTGCTTATTTTCATAGACCGTCTCTGATAGCACGTCTGATGGTTTTGTATCGCGCTGGAATCCGGCACGAGGCATGTGAATGTGTCTGCCTCACTATGATTGTGCATCACATGTCCAGCATTTGCTATATTGAATTATTTGCATGTTTCTGCTTCAGTTGTCTCCCTCTTCTGCTAATGTGGCTAACAGAGTGTAACTGTTGTCTTTAGGGTATTTGTCTAAGAGCGGGTGGGGCTGTTAGCCGTTCTTGTAGCATTGGGCTACAAAAAAAGTGCTCCATTTCCTCTGTGCATATGTAAAAACTCATCTGATATACATCTCTCTGATCCTGTTATTTCCGTCTCTCCTGTGGTGTTTGCCTTCTGCCGCAGGGCCCCACAACTTTCCCTGTTATACGCTGGGAGAAGACAATTATGTGCTTGTCAGAGAAAGGTTAGCAAGTTATTCCTCCACACAGCCGCTGCGTGGAGATCAAATACTTGTCATTCAGCCAGACAGTTCCCAGGTAAAAGCCTGGCTGTTATGTTTTCCCAGGGAAAACAGTTAAGCAGTGAGGAGGCAGAAGAGCTGAGCTTAGCATCAGAGCGGATCAGTGATGTACCTCCAGCTGAGCCTTCAACTCGCACCGCCAGAACCTTTACCGACCGGGGGTCCTGAGGGGAACCCTGGGGGAATCCCAACCTGGACATGAACTGGGTGGGAAGGGAAAGGGATGGAAGGAAAAAGATGGTGGTAACGGAGAGGGGAGAGTTGAAGAGGAGGTTTTTGGCAGGTAAAAGCAGCACAATTGCTTTTTTGTTTTCAGCCTCGGGCAGCGTTTCTAAAATGTTTTGTAAAACCAGGTATTTTACAACGACATTAGGAACACGTGGGAAATTCTCCTTGCAGAAGGCCACAAAGTGCATGTACATGTGACTAACAGAGGCTGATTCAGAGGCGAGGAGAGAAGTAAACAGGTAACTGGAGCTTTTCAAAAAGTCCTGGTGCTGCTGTTGCCTGGGTAACACTTTGCACACTGAAAATGTCCTTTATCCAACAGAGAATTGAAGGTTATCCATCTAATTGTCTCCTGCTCTCTACCTCAGATGCAAAAACTCCATCTCATCTAGCAGGATACAACACTTGCATGTACCCAGGAGAAAGCCTTCCTCACGATCTGGCTGCTGGGCTGCTGCACTGCCCGGCACTCTTTCCTCTTTTCCATTCAGTCGCCTCTTTGGGAGAAAATGCGACGCTACAATGCACAGGCAGTTTTCTGTCCGGTTTTGAATTATTGAATAGCCGAGAGGCTTTCCTTCAAATGTATTCTTCCTCTGATGCAAAATTGAAAATAAATCATTTTGTCAAATATAGTTTGAAGAGAATTGCTGCTGCCCAATTTTTTATCTTATTTTGAAATTGTCACGGAAAACCCACAGGGAAAAATGCATAAAGCCGGATCTGTTGTGTTGCTTTATTTCCATTTGGTTCATAAGTCTTTCCGAAGCCTGTGTTCAGCTGACATCTTCCTACACACCAAAATACATTTTGCATGTCTAAGGCAGTGGGAGTGTCGGAGTAGGTTAGGTTCAGCAGTCGGGTTCCTCTCACAAGGCCTCGTGCAAACAGACTGGAGTTCATTGATCAGAATAATGGTTACTGTGCTTCCCAGATTCTGGTGGAGCTGCTGCTACACAGGGCAAGATGTGCGGGGGGAGGTTCAACATTGTGATACGATTGTTGTTGAAGTTTCCAGATTTGCTGAATAAGATGTAAATATGTTGAGACATTATTTATTTTCTGTGCTGAATTATGCTGATTATTTGTTGGAATAGCCCGGGGAGCACTTTGTGATAACCATCATTAATAGTAAATCGATAGTTCAAGCGGCAACGGACAACTTTTCAACCTTTTTCCCCTCCTAGCATTTCCCTGTGGTATTACTGTTGGCGCCACTATCGCAAAGACAGTGTTAGCAACATGGATACTTCTGCCAGCCTGGCTAAAGTTTAAAGCAAAAAGCAAGCATAAGAATCCCATTTTGACCTTAAAACCCAGATCTCAGTGCTATGAAAAGCAGAGTAAAACACCCTGTTGTATTAATAAGTAGGCCGGTTTTAATACTTACTAATCGAGTAGAAAGACTCGGGTACCAGTGGTAAAGGGAAACACACTACAACGGCCAACACCGGCGCTGTCCATCAAGTGAATGCCCGTCCGTTCACTCTTGTTTCGCCTCGGTTTCTATAGCACTCCCTCTCACCTTCTTTGCCTCCTCCATCAGCTGGTTCGGTTTCTTTTGCAGTGTAACGTTTCCACAGTAGTTGTCCCATCTTTATCTGGGGATAGCGACCAGCAAAAACAATGCCTCTTCCTGTTTTGCATGCACAATGGCTGACCCGCTTCCTTTTTGCTGTAATTCGACCTTTAGTTTTGCGGCCATTACACTGTGCAATCAGTATTAACTCCAGAATAAGTTAAAGTCCGATAGTGTGACATGATCTGTAGGCATGGTGTGCCCTTTGATTTGGGACGGGTGTTCACTGGAACTTTTTCAACTGCACGAATCAATTATAGGTTATATAAATCCCTTTTTTTTAGGTAGAATTTATTTCATTTCCAACTAGTCCTGCAATTAATAGCCATATCAAAGACTAATCACTGACCGATGGCCCCTGCTTCACAATGAAAGCCTTGCAGTGGTTTGCTGATGGAAAACGTTGGATGTGAAGCAGGAGGAGCAGCACAAAGTGTCAAGTTTGCATGAATAATATCCAACATACAGGAGCTCTTAGAGCAGGGCCATAATGTTGCAGGTCAGCGCGGTTACTTGCTGATGTGTGGGTGCAGCGAAGCTCAAGTGCTGAAACAACTCGGATACACTGTCGGTGAGAGGACAAGCCCTTCAGTCAAGAGTTGTGGGTGGAGGTGTTGGGTAATCCTGTCCGTCCAAGAAAATCTTTAAAATGTAAATGTAGTTCTTAATCAGCCAATAAATATTCTGATATCTGATTTTTAAAAGGGTTACTGGATCCGGAAAGCAGTTAGCTGCAGTTAGGATGTCACCCGAGTGGCCTTGATGGTATATTTGTGACACTGCGTTTTGAATTTCACAGCCATTGCAGCCGGCTTAATGTATTTCCCAGAGAGTAGAATCAGTGCAGCTACTTAGAAGATTAGGGCTGAGTGAAATGCAAAAAAAATCATATTAAGATTATTTTGACGCATATTGCAACATGAGTAACAATTCTGGTTGGAAAGGTCATTTTTGTTTTTCATTATTGCAAAATAAAATCGAAAAAATATGTTTTATCTGTATCTGGGGTCTGTACAAGAAAAAGCATGTTTCCTTATGTCTGGAGAAAATGATTTGTAGGCCAGGGCATCTCTGTAGTAACACAACACTTTATTTATAATGGTATTCTGCGACACATTTTACCTTTTATCCAAAAAAATTGCCGCTTCTGTAATTTGGATATTGCTCTTGGCCATATTGAGAGTTTGATAACAATCCAATTAACTGTTCAGCGCTATTTTGTAATTCATAATACATGGGTAGTAACAATCTGTTAAACACTGTTGTAATTGAATTTGACTGGTTATCCTTCGATGTTTTTGCATTATATGTTGCTGAAGGGCAAAAATGGTAAAAAACAAAACAAAATCACTGCCCTCACTCATATGCCCGACCACCTGTTATGTCTCTCTTACAAAGAAATTGTCCTGAAGAGAACCAGCTAACCAGCTATCAAAGCCTCAGTGTCACCATAGTCAAATGACAGGCCCATCAAAATTTGATTGATGTGTTTGTCTAGAGTTACAGTACAGGGTGAACTCATCGTCAAAGCTGAGCTGCAGTGTCGTGAAGCCGGCCACCAAAAAAAGTAGGGTCACTGTAGAGGAGAACAAGGATCTGTGCTCGTGGTTGTGTAGCCTGAGAGACCCTGATATCCCACTGATAATCAGAATAATAGTCCAATCAGAATAAAAATGCCTCATGTAATCACTTCAATGGTAAATGGACTTCTACTGACTACCCAATGGGCTTTACAACACTTGTCACATTGACCCATTCACACAATGATGTCACAGGCTGCCACGAAAACAGTATTGTGTTGCAAAGATACATACTGAAGTTGGCATGCTAACCGGCCAGCCCCGACCCGTCCTAGACTAAAGCGTCCGTGCTAGTGATGTTAATACCAACACTCCCCTGGTTCTCCAAACTCCCGGTCTGGACTGATAACTGCACCGCTAACGGAGCTAACTAGCTAGCAGCAGCTACAGTTAGCAACAGATACTCGAGTTTTATGCTGCCCTGTATTTGTTTTGAATTGGAAAGGTGGTCAGCTGTTATATATTGCACCTTTAAGGATTGTTGAAGTGTTGTAAAGCTGAACGAAGCTGGAATCCACCGAACCAGAAACACAAATATTACCCCCATGACACGACGCAGAGCGAATGACTGTCACAGACAATTTTGGGCCAATTTAAATGCGCATTTTATTGGACCACTTTATTAAGTATCCATGTAAACAGTGAAGTTGGAATCTCTAATCTGAATGGTTGCAGTCGGATCGAAGAAATATTGTTCAAGCGCAGCTAGTGTTATCCGGTGTTCGTACGGCAGCTGACTCATGTAAGCAGCTACTTGAAGAGACCCTCGTAGCTTTTTCTGCTGGCTGTGTACAATTTCTGCCACTTAGTTTGGAAACCCGCCAAAACCATATTTTCCTTAATATATACAACATTTGGCTGTGTTAGTCCATTTTAGTCCTAATTGTGTAAACAGTGAGTGTCGGTATTGACTGTAACATTTTAAAGATTGAAATTGTGCCCTTTTCAGTAGCGATATCATGATTTAATGTGGCTGTTCATATAGTCCAGTGTTGTGCTGGTAGGTGGTTCTTGCTATTTGTGGCTTTCACAGTTGCTAAGAATGAGTGCACTGTTATGATCACACACACACACACACACACACACACACACACACACACACACACACACACACACAGACCAGCACAGACACACACTCAGACAGAATTTTCTCTTGCTCAGTCCCTCCTCTCCTCTCTGACGCTGATGATGTTCACTCCCGCTCCCTCTCTTTCTCTTTCTCTGTCATGTGTATGTGCTTCCTCCCCCTCACGCCCACGCTACCACTGTCTGTGCCGCTGATCACCAGCGTTATCACAAAGGTTTGGAAGAGATGTGTCTTTTGTATGAGAGAAAGCACACAGCATTTTTAGTTTTCCCCTCTGTCCTTTGGCTGTACCCTTGTCACCGCAGTCTGCTTCCAAATCCCTTTTGTCCTCTGTATTCAGTTCATTCTTGTCCTGCAGGATCTTAAGTCCTCCCTTTTAAGAGCTAGTTGGACCAGCGAGGTCTTTAAAAGTGTGATAAAGTAAGCACTGTTTGTTCTGACATTTCCAGGCCATTCCAACAGCACCAGCACTGTTATGGTGTTGCTCTCTCTGCCCTTGTGAGCTTTATTTGTGCAACACCTGGGGCAATAAATCAAGAAAATATTTTTATAGTAGATGTAGGGCTTTATTCGAGCATGTATCAGCCTTCTTACCGCCTTCAAAGCCCTCCCATCCTGTGCTATAGTCTCCCCCTCTGCTTTCCTTTCTTTGTCTGTTCCCCGGCTCTTATAGTCCCTGAGACACCTGGGGATGAAGCTGCTTTGTTGCCGTATTTCATTATGAATGAAGGCAGTTTTCAGCCCGCCCATTCATCTCTGCTGCAGCAGGAGACGCTAAGCTGTCAACCCAGCTCTATGCACACTCCGCCTTCATGACCCCGTTTTGCGTATATGTGTGCGTATCCCGCATGAACAAGTGGGGAAACAGGCAGAAGGTCTAGTACGCGTGAGTGTCTGTGTTTTCGCAGGTGATAAATGGTGAAGGCAGACACTGACCATGCAGCCCTCTCCCCTCCTGTCTGCGTGCAGCCCTGCAACACGGCTCAGGTTGTTTCCTCGCCCAGTCCTGCAGAGAAGCAGCCACACATGAGCATCCACACGCAAACGTCCTTCAGAGAAGAGGTCGACATGTGCGTTCACTGGGATTCTGATAGAGTCTATAATGTGGTTACTTTGAGTCCTTCACATCCCCTCGGCTTACCTGGACAGCTTGTTTCATCCATCCTTGATCTCCTGTCTTTATGTGTCTGCCCATTAGGAACATCCAGGGAAGCCCTCGTAAACTGGATCAATTCTCCTTAACCATGAAAGACTTTCATTGGACAGCGGTCACTCGGCAACCCCTCCACTCCTCTTTACCCCGCACGTGCAGGCACTGGGTATCAGGGTGTGCTTAATGTGTTGGCAATTTCATTTAACTCTCCTTCCCTCGCTCCTATCTCACTCTCTTCATCTTTCCTCTCGGTGCCCAGTGATTGCCTGCAGCCTCCCCACTTTCCCCCTCGCCAACACCACCACCACCCCCCCATCTCCCTCGGGCGGACTGCCTTTCTCCGACGAGTGAGGGAGATGCAGAGAGGGTGAATGAGCAAGGCGGGAAGAACTGAGAGGGCAAGATAAGGAAATGGGGAGAGATTCCCGGATCAGAGCGTGAATCAGGGAAAATGTACAATAAATGTTGGCCACACTGCTGCAGAGTCATTGAGAAGTTGTAGTTCTGCCTGACGACAACAGGACTTCGGAGAGACAACAGCGTCTGCATCATTCTCTCAACATGCATCATTAAATAGCTGTGTGCTTTTGAACACGTATGAACAAGAGGACATGATGTAGGAAGAATGGTTGTTGTGCATCTGTGGCTCTTTTCTCTATAGTCTTCCATCTACCATCTGCTGTACTGGTTTACTAACTCGCTTAACTGGCAACAAATGGGCTCCCCATTCATTTGTCTCTCATTAATTAGCTCTCAGCAGCTTGCCCATCCGCTGAGCTGATGTGATCAGCCGTGTGACACACATACACACACACACACACACACACACACACACACACACACACACACACACACACACACACACACTCGTGATGTTCTGACACCTGTCTGACCCCTCGTCGTGTTATTTCTGTAACCGAGAAGCTTGTTAAAGTGCTACTGAAAAACCAGTGTCTATGACTTCACCAAGCACAGGACCAGGTTTAAGTATCATGTTTAGGTGTTAGGTAATGAGGATAGTTATTTTGCTTTTATAAAAAGTTCTCTGTCCGGATTCACTGAAGTGCTGTGATATGTTGACTTAATATAAGGTGTTATATTTAGACTTGGATCGTTATTTGTAAAGCAGGTGCTTGATATTCCCACTCTTGTATTTTAAAGGTCCCTTGTAATGCTCATTGTCACATTCATACTTTTATTTTGGGGTGTCTAATAGAAACATTTTCACATGCTGCAATGTTTGAAAAACACATTATTTTTCTCAAACTGTCCTCATCTCTATTCACCTTCTGTCTGAGCTCTCCATTTCAGTGCCTGTCTCTTTAAGACCCCCCCCCCCCCCCTACTCTGATTGGTCAGCTCCCACAGGCCTGTGCAAGCACTGGTCACTGAGGGCGGTGACTGTATTGTTGTGACATCACAACATTGCAGAAGTCCTGACGGCTCGTTTAAAAGTACAGTTTCTGAATACAGGCTTTGTATTTAGTTTTGATACGCTCACAGTATTTCTGCAGCACTCAGACCTGCTTTACAACAAAAAAAGACACGTAAATCTCACTTTCTACAGTGAGGGACCTTTCAGAATTGATTTGTGCCTTAATTTGGAGGAGTGTTACCCTGCGGTGACTCAATCAGTGGAGTCATCAAGGGTTTACAGCACATTACCTACTGTGTCGGGCATTATTTTCAAAATTAAATAGTTGAGGCTAATAGGCTCTTGGGTAGAGGATGCTGAAAACACACAGTCTGATGGCGCCTCTCCAGAGCACCCCCACAGGCCCATTCCATTGCGCCATTTTATGCGGCGACTTTGCATCTGTGACACCTAAGATTAACCATTAGCCAATCTGAGCTGTGAGATATGTTGCATAAGGGGACATTTGAGTCTTCTGGCTGCTTGCTGATGAGTCGTTTCCAGTAATTAAAGAAGCTGAGGATCACTTCAGTTCGAGCACGGGGGGAATGTGCAGAGGTGACGAAATGCTGGAGTCTGGCCCTGGCTCCCGGCTCATGTAAACACTCCAGTACTTTGTTGCCCTGGATCAGACGACACTCAGGTGTCAAATGCAGCAGACTGACAACATGTGAAGCACGACTGATAAAGAGTTGGTGCGACTGGAGCTACCCGAGAGGCCGACGAGCCCTGCAGAGTTTAGGCCTGACGTGTCTGTGATCGGTGGAGATTGGTCCCCGAGCAGAAGCAAGCTCATAACACACCGTGCCATAAGTCAATCAGCAAATCAATACGTTTCAGCCTGGGGTTGCTTATTTTCTCACTGTGACGAGGAGTATGAAGCACGTCTCTGTCTGTCTGGGTCCTCAAAGTGTCACACGTGATGTGGATGAGCTTTCGATACATCGGACATCTAAAATGAGAAGGATGCCACGAGACTATGTGCTTGAAGTGTGTCACCTGCATCTGAATGCGTGAATTTAACCTAGCTGTGTCCTCAACGTGCCTTGCTCTTGAGCTAGTGCAGGGCAGTGCGACGGATGATGATAATATCGGTGTTTACACAGTTTTCGTGCCATATATCAGCAGAGCAGGGCTGCAAATAATGATTAATTTCGTTATCATTAATCTGCTGATTATTTCCACGATTGATCGCTGAATGTTTAGTCCATAAAATGTAAAAATGAAATGAAATGAAAAATGCTCATCACAATTTCAGATGTGATGTCTTCACATTGCGTCTTTTGTCTAAGCAACCAAAAGATTGTGAAGAAAGATTAAAGAAAAGCAGAAAATCCTGTATTTAAGAGGCTGAAACCAGCAAATGTTGGACATTTATGCTTGAAAAAAAAGACTAATCACTTATCATAATAGTTTTGATCCACTGTGTTTCTTTCGATTGATGATTTTCCTTCAATTGAATCTATTAATCAAGTGTTTGTTGCAGATCTTTTTTTAAGTGCTTCTGTATGGTTTAAATATCTCTGGATATCCTAGTTGTGGTATCATCAAAGCACCATACTGTCTTTAGGCTCTTAAAAGACAAACTACATTTCTAAAACTTGTGGTACACATCTTTGTTGACATGCTATCTCAGTTTCAGGTCTGTGAATCTTCACCCTCATCTCAGATTTTTACATCGATTTCCGTTCAAATTGGTTGACACTTTACTTAAAAATATCAAACTAATGTGTGATCAATACAATAGTTGTAGTGGCTGGTTTATTGCTCAGCACTCACTACTCGAGGTATTCAAAAACTACACGTCTGACTGAAAATACGATGTTCTCTTCTGCTGGCTGGGTGATGATGGGGGATGTTTTCCTTTTTGTTGTGTTTGAGTTGCTGCCTGGTAAGCAAAAAATAGGTCTCCTCACTGTTTGTTGCTTATTGTGTTTTATCCTCTAAGAAAGGGCACAGTCAGTCAAGGCTTAACCAGCTGGTGCGTTGTTAGTGTCAAGAGAATAAAGAGGTGTGTTTTGAGTGTGTATGCGTTCTGTATGATCCTACCCGGTGGGTTGAAGTTGGTATCTGGAGAGAGCAGCTGTTGTCCTCTGTGGCAATCTAATCAACAGAAATAGACGGGACCTCCCCTCCCCTGGTGGTGCAGAGAGGCCGCAGCGACTTCGTTCATCTTTCTATTTTCAGACGAACAATTTGTCGCATATCAAATGACATTTACGCCTGTGGGAATTCATCATTAGCATATAAAGAACAAATTTCAGCTTTGGCTTTGAATCGATATTGTATTTTGTAACCTTTAACATAGTGGCTTAAATTTATGTCCCGCTGTACATGAATGTATGTGTGTGTTGGAAGGGTCAGTGAAAGGTAGATAGGCGAGGGTGTACCCAATCAAATAGCCCCAATGATATGAAGCTGCTAGCAAAGTAGATGATGACTGGTTGCTCGATGTCAGTGGTTTTGGGGCAAGTCCAGGTGTGCCGTGGGATTTTGTTACAACCAGCTGTTGTTATTATTGCATCATACAGCTATACAACAGGTAATGAACACATTTGAACTCACTATATCAGTCCTCTAACGTATATCCCAATTCAGAGGCAAATTCCATACCCTAAAAAATCCTTTCAAAACCTTTCAGGGAACCAAAGTACAGAGTGATTAGATAACATGTTACAGAGGTTATTTTGCATGGATTTGATTACAGGGGTGCCTTGAGATTTTGGCTTGCCCTTTGTTTGAAGACCATGCTATGTAATACCACATGGATAAAACAGCTTTTGGATAATTGGAAAAAACTTCAAATCTGAAATTGTTTTTAGTATATTAGTAGATACCTTTGAAGTAAAAAAAGATTGTTGAACAACTTTAAAGCTACTACAAGATACTTTGATATTTTGTTGATTTTGGAGGCCCCTGTGTTTCCATCGTCAAAACTGCAAAATATCATGTCAAAAATAAAATTATCGAAAGAAAAAAATATATGACATGCTTCATTTTAACTGGCTAATGTACTACTCACTGCGACTTTGCCGGGGAAAATGTAAACACAGGCTCTTCCAGCCTGCACGCGCAGACCCGATGGCAAACATTAATAAAAAACTAAATAGAAATAGTCGATTTTCTCTCTGAAGGTCTTGTTTGCTTATGGAGGTCATATAAAGGCATCTGCATAACATTGAGACTATTTCATAACCAGTTAAAAACTCATTGTAGTAGCTTTAAAATAATTTTTCATTTGGTAACACACAAATGAGGTGTTTTTCAAATCAAGTTAATCATTTAGATTGAAGACCTGAATACTCCTTGTTTCATCCTCCTCTGTAGTCGTGGCAAAAAACACAAACAAAATGGGAAAGGCCCTCTCTAGAGGAACCAGTGTCTATTTTGTCCGTTCGGGGCTACTGTAGAAACATGGCGGTGCAACATTGCAGACTCTGTGGAAGAGGACCTGCTCTCTCTGTAGATCACAAGGCTCAATCTAAAGTGGCGTTTCAGGTGATAATACACTAATGAAAACATAACTTTGTGTATCTTATTCCATTTCTGCCAGTAGATCCCCTAAATCCTGCACACTGGAGCTACTTTAAGTAGCTTTTTTAAACTTGGTTCAACAGTTCTCCTCTTTATTTATGTTGTGTTGTTTATTTTCGTTCGCCTCAGGCTCCCAGTTATTGCACAATAAGTAAAACGTGTAGTGCTTTTTGAACGGGAGCTTATTGACCCAAACAGACACATTATTCTGTAATTGTAGTTGCTGCTGCTTGAATTCACTGCCAGCATGGAAATGAGTCAGTTTTGTTGCCTTGGCGGAGGCCTAGCTTCTGTAAATATCCAACACCACAGCATCAAACAAATGCCGCTTCTGCCCCACAGTAACAAACCTGAGCAGGACTCGCTTGCCAGGCCCCTCCCTCGAGTTGTATGCCTGACTTGTCATAGATAAGAAAGGGGCAATAATCCTGCAGCAAAATGCTATCTTACTACCAAGGTCCATTGGCCATCTTAATGTTGAGGACGGTGTGTTTGAAATTCTTAAAGAGCTTTAGTTTGTGTTGAAAAGTGAGAGCCGAAGAAAAAGAAATGGCATCGATGCTTCCCATCACAGAACCTCTCCAGGGTGGCCAGTGTTTGAGCTGGACTGGTCCTGAGCGTTTGCAGGTCTGCATGCTGAGAAGTGGAAAAATTAAATAAAATCATACTTCAGTCATCTTTGGAATGTTTTTATCTGAGAGAAGGCCTAATTTACCAAAGTGTTTAAAAAAAACTTATATTCATGTTAACACTGACAAGACCTCAAATGGGCTAAATACCAGCTCTGTCCTTGCTTGTCAAATGTAATTTACCGGGACTGAAAGTCGTTAAAAGGGAAGGTAATTGCGTGTGTAATAACACGTAGAGGGAGAAGGTATCACACAGACATCCATTCATAGACTGCAGCTCTGATAGCGGAAAGGACACAGCAGATACGTCATTAGAGAATTACTGCTGTACCCAAGCTTCTCGTGCCAGCCTTCTTATTAGAGGCCGTTAAACTGATTACTATTGATTAATTAATGTATAGCTTTCATTTACTGGCAGCGTGGTGGCTTAATGGTTAGCTCTGTCATGTCACAGCTGGGGGTCCAGCAGCCACACTCTGTGTGGGGCCTCTCTGTGTGGAGTCTGCATGTTAACCTCTGTGTCTGTGTGGCCTCCTGTCACAGTCCAGGAACAGGTAGGACTGTTGAATTGGCCTCTCTAAATTGGTCATAGCTGTGAATACAAGTGTCAATGTGAGTGCTCTTTCCTGGGTGTACAATGCCTCTCAGCCAATGCATGCTGGGAAAGGCTCCGGCCTCCTGTAGCACAGGGCTCCAGCCCCCCAAATTAATTAAATGTACTCAAATTGCCTTTTCCTTAACCTTGTTCATGTAATCAGTGTTACTGAAAATGGTTAAACATTTAGAGTATCATCTGTTTGACACTTGTGAAAGGAGATTTTCTATAGTCAATATAAATACACATAATGCAGTATTTTTGAAAGAAATTAATAACTACAAAGCTCCTTGCCAAAACATTTTTTAAAAGCGGGTGCAGAAATTAAACATTTGTTTTGTTTCATTGTTGGCACCTGCCGTCTTCCACACATTTCCAAACTGTGTTTTCGCACATTTTACTTGGGATCGGAGTAAATCCTGCCCAAACGGTTTTGATTTTTGCAGCCTCTTTAATGCACTGGTGATGGTGGACGGTTATGAGGATGTAATCTTAATGCCTGACCTTTCTGTTTGTTAATCTTTGCCGAAGAATGCCGAGAGCAGGTTTGTGGAGTGTCAAAGCACGGACCGAGCAGCTTGTGTTGTAAAAGCGTCTGTGATCAGACCCCCCCTCCAGAGGCTGAACTAAACAAATCCACATACATGAGTCTAATATGGGAAGTTAATGGGGTGCACTCGATGTTGCTCAGTGTGTACAGTCAAGGTGCTCTCAGTGTTTATAATTGAAGAGCGTTTTATCTCTGTCTTACCTCTCCTCAGTACTGGCAGGCAGGGAACATCGAGGTGTGCACGCTAACTTGAAGGTGAAAGTATTTTAGTCATTGCCAGCTGGCGTGACCCTCTACCATACACCTGCCCACACACACACACCTACACTCTCACACACACAGTTGAAAATATCTCTCTTTACCCAAACAAGCTCACATCCAGAAACATCAAAGCAGCCATATTTTATTTTGTGCGTATCCTCTGGTATGATATCAGTCAGCCTGTAAACAGCCTAATTCAGATAGTGAATAAAAGACGTGCTGCTAATCTTGGTTTAGGTGTGGAGCAGCTGCAGGCTGGTCAGCCCTTTCACCTCTGATTGACAGTCGCAGGCAGCAGAGGCAGCCTCACACACACACAGGAAGATTCACATGATACTTCCCCCCCGCCCCCGTCAACTCACACAACCCCGACCACATGGTTTGCTGGAATTGCAGCATAAAGGAAATTGCCCCGGCCTGTGACGGGAATAGAAAATAAAACACAACAACCACTTTCACGCCTCATTATTTTAAGCCTCTTTTTAGCTCCTGATGTCGGCTGTTTGGAAAATAGCGCGGGGTTTGATATTTTCCGTTTGTGTTGTGATTCTTCCCAAAAACGCTCTGTTTCCACTTTGAGCTAGTGATGATGCAGCCCAGCTTGACACTTGTGTCTGTCTGTGTCTCTTTCTGCAGCAGGAGGTACTGCCTTCTCCTTTCGCCCGCCAGACTGTCAGGAGAGCACATGGCCTACGGTCAGCAGCCCACTCCACACTCTTCACCCAGCCTCCCACTGCCCTGCCTCCACAGGTTAGTGTGTGTATGCTTGCGAAAATAACAGACTGCCTCATTTTTGGACGTGAATAATTTCCGTGCTGCTTGGCCTCCGGAGCAAATCCATAGTTATTAGGTCAGTTGTGTGTGTGGCTCATTGATGTGGAGCAGCAGCAGCAGCGTCAGCACTTTCTGACGCCTTCATCACCCTGAAGCAGTTCTTAAAGTCATTTGGAAAGGTCAGTTTTAATATTGTCGTCTCATAACGAGGCCAAGATTTCAGATTGCTTTACATATCTGATCCATATCGGCAGCTTGGACAGTGGCAGTGAATCTCACCTGCAGCGTTCCGCACTAAGAAGCTGCCAAGCACCCGAAGAATTTCAGGAGTGTTATTCTTGTTTGAGTGCTGAAAAAACTCTACATTCAATACAAACTTTTTTCTAGATTTAAATTGATAATGTCTAATAAAATTCCTGTCACACAAATCCTGATAATCCTTCACCACATGTCCCTGTTTTGACTAAGCAATCTGTTGTTGCTCCTGTTAATTTCCGTTTACCTGCGATTAGCATGCAAGTTCTGTTTAGTGTAGAATCCTTTGAAGGTTGATGAGGTCACCGGGCGGCAGCGCCTCGATAAAGCCATTAAAAGGAGCAATCTATTCAAATGTATTCAAAAATCCCAATGTTCAAAGCAACCGCTCCACCGGGGGGGCGTTGCCTTGATTCAGTGTTGTTGACATGAAGCAGCGTTTGCTGCCACATGAAGCCCATCAAACCTCGACACGGCCTGCAAATCAACACGCTGACAATTACGTACGAGGATTATAAACGGCAGCAAGTTTTGCAATTGCATGTGTAACAGCGGAGAACAAGCTCTTTCTGTTTGATGTGAAAGCAAACTTATCACAAGTGTCCCACCAACACTGCTGTTAATAGAAGGCAAAAATTACTGCAAGTAATGAGTCATGCCTCACAGGGGGAGTTTATTCTTCCTTTTTTAAATCAGCACAGTTAAATTAGAGCTACATAAGTTATCACAATAGACTTAATTGACTTGCAGATGTTTTATAGTCTCTCCACTGGCTGCTGCTCACACGGCTTTCAGATGGAAGTTTGTTATCTGACAGAATAGCGTAATGGATGGATCTGTGTGATTGTGTTCACGTCTCTCGCTGGGCACAGTAGCGTGACATCAATGCCAAATTAAATCTTTCCTCAGTTATAGATTTGATTGATTATTGCCATCTGTGTTGGGATCACATAGCTGTGCAATCCGGTTTGATTTGTCTGTTTTCCTGCAGGGTTGTGTTGCAGTAATAGAGTTGCAACAAATTGCTGAAAGTAAATTTTTGTCTGTAAGTGTCAGTGTAGTTTGATGGTGTGGTACCTAACTGGAATCTACAGTACTTGTGGAGAGATGTTTCAGAGGACATTTGTGATGCAAATAGCAGTTGATGGGGTCTGCTTAGTGGACACGTTTGAAGCTTTTGATCATATCACATCATCCTCATCAGCAGATGGAGTCTACTTTGGCTTCTTTCAAGATTCAACGACTGATTCGTCACACGCAATTTTTTATTCATATATGTACAGTGAAATGCAGGGGTGGTGCATAAGATATGCTAAAATGCTAATGTGCAACAAGCATTATTGGAATAATGGCAAGAAATAAGGATTAGAATAAAGAAATATGAAGGATAGCATTTCAAATTACAAATATATCTAGTATAAGTATTCAAATGTTGAAGGTCATATTTTCATTTTCATGTAAAATTCTCTCGTGGTCACTATATATTTAGATTTTCTATATATTTAGAGTTTGAAAGATTCTTTTAAATGTACACTGACATCAGATTGTTTTGTCGACCACCTTTTTCTGAGGCCACCGGTGATTTTGAAAAGGTAACTTGTAAGCCAACGAGAACATGAAGTCCTCAAAGTGCTCAGGAAATTTTTGCATCTACAACTCCATGACTACATGACTCCATCTGGTGAGGATGGTCATGTTGTGTTTATTTAAGGATCTGTATCTCTAGGCTTCCTCCGATCATGCAAATGGAAAGTACAAACATTGAAACAGTCAAACAAGCTGTGCGGACACACAAACGAGAGAAATCAAGAATGTGGTTAATGTAGAGTACAAGCCGTACAATTATACATAGAATCAGAGAAAACAGGAAAAAAGAAAGGAAAAACATTTAAAGAGGTCATATTATGCTAATTTCCTACTTTTATTTGGAGGTCCTAGTAGAATAGGTTTATGTACTTTAATTTTCAAAAAACCTTATTTTTCTCATATGGTGCATTGCTGCAGCGTCCCTTTTCACACTGTCTCTTGAACGCATCGTTTTAGCGACAGAGTGAGACATCTCGCCTCGGTTCAATCTTTGGTTAGAGTTGCACATGCACATTACTTAACGGACAGGATGTAGCCAATCAAAGGCAGAGTAGGGCGGGTCATGCCGAGCAAGGTAGTGTGATCTAAAATAACGCTACTACAGCAGTAGCGACTGTATGTCTGCTGACACAGTGTATTTATTTTATAATAAATATATAAAAATATATATTTATTTAAGGGTTGTTACATAGCGACATATATAAGTACGGAAGTAAAGGCTCGACTCCAAACCTGTGGGAGAGAGCTAACCCAAGAAACTGAGGACATTTAGGTATATACAGTATGTCATGACTGAGTGTGTCCTAACAATCACAAAATGAACCTCAGGCTGTGATTGTTTATCTTGGCACAAGGTGTCAAATCAGATCAGTGTCCTTCCAGTAGAACATGACGAGCAGTCACAAGATCCGACGTTAGGACTTCTCGGCACCACCACTTTGTCCTTCGTCTCCTTTCCAACTTGTCTTGGCCGGACCGCGACTCCTTGCACTTGGTATTCCTGTGAGTAAGGTCCAGCTAGAATCCAATAAAGCAGACGCATTATGTTAAAAAGATCAGCTCAAGGTTAAGTGTGTGTATTTTTCACCAGGAAATGCGCTCGGCCCCACCAACAAGCTTGCACGGGATGAAAATTTTATGACGAGAACAGGATATTTGTTCCTTGAGTGCTCGCAATCTTACTGCTGTGGATAGCAGTGCATTAGCTCAACCTCCTCTTCTTTCTGTGTGTGTGTGGTTACGTGCATGGGAAGAATGTGTGCTCAGTGTGCTTTTGCTTGTGTAGGTGCGTGCAAATGTATGTGCCATTGGGCTTTATGAAATGGAGAAGGCAGGTCTGTGCAGGGTGGGGGTGGTTGTACGCTGAAAAGCGAGCAGAGGCTTCCCTTGGACCGTGTTTACGTTTTACTGCAGCGGGCCGCTCGGCGAGTTATTGGGGGAAGGTCGGGGAATGAGAGCAGAGTAAATGTACACATTACTTACGCTGCTGGGAAGTAAAAACATCAGCAGTGGGTTGTCCTGGCGAGGCCTTGTTCACAACGGGAAGAAACAACAGCGCTGAGAGGGAGCCCGTCGATAGTCCCGAGCGTCCCTCTCGCTGCCACGTAGCCTCCAGAGGGAGAGCTGTTTGTTCAGAGGGCAGGGGAGGGTGGAGACACGGGAGGCTCAGCAGGGAGTGTTTGCCTTGCCAGGGCTTGTTGTCTTTGCTAGGTAGAGCTCAGAACGATATTGTCATAACTGCAGCAGGAGAGGGATACATCAGCAAAACAGTGACACCGTACAGAAACTCCGGCGGAATGAAAATCAGGTTGCATAAACTTGTTGGCCTTGAAAACATCGTATCGAACTACACCTGCTCGACGTCTGGCATTTGTGTACGGCATTTTTTCCTGTCTACAATTCACTTTCTGCAATTTCTTTCTTTGCACTGACATCCCTCTCCCCTCACACACTCCTGCATTGCTGCAGTACAGACACTTGTCTCCTACTTGGCTAAGCCAGCGCTCGCTCCCTCCTCCCTCTGTCGCTCCTTGGCATCCATCAGTTTAGCTGCAGCTTCCCACGAGGCCTGATGGGTCACGGCTACACACACACACACACACACACACACACACACACACACACACACACACACACAGAGCCATTCTGAGCAGCACTATTCATGTATAGACCTCTCGACCCATCTGCGACTCAGCCTCCTGCAGATGGGAGCCGTGACGAATTTGGAGAAGTTGTCAAATGTCCCGGCGACACACGAGGAGAGAAAAGCTAAAAGAGGAGGAAAACGAGTTGTTAGTTCCTCACTGGAAACTGGCCAATTTGTGTAAGTCAATGTGTAATAGTAGGCAGGGAAAAAAATGCAGGGAACATCAATGGAAGGAGATAAGATAGATGTAAAATAAAATAAGGATAGCGGCTGATAAGGGCGTAGCTATAGTTTAGAGCAGAGGAGGTGGCGTTGCGACTGCAGCCTGCAGAGTTTTTAAAGTCTCTTGACAGGCACTTTGAGCCTGCGCTAAGCTGAGTCTATGTCAAAAGGATCTCTTCTTCTGCCTGAGAAAACATCTGCACTGTCTTGTAATGTTCCTCCTGAAGGGACTGAAGACATTGATGAGTGGAAAAATAACTATTCAGCCAGTTTGAGTGTTGCTCTCTCCTCTCTTTTCTCAGGCGGATTTTGTCAGTAATCTACGCTTACTTGGGCAATCGCACATTGTCTAATCTCTGGCAGGTGGGTGTAGTTCAAGAACAGGATGGACCCTTTCAAGCTGCGAGCTCAATGTACAGGCTTGCGTCAGTGTGGTCAGGAGTCGGGAAATGGCCGGCCACTCTTTTCTCCAGGAGGCAGGCGCATTACGAAGATACTGCCCAAACTAACGCTCATTTACTCTCAAACAAATATTTGTTTATTGAGCGTCTCCGTCCGTTGTGTGCGCACGCATCCTCTCCTTTTATGGCACCACGTCAGCAAGAGTTTGTGCCATGCTGTCCATTTACTGTGATTGGCTATAAATTGTACGGAGATGCTGGTCCAAACTTGTAGCTCGTCACCCTGCCAGTCGGCGTCAGAGAGGGATCTAGTTTGTGTTTGCAGTCGACAATCACTTTAAAACTTGCCTTATTTTTAGTTGTATGATGTCACCAACGAGCGAGGAGGAAAAACGGTGCTGATAAAAGACATAAAGGCTTTGCTCAAGTTTTCTCAGTGGTTAATCAGCTCTAAACGAATGATATTATCATTCTTCTTTTATAAGGCCATATACTGCCCTGCCTTTTCCTACTTTTTATTCATCTGGACCAGAGGCAGGAAAGGGAGAAAGGTAGTGAGTAACGTGAGTGGAAGGTACTTCGGGTGAATTGAGGTCGATTGCTGCAATTTGAGCCACAACCTGTACTCCGTCTCTGAGTCACAACTCTTCTTCACACACAAAGATAACATAAATATTTTTAGATTCAGTGTGACTTACACTTCCCGAGGATATCATTTTCTCCATTGCCACTAAACATCAATAAATTGAAAGAAGATGCGCCCCTAAGAACTGCAGAACTTGCCTGAGAAACATCACGTTTGTAAGTTTTCTTCACTGTCAAAATAATCCGGTGAAAATTGTCGTTATGTGCATGAGTGGATTGCAAAGAGGAACTGCTGATAGTAAATTCTGCATACGTTTAATGGTTTTTCAAAATTCAGGATTCTGTTTACATGCCCAGAAGCCCCCAAATTATACTGAATGTCTTTCCGAAACTTAGAGTAGGATTATTCCTCAAGCAGGAGTAAGTGAAAGAATAATATTCAATGAGACAAACCCTTTCTTTCTCATGTTGCTCTATTGATATCGTAACACACAGATATGACACACAGATTTTTAGATTCAGTATGACTTGCACTTCCTGAGGTTTGACATTTTCTCCATCGCAACTTAGTGTCTATAAATAAGTTTAGAAATTCTTTTAGAGAAAGATTTGCTGCTGATAACTCTTAAAAACCACTTTATCTCTGAGAACTTGCCTGAGAAACAGTTTTATTCAGTATCAGCGTAACCCGGTGAAAGTTGTCTTTATATGCATGAGTGGATTGCAAAGTGGAACTGCTGATGGTTAATTCTGCATATTTTTAATGGTGAAAGTTCCCCCAAATGATGCTGGCTGTAGTTCACAAGCTTATGGTTCGTAGGCAGTCGTGGATTTGCATTCTGGAAGCGTGGAAGTTTAGAAAGAAGGGCTGTTGTGTGTCCTGCTCCTAGTTTGCATACAGCCGAGTCTAGCCCCGACTCGCAGCCTTTGGAAACTCCGGAAAGACTACAAAAACAAACCACTGTCAAGTTAAAATGAAGAAGGATTCAGCAGTTGCACGGATTTCTCGCCGAGAATGTCTTCAAAAACACGTTTTGCGTCCAATCAGGTGCAGCCAGGAGCTTTTGTGTCGTTGTAGGAGGGTGTTGGTCAAGTGTCTAGTGCCGGGCCTCGCGTCCAAAAACGCCCACATGGGTATGATTATTCCTCAAGTAGAGGTAAGAAGGAGAATAAACACAGGCGTGACAAAACCAACAGATAATAAATCATTATTTGTTTTACATAAGTCAAGCGCAGAATGTCAGTATTGTTCTTATATTTCCTTCTCTATCCGTGCATTCTGTATACAAGGGGTGTGTTTGTCTCAGTCTTAGTGTTCCTTACAGCGACCCTTTCTCTGCTCTTAGTTGCACCTTTTGAATGAGACTGCAGAACTTAATGGCTATTGTTATAACCGTGCCCTATCGCACACAAACACACCCTCATATACCCGAGTTGCAAAACACTCCCTTTGCCCTCCTAAAACCAGAGCAGTTTACCTCCAGCGCTCTCTTTTTGACTATGATACAGTAGAGAGCCAATATGTAAAGGTGCAGCCAGCTAACCTGAGGGCAGGATCTAATAATGGGAGCTGATAAACTAACAAAAGAAGATTGATGGGACTTGCCAGCTTGTGCTGAAGGCCTCTCCTGATTGTTCTATACAGCCCTGACTCTCCCGGTAGGGCAGGAGGAAGCAAAATCTGTAGATTCAGAAGTCTTAATGTGCTTTATTGTCAGTGTTTGGCAGAGAAAGGAGGAATAAATGAGGGAGAACGCAGTTGTTGCCATTACCGGATTGTATATGTGTTTATTTGCATCTCTTAGTTTACAAAATTGCACCCTTGCTGTTAACAGATGGATTTCACCCACTACAGACGGATGTATAATCCTCCACTCCACCTCTGCATCTCGAGAGCACTGGCAGACTTGTTCAGCTGCAATTAACTCTGCAGTTAATTAGCATGTTGCTAAGTCCGTCCTCGTATTGTCTGCGTGGAGTGGCCAAACAAAGGGAGAAGAGTCTTCACAGTCGTCATTTGTCAGCTGACATGAAATAAAAACCAAACACAGAAGCTCCAACTGAACTTCTCTGTGTCAGAGCGATGATGAATTCTCGCGTCGTCGAGTTTGTTGCCTTCGAATCAAATTGATTATTCCATCATGACACACAGAGACTGGGCGGCTTAGTAAAGCTTAAAGGTACCTGTAAGGCTGAGATACCATCACTGTGTCTAATTACATTATCGATCTATTTGTGCGTGTCCCTGTGTTGGTATCTTTCGCAGATATTGCGTGAGTAAGATTGCAGCAGAAGGGGCGCTCGGCTCATGTTGAGCTTCTTATTTCAGCTTACATTTTCAGACAGTGAGCCTGCGGGGTGAGGGAAAATAAAGACAGTCTGAATATTGCTAAAGATTGGTAGAAATAAAAAAGCAGTGGAGTCGGGATATAAAGGATGGGACTGCGAAGAAGATTGTGTTACTCTCAAATGAAATATCATCACTCTGACAGTCTCGGTCACGCTTTATATGAAGGTCGTTGAAGTAAGCGTTAGTAACGAGGTAGTAGGGCTTTTATAAGGCCTCATAAGATGCTTATTGACATAACTTATACTATTAAAGGACCAACAAAACTTTTAAGACTGCTTAAGAACATTAATGAAAGCCTTATGAGTTTTTATAAATTGTTATAATAGCATTACAAACACATTTATTGGCTTTAACCAACTTACCTGTTATGTCATAGTTGTTGTAGTTTTTTCATTGCTTCATTAAGATTAATGCATATTTTATGTTGAATTTATTAGCAGTTAAATATGCTTTTTGCAGCCACGGGATCTGAAGTCAGAACAAAGCCTTATCGAGGTTAATAAATTCTTTATTATGGGCTTATCAAGGTTTTTTAAGATCGCAAGACATGCCGCAGAGGCTGAAGCCCCTACAGTAATGATTCACCTTCTCAAGTGCTTATAAATGTCTTATATTCTAACAAGAAATGTGTTTTGATGCCATCAGTATCACGCTGGTCTTATTAATGTTAATAAGCATCCCTTAAGGACCTTTAAGGGCCTTATTACATTTAAACTAGCACAGTCCTTATTTAAAAAAATAGTTTTTAAGACTCAAACGTGTAGTCATGAGGAAATCATTTTTCGCGGATTCCAAAATGAGTGAACATTTACAAAGAACAATAAAGTTTATTCATTTGAACAC
Source organism: Pagrus pagrus (assembly GCF_965226575.1). Classification (NCBI taxonomy): domain Eukaryota; kingdom Metazoa; phylum Chordata; class Actinopteri; order Spariformes; family Sparidae; genus Pagrus; species Pagrus pagrus. The sequence goes on from NC_140199.1 coordinate 19,644,739, forward strand.
TGAATATGTTGTCTTTATAGGTCAAAAAGGATTTGCTAATGATTGCATTGTGTTTTTATCTACATTCTGCGCCGCTGCCCAACTTTTTTGGGAATCTTTGTTGTACATCATCCTCATCTCTCAGCCCGTTTCTGTGATCGATCAGCAAACCGGTATGGAGAAGTTTAAGAAGGCAGCAGATCCCCTTTCTGGACTTTTCCTGCCAGAACAGAGTTTTAGGAATCTGTTTGAACAAACTCACTGATGCTCACACCTTAAACTCTCATTGATTGTAATCTGCCCTTAACTTATCAAAGCCAGTGTAAAAGGCATGTAAAAGTTTATGCTACTCTTATCCACCTGGATGATCGACTTAATCCTCCTTACTTTAACACTTACAGTAGATATCGTCAACCTTTAATGTTGAGTAGGGGCGGGGGAAAATTCATTCAGGTAAGAACTGTGATTTTTTAAAAAACGTTTAGGATGGATGATGAAATGAAGATTTACATTCCAGCCACACGTACCCCATTGTATTCAAGATTGAAGATCAATTTAATTATCATTAATCAATAAAATATTGTGTGTTGTTATAATGGAGCCCCATGTTGCAGCAGGACGACCTGTATGCGGTCGAGTGTGAGTCGATGCCACGTGGAGTTGACGCTTTAATCAGAAACTGATGCTGGAAGAATGCAACAAATATCCTGCAGATGTTCAGAAATTCACATTCTTGAGATAAAACTGCACCTCTCAAAAAACATCTTGTAAAACGCTATTAACTACAACATCAACATTATCAGTATTGTTGTATCAGCCCGTGTTAATTTGCCTGAAGGATGCACTGTTTCCGAGGAATATCAAAAGCTGGATTGTGGTTGTTAAGACAGTTATTAGGTAAAATTAATGTTCTGTCATCAATATGCAGTAATAATATTCTTGGCTGGTGAACAAAATGAGCAATTAATTCACAAATAGCTCCGTAGCAATTTTATAGTTGTACCTCTGTAATCCGAGGTGTGTTACATAACATTATCAGCATTTCCAGCTGGGCTTAGTCACTCTCCTACTCACTCACTATACCTACTGACTCAGGTTTGCAAAAGTTGGCAATTAAACGTGATTGTCATTTCAATATAATATTCAAACTGTCCCAACTAATTCCAGTCTACTATTACATGTTTATTTATGTTTTAGCTTCTTGTTTTCTCCTCTTCTTTACCCTCCTCTCTTGTTTTCTGTCGTCTTTATATCATTACAAAGGGCACATGCCACTCACAGCTGCTTTTATTGATCAGTTTTCTTCTCTTGGCCACAGTCTGTCGGATTAAAGGCCTTGTTATATTGTGAGAGGACGAGCTTCCTTCCCAATAATCCCTGTGGAGTAAATGTGCCACCCAGACACAGAGCAGCTGTGTGCCGTAGCAGAAATCTGAACACGAATAACTTTCCTTTAGTGTGTTTTGACCTAAGTTGTAAATGTTCTAATAAGCTTATCGCATATTTGTGGGGGGCTCCGCCTTACCCGCATTACTGCTTTAACCGCATTATGACTGCAAGATTATTTATACGTGTGTAAATGTGGACGCTGTTGACGTCTGCAAAACGATGAGTCAGCAGAGAAGCCTTGGCCTTTTGAAATTTGAAAAGATGACATTTAAAGCTGATGTTTGGGATGGAAGAAAATATTGTCTGGATAGTGTCACAACATTTCATCTGTGACTGAAGATTCAAAATACAACAAACCAAAAAAATAACCCCCAAAATGAAAACACCAAGGGAAATGGTCCAGAAGTTTTACAGGTCCAGAAATATTGAGGTAAGTAGGTGGTAATTACCATCATTTGAAGTTCCTTACCACTAAATTACCACAATAATTACTTTAAAATGTATTGACAATTATCCCAATATTAATTAGAAATAATTATTTGATATTTTTCAACAAGCCGTTCATAAATAAATGGTAATTTCTTTGATACATTTCCAGACACTTCAACCATCAACGATCAGGCTCTCCTCTTCCTCTGTCAGACACTCTCACACACACATGCACAGAGTTCCTATTCGCAGGTATTTAAAGGATTGTAAATATAAACCTTTTTCCCTTTTATTTTCAAATGTGTTGGAAATAAAAAAAAGTCTCAAAATATAAATAAAGTGACATTTAACTTGAGTTAATACATGAGTTAATATACGGTATACCATCTGCTTCCTTTTTACAACAGCACATGCTTGCCCAGTGTACGTGAATGGCCATGAGATATGCATTTTCAGGTTGTGTTATTATGGACGCTTGCCTGGTCAGAGATATATTATTTCTAAAACCCTGCTTACGAAATAACTGTGTACGTGTTGACAAGGCCTTACTGACCTGCAAGTAAGACAAAAACTAGCAGGAAATAAAAAATGGCATGATCAGCAGAAGTTGAGCAGAAACCAGTTGGAAGTTACGTATTAACGATTTACTGGAAAATAGCTGAATATTGTAATAAATAATATTGGGGTAATTTTCAACATTTTTGAGGTGATTATTGATGTGATTTCAAGAACATTTCAAATGTTACTTGGTAATTACCACCTGCTCTGTATGAAATTGGTGGACCTGTAAAATTAAGTTTTCATTATGTGTTTCAAGGTGTATTTTGGTGCCATCAAAGGACTTTTTTCATTCCACTTAACGCCACCGCTGTATGGCAGCTTGACAAGTGACAGCATGAGGCGCTCAGGCACAGTGATCGCAGTCAAGCTGTTAACTAATTTGTAGTAACAGTAGCCCTCGGAGATTAACTTAACACACATATTACCAACATCTGTTACAAAAGAGGACCATGTTTAGCTTGAAGGTGCCTGAATCACTTAAATTATCTTGGAACCATCCATGGGAAGCGAGCGGCGCTGCAGCAGGTAGTCCGCTCTGGGAGGCAACGTGATGGGGTGCCCTTGCATGAGCTCATTCGCCAACAACTGAGCTGGAATCCTGCGGTGAGGAAGAGAAGGAAACGAGAGGGAACAATAGCAGCGGGGGGTCGAAAGAAAGAGGAAGCCCTAGGGAAAGATGGAGAACTAAAATCGCATTCAAACTGGGAGTAATCGAGGAGGAAGGGCGGCACAATGAGCAGCATTCTGATGATGAGGATTAAGATAGGGTGATTAAGAGCACGAGGACGGAGAGATACAGAGACAGAGCTTTTGTCTGAGTATTAGAGAGGCTGCCTAGCTCGCTTTCATTTAAGGTCATGATGTCATTTTGGGGGAGATGAAAGGGCAGAGATGGGAGGAAGAGCTGGAGGCGAGATGGGAGGATTGGGACAATCTTGAACAAAGTCTTTAGCGATGCAGTCTGATCCAGCATTGATATTAGCTGACTTTAGTCGACACTGTTCAGTATCATCTGTCTCTGCTCCTTCTCAGTGTGTGGTCTCTGCGAGTAAGGCTGGGGTGTTTTGTTATGACTCGTGGAAACGGGACCGTCACATCACTCTCAGACAGGAGGAGATGAGATGCCGCCCAGGACCCTTTGAGGTCCGAAAGGCGGGGCGGTTTGCTTATTTAACCGCTGCGACTTCCATTCCCCCGACCCTGCAGGTGGGCACGGTGACGGACAGTTCAGACTGTGGCCCACTTTCTGCAAACTGCCCAAAGTCTGTGTGTGTGTGTGTGTGTGTGTGTGTGAGCGCGCTGTTCCCCACCAAGCCCCACTGCACAGTACCTGTGAATATTTGATGCTTGTTGTGAAAGGCCTGGAGGGAAGCTGTTGTCGTTATTAACAATCAGACAAATAGGACCCAACAGGAAAAAGACTCGCTGTCTTTTGGAGATTACAGTCTGCATGAAAATCACTCTCTGAACCATCTTTCACTTTCATTATTCTAACACCGACATGATTTAACATTCAGTATGGCTGTGGTGAAGACGGATGTGACTTGTGCTGACTCAGGAGTAATGCCTTAGCTACACCAGAAAGTGGCAAAGCAGCGATCGTCCCTGTGTGCTCGTGAATAGGTGATGGGTGGTGCTAGAAGCTCGGTGCCAATGGGCTAGTCAGTAGACAGTAACATATATCCCGGCCAGTAATGTTGTTTTATGCTGCTTTTCAAAAAAACCATTGGGAACCGTTGCAGCAGTGGTAAATGAATGGCTGATGCAGCTAGTAAGCAATGCTAGCTTGTTTTGGACTCTGCAGCGCTCAGTGCTCTCAAAGGTCAGGTTTGTTTGAGGTCTGAGTCGTTGATTTAAGTTTGTTTACCAAAGTTTAATGTGACGCAAAAGATTTGCACAGATTTTCATTCCTACCTGGGACAATCCAAGAGAACTGATTGCACCATTTCCTTGCTTTGGGTTAGCAATGCCACACTACGTTCTATCTAATAATGTGTGTTGTTCATAGAGATATTTCTTAATTTAAGTCATTTTTTGACTTTTTTTTATATTGATATTTTTGAACATGTCCTAATTGAATTTGTCTTAGACTCTGTTTATGCTGCAGAGATACATTCCTCCTAAATAAATTGGACTTTTGTATGTAGCTATGTCAGAATATCACATTGTGGTCTTAAGGCACTCTACTCTTAAAGCTAGGGAAATGTGTTACCTCTACTAGTGCTGTACGATAAAAATCTGTCAATATTGATTTAATGCTGCTGTGGGAGAACATTCATTCTGCTGCACACTTGGCTCAAGATGTGAAACATTTCTGCCCTGTCCACTCCTTTATTTAAACTAGCAACCACAGTGAGGGGAAACTTTTGTGATTCATTCACATAAAAGAGGCACTGATGTAAAACAGTGACTGACCACCACAGAAACCAGTGTTCAGGCAGATAGTGTTATCCTCCTTCTACACTATGGTTCTCCACTGAAACTCCTAAATGCCTAGCAGCGGGTTGAGCAGTGAAAGTGCTGTGGTCCTCGGTGAAAATTGGCACCGGCAACGCTGGGACTTGTTTTGCATACATCCTGGGAAAAAAAGCCAACCAATCCAAATCATGTTTGTCTGTCACGCTGACTTAAAGCAGAAAATTGCCATCATACTTAGAAAAAACTGAGGCCATAAATCAAAGCTCCTGCTACTATAAATGTCCACACGAGGAGAGCTGTGTGTTCCTGTGCTCAGTATGAGTCAGTCGTTGTGCTGCAGCTCCCCTCGGCTCCTTCAGCAGTGTCTGGTCTGCTCTGTGTCTGAGTGGCATTCATTAGCCCAGTTTCAGCTCTGGCATTTCTTCATGCCATATGTCCATGTGGACCGCAGCAGAGTGAAACTCCGACAGACCCGCCAACGCAGCGCAGAGGGCAGAAAGTTACAATTCTGTGGATTCAGTTTTCCAGATTTTTTACTGGTCCTCTCCATGGACCAGCCACTAGTGAGGCCAGACAGCTAATGTTGCAGATTAATAGTTGAACATGGAGCTCGCTGGGGTCGAGCATTGATATTCGGTCTAATTTTAACTCTGCTTTCACAGACTTTGTATGTTTTTACAGTCCAAGTTGTGTTCAAGGCATCAAGGCCCTTAGGAAAGAAACTTGTGCTGTCAAAGTTCCTCAAAAGCCGCATTCCCAGGCCTGCATCTCCATAAATAACAGCTGCTGCCATGAATGTCACCTCACATGCTCTCAGAGAGCAAAGATGCAAGCATCCAGGGTCAGGTTCTGCATCAGGGGAATATTAGTCCAAGAGCTGGCTGCTTTTTGACCATTTATGGTGGCAGCTGTCATTTTGACCGAGGACATGCAGGTTATCACAACCACCCCAGATTCTCTTCTGGTTCTCAGTGTGCAGGGAGAGAATGGATTTGGTTTGGTTAGGTTTAGGCACAAAAACCACTCAGTTATGGTTAGGAAAACATATTTTGGCTTAGAATACCTCTTTAGGTCACCCCAAACACAGCTGGAGATGTCCATAGGTCTCCTTACAAACACCCGGTTTTGTTACCACACATACGGCTGGAATTTTTAACCGTGAAACCGTGATATGACAAAAATTTGAATGCTTCTGTGGTTTGCAGAAACATCAACTGCTAACATTTTACCCTTCTCTTCTGTCCATCCTGAAGTCTGACCGACTGCTAACAGTCTTGGTGCCACCACTGTTCTGTCTACTTAGAGAAAATTGCTCACTACAAAGTTTAGAGGACACCCCCCCCCCCGCCACCTGCCTGCCTTGAAATTTTAATTTGACATTTAACAGCATGTTTTTGTCTCAGCTGACATTTAATTAGTAAGTCCTTCAACTGAACAAGACCAGTGAAAAGCTTTGTTCCTCTTTCTTCTACCTTTACAAATACTTTTAGCCTAACTAGAAGGTGACTGCTATTTGTGTAACTCTCAAAGTAATGGCCACATTCACCCATTCATGAACACATTTATGCACTGATGGCGGAGGCTGCCATGCAAGGAGCTGACCTGCTTATCAGGAGCGATACAGCGCCTCCTAACCTAACACTCACATGGGATAGCCATCGATAGCAATCTGGAGGTTAGTATCTTGCCCAAGGGCACTTGATCATGCAGCCAGAGCCAGGGATCAAACTCCTGACCCTCCTATAAGTGGAGGACCAGCTCTACCACAGAAAGGATGTACTCAAATTTAGGGCTGTTCCAATCAATCAGTCAATCAGTCTATTGATTGCTGAAGGGGACGGGAGGGGGTCACGAATAAGCATCCACTTAGAAATCATTGAAAAAAGACGCTCCTCATAACTTCAGAACTTGCCTGGGAAATGATCACATTTTAAAGTTTTCTTTTGTATCAAAGTAATCCAGTGATGTCTGTCTGTACATCTGTGGGTAATTTGCAAACAGGAGCTGTTAATACATAATTCGGCATACTTTTAATGTTGCCAATTTAGCAAAATGTAAAAAAAATAAATAATAATATACAGGCTTAAAAATGATCCAGCCCAGGGAGTAACCCACTGAATCCCTGCAACATAATAGGCCGACATACATGATGTACTGGCTAACACAGAAGGACTGGTGCCAAGAGCATTCAGCTAATGGGGATCCTTTTAAATGAATAAATAAATAATACATCCCCAAAGGCATTATGGGAACTATAGTTCCAACACTTCAATTCCTGATCCAAATTTCCCAGAGGCCAAATTGACATCTTCAAATTGCTTGTTTTGTTTGACCAGCAGCAAAAAAAACAAAACAATGATGAGCAACTTTAAGCAATAATCAACAACCTTTCCCAAAAAATGTTCTCTTGATTGATGCATCAATTAATTGAGTAATGGAATCTACCGCTTTATGTACCTGGATTGAGACCTCAACAGCAAGATGTTGAAAGTTGTTTTGCAAACAGCATAAATATGATAATGAACCATGATTAGATGAGCTACGAGGTACAAACTTTGTATATCTGGCTCTTTGCCGTAACATAACTCCGGGGGTCAGATTATGAAAGCGAGGCAAGAGATGAAGCAGTAGAGGGAAAAGTGGAGCATCTGGCACCCTTCAGCATCACAGATGAGAGATAAATTGGTGATGACCTAGTACTAATGCGTGTGCTCGGAACATGATATTTTATTCAATGTGGGTTTTAATAAAAGCGATCATGAACTTTGGGTCCTGGAGGGGACGTTTTTGCCTCATGAATCTTTCGTAAACTTATTGTTGTGCCTATTTAATGCGCCAGTTGTGTCTCGCACCTAGAAATCCATGCCGTGTGACAGACTGTCCCGAGGACAAACCTTTGAATAAACCTCGATAGAATATCGCTGTTTTTCTGTTCGCCTAAAGCAGCTTCAGCGGGAACGAGTGGTGCAGTCGGTGGTCACAGAGGACCACTGCGCTGTCGTGGAGAGAACGAATGGGAGGCACTTTAATTCCTAATTCTAGTGTTTTATCTTCCACTATATTTAATGACTCTACAAACAATGGTGAATGTTGGTGCAAAATGTAGCTCTGCTCTCACAGTGGTGTTTGCAAAGAGGATGACTATAATGGTGGGAACGGGGAAGTAGAGATGAATAGAGGGCTTCTCGGTGCACTAGTGTTGGTGGGAAGTGAAAGATAAAAAGAGGACGATAACGAGTGAACAGTGCCTATTCAGCAGCATTGATCGGTGTGTGATGTGAGCTGCAGCCCTCCACATTTTCACAGTCTTGAGGTTTAATCAGGGATATAGGATCACCAGTCGGATCAGGGCTCGCGTGGCGTGCATGTGCACGGCTGGATTTGCGCGCCTTCCTCAGACGCATGTCCGTGAATGTCAGCAGGGTCTCAATTACTTTGAAGCCACGGGAAGTGGAAAAAGAGAGGGAGGATGAAATAACAAAAGGAGAGCAAAGAGGAGTTCCTTCGTCTGCTGCAGGTGAGGGGCCGAGTGTTGCGTGACCTGCACTGAAATTAACACTGACACAAGCAGCTAGTGCCATCTGGTGTAGGAGCAATCAAAGAGGGTCTGAGCACATGCACACACATATGCAGACGCACTGTATATATATGCATTATGCATGCAAACACCATTTCAGTTTCTGCGCCGCTCTGATCTCAAAAGTGACCCGAGGAAGTTGGAAAACGCAGACGCCGCCCCTCAGCCTTGATTGAATCTTTCGAGGAGCGGAGCTGTGTTGAGCACAATGGCTGAGCGGGTCTTCTAAGCTCAGGCGTGAAAGCCTGCACCGCTCTTCAATAATGCATCAGTTTCCAGTGTTGTTGGTCCCAGGGAGGGGGTGGAGGCTTGGTGTCAGGCTTGGCGAGGGTTTGAGGGTCCAACTGGCCCTTCTGAAGCAAGCCCACGTGACTAGAGACAGATTCATCCCCCATCTGAGATCTTATCCCGTGGATTAAGCAAGTCATGAGTTGGCATTAATTAATCAAAGACGGTCCGGAGCCTGAAAGCCAATTTATTGAAATGGAATGAAGGATTACGCTGGAATTATTTATATCTTGCTGTAACTGGCGTGGAGGTTTTGATGTCTGAAATAAGCTAATCAGGGGGGAAGGTTGTTTTCACTATCAACTGCATTGCAGTGGAGAGGTCAGATTGGCACAGGCTTCCGTGGGGCGCGCTGTGCTTTGTCACGGCTTCCCTCCCAAAGTGTGAGCGCGGAGATTACTTAATACTGTGGCGTTCAAGAATACGACTGCAGATTTCATATCTGTTAATGGCTTTTACCAGACGAGGAACACAACCCAGAGAAAAGGCAGCGTTTTCCTTTCGTTACATAAGCTCGTCGGCGCTGAGGCGGAAAAAAAACGACAGTGATTACAGTCACACTGTACTCAAATCTACTTTCTTCTGTAGCAACTGCTGAGTGCCCCTCTTATCTAGGTGTGTGCGTGCTTTTGTCTGTATTTCTGAGGGGATGGAGAATGTGTGTGTGTGCATGCAGGGGATGTTGTGTGGTTGTGAGCGGGAGCAGCTGTGCCTTTCCTCTAGTTAACCCCACAGTGGGGAGGTGTGGGCTGCAAGGAGCTGAGTGGGCAGGACCTCGCCCTCCAGAGCAGAACAGAGAGAGGAAGTGAGGTAAAGCACAGCGATAGACACATCAGGCTGACTGCACCACAGCAATATGACCTTTAAATATCAGCTGTATGACTTATAAGACGGAGGCAGCTGTGTTTTTGTCTGTTTTAATACCTTTTCACTCAGTGTGAAGGGATTTTCGGAAATATATTGCATGTAGTGTATTAATCAGTGACCTAGTCAGTTGAAAATGAATGAATAACAATTTGATTATTCTTTTCTTCATTTTGCATTAAGCACATTTACAAAACAAGATGGAATACATGTAGAAAGTTGAGATAATATATGATGCTAGAGCACAAGTGGAGCATCGAACAATAGATGTACCATTATACTGAAAATCAAGAGAAACAGAAAGAGAAGCAATCAGCTTACAGACGAATCTTACAAAATAGAAAGGTAAGATAAATCCAGGACCCAAATATATAGAAATATAGACGTCGGCTTTTGAAGATATCGCCTTGGATTCTTGGGAATTCAACATTTCCTGGCATTTTAGTCAAAAAAAAAAGATCTAAGGATTACAGATCATTTCTGCATTAAAATAACTGTCAATGTTAAAACGCAGAGAAATCCATAATCATATTCAAGGTAACAGTGCATTTCTTTTGGTCGTCTCTCGCTATAACCTCCGAGAGAGAGTCAGAGAGCGAGAGGGGAAGGAAGTTGGCCAACAAGACTAGTGCAGAGTTTCCCACAGAATGGCTGTGTACTTGTGGCGTGTGTTTGCTCACTACCACCGAAGTTCTCTGCTCTTTCGTCATCAGCGGTAAGTTCTATAAGGTCGCCCAAAAGCCACAACCCGTTTTTAATGATGTAGCCGATCGAAACAACCAGGTGCACTGACATGTTTGTACAAAACGAAGGCATTAGCGTCTCTCTCTCTCTGCAGAGTGTGTGATTGACAGTAGACTGGAGGGGAAGAGCGAGGGCCCATTGTCATCAAGTTAATGAACGAATGAATACAAAAAAAAAGTACAATATTATTAAAAAATGGGTCGCTAAATAGACTTGGGCATCCGTTAATACACCTGAGTGGACCGCCCCAAGTACAATATATGTGTGGGAAACACTGCATTACGTGAATTAGACTTCAAAATATCACCTCCTCTCTGGACATTTCTGCCTGAGTCATGCAGACAGATTTTCATCAGCAGTGGTTGTTTCACAATCAGGACAACAACTCCCCCCGTGATTCCAGGCCACTTACATCTTTTGTTGTTTGTTTTGATTGAGAGATCCCTGGCAGCAGAAATTACACACCGTGCGTTTAATCGGTTATGAAAAATAATCATTAACGCCTTGCAGGGAGGCATCAGGAGTGTCCCAGCTACGATTTTCTGTGTTCATTTCTGATTAATCAAACTCAAAGCCCGTGTTTAATTGTCTAGACGGGAATCCAAACAGACACTTGAGCAAAATGTCTGAAACAAAGGGTGCTCTCATTTAATTTCACCGATTATTTCATTATTTCTTGGGGAAAATAAAATGTTTCATACATCACTGGAAATGAGAGCAACAGAGAGTTTTTAAAGCGCCACAGTCAGCAGACTCTTAATGTGCTATAAAGGGTAATAAAATTAGAAACACGAGGATACAAAGAAAACTCAGACATCTCACTGGGCTAATGAATGAGAGCCATGTCCGCACACGCTTCTTCTCCTTCTCCTTCCAGCAGATAGTATAGTAGACGCGGCGTATTTCCAATTTAATAGCTCATAAACCTCATTCGCCTACTCCAACTATCCACATGGAAATGGTCCTTAAAGTTGAGTCAGCAGGGTGTCACGGCTGATTATCGGTGATGTACTGTAAACTCCAGTCTTCTCGCTTCCAGTTATATAAGACTTTCATTTCTTTATTCTTACACATTTGACCCTCTGCCATGCTTCGATTCTCAGAGGAATAGCTGGTGCATTTGGTCTTTTTACTTCTGCATCAGCTGTCGAGTTCTTTGGGTTCACGTCTTGAATGAAGGCGGGACGCTTTCACTGCCTGGCCCAGGTCTGTCCTTCGCTCCAGACTGGATTCCTATAGATCTAAGCCAGCCTTATGCGTTACAGCGACCTCCCACTGACCCCACCTTGACCATGCGCTCCTTCTCCGGCGTTGTCTGTCATAGCGTGATGGAGCACCACACCTCTCCTTGGAACTAGCCCTCATCAAGCGACCGGGCCACTGGGAAATTGATCCAAACTCCTTTGACTGTAAATCTATCCTCGCATTACGACTTTTACCTGTAAAAAGAATTGGAAATAAAAAAAGATAGAGCATGATGTTGAAAGATGCATGTGTGCAGCGATGCTTAGTATGACTGTATTATACACTCTATTGACATGGGTGAGGTGTATATGTTCATGATTGATTTCATGAATGACTTTGTGCGACTACCCGCGTTATCTGGCCGGCAGCAGCGTCCCGGGACAGCACATTACCACATAGATGGATGCAGTCATTGTGTAGATAAATGACAGAGGTTTCCACTCCCTCAGAAGGGCACCATGAAATGGGAATTATGTCAGCGACATTATTCCTCAGTGCTGGTGTCTGTAGTGTGCATACTGTAGATGCGCTTCAGCCATGCCTGGCTCCCACTCTGTGCTGTGTGCAAGGATTTTCTGAGGGAGAAAAGATTTTAAAACTGCTGTGTCATTTTGTGTTCAGTTCCAGCCATGACAGCAAAGCCAACAGAAGCTGCAGCTGTGATTCTGAGGCTTGGAGGATTAGAGAGGTGCTCGACTGATTCGACAATAAAAACTAGAAACTTTTTGATTGGAAATAAAAATCCATGAGTCAGCTGAACTCTACGTGTTGCTAATGAGTGAAAACTAGTTAGAAGTAAGCAATAAGGTCTAGTAAAGTAAAGGTAACAGTTTAAATAGTTAGCTTAAAGTAGGCTAGTGGATACATTAGTTAGCAAATGGATAACTGTTAGAGTAGTTAGATGAAAGTAAGGAATAAGCATCTGAACTAGTTAACTAAAACTGTTGCTATAGCCGTGCTAAAAGTAGGTTAAGATAGTTTGAATAGATGCTAAAGGTAATGAATAAATAGTTGAACGTAGGTTAATGGATTTGGCTAATAGTTCAAATAGCTAAAAGTAGCCTAATGGATAAATTGAAGTTTAAAAAGTTAGCTAAAAGTAATGGATAAACAGATGTAGCTAGCTAGTAGCTGTTGATAAATAAATAGATGCTTAAGGTAATGAATAAACAGTTGAATTAGTTAGCCCTGCTAAAAGTAGCCTAGGTTAATGGAAAGAGAAATAGATGCTAAAGGTAATGCATAAAAAGTTACAATAGTTTAGTTAGCTAAAAGTAATGAATAGATAATTGAAATAGCAAATGAGAGTATCTGTTGAGGTTTTTAGCCGGGCTTAACGTGGGTTAATGGATGAGGCTAATAGCTGAATTAGCTAAAAGCCTAATGAGTAAACAGTTAGGTTGCCTAAAAGTAATTAACAGGCTAAACAGTTGAAATGTCCAGCTTCAGCCTCTCCAAGTGGTAGTCGTACATATGCAAACAGTCCATATATATGAAAACATTATTGTAGACTAACAAGATATATCCACTTATATATCTAGTGTTTATTAACACCCAGTTTACGTCCGTTCAATCAAACACATCCGGAACATGACGGGCGGTGTCAGTGGAGGGGTAATAGAGCTGATCTGTGTGGGTAAACATCTGACAAACCAGATTGGTGCCATTGATGTGCTGCCTACACGGTGGTTGTTTGTGTAGTCAAATAGAAAATTAACATGATAACAACTCTTAAAATAACCCAGTTTCTTTTGTTTTCTTTAGTTCCTTTGTTCAACACCGGCAGTAGAATCCAACCCCAAAGCAGCTCCGCTAACACTTTATGAATCTGTATGGTGAGGAGGAGGAGGAGGAGGGGGAGCCTAATACAATTTCGCCCATATCTGTACATACATAATGTGGACTGAAATGAGAACAAGAATGTCATTACGTTGCCGGAATTCGACACGGCAAAGCCAGACGGCTGCAGATATTGGAGATATTGATTGTAGGCAGGTCGTGTGAAGATTCCCCTCAGTATGAATGTTTTTTCTGGGCACGCCTTTGTGAGATTGTTACAGTCGTGCTGTTTGAGGATGATTATTCTTTATTACCGATCAATATCAAACCTCGTGGACGTGTTACGCGAGAGCAAGGGGAAGGACTCTGTATGTAGCTCGCAGCCTGGGCGGCTACTAGGAAAACCTTTTATTCTCTTCAGTGTATCAAATTCATTTCATCTCCCACAGTACACGCTGTCTGATCCCTCAGGTCCCTGCTTACTGCGCATTTACCCCACTGAGAGCCCCATTTCAAATTGAGGAGGGTTTTTTTTAATTGAAGGGAAAATGCACACGTGGTCTGATGAAATGCAGCGGAAGTTAAAGCGCAGTGCAGATGAGAATTGAGAGGAGATCAAAAACCAGCACATCAGGATTCAGCGTGAGTAAGACGGAGATGGAGGGAGGGAGATAGGGAGGAAGGGAGGGCGAAGTCGAGGGGCAACCCCCCTTTCTAGACGAGGGATTCCTTTACTGCAGTGATCAGCAGTCCCCCCCTCCTCCTCTTCATCCTCCTCCTCCTCCTCCCCCCTCCGTCCTCCCAGCAAGTCGACTGCTCCTCTCCTCCCTCCCTCTGCTTTCCCTCACACTCCCGGCTTTCTCTTTCTATCCTCCTCCCTCTGCCTTCCCCCGTTTCCCTTCATCCCTTCCTCACTCTCTCTCTCTTTCCAGCCACCATCCCCACTACACACACACACACACACACTACAACAGTCACGTTTTAGTGGGGAGGGCTTGTATGCTGCAGGGTACAGTATATGCAGCACATGGGTAGAAATGCAAGCGCACTCGTGACTCGCACCGTTTTTACTCCAGCCTTCATTTATCTCTATCGCTCCCCTGCTGCTCCTCCATTTATCCTGGCATTCTTTCCCCTCCTCTCCTGCACCCCTTCCTCTCCACCGGCTCATCCGTCCGTCTTCCCCGCCGTCCTCGATGCCCGTTTCCTTTCTTCCTCTCCCTCCCTGACATTGATTCCAAGGTTGCTGTGCTATTGACTGCTGCTACGCTGTTAAATATTTCAGGCAGCGTTTCAGTGGCTGTGCGCCGAGGGAGAGGAGGGGGGTGGACGCGCGAGGGGGGGATGGTGGGGGGGTTGGTGGTCTTCGCTCAGTCGCTCTGCAACTACCGCTGACAAACAGGCTGGCGAACAGACGGGTGGCCGCACACACACATGCACACACGTATACACACATGCCACCTGCAACGACACAGAGGTACATTCTCACGTACATGTCACTCCACAGATGGAGCCACACACACACACGCGCCAGAGCTATATTTGCATATGTGTGTGATACCGCTCTGTGGCGGGGTGCGTGGGCCGGCGCTGGTGATGTTGTGGGTTTATCGCTGTGAAATCTTTCCTCCTGGCCTCGAGCAGGCGAAGTTAATGAATGAGCCAAGCAGCAAGCTGGACGGCTCTCTGCAGACTGTGCAGTTATTCCAGACCAGCCAAAACGCCTTCCTCAGCATGTCATCTGATCAGCAGCCTAATCACTGTTTGGGCTCTGCTCGGTACCACAGGACAGTAATCAGTATTCTCACTCAGGACACACACACGAGCAAACACACATTTCACCGCGGAGTTACCGCAGTGTTCAGTCATCTTTGGCCAGATGGTGTCAAAAAAAAAGAGAGAAAGTTTTACAGTCCTGATGAGAAGATACACACACACACACACACACACACACACACCCTTGTGGTGGCGCTCAGTTTACAGTAGAGCTCACAGTGCAGGTCCTGCATCACTGCTGCAGTGGGAGCAGTTTCGTAAATGTTTCCTTGAACTTGATCCTCGCTGCTCCCCTCATTTGCAGATGTTGATTAAACAGAAGACATTAGAAGAAGTTGAGTTTTCAGGAAGTTGAGAAAGAGCGGCGGAAAAGTGATGAGTCAGCGAGGCCTCCAACTGTGGACCCTCGCTGAGCCTCTGAGTGGTGGGTAGTCAGTGTTGCAGTGCCTGCACAGCGAGAACGTTGTCTCTTTTTTTTTTACATAACACAGGCAGCAGCCGAGATCCACAGCTGGCAGCAGACTGGTTAGCACTTCATCGCTAATTAATGTCATTCTAAGCCACAGTTATCATTCGTGCTCATCTGCACTGGATGTTAATGATGAATAATCAGTCATCGATTAATCACAGAATTTAACCAATTAAAAATGTATTAAGGACAACTGGACAAAAAAGTCATTAGTGTGGTGATGTGGATTGGATTTGGTTGGGCCTGCTGTTTAATAGTGATAGACGGGAGCTCCGCAATTTAAATGACGTCTTTATTTTGTGGTATTTAGTTCATCATTCATGTAACCTGATCTGTTCTTTTAACTCCTAATGTCGCTTACTCTGATTCTGCGTCAAATGTATATCAAGTCAGAAACAAAACACATATTATTAATGATTAACCAATAATCAATCGATAAGGCAACTAAAGAAATAGCTTAAAGTTTGCATCCCTAATCTAAACATTTATCCCCTCCAAGTCGTCACTGCTGCACTTTCAGTGCTGTGACTTGTTTGGACTGACGGTCTGGAAGCCGGATCAGAACACTGCAGAGTTGTGATTGGCAATCACGTTCGCTGACTGACAGGCGGGACATTTAATCAAGAGACTGGCCGCTGTGTTTGTCAAGTTAATGCAGGGATTACAGCAAGCGTCACTGCTGGCCCGGCCCTGTCACAAGAAATATTTTCCGTTTTGCAGTGTTTGTTTTACAGGTCCAGAGTGTAGGATTACGGGGATATATGAGCAGAAATGGAATATAGTAGTATTCGAAATTATGTTTTATTGGACTTTTAACGGGCATAGACTAAGACTGTGGCAGTAAAGTTCAAACAGCTGACAGTTACTGCAAAGCTGACTGAAAGAATCA
Source organism: Pagrus pagrus (assembly GCF_965226575.1). Lineage (NCBI taxonomy): Eukaryota > Metazoa > Chordata > Actinopteri > Spariformes > Sparidae > Pagrus > Pagrus pagrus. Next base: position 19,661,146 of record NC_140199.1, read on the forward strand.
GTTTGTTCGTGCCTATATCACAGAGTCAGCCAGGTTATCTGTACTGTTGTTGAACAATAGCATAGAAATGCTATTAGAACTGCCGCCTTCTTCAAGTGCTACTATAGGTAGGCAGGTATCTACAGTGCTCGTGTTAGGGTCGGTGCTACACATCCAGAAAGCATCTGTTTGCTGTGGCAGCATGTACACATAAATGCACGGGCACGTATACACCTACTCTCCTCTGAGATATCTCCTCACTCCATAACTGCCTGTGTGGAGTCATAAAGGAGAAGTTGTGAGTGCTGTTGTGGTTCGGCTCAGCGAGGGTCACAGATTGCGCTCGTATCGTAAATCTGATATCCCCGCAGTCGTACGCAGAGCGAGTGAATCAGACTGAGGCCTGCCGGATGCTGAGCATCATGCAGTCAGCCCCGTTTGACACAATGTGCCTCCAGAAATTGAAGCGTTAATGAGCGTGTGTGGGATTCGGGACGATGTACTGTATGCACATTTTCTGTGGGCACATTAATAAGCAGAAAACTGCTCCACTCCAGGCACGAGTTGTTAAATATGAGCGCGCAGTCGGCAGAGAAGCAGAGCCTTGTTTGTGGCGCAGCAGAGGCAGATTTTCTTTGTGCGTGTGCACATAACTTAAACTTTAATCAGAAAATCTGTGTTTTTTGCCCCCTGGCGTTCTCTCTTGCTTGATTTCCGATGTCTCATCCTCACCCCCCGATCGCATTGTGCAAGTGTGAGGAGATCTGACAGCCCGTCTCATGCCTTTAAAAGGCTCGATCGCTGCTCTCCAGAAAACGTGACGAGCTCTGTAATTCGAAACAAATGCAGCGCATATGGACGCTCCTACTTGAACAGCATACAGTAGAAGAAAAGAAAAAAAAAAACACACACACACAAGGGTTTCCCCAAGCTCTGCTGCTCTGTTCATCTTCCTCCCCTCCTCCCTCTCTCCCTCCAGTCCGTGACACAAGTGGAGAATTCGTGCTCAACCACACTGTTGTTATTCAGGCTGCATTTGGCTGCCTCCTTTCTGTGTCTCCCTCTGTGGTGTTTCCCTTTAAGTTGTGGTGGTTGTTCCTGGTTACTGGTGTGTTTCGGATGCGAGAGGCTGTGAGTGTGTGTGTTTCTATGTGTCATCCCGTTGTAGAATATTTCCATGACTGGGACTGGTCTGTTAACATGCGCTTCTTGGGTGTGGCTCGAGTCTGCATGTGGGAACATTGCGAGAAACTGGAACAAGGGGAAGCCATTTTGTAACATGATACTCAGTCATTCTCGCAAATAAACAGATAGAGAGGAATAAATGGAACAGATCAGCTGAGGGGTCACACAATAATAACCATGCTGCTGCCCTTTTCTCTTCCTGTCTGCAGGTTTGGAGGGGCGCCCCCTCATGGCATGGCCAGAGACTGTTGTGTTCCTCCGCTGCTTCAGATGGTAAGTCCTCACCTCCTCTCACTTCATTCACTTTTTTTAAGGCCATGCGGGCTGTATCAGGGGGTTTCCCCCCTTTCTAAAGAAAAAGCACAGATCCAGCCTCTGCTCCTCGTCCGAGACAAATGAGCTCTGCCCCTGTAGAAATCGTGCATTGATCAGACAGCGGAGGCTCATTTGGAGTTAACAGCCAGTAGTCATTAATATGGAATCTGTCTCGGGGTAGCATCTGCTCGTCTGTGCGAGAGGCGGGAGAGGCGGGAGAGCTGGAGAGCGTGAACAGGGGGAGGAAGAGGGAGGTGGGAGTTGGGGAGGGGGGCTGCGAGGGGAAGGCAGCAGCATTGCAGAACATGCTGATTTGATTTTAAAGTGGGCATTAATATCTGTAGGGTTGGAGCAGAGATAGGCACATGATCCTGTGATGACAGGACAGCGGAGGACGACGGGAACAGGTGCAGGAAGAGAACAGCTCACGTACTCGGGGCAAGGTTTCACATTATCAACATAATGAAGCAGTGGGTATGAAATAAAAATGTCTGCACCTCTGCGTCTTTGAACACAGTCAAGTCGCTCTTGAATCCGAGCCCAGGCAGGCCGGCGCAGCCTGCACCAGCCCTCACTTCTTGGTGCGAGCCCAAGCAGAGATCTGCTGATTCACTGCAGTGGTCCCGAGCAGGAGGCACAGCAGGTTGTTGGGTGCAGCAACAAGGCAGCTCGGATCACCTCTGCTGTGGGCTCACAGCCCTCTGCGTTGATTCATGGCTCTGCCATCAGAGGCCACTCAGCATGATAATAGTGTAAGCTGTGCGGGCTCATTATAAGCAGAGTTTGGTTATGGACCAGTAGAGCCCGGTTACAGACCGCTATTAGTATGCAAGAAAAACAAAGTGTCACTGAGCAGAACAGGGCTCAGCTGTTTGGGACAAAAAACCCTCTTTTGGAAGCACTTTAAAAATGCAGAGACACACTAACTAAATCAGCATGAACTGCAGAATAGTCCTGGAGTGTGTATATTAGTCCAAGGTGGACTGATCCCTTCAGTTTCTCTTGCTTGAAAAGAAAACCTAGCAGGGAATGAAGAAATTTCAACATGAACCGCAAGGTCTTTTTTGATTGTCAGTCCCGGCACACGAGCATCATTTAGAGGTCTTTTAGCCTTTCTGTGGGAATCAGAGATATCAATAGTTGGCATCTTCGAAAAAACAGCACGTCTCTGTGAGTGAAAGCTTTTCAATATTTTACTCTATCGATCTTCAGGAGCTGACAGTGGAAAGAATGCTTATTTTTGGCAAAACAGAGTATTTTCTGTGTCTGCATGGGTAAGCCCGGACGTGTTTTCTTCTCAAATGAGATTTATATATGTGTTGAGCACAGGTTACACAGTGGAGGTGCACAATCAGAATCCAAGTAGGAATTACAAACAACTCTTGAATAAGTAGCTGTTTCAACTTGCCTTGTTGTAGAGATATTACATGCGGTTACAGCAGTGAGATCCTTCAAATTAGGGCTGCACAACATAGTTTTAAAGTAGTATAATGCTATTAACTTGATGAATATTACAATTGATTAGTGAGAAAGATCGTTTTTGAATCACAATTTTCATTTTCACTGAAAAAAATCACGATGATGTGACATTTCTTGGGGTGTATACCAAACAAACATGTTCTCTTACATCTGGAGAAAAAGATGTGTTCCAGTGCATCTCTGCAGCAGCACACTCCTTCATTATAATGCTGTTTGTCACACATTTTACCTAATTATCAAATAGATTGCAGCCTCTGCGATTTGGCCCTCTCGCGATTTCAATAATATTTAGATTCATCGTACAGCCCCACTTTAAATTATCACAAGTTAAAGGCATTGTTCCCAGTAAACTGTTTTGCTTACCAAATCCTGTTGAAGCACCAAGAAGGTTTCCATCAGTGCCAAGAACAATTTGCATCGCTTGAAGCTCTTCACTATGAAGTAGAGCTGAACAATATATTGTTTTAGCATCCATGTCGCAATGCGCTACAGTCACATCAGAGGATGTGCAGATTTCCATGACTGGCCTACAAAAGGTCTGTCTGGTATTACATCATTTAGTCAAATGTGAGGGTTCTTGGATACATGGGAATCCCTTGCTTGTGAGTGACGTGCAGATTGTGCAAACACAGCGAACCACCGCTCACAATCATTCTTAATGAACAGCCGATCAAAGCAGGACTTACTTTGATAAAATGCACTCGCCTACAAAATCACCCTCAGTATTCCAGATTGATTTATTATTTCCAAATAGAGCTATTCAAGTTATCTGGTTAAAAAAATCCTGGTTAAGCGGTCAAGTGTCGCAATATATCTTACAGAAAACCAAAATATAGAAGTGTCAGTTTTGTGCAATATCGTGCAGCCCCATTATGAAGGCTTTGGTTTCCAGTTGCGTTATTGTTTCCTGGACCGCTGCGGCTCTTTAATATTTTAGACTGCCGGCTTTGTTGGTGAACTCCAACAACAGGTGGAGCTGCTGTTGTACTGCCCCCTGCTGGGTGTCAAACTGCACTCCTCTGTGTTGTCAATCAAAATAATGCTTCATTTTCTACTAAAAGTGAGCTTAAAGTGAGCGTAACACCGTCGGGATGTCAGATGTCGTTTGTGTTATAGTTAAGTTAGAAACATTAAAGTTCCAGACGGACGGTTGATATTTCAGCATGAGTAAGTTATTTGCTTTGCTGTAAAAGTTCAGAAGCTGGTGATCCTGAAGACGCCACGATGCTCGACAAAACAAGCAGTTGACCGCTCCTGATTAGATTGATTCAAGAGGGAGCAGACTACACGAAAGCTCATTTCCATGGTTCAGTGAAGACCTTAGGGTGTCATTCTGCATTTTCAGCTTGTGTGATATTTGTCTGCCTGTCGTTTTCTCCCCTCTCGCAGAGGTGACAGTGGTGTATCAGAACGGGCTGCCGGTGATCTCAGTCAGTTTGCCGTCCAGGCGAGAGCGCTGTCAGTTCACCCTCAAGCCTCTCAGCGACTGTGTGGGAGTCTTCCTGCAACAGCTCCAGGCAGAGGACAGAGGCATTGACCGGGTAGCCATCTACTCCACGGGTACGTTCGCAAGCACAAGAGTTCTGCACACACATCACCGCCACTGTATCCATTTAGCCTGGCAGGTTATACATATGCAGGTCCTCGCCTGCTTTCAAGTGTTCTTGTGTTTTGATGCCGTTAAGTGTTCCCGTAGCTGTGGATTTACATCCGAATATAATACCACTGCACCATGAAATGATTTTTCAGCCCTCTCTCTGTACAGAGGGTTCATTATACTGGAACAACTGGCACTTGTAATCTTACTCTGAGTGTGTAAGTGCATCTGGTTTTTACCTCTCGTGAAAACCAGACGGCAACATGCCTGATTATGAAGGGATGTCAAGGGTGTTTGAAGTGGCTACCGATCGCTCTGACCACCTCCCCTCCAATTTGTCTCCCCTCTCCAGATGGAGCCAGGGTCGCCTCCTCCACAGGCATAGACATCCTGCTGCTGGATGACTTCAAGCTCGTCATTAACGACACCACACACCTCGTGCGGCCACCGAGGAGAGGTGAGGACGGGCAGAGAGAAGGCAGAGCCCTGTGCTGTTTGCTCTCAGTAATATCCTCGCGGTTCCCTACCAATAAGAGGAAGAGGTGGTTTTATTGCCAACAAGTGGCTGGTATTAAAGCCTTGTCTTTGTGTGTTTGTTTGCCTTTCGTCTTCATGTTTGTGCTTCAGAGCTGCTGCCCCACGAGGAGGCAGAAAGGCTGAATGACGTCAAGTTTCTGGTGCAGCAGCTCTACACCACCCTGCGCATCGAGGAGCACCAACTCGGCAAAGAACGCGAGCTGATTGGACGACTGGAGGACCTCAACTCTCAACTCCGCCCCCTGGAGAAGGTCTCACTTCCTGAACGCTTTGCATATAGTCGTTGGTGTTCACTGCTAGACACACAAACCACCTCAAGGTTTTTTACCTTGCCATCAAGAGCTGAACAGGAAATTAAACAGAATGTGACCTTGGAACGTTAAAGATAATTAGTTTCTGATACCAGGCCTTGTTTCATTCAGCCAATAAAAATGGCTGAGTAAAGTTGTTGAAGTTGTCATCCTTCAGCTTATCAGAACAAAAATTTAATTCAGAATCACAAAGATAATGAGCTGCGTAGTGTTTTATTGGACAGTGTCATTTGAAAAGTAACGAGTGATTAAAGCTGTCAGACAAATGTTACGGAGCAAAAAGTACAATATTTGCCACTGAGATCTTGCGGATTAGAGTTATAAAGTTGTACATAATGGCTGTACAATTACCTCAGATTTGTACATATTACAGTACTCACGTAAATGTAGTTAGCTACTCTCCACCACCGTGTATGAGTCAGGGCTGTTAATTTGGGAACTTGGTGAAACCAAGAATTTGTTATCTTGAAATCATTTGGGATCACAACAAATGATCCGACAACACAACAGTTAATCTCATAATAATTACATCTTAATCTGGATACAAATTGGAGTTTAAAAGAGTTATTTCAGACGCTCTCAGCTCAAATACTTTTGCACTACTTCCTCGCGAGGTATTTGCTGACTGTCTGCTTTCTTCCGTGTAGGTGAGGGAGGAGCTGAGTAAGAAGGCAGAGCGACGCACCACCTTGGCGATGTGGGGCGGCATGGCGTACATGGCGACCCAGTTTGGCATCCTGGCCAGGCTCACCTGGTGGGAGTACTCCTGGGATATCATGGAGCCCGTCACCTACTTTATCACTTACGGCACAGCCATGGGCGTATACGCCTACTTTTTGCTCACACGCCAGGTAAGACACAACCAAACACAACAAATACACAAACATAAAGTAATGTCTGAAGAAATGGTGTTCAGAGTTTAAACTGAGTCTTGAATGTTTCACAACAAAGACAGTATACGTCTAATCCAGTGGGTATAAAGGAATACTGCAAACTTTTTTGTTTTGCAATTGCATTGAACTGTTGAGATGTGATGATAAAGGCTTTCGAGGGTCTGTAAACTGATTGTTTTAGGTACCTTGAACTTTCTGTGACTGAGGCTTCTTAAATGTGTGTTTATATTCTTGTTATTCATGTCTTATCTTGTAGTTTCCAATTGTTGGCTGTCGAAATATGCAATCTGAAGATGTTACTTTGGACTCAAGGAAGTTGTGATTTTCACAGTTTTCTGTCGTTTTTTTTGGACCAAACGATTCGATGATTCATCGATTTGGTGTTTCTTTGTGCCAAGCAATGTGATTTCTTTATTTTTTATTATTGAAGCAAAATATCCGTTTTCCATTAACAAATACACAAAAGAAAGAGAGAACGGGAATACAAAGACCCTCATCACCTCCCTTCCACAGCCTTGGTATATGGTAGAAAATTCTCCCTTGCTCACAACAAAATAATAGAAGGTATAAGGTCCCAGTGTATGTAAATCAAGTATTCATTGTAACGTTAAGGAGACACTGAGAGCACTGAGGGACAGGTTTTATTCTAACTTACTTGTCATGGAGGTTTAATGATGGCAGTAAGGCCAGCAAGGAGCCCTGTATTTTTTACACGGAACGAGATCTATTCAGGTGATTGTAGGATGTCAACGACGTTCTGATTCCCAGTTTCGTAGGAGAAACTTTTTGCCATGTTTGGCTACGAGTACAACATCGCTGATTCTCTTCAACATTATACAGAAACTCTATAGAACATTACAGTAGACTCCTTTACCCTGGATTTGCAGCTCCCTCTGCACTAAATTGTAAAACTTGTAGCTATTTAAAAGGCTTATCTTGTGACACTGTTGCCCTACAGACTTGAATCCAGTATTTATAAATTACCACCAGGTTTTAACTCCAAGGGCATGGAGTCCATTTGAAGTTGGATTTCTCACTAGTGTGATTTGGCCGAAGGACTCGGAAGCTGAACATAGAGGGTATCTGATAAACTGGCTCCTCTTACAAAGTGCTCCGTCTGTCTCTTTCCATAACCTGCAGGAGTACGTTTACCCCGATGCTAGAGACAGACAGTATCTGCTGTTCTTCCACAAGGGGGTGAAAAGGACACGCTTCGACATTGAGAAGTACAACAAGCTGAAGGAGGATATCGCTGAGGTACAGTTGCTCGGTGAAGGCTGGATGTTTTGTGATGTAAAACGAGCACAGCAGACACACTGGGGATTCACACGTTTTACTGTTCAATACTTGGATTTGTAACGGCTGTACGTAGACCTGCTTTCATCCCGTTCCCCACCCGCTTGCCTCTCTTATTTTTTTTACTCTCTCTCCTAATCCTCGTTCTCCAGGTGGAGTTGGATCTGAAGCGTCTCCGGGACCCGCTCCAGCTCCAGCTCCCAGTTCAGCAGCTCACCGACAGTAAAAATTGATGGGAAGAGCGACTCCCTCCTCTCTCAGCTCCTGCAACCCCCTCTTCCTCTCTTCCCTCCAGCCGTCCAACACCCTTCTCCCTCTCACCCTCCTACCCCAAACTATTCCCTCCCCCATCCCTCCCACACCCAATAATCCCATCCCTTTCTTGACAGTGGGAGTTAGTTTTTTCTTTTTTTTTTTCTTTTTCTTTTTCTTCTTTTCTTTTTACTTTCTTGACTGAAAACTCCAGTTGGAATTGCAAGTGAAAACCGCTAAAAAAAGATGAAGAAGGATGGTGAGAATACCGGGAACTGAAAAACTCTCACAGCCGAAGGATGGCGAGGATGATGTAAAGGACAATGATGATGATGACGATGATGGGATGACACTGGGCGCTATGGATACGCCTCAAGTCTCCTGGAGGGACAGCCTGCAAGGAACTCCTGGGGGCAAACAGGAATTATCACACCTCGAGACACTCCAGGACAGAGGACACGCAGAGGGGCAGTCACTGTTGAGTGTGTGTGTTTGTGGGACTTTCAGGGCACACTGGGACACCGACCCTGGCCACTCCAGCAGTGTAGTCCTGCTTCCTCTAGCAGTCAAACTGTCAACTCACACAACTCCTCTTGGTTGGGGGCAGGCTCCAGGGAGAGTCTCTATCCCACACGTTAAAGTTTACAAGGAAGTCTGGACTGCAGCCGCATCATCAGGAGGGACCTGCAGGGGGTCTTCCCGCGGCTGAACTCTGCTGCCTCTCCCTCCCTGGGCCACGCCTTCTCCAGGTGACGGACAGCTGTCCCTCCCCGCGTGACCTTTGTCAGGAGCCTGTCTGGACTCGCAGGATGCAGGCACGACAACGACGACGCCTCGCTTCCTCTTCCTGTTGATGTCCTGTAGCGGCCCGGTCTGTCTGCGCAAGTCTGAGAGTACTACCGACAACAACATCACTGTGTGTTCTTTTATTCCAAAAAAAATATTTTGGCACTTTTTATTTTGAAAGCCATAGTATATTTGTTATGAAAAAGAATATAAATATATATATGTATACAATCAAATAAACAGATGACCAGAGGCTAGTTTTTTTTCAGTGGGGGGAGGAACTCTCTTACAAACGTCATTTCGTTAGCATTCACACCCGCTGAAGATCTCTCGAATACGAAGGAACCCAACGCACACTTCACACACAAAGAGCAGCGGCTCCCGTGCATGGCCACCGAAGGGGAGGGGGGTTGACGGGGAAGCCGAATCAGGGCGAAATGGCTTTAATTTGATTGGAATTGATTGTTTTTGAGCAACCGAGAATATCAGCGGGGTTTATGCCATGCTTGACCTCTATAATCACCTCATGAATACAGATTGCTGCGGAAATGCTTAAGATAATGAAGGGGCTCAAATGTTTAGTGATCAAACCCACAGGCATGTAATGGCTCAATCAATCTGATGAATCTAAAAAGTACTGCTGGAGATAATGACCGTTTTCCGGAGTTCCAGTGGCCCGGCCTTTAGCTTCGCTGCATGCGACGTTCATTTCAACATCTGAAATTTTTTATAATTCTCCCTAGAATAACAAAAGGCTGCACCTCCAAACAAAAGAGACGTCATGATTCACAGGGGCTTTTCTCAGAGTTCTCTCCTCCCACTGTTGCTGTAATGCCCCCCCTGCTCCCGCGATGGCAAGGCAGGGTAGACTGCATGCTGTGGTATGCCCTCAGTAGAAAAAATTGTGAATGTGTAGGAGCATTATTGCAATTTTTGTACTTAATTGGACACTTTTCTTTGCCACATCTAGCTGAAGTCTCATCTCCCTCCTCCCTCCTCCCTCCTCCGAAGGTTGTAGAAGCCATATGTTTTTTTTAAGTTGTCCATTTTGTTTGGGATGGTCACTGAATTCAACCTTTGTTCACTTTTAGTTTCTCTGTTCAGGGTGAGGATTGGTGGCCCTTCTCTCCGGCCCAATTCATGCCTCCAAAAAAAAATAGTTTGTTTTCACTCTGAACTGCTGTCGATCACCTGAAACGACATGACGTCCCTGCACATCGCTCATCTCCTGCTTGTGTGGACGGTTGTCTGAATCCTGCTGAAGAGATCCTTGTGTTCTACTGCAGATTTTCTATTAAAATGCATGATTTTAGGTCAAATCAAAAGTTAGCCATGCAGATCTCGAGGCAGGATTTGGTCTAATCTGCTACAGTGTGTGCAGGTGTGTGTATGTATGTGTGTGTGTGTGCGTGCGTGTGTGTGTGTGTTTTGTCTCCAAGGGAAATGGTGCCTTTTGGATGATTGATGATGGTGTTAGTTAATGTAGCAATTTGATGAACAGCAGTGATTAGATCATTGAGACAGTCTCTTATTGAGATGCCACTTTCATATCAAGGAGGGTTAAATTTGAATGTTTGCAAGTGGAAACCAACGCTGCTGTGTGTCCGTGAACGTGCGTTTGTTGACGAGTGCGAGTGCGCCAGGGGCAAAGTTCAGATCACCATATTCATGACTCCTTCGCCCCTGATCCCCGCCTTGTCAATAAAGGTAGAAAAAAAAAAGAATAAAATCCGCCCACACTCCACTTCATAGCAGACATTCGCTTTAAACACATCATGACACACACACACACACACCGCACACACAAAGTGACGCCGGTGTTTCCTTGGAGATGTACCGTGGGAGGTGAGAGAGTCGAGGCCTCTGTCTGCAGTCCAGTCCTCCCCTCTGCTGTTTCCACACTCCTCTCCATCATCACCTCCTCCTTCTTATCATGCCATCCACCGTTCAATGCCTTTCGTTCCTTTCCTTCGTTTAATTTTCTAAAAACAAAAATATATCAAATATAGGGAAACTTTATTATAAAGAGGGTGTTGCATGAATGTATGTTTACATGAGAAATTATGTGAAAATAAAAAAAAGACGATTTATCCAAAAAAAAAACTGCAAAGATAATTTAAAGAACGTTGTTTGTAGAGATTCCTAGCTATAAAGGGGCAGTGGACAGGGCTGCGTCTTTAGAATCTGCCCTGCCAAATCTGACTTAAATCTCAGCCAACCCATCCCATCTACACCTTATTTACTCCATCGACCCCTCCCTCAGCTATACTCCCCACAGTGAATGGAAAAACACCCTCCATCCTCGGTGCACCTATAAAGGAGGAGACCTCTTGACCTCAGCTTCTAACATCCTGGATTCGAGTCCAAAGGTAAAGTGTCAGGCGCACTCTGTTAGCATATCGGGGAACACCCCATTCTCATCCACCCTCAGCCTTTTTTCCTCCAAAGTCACATTATTCTTCTATGTTTTGAATGTGTGTTCTGTTTTGAATACCTTGTTTGTGTGCATTTACAATAAACTATGTTTAAAATGCCTAAAGAGTGATGCAGAATATAGGATTGAAATTATCTTGTACTCCATTCTGACCTCTTATTTTGTTCAGTTTTTCTTGTCTTTTTTTCTTCTGTTGACATATGATGCTGTAATGTTGGCAAAAAAGAAAATGTAAAATCCTGTATCATTTATGAAATATGTATAAAAGAGATATGTAATTCAATTATCAATAAAATCCTTATCCAGTTTTTGGAGCCAGTGGTCCAGTTGAGGTTTTTTTGTTCCCTGTGAAAGATGATTAATGGACATATTACTGAAATTTACAAGAAGCAGCCTTTCAAGGTCTTGACCGCCTCCTCCGGCTCTCCTTGGCCTCCAGCTCTTCCTGTACAGGACATCCTATGAGATAGACCTGTGTGGATAAACTGTTTGTTGTATACAGTAGGTACATAAAACAACACATGGCTCCAATGGTCTTGAAACTGTATTTAAGTGTCCAAGTTTACAAAAAGGCAATGGAGAAAGGGCTTCCATCTTTTCCTTAATGATTGAAATAATTTAGTAGGCTAAATTAACGCACGCACACGAGTATGCTGACTGTGCTATGCTAGCAGTTCTGTGAGGCTAAGCATTGTCTGAGCTAAATGCTAAACATCAGCTATTGTGCTCAAAGTGAGCACGCTGAACGCATGTTTACATCCTCAGATCAATTATCTCCAGTGATGTCACTCAGTGGCTCAGTTGCATTGTGGGTAAAGTAGGCCTCGGTTTGGAAAAGGAAGAAGAATGCATCGAATGAAAAAAGGTGATATCTCTGGTTCTGCTGTATCGATTCTGATTTGTTTGTTAGTGTCCATAAACAGTCCAACAGTGTTAAAGGAGTCCAGTGCTGGACCTGCATTACCCACAATACAATTTAGTCACCGGGTGACATCATTGGAGGCAATTATCAGATTCAATGCAGCTTTCTCTTGAGCCACAAAAGGCTTTATACTACTATTTTTTTCACTTTTGCAGCAGTATTCCCCAAGACCTGTAAACACACTTTAATGTGTGAAATTACCCTTTAAACCAACCAGAATCTTTTAACCTGGTGTTGCAGCGCATTTCACAGCAATAAAAGCAAACACAATTACAAAACTACATGGCCACTGTCAATAAAAATCAAACTTCTCCCAAAAGATAAGAGACTATACACACTGTACGACTTTCCTATTGGTTGAATCTGCTGGTGCCAGAGAGAAATTCCTCCAGGAGGCTTAACAGGTTCTTATTTCCAAGAGCAATCACAAAAGTAGAGCGGCATGTTCCACCTCATTTCTCCTAACAGCCTCCTGGATTAATGTCTCCACTCATTTAATTACATATAAGAAACAAAAACTGCAAGCGTCAGGTTAGTTAGAGTGGTTTTGAAATGGAAAGAGCCGAGCTTTAGACATTTTCTGGCTTGTACTAGTAGTCAGGTAATGAGCTAGATGAGAACACACTCACTCTCCTGGCACGGCCCCTCAGCGAGGGGCTGCCGTAAATCCTGAGTGAGCAAAACCCCGCCGTCGCCTCCAAGTTAAAGCTGCTTCAGCATGACAGATTAATCAGATGGGTTTAATACTGCTGCAGATTAGATCATTGCTCGTTTTTACACGCCCGTTAAATCAGGGAGGAGGAAGGAGAAAATATCTAATGCATGTAACATTATCGAAAGCCAAAATCACACTTTTTTACAGAGTGATGGCAACAAAAAAAGAAGATGTTTGGGGAAGTTTAAAGGATGCATATTATGATAAATTTCAGGTGTATAATTTTACTTTGGGTTACTACTAGAACAGGTTTATTTGCTTCAATTCTCAAAAAACAGTCTTCTCATACTATCCAGTGCTGCAGCTCTATATTCCTCCTCAGTCTGTAACACTCTGTTTTAGCTCCTGTCTCGCCCCCCTCCTGAACACCCAGTCTGCTCTGATTGGGCAGCTCACACACGCCTGAGCCAGCACTGCTCACCATGTCTCCGGTCGGCTCTGTCGTCACTTCTACTGTGAATACAGCCAGAATTTATGCAAATGTGTGACATGGTGACGCAGTGTGATGTCAAGAAGTCACAGAATTAAAGGCAGGACTACTTTAAAACCTTCAGGACCTTTTATGTGCAAAAAACCAATATAAAACACTGAAGGAAATGAAAAAAACAAAAGAGCACAACAGGTCTCCTTTACGGTTGTGTGTGAGAGGATGGAGAGTGTGAAGACTGTCCAGTCTGAAACAATGGGAGGATGGTCCTGTCACTGGACTTGGGGAGCTGAGGGTCAAGGGGTCAAGGTGAGGACATGACAATATGACAGATAAGACGCGACTATTAAAGGCAGGCTTACCCTACGGGTGAACCAGAAGAGCCACACACTCATTTAAACTCTGGCCTGAGCTTGGACTATCACTTATCCAACACGGAGAAAACACATCATGATGTTTTTGGTGATTGTCAGTCTGCTGCAGGAGCTTCTTGCGGTTGCAGGTGTGGGTGAGTGTAACATTTTTTATGTTTTCCCCCAAAATGAGGAGGTATCTTTTATATTAAGACCAGCAAAGAGTTTGTGTCTGATGTGTCTTAATAACTCCATTTTACTATAAATTAAAGAGTATTCAGACCAAAACCAACTACATCTGAATCCATATTTTAATCATCTCTGACTTCCCTGATCTATTTGTTGTACTTGGCCCCAAGTCTGTTTCTACTGAAGATGTAAATCTTAAAAACGGGTCACAAATATCCTTTCTTTCTTTATTAATATTTTTTAAAGGCATAGTATTTTCCCAAAACAGCTGGGCACTGTAACTTTCAGCACATGTTCCTCAAACCTGGGTAAATAGTACATTTCTTTGGGACTATTTTCAGCGGTGGATTAAAACACATTTGTGGCTATTTTGTGTTTTTTCAGTAGCAGGTTGGTGTATGTGTGATTGCTTCACAATAATGTGATTAGTTAAATTAACAATTGTGTTTCTATTCGAAAGAAGGAACTTGTCATCCAGTGAATCAGTGCGGCTCATGGATGTGTTTTTAATAGTTTCTCCCCCAGACAATCTCTACACCTTAAGCAAATATGGACTATCGCCAGCTTTATCTTTTATCATAAACTACATATTATGAAAGAACAATGAGGTTGGACACCGTTTACTGTGGCTTTCATCTTCATCTGTCCAGATGAAGTGGCTGGAGTCTGACTGGTCAGGCGCGGCTCCACATTCCCTTAATAGCCATATTAAGTTATTCAAGCCCCATCTGTAAGATTTAACGCTCCCATTACCATACACCCGCATGAGTCAGCGATGTCCTTTGCCCCTTCTGTGCTGGAACACAGCTGGTCAGTCATGACTCTCCAAAACCGGTCGTTTAAGCTGTCAGTGGATCCAGGCTCCGGACTGATCCTTCTGCTGTTATTGGATCAGCAGGTAGTGAGAACATAGAGTAGAGGCTGGAGGGGGGAAATTATGCGTGTGGTGACATCATTTATGATTAAGATATCCACACAAAGTCCACACAAATATTATTTCATAGCTTCCAGGAGGCCAAAGTGCAGCCAGTTTCATTTTTCTTTGGAGTACATGTTCACGTGTTTACTTGTGAAAGCAGATATGACCTTGTGTGTCACACAGAAAGCACTTTTCGTTCATGATCCGGGAAAACATAAAAGTGGATATTTTATGTAGAGCAATCCAACTAAATGGAAAGCCTACAGTGTGGTTATATCGATGGTTACTGCCCCAGTAAAGTGTTATTGTGGTCGTTGTCATGCTGTCATGTGTCCTGGCTCTGGCCTGTCACTGAAGATGCTTTACTGTCGGGTTGATCAGCCTCCTGCTGTGTCTTCATCCCTGCTGATTGTCAGTGATTAACACCGGTGCCAGCTTTGACCAATCCCGTCATCCCTCACGTCTCCTTCTTTTCCTTTTGTTTTACATTTACCTCTTAATTACACCGTTGAGAGGGCATGAAGAGAGGGAGAGACTATCGATTGTTTTGCTGCACTTTGTTTACTCCGCTCATTCAGTTGTTCTCTTGATTCTGCAGAGCTGGCTGTAGTGAAAAGAAGTCACCGTTGACAGAACTTGTTGGATAAAAGGGCTCCTGGTGGATGGCTTGTCGGATTTTAGTTAAATTAGAATTGACTCTGTGTTGCAGTTTATCTTGTCAAAAGGTTTGCTTCATGGTAACAAGTTTGCTCAAGTGGCCAGTGTAGATGTGACAGTACCTGGAGGGGGTGAGAGATATAGTGCTTGTCTATGAACTGAACAGACGTGGTTTTTGAAACGACTGCTGTTATTGAAATGACTTTCTACTAAGAAAATTGCCCCAATGAGCTCAGGAGACATGCAACAACGATCCCCGATCAGTCTCAAATTGGGGTCGTTGTGGTGATTTTAATTTACTCTTTCAATCTTACTTTTAATCTCTGAGCGCACCAGAAACCTTTGTTATACCGATGTGGAGGAAGAGATTTCAAAACCCGGCATGATGAAAGATAAAGTGAGCAGATGAAGTTTCTTTTCATAATTGGGTGAACTGACTTTTTCATAATGAAGGAGTATTATGGGGAGATCTGATCAGTAAAAATAGCAATACCACAGCGTGATACTCGTATAGAAAAAGTGCGAGCAGCAGCATATGCTTACAGTATTACAAGTAAAATAGCCAGTCCACGTCCCAAGTCCACAGCTACTTCATTTTGCATCCCTGTTTTGCCACTTTGAAGCTCCAGAATTGTTTTGTGGACTATAAAACACTAGATTTTTTATTGGCATTGTGTAGATAATGGCTGAATTTTCATTTCTGGGTGAACTTATCCTTTAACTTTTATCAAGGCATCATGTTTGGTAACTCTATCATATGTTTTGAATGTGGCGTACGGTTGTAAACTGAAAAGTAATGACTGGTTTTGAGATAAACGTAGCAATGTGGAGCCTTTATACGTTGTTTAGCTTCGACTCCTTCTCTGGCTCATCTTCTTGTTCATCTTTGCCTCAGCCCTGGACCCCTGCTCTGCCTACATCAGCCTGAATGAACCCTGGAGGAACACAGACTTCCACGTCAAGCAGACATCTGGCGTGCCCCTGTGTGACAGCCACGTGTCTGGAGAATGGTACCGCTTCACTGGCATGGCTGGAGATGCCATGCCCACCTTCTGCATCTCTGAGAATCACTGTGGCACCCACGCTCCCATCTGGCTCAACGGCAGCCACCCTCAGCCCCACGAAGGCATCGTCACCCTGCCTGTCTGTGCCAGCTTCAATGACAACTGCTGTCAGTGGAACGCCAGCGTGGATGTGAAGGCCTGTGGCGGAGGATACTTTGTCTACCGCCTGCCAAGACCTTCAGTCTGCTTCCACGTTTACTGTGGCCGTGAGTGAGCTTGTCTATGAAGTCCATCTGCTTGTCCTATCACTTCTTTCTCTGTCTCTCCTCTATTGTTGTGTTCATATGTTTGTGTGTGTGTGTGTGTTGCAGATTTCTATGATATCTGTGATGAGGTGGACTGCACAGGTCCCAGCTGTCCTGAGTCTGACTGTCGCTGTGCAGCGGGAACTGTCCTGGGACCAGACGGCCAAACATGCCTGGGTGAGACAGGCAGAGAGGGAGGAAGAGAGGGGACAGATAGGTTGAGCAACAGACAGTGAATAACAAGAGAATATGAGAGTCAGACAGCCTGGATTTGCAGTATGTTCACTCATTGTTTTGACATTCTTAATTCTGAGTAAGCTGTCTTTAGGCTGCTCAAGTATCCATGTTTGGTTGACTTAATGGGATCTCCAGAATATGATAATAGGATCAAGTGATTCATCTTGAGATTTCCATTTCAAAATTAATTTTGTGTTATGTAAGTTTTTGTCTGCATTAAGTCATAATGAGGAGGGTAAGCCTAAGTGTTTAACCCAAACAATAGTTTGATAAAAAAGGATTTTGACTGAAGATCCACTTAGATTTCATTAAATGTAACTTTATTGTTGTAGAACAAGTACCAGACCAACGATGAAATGCAGTTTATCATCTGGCGTTCAGCAGACCTTTTCTGGAGGTTTCAACTGCATCTCAAACTCCATTCGCTCCATCCATAGACCATAGTCACACGGCGGCCATTTTGCTTACACATCTCGCTTTGAGTGGGAAGCTCAAATGAGGTTCAAAAGTCCTATAAATGTAGGAAAGTGCTGAATGGGTTATCGAATATGTTGTTTTACTTTGAAATTTGGCCCCTCCACATTTTCACTACCCATCATCTATTCAGCTCCTGCTCAATCAAGAAGAGGTGAAATGAAAACAGTTGGTGAGCGTGATGTCAGAAGAAAATGGCCGCCTCGTGAATATGGTCCATTGTCTTGACATTTAAACTTGGCAACATTTATGCCTCTCCCAACCACTTACCCTTTACTTTTACTTTACTATTTTAACTGTTTATTCATTACTTTTGTGTAATTTAAACTGCTGAGACTTTCAGCAATCTCCTTAGACCGTTGAGCCTACTTTAAGCTAACTCTCTTTCTTAAGCAATTTACACGTATGCATCACTTTTGGCTAACTACTACTTTATGCTAACTGTCAAAAGTTAACCTGTTACTTTTAGCTCGCCATTTGAACCATTTATGTGTTACATTAGTTATTTTTATTTTTAATCACTCATGTTTATTTCAACATTTATTCATTACTTTCAGCTAACTGTTTCAAATATTTGTTGAATTGTTGCTAGCTGTTCAACTTCTCTGCTGGCTTGCTAACCATTTTTTACACACACTTAATCATAACATTGTAGCACATAACATATGAAGATATATATATATATATTTAATCAAATATGATACTTCACAATCCCCACAAAATGCAAACACAGCTCTAGTGTACTGGAGATCTACCGCAGCCCTATGACTGCTTTTCCAGCCATCCTATCTAGTTTCTGTGACCTTTTCCTGAACTGTAAACAGGATGTGTTCACATACTCCCAATGATAAGATAGATCACAAAATAGGAAGGATCAGCGCAAAGCCTGATCAAGGAAGCAGCTAGTGACAGAGAGATTGAAGGCTTTTGTATTTGCCGACTCTCCTCAAGGTGAAAGTTTGAGTGTGTGGGTGTGCGTGTGGTACACTGAGGGTACACCTAATGATGGGTGACAAGGCACGCTGTGGGAACCTCGGGAACTTAGACAGCCTGAGAAGTGCCATTATCTCATTATTCAGCCATCAACCAAGTCTGGCGTTCCCTGTCTCTTAAATGACTTCTTCATCCTTGCTCACTCTCTCTCCTCACACTCTCACTTTCGCCCCTCTTTTTATTATAGCTCTCATTATTTCTTTACCAGTCCTCTCAGTATTAAAAATGCAGTTTTAAAGTCCTTTAAAGTGGATTTATCATCATCCTCTCTGGAGCTCTGAGAGAACTGCCCTGGGGTTATAAACTCCACCCTTCTCACGGTACGGAGTCGATTAAAACTAAACTGATCTGATGATAATATCTGACCCAGGTGTGGTGTGTGTCCTATCTTCAGATGTTAATGAATGTGAGAAGAACAATGGCGGCTGTGCAGAGGTGTGTGTGAACACCAAAGGCTCCAGTCGCTGTGAGTGTGGGCGGGGCCGTGTGCTGGACAAGGATGGACACAACTGCACAAGTACACCCGTGTTCTGATATTTATATGACAATCCAGTCAATGTTGTGCAGATTTAATGAAGCCACGGTACCACAGGGTGGGCTTCATCTTGTCCTTTTCACCGTGTGGTCCCATGCAGAGATGGCAGGCTGCCATGTTCACAATGGAGGCTGCAGTCACGACTGCTTGTCGCTGCTGGACTCCTATCAGTGCAACTGTCCCAGAGGGCTGGAGCTGGGAGAGGATAACCACACATGTGAGGGTGTGTACCAGTGTGTGTTAGTGCGTGAAAAGGATTTTGAAAGATTTCGAAATGAATTAATCAGACAGCAAGGCAAGCTGACACAGAGATGCATGCTTGCATCAATAAAAGATGATGCTCTGGATAGTGGAGATTTGACCAAAGTGCATTTCTTTAAGCCATAACTGATATTTTCAACATTTCAGTGCAGGGTTATTTATTTGTCAGGGAGGATCCTTAATCAACCATCGATCAAACATCATGTTATCCATTATCAGTGGATAACCTTACCCTAACCCTGTCAGACTATTTACCTCAGTGTCTTTTTAAAGTAAAGGAATCTGACTAATGGTTATATTTAGTACGGCTTGATGGAGATTATTGTTCTGACTACCTTATAACTGCTTTTCATATAATATGACAGGACAAAGTGTAAAATGCCCAGTCCAAGGTGACATCCTCAAATTAGAGGTTAAAACCAAAGATACTTAAATTTGCTGTCACAACCACTGATAATTTTCATTATCATGGTATTTATGCTGATTATTTTCTCAATGATGAATTAATGAATTAGTCTAACATTTTCAGAAAATATTTAAAAAATGACTAATTTACCCATAATCCAAGGTGGTGTCTTTTAATGTCTTGTTTTGTCTGATCAACAGTACAAGACATTCAGTGTACTATCATGTAAAACAAAAACAGCAGATATTCAGACTGGACAAGCTGGAATGAGTAAATATTATCAAATTTGCTTTAATAATTGCTTTAGGAGTTATCATTATCAAAAATGTGCCAATTAGTTTCCTCATCATCACAAAACCAGTATAATAACATCCTGCTCTTTCCAAATTACAATCATGTGAAACAGAAAAGAGCAGCAAACCATCACATGGAGGGAGGTGGAGCCAGTGAAAGTTGGCATGATTGCTTGAAGTGAGAACAGTTAAAGAAAAATGACTAAAACCATCAATCAATCATTTTAGTACTGATACTACCCCTGCGAGTCACTAAAGTCAGAAATGTTTAACATGACAAATTGAACAGAAACAGACATTATCTTGTTTCCATCTCAAAAAATACAATCCAGATCTTCCTTCAGTGCCGCATTGTCTTGGATTGTCTGCTTTTATCCAACAAACAGATTGTGTGGCATGTATTCATCTAATCACATGACTTTGGGACGATTCTCTGCTGCTCTTTGTTGTTGAATCCATGCACTGTTTCATGATTTGTGTCCCAAAAAATAGGTCTTACAGCTGTGTCTCTCTTTCCTGCAGTGCCAGTCCAGTGTGATCCCAGCTTAATTATCGTGTCAGTTCCGAAGGACCTTGTAGGAGGATTGGAGCTCTCCCTGTCCAACTCGTCTTGTCGAGGTGTCTCCAATGGCACACACATCAACCTCAGCTTCAGCCTCAAGACCTGCGGTACAGTGGTGGAGGTCAGAGGTTGAGATTTTTAGACTGAATGTGCTTGAAGGTTAAGTCGCTACGGTTAGGGCTTGGAGAAATGTTTCATTATCGAATCACTATATTACAGAGTGGCTTGTGTGACCGTTAAAGCACTGTGAACTGAATGTTGACCCCCAGGTGACAGATGACAAGATTGTGGGCACCAACCTGGTGACAGGCCTTCCTAGGAGCAGCCCAGGCAGCAGCGGGGACCTGATAGTCCGCACCAACAAGTTAGTGGTCCGTGTCACCTGTGAGTTCCCCAGGGAATATCAGGTGTCAGACGAATACCAAGCAAGTCTGCGCAGCTCAGACCAGGTGCTGGCAGGCCACAGTGAGGGAGACTTCTCCTTCTCTCTGGAGCTCTTCAAGAACGCAGAGTTCTCAGAGCCGTACCGCACCCCGCCCCAGCTCCGCCTGCACGACTCCCTGTTCTTCGGGGTGGAGCCGAAGGAGAGAGTGGAGAGCCTCTCGGCACTGGTGGAGAGCTGCTTCGCCACGCCGGGGCCCAAGGCTGACCAGGCACTCAAGTACTACCTCATAAAAGATGGGTGAGTGGTGTGGAAGCAGGGGCGCCGAAAAGGGGGGGTAAAGGAGACGGATTCTAGGGGCCCATGATTGAGGGGGGCCCAGAGAGGCCCCTAATGATGATGAAATTATATGCTAAAATAGCATCAAAAAATTTCGCCGCTGTGTTGGGGGGCCCTGTAAAGATTCTTTTCATGGGGCCCAAAATCCCTAGCAGCGCCCCTGGTGGAAGTGACATTTTTAATGTCACGTCTTGTGCTGCATGATCACACACCTAATGCAACTAACCAACCAACCATCTAACACATAGATGAAAACATAACCTCCTTGGTTGAGGTAGACAATATGATACATCATACAGAAGCATTACAATTGGCTGCCTAACAAATACTTTTTTAAAAACTTAAGATACTTAAAGTACTTTTTCCCCCCAATATTTTTGTACTTTTCCTGAAGTAAATGCAAGACTTTTACTTGTCACAAAGTATTTTTACAGTGCATTAGTGCATCTTTTGCAGATCTAAATACTTCTTCCAATGCTGTACCTAGTTTATGATAACTTTTACATCTGCAGTTGCCGGGCACACAGAGGGTGAAATGCATGTTGTAGTACCTACCTACAATATGTTTGGTTATACTAAGCACCCACTGTAGTTGACCAAAAAGAAAAAGTGTTATTTACAGATAGTCTACATGATATCAACAGAATAACCCAGGACCAAGATGGGTCGGTAGAAAGATGGTAGAGTGGTATAGCAATGACCACTCAGCACCAAAGACTTCAGAATCCAGATTCACTGAAACACAAATCATCAGTCAAGATCTTTGTCACATACCTCGAGTGGTTTGTAGCCATGCAAAATAGATTTGATTTTATGTAAGATATCTGTCTCTTTCACCTCAGTTCAGTGGTTATGGCTGGAAGTTTATTTGTGGTACTCACAGCACTGACAGTTTCATTCTGCAGCAATGTGTTTATCCAGAATCAGCGTCCCTGTTACTGAGCTCTTCACAGAACAGACTGTCATCAGTTTTCATAGGCGCTGTTTATTTATAAGAAAGACGTTTCAATAAAAACCTTTGACAGTGAGCTCTCTGGATTTCAGATGCCGACATAGTCTGTGAGGATGATTTCTGGAGACATATGTGGCTAATAAATTTTTAAAATGCCATTTATCCAAGCTGTGAGCTCCACAGATGGAATCCCATTCACCTCCACTGTGTTGGGGAAGAGGCAGAAATCTCAGTGACAGATATTGAAAAAAACCTGGGCAAATAAAAACAGAACTGCACGGTACTGTATATGCATGGGTAGATACTACTAGAAGTAAGAAAAGGCTTTTGTTGTAGTTTGGGTGAACTGACCCTTTAAAGTGTCTTGCTCATGCACACAATTAAATTTGCAGAATGCTGTCTTGTTAATATTAATACACCTGAACCGCATTTGGTCCCACAACATGAACAGTCCGTATAATAAATGTCAACAGGATCAGACGCAGCTGCTGTGTTTCCACAGAGCTCTGGCATCAGCTGCTTGAAAGTTAAAGGACAGGAAATCTCCACTCTTTCAAGGAAATGTCAGACTCTGCTTTATGTGGAAGGAAAACAAATATTGTGAGCACAAAAATCGAAAACACAGATGAGCCTTATTATCTGGGGAAGGCTCACTTTTGGCCGACCACTTCTCCTCTGAACCCAGAGTGAGATTTCCTCCCGGGGACACCATCAGAGCAGGGCTATTACCTATTCTGACAATTTCCTATTAAACATACAACAGTGTTTCAGGGCTTCAGGGCAGCTAACCTTGATGAAGAGGCTTGTTAGAACTATAAATGGATCACTGAGCACTGTGTTAAGACATTGTTTGCATGCATGACTCTGTGTTCCCTCTTTGGCTTCCTTTCCAGGTGTATCTCTGATGAAACTGTGACACAGTATTCATCGAAGGACCAGCTCTCTAAGCACTACCAGGTCCCTGTCTTCAAGTTCACCGGCAAGGACAACCGAGTGAGTAAGAGAGGCATGCTGGGAGCCAGCTGGCAAGTGTGTGTGTGGGCTTATGTCTATGTAACACTATGCTGTAAGGACTGCCTTTACAGAATTAGCTTTCTCTGTGATGATGTACCACTCCATCTCTGCTAAAAATGAGCTTGTCTCCTCCGTTCACAGCAAGTGTTCCTCCACTGCAAGGTGTTGGTATGTGGTGCAGGAGACTCCCGCTGTGCTCAGCATTGTCGAGGGCGTGTCCGCCGAGAGGTTCGGACCGGCGAGCCTCAGGAGCAGTACACGCTGAGTGGAGGCCCCATCTTCATCCTGCCTGATCCATGATGCTCAAATAAATCCATATGCCAGAGGTGGAAGAAGTACTCAGATCCTGTACTTCAGTAAAAGCAGCAATACAACTGTGTAGAAATACTCTGTAACAAGTAAAAGTAGTGCATTTATATCAGAGACTGACAGATACATCATTTGGTATGTTGGCCTATCAAAGATATATTGGTTTTTGTGTATATGTGATCCAATATGCACAGATATGGAGCTTTTTTAGAGATTATAATGTAGAAAAAGTTGTTTGGGGGTTAATAGTAATTATTACATTTCCAGTTAAGTTTACTATTTCAGTGCACTGATGTCAAGTTTGGTCAATAAAGTTTATTGTTAACCTGTAATATATCCCGCCTCCATTAAATATCTGTGTTTGACAACCATATTTAGGGGATTATTGCAAAAAGTGTTTATATTGTATATAAAATTTACATATATTGTATGTAAATTATATTATATTGATATCGCAGTTTTTCACTTTATATTAGCATCAGCCCCAAAACTAAGTCTTGTTTAATTTAATTGCTAATTTAAGCATCAAAATATACTTAAACTACCGAAAGTAAAAATTCTTATCATGCAAAATGGAATATTTCAGAATAATGTATATTATTGGATGACAATTATTGATGCATTAATTGGTTCAACATGTTAAAGCAACATTATGTAGAAACTGGCATTTTGTGTGATTTGGCGCCCCCCACAGTTTCTGAGTGCAACACCACTGTCGTAAATACAAATCCCAGGTCTGTAACAATCTGCTGACTACAAACAAAACTCATTGCGTCACAACAATGTGAGGTGATGGGGGGCAGAGTGGCGGAGACAGAGACACCATTCACCCTATTGTAAGACAGTGTACCATCAACGTGATTTTGAAGCTGTTATTTTAAGGTAAAAACGTCACATGATGTTGCTTTAATGTTGCAGCTACTAACTACTTTAATATATAGTTTATCTGCTCGGTAGCTTGTGATTTTCCCCTCAGGGATCAATAAAGTTTTATCTTAATCTATAATATTACATCCTAATTTTTTAAATTATATTTTGTATTACTGATTTAAATCTGCAAAGCAATTGGTAACTTAAATCGACAATTAAATGAGGTGGAGCTTAAAGTGCAATATTTGCCTCTGAATCATAGTGGAGTAGAATATAAAGTAGTAAAGAACAAGTACCCCAAAATTGTACATAAGTACAGTATTTGAGTAAATGTATTTAGTTACTTTCCACCACTGCCATTAACACAAACAGCCAGAAAAATGCCATGAGAGACTGGATAAAAAAACTTAATAACATTTAGATTAAAGATGAACTGACCGTATCAGTTTATTTGGTATTTAAAACACCAAACAGATAAACACAGAGCGGTCTGTTGTGTTGTACACATATACATGCAAATGGACAGAACATATATATATATATATATATATATATATATATATATATATATATGTACATATTCATATATATATATACACTCCTCTCTTCTTCACTCCAGTGAGTTCCAGTGTCAGTCACAGAGCTCTAGCTCATTCAGATTCTGCTTAATACATCCCAGTTTGTGTCTTTGCCACTTTGCCCGGCAGCACAATTCACTGACATTAAAGTGAATGACATTTCTATTAGAAATCATTCAGAGGGGCCACAGTTCATTTGTAACAACTACAGCATGACTGATGCTTTTCTAGGTCACACTTTGAGGCATTTCTTTGCCTTGATTACAGCTTAAAGATTTAGTGGACTTATAAAAAGGGGTGAATATTTCACACCACGTCACTGATTTGAAAAATACATGTGGAACATCCACAAATGTAGTATGATTCATTTGCTCAGTGAAATCGATGGCGGGGAACACGTCACACATTCCAGCGGGGTGGAAAAGAGACACCAGGGTGCCGTGCCTGGAAAATATGCATCTGCTTCATCGCTCTGACAATTAATCTAGAATTAGTCATGTCAGTTAAACTGCAATCAGTCGCACACTTACTCACAAAAAATAACAAACAACTGGCTAATAACTTACATCAAATAATATCGTAGTAGCTATAATATGCATTACATTTACATGGCATTAACGGAATTAACAGATAAGCGGAGCACCATAGTGATTATCTTGTGTCTTTCTATCTAGAGGAAATTAATCCAACTGCAATATCCTTCACATCAGGCACTTTGTTTGGAGTCACCAAACTAATTTATGGTGATGGAGTCATAGAGGCCTAAAAAATGGCCAAAAATGAAATGGAGTTCGGAGAGTACAACACGCATAAGCAATTAATGAGATTCTGAAAGTCAAATTCAGATACCTGTTAGTCCTGCCTCTGAATTAAACCTGCATTGCCCATTTAAGTGTTTTTAACTCCCAGCTTCAAAGTCTTCAGAGGGCTCATGTGAAGTATCTCATCTTTGACAGAAACGCTTATAAATATACAGTACAATCTGTAGAAATGTCCATGACTCTGTTGTTTGTCAGTGAAAGCACCCAGGTGTCCATAGTGTTGTGTGTCACAGTTCATCCCTCTCCTCTCCCTCGCAGACACACGCTGCCCTCTGGCTGTTCATGTAGGGCCTGCAACCAAGAGTCCACACTGTGTTGAAGAGAGTGTCGGCCATCGTTTCACAGGCTGAGGAGAGCAGACAGAAAAAGAGAGAGGAGGGAGGCAGAGCAACAAATAAATGAGTTGCTTCTGGTGGTCATATTCACACCACAGTTTCCACAGTACATCTGAGAGAAAGGGAGAAGCAAATATGTACAAATATCTCACCTTGTACTTTGTTCACAAAGCCCAGACTCTTGTTAAGGTCCGAGCAGATGTCATGCAGACACGAGCGAAACTTGGAGTCACAGTCGTACTTGCTCGTCCCACAAGTGTCGTAGCACACGTCGAGCTGGTTACAGCACTGCGTCATGGCGGGGATCCCCATGTCGAGCTGTCAAATGAAAGAACGTGTTAGAACAGTTTACTAAAACAGGATCAGTTGTTATGGTTGTTGTTAGCTCTACTGTATGGGCGTATGGGGAGCGTTCACCCCAAAACTAAAAATACATATTCTTCTCACCTGTAGTGCTGTTTATCCATCTAGATTATTTTGGCGTGAGTTGCTGAGTTTTGAAGATATCAGTCGTAGAGATGTCGGCTTTCTCTTGAATATAATGGAACTCAATGGCACCCAGCTTTTGGTTCTCAAAACACATGTGCATTTGAAAAACATCATGTTCCGTTACATTCAAGAGATGGCAGATGACTCCAAAACCCACAGCAAAACAACCCAAATTGATAAATCGCACTACAGGTAAAAGGAAAAATATGTGTTTTTGATTTTGTGCTGAACTTCCCCTTTAGCCATGTAGTTGTGGGCTGGTGTTATGAACAGGCCACCTACAGCAGTATTCACCTGGAATCCGACCAGAGAGGAGCTGCAGCCGTCGGGCTCTGAGGGCTGGTAGCCGGGGCGGGGTTGAGGAAGTTCTCCTGAAAAAAAATCCCGGAGAATTTGCATTTAATTCTTGAACGAAAGTGAAGGCGTGTCAAGAAACTAACGTCATCATGCCCTCCTAGTCAAGGAACCAAAGTATATCTCTGTTCTTGGTGCGTGTCGTCTCAGAGATAAGATGTGACTTCTGTTTGAGAACATCTGTATTGATTGTGTAACTGTAAGTACATCCACCTCTCAGACTGATAACCAGTGTTTTCATTATCAGCAGCCTGAGCGCTGAGTGAACTATCTTAGATCACAAAATAGAGATAGAAAAAAATAGAGGGATTGATTTAGTCTGCCGAGCAAATAAGTACTGTAGAAGCAGGAGGAATACTGGAACATAATAATCATTTGAAAAGCTAATTGTAAACCAGGTACACTGATAAAAATGTT
The DNA here is from genome assembly GCF_965226575.1 of Pagrus pagrus. Lineage (NCBI taxonomy): Eukaryota > Metazoa > Chordata > Actinopteri > Spariformes > Sparidae > Pagrus > Pagrus pagrus. The sequence continues at coordinate 19,688,322 of NC_140199.1, forward strand.
TGTCTTTCTGAAAACAGCTCAAACACATTTTTATCTAGTTAACACTGAACTCTCGAGAACCCTGAGGACACTGAGAGACTAATGGCCCTCAGTTACATAACATTATTTGATTCAAGAGATTGACTCTTACCGTATCTGCAGCGGTATTGACACATACCATCTTGCCCACCCACCAGCTCCACCAGAGACTCAAAGTATCCGTGCACACTCTGGAAACCACTTCTAATTGAGTTGAGGCTCCAACTGTTATCTTCACGTGCCAAGGGTCTGTCCGGGGACTGGCCTGTCTGAACTGGTCTGATTTCATTCCCCTCCTCTTCAGAAGGCTGATCGTGGGTGACAGCTTCACCAGTAACAGCTTCCACAGCAGGGGTGTCTCCAGCAGGCCTATCACTGTCTGTCACCGGCTCTTCGGCTGTTGCACCATCTGCCACGGGGACATCCACCTGAGGGTCGTCAGCTGCTGGGTCATCCACTGCGGGTATTTTAGCTGGTAGATCGTCACCAAAGAGGGAATCAGCTGCAGGTGAATCAGCCACTTTAGCATCTCCACCCTCTTCAGCTGCATCTACAGAGGCAGCTTCCACAGCACCATCAGCAACAGCAGGGGCCTCCTCCTCCTCTGCTTCAGCCTGGTAGTGGCCTAATGTGGCACACATGCCCACAGACACGCAGAGAAGGAGAAGGGCAACAGTCCGAAGCAGCATGGTGTTGAACTGGTAACGATCCAAGCAGAGGAAGCTCCCCAGAAGGAGAGTTGGTGTTAACAAGGTGAGAGGAGTGAAGCGAGTGAGGGATAAAAACACACTCTGCTCCTACAGGCTCTGCCAGCAGGAAGGCAGACTTTGACCTGTGATTAGGTTGTACCAGACAGCAAGGCAGCCTGTCATGTTGGGGGCAAAGGTCATCCCCATATCAATCCAAAGAAGGTGTCTACAATTCCTCTAATCCTCTCATTCTCTGTGAGTCTTGAACACGTCAGATGAGTAATTTCATCAGTTTAATTCACAAAGCTATAATTGGATTTTAATGACTCAAAAGTCATGTGGAACTTGAGCCCAGAGGGAAAAATCCTCTTTGTATTCACTTTAACACTCTGAACATCTAATGCTGGCATTTCAAAGGCTGTGGCCTTTATCAAGACATCACAAACTTCAAACCATCTTCACTGTTTTGATAAAGGTCACAGACTGACACCTCAGCAGAGACAAACCGAACATTATCTTATTCATTTGGCATGTCTCTGCTGCCCTCTGGTGTCTCAACAGTAACGTGCTCCAAATGATTAGGCCATCAATATTTTTGTCCTATAGTGACCCAGTCCAACAACAGAGGTCTATTTTACTGACACCAGTTGTGACGTATGTTATTCAGTTACTGTTTTTCTTCCTATGCCTCATACAGGGGGCTTGTTATCCTCTTCATCTTCTGAGATATCACGTTCACGCACAGCAAAGTACAGGAAAAGGTTTTTTTCCCCCGCCTTGACACACTTCTCTTTTCAATTCATTAACATTCAAGTAGCTCCAGGGGGTACATACATCACAACTTATGCGATTTCAACCTTAAGGTAGAAGTTGTTCATACTGACAAATACTAATTGGACTGCCCTGGGCCACTAAAACAACATATGTGAAGTGTCAATTGACGTCCTCTTTAATGAAACACCACATGCGCACCCGAGGCACTTTTATAATTTAAGGCTTGAGAGTGGCGGTAGTTATGCAGCAAACAGCAGAACAAACTAATTAAATACAATCACTCAAAGCTGGATTTACGTATGTTAAGTATTAAATAAAAATGTGTAAAAAGAGTTTTTTCTTTTTTTCTTCTCTAAACTTCTACCTCACCACACTTCAGATATTGTACTTTTTATTCCACTGCATTGATTTTACAGATATAGTACATGTTGTGTAATAACACTACAATAATAGTTAATATGTGATTATGATATTACTTACAAAATACATGACTGTCTTTCATGTATCCAACAGTGGACAAAGCAGCTAGTTTTAGCTTTACCTCAAACATTTATAACATTGAAACACTGCTAAAATGTCTTACTAGCAATATCAATCATAAAATACTGCATATATTACAGAAAAACACAGATAAGAGGGCCAGTCTGCAAAATGAGATCTTCCTCTTTTAATTCTTCAATACATGTTACTGTTAAAGGTGCAATATGTAAGAATTTTAGTTTAAAACATTCAAAAATGTACTAAGATTATTAACAAAATGTGAAAAATAATTTTATGTCAAAGTCTTCCAATGTCTATTGAAGTAAGCATGCTAACCAGCTAGCCCCCTGCCACTTTGTACTTTAAACAACACCAACACCACCGTGCTCCCCTCCGTGCTCTGAGGTCCCAGTCCAGGCAAAGTCAGCTAATATTACTAATTAAAACTGTGAACTGGCACTATACAAATACTATTGATTGATGAGATTGATATAACTGTTTACTGACGTTATTAGCTAACAGAAGATACAATAAGCAGCAGGTGATATGCTGCCCTCTATGTGTTTGGACTATGGATTCGACGGGTGGAAGATTCTTACACATTGAACCTTTAACACGTCTGTACTAGTAGTTAAAACTGAATCCAGGACATGTAATGGTGTATTTTTACATTGTGTTATTGTTTGCTTGCTGACACTGGTGGTAGATTTATGCACAAAGATTTTTGACATGTACTAAACTGAAAGGCTATGACAACTACAAGGTAATCTTGTGAATAATTTGCTTGCTGGTTTTTGAAGACTCTCTCAAATACTTAATCCTTTATCTTATTGCAAATCGCACTTTTTCTAGAATCCACCATCTGAATTTGAAATGTCCATCTCATGAGCTGATACTTTCGTTGACTTGCTGATGAAGTTGTTCACTCTGTTTGCAGATGACAGCGTATTTCGTCCCACAAAATCCTAGTGGCAAAAAAAAAAAACACAGGAAAGCAGTCATGATTAAGAAGGAGTCACAAGTCTCCTCGTCAAGTGTCCCATATACAGTATTTGCATTATGAGATGTACCGTCTTATGGCCTTGCTTGCTTTCTCTCTGTTCAGCACCATGTTGATCTTCTTCTCCAGATCCTTGAGGACAAATTACAGAGTAAAAAACAAGACCCACTATCACATAGCAGGAAATGCATTTAAAATCTGCAGTGCTTTAAAAATGATGGTATGGTAGAAAAGAGGTCTAACTCCTTTGCCTTGTTGGTGGTCTTCAGACGGTGATTTGAGGCTATCAGTCTCATTATCTCCGACTGCAAGCAAACAGAAAAAAAGGCATTATCAGCAATCACTCGTCCACTCTTCCTGCTTTAATCTCACAGAGGCACAACTGATGTTTGATGTTATGTAAAAGTCATAGTCTAAGTGTCAGTGAGTTTATCTCGCGGCACCCTTAGGTCTTTGATTCTCCTTTCTGTGGCCGTGGTTGTAGCAGTGGACACCAGCTTCTCCCCAATCTCCTCCTCCAGCTGTTGGATCTCCCTCCACGTGTTCAACACCTGAAGCCTCTTGAACTGGATGCTGTCAGAGCAGCCAACGGCACTGTCCGGTAACTCTGACAGAGATATATCTGTCCAAACATAGAAAGGCTGAGCATGAATGCACTGTAGTGCCGAGTGATATATCTGTACTTGTTCACACACACTCCTGCAGGCTCTATAAGGCTGCAGCTGCCTCGCTGAAACTACAAAAGTCTCCTTATGCCTCTTGTCATGACAAAGTGCTTATTTGTTCAGTCTGTCCACATCAGATTTAAAAGTTAGCATGTGCTGTTGCCATGCAGGGTAATATACAGCAAATGCTTGGATGTGGTTTACCAGTGATCAGATACAACAGATGAAGTCTTAAGACTCACTCTTCATGTAACTGTCCTCTGGGCCTTTGATTGCTGGAACGTTCTGTAATTCATTTCGAACTCTGGGGTTAAAAAAAAGAACAGCGTTGCTGAAATTAAAAAGACTTTACAGTTCAAGTATGCTTTGTTTTGCTGTACAGATCCTCAAAGTACCGTTTATTCTCCTCTATAGCTCTTCTCGCCTCCTCTTCCAGCCTGCAAACCTCTTTTTCTGCATCCTCCAACTCCATATCCCTTACTTTGCCGCTGCCAAGAACGAATGAAGTATTCTGTGACACAACAACAACAACAACAACAACAACAACAGAAAGATATAAAGACTTGCCTGGTTTGCCACCAATGCAAAAGATGCTCGAGAGCAAAGCTTCTTCTCCTCTGACTGTTGCAAAACTTTTTGAGGCTCAATCTTCTCAAGTGGAGCAGTTTAAATGTCTGTAATGTGCAACTCTCTGGGCCCCATAAACATATTCTAACATAAGGTTATACTTTTTCCATTGAAAAAAGATCCCAATGCCAGCAGTCCTGAGTTTAGTATCTAATGGATATGTATGTATGAAAATGACTGACAAGGCTCTATGACAAGACTTGCTTTTGACCAAACTATAGGTGCAGTTTTGTTAGATTTTGTAAGTTACAAGCACTATTTTCTTCTCGTAGAAGTCTTTCAACTTTAAAAAGCATGAAAAGTAATTTCCACAAACTTTTTTTTGCCAATAAGTTAGTTTGCTGTCAATCAATCCACAGAATGGAATCAATGTTTTTGACAAGAGGCCAGAAAGTCCCATTGTCTCAGGTCTTCTTCCTGTTTACATCATGAATACGTATATTATGGACAGTGTGCTTTACCGTGTCAGGTAGAGACGATTGGGAAGCCATCAGGTGGTTGACGTACAAGTCATAATCTGTCTGGAAGAAAAAAATAAAACATTACTTCACTAGTTTGGAAGTTTTTTTTATGTTAAATCAAAACTTTACTGAAAGTGTAAACATGATCATGTACAATTTACCGCTCATGGGCTTGTCACATGGCTTTATTTTAATCAGCACAGCCTCATGGACATGACAGAGTACTGTACAGATCTTGTGTTTGAAAAATCTTATCAAAAAGCAAAACAAATCCAAGCTACTGTGACATTTAGAAAAAAAAAAAAGATTAATTACATGCACAAAGTGTGTTTGTGTCCTCATGAAAGGATAATGAAACAAACTCACTGCTGTAGTTTAATGTTGTCAAAAAATACCAAGATTTCTGCTGTTTGATAACCTCACTGTCTACTCATATAATAAATGAATGTCAAGCAATGATCAGTTTGATTTAATTTCAGTTTTGTTTATGTGCAAAATACACAAACACGTATATACAAAGCAGTGTGAGCAAAGCCATTGTGTGCAAAAAAGAGACTTGACCTGCTTCCTGGCGCATCAAGACCAGGTTCCAGTCGTTGCTCTACTTCCGCTTGCTACACCAGGGACTACACTCTCTCTTAGCTCTAATACGACTGACGGCACATGCTAAAAATGTGCTAGTGGGTACAGAGGAAATGGAAAAACCTTAATTTCCCTCAGGATGCGTCCAAATACTGGCGAGCCTTCACATACATCATCAAAGACGTCACTGAACACCACAAGGCGGTCTCTGCTGGGCCAACTTTGCGCTGACAGCTTCTTCAGCTCCTGAGGACGACAGGAACACACACGCACACACAGCGTTAGCAAGTTCAGATGTGCGTAAGAGTCGGTGCGTGTCTTTTTTCATGCACCTTCTGCCAGAGTGTTGAGAGGGCAATTTACAATTGCAATTTCATGAAAAACAAACCTGTTAGAAAGCCTGAAATAAAAAAAAGTGCAATTACAAATCTAGATATGTGATTTCATGGTTTGTGCGACCATTCTCACCTTTTGTAGTTTCCTCTCATGCATTTCAGCAACATTTATTCCAGCCCAGAGGTCTTGCTCGGCTATGACTTGTCTTCCAAACCGTTGTTTCGTCTTTAGCTGGCCTTTATTATTCAGACCTTCCTGGTCAGAGTAGCTTGAGCAAAACCTCTGTTTCCCCTCTGGATCAGATGAAGACTTTTTCTGGGAAATATCTAGCAGCTGAACCGGCAAGGAGTTTGAGGAACAGTTTACTATCTTTGAGAGACTTAATTCTTCTCTTCTATCTGCATGTGGTGGGTGATCAGAAGCCTGATCTTGTCTTGACCTGGAGACGTCAGGCTCTGCTGAAGGCATGCTTGACCGCTTCATTTCTTTCTTCTTTACAAAGGTCAGTGCTTTTATGTGCTGGAGTGTCAGAGGGTTTGGGGTTTCTTCATCGCTCTGAGATGTTCTCCAGAAAGATGACATTTTCTCCCTGTGAGGCTGAGTCTGGCTCAGGCTGTGGGGCCCCAGATGACCTGAGGAGTAGGCCTGGACGTCAGCCTTCTGACCAGCTTCAGCAGCCAGCAGCAGTCTGTGGATGTCACTCCTAAAACACTTGGGATTACAGCCGCTGGACATGGCTATGAAGGCACAAAACACAATATAGTGAAGGTTGTTAAAACACACAAAGGGCACTGACCTCACCAGAACTGTGATGTTTCCATTAAATACATTGAACCAAATGTGAGATTTAATTTCTATAAACTGCATTTAGTTACACTGTATAGCGAATTTTGACAAAGTACATCAATGAATGATGGCATGCATTAGGTGAATAACAATGAACTCAGGAATTTTGTGTCTGAATAAGAATGAGCTGTCCGAGAAACACACATTTGTGACAACAAACTGACGGGAAGGTTAACTTTTTAAATCCAGACAGTGGGCAAACTAAGTTATGTTTATTAGCTAAACTAATTAGCTGTAGCTAACCACACAGCCGTGAGACACCTAGCAAAGAGGCAACAGTTCTTTGTATTTTTGCTTTTACATGGCTTTAATATATAATTAATAAGTAGCTGAAGCATGTCGGTAATTCAGACATACGGAAAAGCTAAATAAGCTGACTAATAACCTCACCTGTCTGATAATTTGTGATAATCACGACACAAAACAAACTTTTTTCTTCACGGACACAACAGCCTGCTCTTTGCTCGGTTGCCAGGGAGACCGTGGCGCGTATGCTTGCGTTGCGTTCAGAGTCCTGATAATAATCGGACCCGTGAGATACGAGGCGCTAAGTCCCATCTGTACAAGGCGAGGGAGCAAAGGGTGACGTGTAGGCCACAGTGCAGAGACAAAGTTCGGGTCCATGTTTATAGAAAGATAACCATAATTGCGGAAGCCCTGAAGGGCCATTCATTCATACATTTTATTTCCTCTGTTTTCCCGTGATAACGAGTTAATGTCATTTGTTTTCTCGAGATCTCGAGTTATTATCTCGAAATAACAACTGCCGTTTTCCCGAGATAACGGGATCATTTACTCGAGATCTTGAGAAAACAAAACGATAGTGTAGTATATTAAATCAATGCAGGAAACATCATTCACTGTAGCAGGAGCATATCGATCACCATGTCGCATATATTTTCAATCAAGGCCTGACACAGGCTGAAATAGCATTATGCCTTGCTATTACAGATAATATACACATTAGTTTGCATAATTTAAAAAGACGGTTAGCAAGGCCTCAGCTATATCGGCGGTGCAATCTAAGTGAGCCTGATGTGGTCGTTATCTAACATAGCTGACCAGCTACGAGGTCCCGGGCGTCTCCAAAATCTCAGGCCTATCATATCACAGTCATTTTCTCAAGATCTCGAATTAATTATATCGTTATCTCGGGAAAACAACGTTTCGTTAACTCGAGAGCTCGAGAAAAATTATCCCGTTATCTCGGGAAAATGGAGGAAATAAAATGTATGAATGCATGGCCCTTTAGGGCTTCCGTAGATAATGGACATTTTACTCCACTACATTTTTTTGTTACTTTAGTTACTAGTTACTTTGCAGAATGCATACTGCATCAGAGCCAAAGTAGCACATTTTAAAATTAATTTATTTTTTCAGCAATCACATAAAAACACTGATTCACAGAACAGGAAAAATGCTGAATATTAGAGCTAATGATAGGCCAGGCTGATAATCAGTTGACCCTTAGTATACCTTATGTAATTTACTTTTACATAAATGTTTTTTTCTTGCAAACTGTCAGTACAGATAAGACAAAGGCAGAATCATCAAAAAATAGAAAAAAGTTTGTCTTAGTCATCAGGACAGAGAAGATGTGTGGGTACTCTCAGGTTGGGGGTTATGTAACTTAGGATTTGTTGTGAGACTGAAACACAGTGCATCACTCATCAGGCTTCATCTTAGTCATGTATGTCATTACTACTTACTACTCGACTAATATTACACTATCACACTACATTATTTATTGATATATTTATTTTGATTGCAGAACCACTCTGAAAGTCAGCAAACTCATCATTGTTGCTGCTGATCACAATCAACCTAGTGAGTTACAAATCAAATTGATTCTTCTGAAAAATAATTGACTCCAACAAATTCTCCACATTTCCATAATGTGTTTTCATCCTGTGACAGCCAAAGGTTTCCTGTGGCCTGACTGAATCCTATAATTAACAGACAAATATATATTGTATATGAGTTATTCTTGGAAATCTGGTCACTGCAAAACTCCTGCACATGCTTAAATCAAACTATTATCTAAATCTGATTATTCACAATAATTGGGTTAAGTTTACAAGGAAATACACAACAGTGAGTGAGTGTAGTCTACAGAGCATGAGAGGGAGAGAGAGGAGATGGAGAGTAAAACTCGGCCTCGGGGCTCAAATGGCCAGAATATGAAAGCACCCAGATGGCAAAGCTGAGCATGAGGGGAGAGGCTGTGTGACATGTTATGCTTCATTGAAACAAAGAGGGCCATACAATTGAGTTTGTGTTTATTTGCATCCTTGTGTCCTCCATTGATATTTGATCTAACCATGTTTAATAAAGTAATGCAGTGGAAGATGAAGGATTAAGCTCTCAGAAGTTTGCTTCCCAGAAGTTTGAGGATGCATCTGCTGATGACAGTGTAATGGAAATACTAAAGTTCATTCCCAGATTTATGCCTTACATAACAAAGATAATATCTAATTTTAGAAGGTCAGTGATTGTTTTTTGTAGAAACCATAGAGCCAAGGCAAATTGATAAATGCCAGAGATTACTTGATGATTTATGGGTAATTCAAGAATTTTCAAAGTTATGAAATGCAACTACTTTACAAAACAATCATCTCAGTAGTTTCACTGCTATTGGATTTAAATACAAAACTGCAACTCCATCAAGCAGATATTTGTAGATGAGCTATGCTACCATGTAAGATTCATAAAGGGGGTTAAAACCTTCATTTTCATTGATGATATTCTATATTCACAGAAAACAATATCCTCCATATACACTGTTTAATTTTAAGGCATGCCGACTATTGGAAATCTTTAAATTCAGTGATTTCTGATAAAATCCTCATAATCTTTTCCACTGTATTTCTGTTGATCATATCATGGTATAAGTTGACAGCATGCATGGTTCAAAAGGCAAAAGAGTAAGGAATGGATCATTAATGTTAAAGAGTTAATCAACAAGAAACTGTGGTGATTCCAGAGACATTATAGAGCAACAGTGTAAAATTACACTGCGTTCAAAATCTAGCTTAGGTTAAAGTACAAAAGTAGTAGCATTAAAATATGCTTGAAATACTAAAAGCAAAATACAACTTGTTTCTGCACTATGTAACTTCAGTGAGAGGGTAGGATCACAGCGTTACATACATGTTTACTTCAACAAGTGTTCAACACAGCGTTGTTATGACATCATGAGTTTTGTTTGGAGTAGCACCTACATTATGTCTGACAAACTGTTACAGACCTGGGATTTATATTTACCACAGTGGTGTTTCACTCAGAAACTGTGGGGGGCGCCAGATCGCACAACATTTCTACATGATGTTACTTTAATCTATAATAATGCCTACATAATTTATTTGTTGACTTCTATTTTATATAAATAATGAACTGGCAAATTAAGTATTGTTTTCAAATAAATGTAGTGAAGTAAAAAGTATAATATTTGCTTCCAAAATGTAGTGGAGTGGAAGTATAAAATGGCAGAAAATGGAAATACTCAAATTAAATACAAGTATATTTAGTAAATGTACTTTATCATATTCCACCACTGCTAAAATGTGGCAAGTCATGTTACACATTTCTTAAATGGCTTTATATTATTGTAAAAATGTGGTGGTGTGATGTAACTGCCCTCTTAGTTTAACAAGAAATTAAGAGAAGATATTCTCACTATTGAAAGTATTATTGTTTATTTATATTTTGACTTTCAAATAAAGATGCCTAAAGAATTGACTCTGATTTATCTCTGGGGTAATTTCACAAATGAACCTGACAAAGTGTGATAACATGCCGACGAATCAGGAGTCAGGCACTGTCACTGACTCTGTAGGAGTATTAATAAAATAATATCAACAGTAAAATAAATGCAAATAAACAGGTACTTCGAACACAGAACAAAGAATGATCAGTCACAGATGTGTGATTTTCAAGTATTTAATAAAAGTCATTTGGGCTACTGCTCTTACATTTACAGTTGAGACATTCCGCAATTATTCTGGGTAACAGTAACATGTCGAGACCGTTTTGTTTATTTTAACTTTGTACAAAACAAAAAGGCCAACATTATTTTTCTTTGTATAAAAAATATAAGTTAATTTAAATTTAACTCTAATTAAGAAAATAACAATAGTAATAATAGCAATAATAATAATAATATCATCAATAATAATAATAATAATGATAAAGATCATAAGCTAAACATAGTGCAGACGATGGGATATAACTGGTGCTGAAAAGTAGAAGGGACAGTGCAGTGTTATGGACTTAACCATGTTCTCAGGTGGGGTTGGAGGGGGTAAAGAGACAGTCAGAAGCTTTCGCTCTCTCTCTCACATACATACACTCACACACTCACACACGCACACACATACACACACAGACAAACTCACACACAGTGTACACACCCAGTCAGAAAGTGCACGACTGCCGTTCAGTTTAGCACCATCAGAGCATACATCTCAGTCTGTACAAACTAATTCCTAGATTGTACACAGTATACACCTATTACTGTATATGCAAAATTATATATAAACTTCAGTTTAGGTGCATGCTAATTGTTGCTCTTGGTTGAAGCTTACTGGAAGCAGTTCTGAAAAGTAAGACAGAGCACAACATGGAAAGAAAAAAAACCAAAAACTGCCACCACCGAGGATCTGCAATCAAACAAAAACATTCATCAAAATGTACATTCACACCACTGGGGGCCACAGTACCAGCCGTAAAAACAAATTATTTGAGCAGTAATTTCAGTCTTGGAGGGACGACGTCCACTGGAATGACAGTTTCAGACAAAACGTTTGTCTTTTGGAAGATCTCGGAAACTCATTTGGAGTCCAGATGTACCCCCGTCAGCGTGAAGGAGGAGGACTTACTTCCTTCGACGGGTCGTGGACGTGAGGGGGAGAACTTCTGTTACACGCCTCCGAAAAGTCAACCAACATTCTCGAGTTGCAATCCCAGAGATAGACGTGTCGTGCACTTTAGCTTAATGTAGGGAAATATGAAGCTGATGAGACTTCTGTCGAGCTGCAGCGTGATGTGTTCAGTGTCATAAATGTGTCACTTACTCCAGCCTTCACTGTTTATACTTCGCGCCTTAACCATGTGGGATAAATGAGGGTGCTGTCTGGACCTTACGTAAGGTAGGCCACGTGGAAAAAGGTTGTTGTGGCACTGCAAACAAACAAATATTTTAATTCGCCGGGACTCTCATCCAACTTGTGCAGTATCCTCATTTTACTTGCGTTTTATTCATAGAAATGATTACTGTTTAATGAGAAGGAACCAGATTGTAGTGTAAAATAAGTCATGATGCGATAGTGGCGTGAAAATTGTTTTAAGAGTGGAAATTGGATTGTATGCAGTCCTGGCTTCACGGATGCTATTTGTGCATCTTGATCTGATCCTGTTAGTCAGAGGGAAGTTGTCGATGTGGATGCAGCAGGTTCCTAAATGCCAGGTGGGGGCTGGGGGCAGTGCTGTGGGGTCCACTTCAGGGAGAAACATCATGACTCTCTTGTGACTGTGTTCACAAGTGTCGACATTATCTAACTCCTCTCGTCACAGTTCATCCACGTTTAGTGGAATATGCTGCAGGGGGATTTCTGCCATCTCCACCTAGAATAGGCTGTATATCTTTATTCAAGTACTGCAAAGGATTTTTGCTCAAAAAGTAATAAAAAAAACATTCTGACATCCACCTTCTCAGTGAGGCGGCAATACACCATACATCTGCTCTACACATTCCTTCTGTCTCTGGGAATACCTTGCTGAAGTAGTGCGCGTACGATAAACCTACCACAGAAGGCAAACAGTACCATTAAAAAACAAACAAACGAAGAAAAGCCTGAACCGACAACAAGATTTCACATATTCTAGCCTGTGAAAGGTTCAGAGTAAGGCCTCTGCAAATACAAGACCATAAAAGAATCAGCTCAAATAATAATAATAATAATAATAATAATAATAATAATAAAAAAAAATCATAAAACAGCTAAAATTAAACAACCACAGTCCATTCTACCAAATGAATTCCCAAGCTGAGTGGATGTAGGGTGATGGGTTGAAGTCCCTCCCCATCGGCGGTCAGTCAGTCTCTGGGATCGGTGAAACCGTCAGTGTTGACACCTCCGTCACCCAATGAGGTAACTGTGTGTTTTCAAAGTCATGTCGCCTTCAGCTGACCCGTCTCCTGCTCACACAGGATGCGGGTTCCTCCCCCCTACAGAGTACCAGGTCCGTGGCAGGATTCAGGTTGTATTCCTTTGGTGGGCCAGCAAACCCTTTGGTAGTCAGTTGTCCACCTTGACGGGGCCTGAATCACAAGGCCTGCTGGGCACGATGTCCTCCACCTCTCCTCGCGATATCTTCTCCCACTGGCCCAGATTCTCCCTGCAAACACAAAGCACCGCCATCAGATCCAACAATCAGATTTTAACAATTAAGGCTGTACTACTAATGCAGACATTTCATTTCTTAGTGTGCAGACGTCATTTAATCAACTTCATCAATAACAGAACAAAACTATCTATGACAGTTACTCCAAACAAAATCACACTGTGACTAAGCGATAGACGCTATTTTTAGCATTGGTATCTGTGATTGCCATTAAAAAAATACATTGGTGCATACACTGGTGCAGCATTCTTTCTCTGTCTGTAGTCACCACTCTGTGGTCTCAACTAATAATATGATTGGTTACATGTCAACACTACCAAAATCTTCTAGTAATCAGTAGCTAAACTTATCAAATAAATGTTGTGGACTGGTATAAAGTAGCAGAAAATGGAAATACTGATGTAAAGTACCTCAAAATTGTATTTTTGTATTTTAAATTATGTAACATAAAATGGAAAATGATGCCCACTTGATAATTATGGTAAAATAAAATAAAGATTAGAGCCCAAACTATATATTGCTTAACCAATATTATAATCCCATATTGGTCTGTCACATATATATATCGGTTTTGGCAATTGGCATATACAGTATGTATATATCCGATATTCAATCATATGAAAACTTTGTTTTTTAGAGATTATAATACAAAAAAGATGCTTGGGGTAATTTACAAAATAATCAAAATCTCAGTGAAGTTAAGATGGTAAACTTCATTGTTAAACAAGTGTCTGAAAACAACATTTGAGGGATTATTGCAAAAAATGTGTGCCGATCAGCTGATACATCAGAATTTTTTACTTCCTAATTTTGGTATTTGCATCGGCCCCAAAAAAATCTGTCGGGCTTGAATAAAGATGCATAAAAACAAGGGAAGAATGCCATAATTATTGAAAAATAAGAATAAGTATAAACCAATTTGATAATAAAAGTAAAGAGAAGACAAAACAGAAAACAGAATGTATTGCATAAGATGGAAAATAATATAAAGTTAAAAAATAGCAAACATAGAATGCATAAAATCAAGGAAAATAAATGGTAATCATGTTAGGCTAATAATTGTCTTTTGAATTGATTAAATCAAGCTGTTATCGGATATGTGTTTGTTACTTATCCACTGCTGCACAGTAGCTACTGATGTGGCCGGCTGGTTAGCACACAACATTGTAACACTCTGCTGCCACAAGGGTGTGCATCTGATGTTAAAAATAATATGGACATACTACTGCTGCAGACGGCCTTTAAGTGAGATGGCTGTAATTATGCAACTGTAGCAGTGATGTTGAGCCAGAAAAATCCGAATACCAAGTGACCAGGAGGTCAAATTATGGTTTTTGAAGAGATCTGGAGAGAGAAGCGCAACAACCGACCAAACAACAGCTGCATTAGACCAAACCCAAGTGTAATAAACAACTAAAATAATTTTTTGTGGAAGCTCTCCCATCACTTCTCGTTGTCATGAATGTAAGCTCTCCTCTGTGCTATAATCAAGCCTGACATACGAGTGCACAAAGTGCTGCCCTTTGCTGCCATTCCATTCAATTAGCCGGGCCTGATGCAGTTTACACGTCTGTGGCTGATCCCACAACAAGCAGCCGGGCTCCGCGGGGTCTAGGCCTGCTGCCCACCCAGAGCCCGGTGCTGACGTACAGCCGGGGCTTAAATATTACACTGCTCACTTTGTTTGCATTCCCCACAGATCAAGGTCACGACGTTTAAAAAAACAGAGAATTACCCCGGAAGGGCAGGCAAATGTGCAGTGTGATCCCGTTGGACAAGCAGAAATTACACACATAAATACTCTTATTGAATGCGACATGCACGCTTACAAACGCGCAATTTCGCACGCGTTAGGAAGAACAGCCGTTTCTTGTTTGTGAATTGTGTGCTGCATTGAAATGTGTCCCTCTGATTATGTTTGCAGTAAATTACATCACAAGTTTGCTTAATCCAGCATCAGGACAGTTGCATGTGTGTTTTGTTTGTATTTTAAGTGGAACGAATGGAATGTGTGCATATACACACACGCTCACACACGCACACTCCTTATCACTTCTAATCTTATTTGCCTGGCTGGATGAGGCGAACACACGCATCACTTGTCGCAAGCTGCACTCAATGCGTTTATTGACCATATCAGATGTGGAATCACCTTGACAGTACTGCATGAGGGAACTCTTTGGTTATTTTATGTTTCATAATAAAAAGTTGAAATCAAAATACTTACAATTACAACTTACAAACTGTCTTTTGCTTGGCTTTTTGTCAAAACACACAGTGAGAGACGAGACGTTTCCCTAGACTTTTAAACTGCAGCTTTGGATACTCACTTGCAGGCTTTTAGAAGAGGATTGGATGGAGGGAAGAGCTCCGATAGTGTCGTGTAACATGGAATCGCGACGGCATTGTAGAATCCCACCTGAAGAAACGACAAAAAAAACAAACAGAGGTGAGTAGGCAGGAGGAGCAGATTTTTAGAAACAGCGTGAGAAGAGTCAGAAAGGAAATGCAACACACATCTAAAGATTTTAACTTCCTCTGTGGTCTGTGATGTGTTAAAGAGGGGTGTTTGTGGGGGTTTATAGAACGGTAGCCCTATGAAAATTAACATTTTCAGAAAAAAAAAAAAAATTGGTTTTGTTTTGATGGGTCAACAAAAATCCTTATCCTCCTTATTTGAGGTTTGACATGTATGTATGTCCTGCACACACAGACTTAACAATAAACTAATACAACTTTAGAACTAATTCAGGCATCAAGTATTTGGTGACTTGTAAACTGTGTCACTGTAAAATGCACATCCTGTATATTAACTGAGTTACTGTGAGGGCCCTGCACACCCACACAGGTCTTTTCAATTTGTCTGGTTGGTTAGAGCTCCAGTCAAAGGAGAACAACTAAACTAACCAGAGAGTGAAGAAGCTGTCAATCAACATCCACCCACACAGCCTTGAAGTGAAGTGAGTGAAAACACCTGTCTGGACTGTGAGTGTGTGAGGGCTTGACACTGAAGGAAGTATCTTCTAACATGGGTTTTACCTGTATTACTATTTCAAAAAAATGTTGGTTGCTGTTGTATCATATTGTTATACTATTATAACTTTAATATAAATGAAGTAATTGATGAAGAGTATTTGTTTAAAGGTCTGTGCAGACTTGGATCTTTTATTTATTATTAGTTATTTAATCAAGCAGGATGTACTGGCGTCCCTTTTTTAGTTATTCTACATCTTCAGAATCTGACGTAGAGAGCAGTGGTGAACAAGTAACTAAGTACATTTACTCAAGTACTCTAGAGTGTTTTCATTTCCTGCCCCTTTTTACTTCTTCACTGCATCTCCGATGGAAATATTGTACTTTTCTGTTTACTAGCTTTATCTGGCAGATTTAATTACTTGTTACTTTACAAATCAAGATTTCTACACACAAACATATGAAGGGTTTATAAATAAAATGTACACATTTTTTATTGTTAAAAATTGAACAACCCAACAGTTTATAGAAGTACAGCCGATTCATCAACTCGTAGACTGACAGCAAATTAATTCGCAACAATTTTGATAATTTTTAAGTCATTTTTCATACAGAAACATGTCATGGTTTCAGCTTCACAAACGTGAAAATGTGTTGCTTTTTGATCATTTTAATATAATTTTTTTTATAATTTTGTGGTTTGGACAGTTGGTTAGGCAGAACACTGTGAATGAGTTTAATTTGAGGTAAATGTGACAGCAGTATTTTCCTAATTTTTACAAAGCAAACAATCGACTGATTGATGGAGAAAAAACAATCAGCAGATGAATCAGTAATGAAAAAAATATCATTAGTTGCAGTCCAATACAAAATCATTCTTAACAAGCTCCACCTCCACCAACTACAACAGAAAAATCCTGCTTGTAATAATCTAATAATATTATATATAATAAAAGTCACAGGGGAGATTTTTCTGCTTTGAGCAGTTTTATCTTTATACTTATATATTATATATAATAAATATATAATATATATTTGATTACACATATTTAAGTAACTTTTTCAAGGGTTTGGTATTAGTACTTGAATAGTTCCTCCATCACTGGTAGAAAGTAAGAACATTTAAAGACATAAGTCAAAGTGTTGGTCTTACTTGGCCTTGGGGAACCTCGTCCTTCTTGTCTCTGTCCATCATCGGGATCGGCTGCATCCCAATCTTCTTCATCTCATCTCCCTGTGGAGGAACAAGAAAATACAAGTTTCCTTTTATTTTTGCATACTGTGGCAATCCTTCTGACCACCACACGACACCATTTTGTGCCTCAAAAAAATACTGAGCATTTACAAGCGCTAACAAAGGTCTGACTGTTTTAGGAGGCACGATCGTGACACTACAACTGTAGCAGAATCTCACTGTACCTCGGCCCAGAACTCAGCATAGATGTCGTTGGCGGTCAGTCGTGTGATTTGCCATTTCTTGGTAACAGAACACAGGTCACATGCTGTCATCATCAGACCAATCACACGGTCCCTGGAGGGGAGCAAAGCCTCGTTATAGCCGAGTGGAGAAACTCAATGTGCCGTTTATGTGCGCCAGGTCCGAGTTTCTCTGTGTGCTGCTACGAGACCCGGGTATGATCCTGACCTGACCTGTGCACCGGTGCGAATCGTCGTGACCTGACCTGTGTGAGTGGTTGTTTAAGTCCAGCGCCTGCGAGCCCAACAGCTCCGTCAGCTGCTGGTGGTTGTTGAAGTACAGGGCGAGGTCCGTGGCGATGATGGCCTTCCGGATGATCTCCAACACCTGCTCGTACTCGCTGGAATTCAGGTTGGAGAAAATATTGTGCCCTTCCAGCTATGAGAAACAAAGAGATCAATAAAAAAGCAAAAGCTCCACTTATGAGGCGTTCAGCTCAGCTAGACTACAACAGGTTGTAATCTCACGTTCATCAGGGTCCATGCCCTGCCAGCAGATCCTGGACATTACACAAGAGGGCACTCAGAACTACAGTATGATCCTTTCAATGCATTGTGTGTTGTTTAATGAATTTACGTGTTGATTTAAGTAAATCAACTGTTACAGGATGCATGCATTTATATAAGAGGACAGTGTTTACAGTATGTGCAGCTTCTCTTACACAGGATAAACAAAACTGTTGGTAAAATTATATACCCATTGAATCCAGGATTTTTTATCCTTTCCAAACTTGAAAACACCACAATCAAATTATAGAACCCCTTCACTGATTGTTTCGTTTGTTTGTTTTTTACCTGTGAATTTTAGAATTGATTGTAAGATTTGACTGCTTGTTTTCAAAGCCTCGGATTATCTGACTCCTACCAATACTGTATCTGTGGGTCACTAACTCCCTGTGAGCCTGATCGCTGCTTGAGATCCTCTGGCAGACGAATGCTTCCAAAGTCCGACTCGTGATCAAAGGTGACCGGGCTTATGCAGCTGTGGGACTTCGTGTCTGGGGATCTCAGGCAGGCAAATCTCAATATTTAAATCTCTTCCTATAACTCACTTTTATCATGCAGCTTTTTCTTTGCTGACCGTATCTTTTGTTATTTTTAAACTTTTTATCTTGTTCCTACGTTTAGGGTCTTATTTGCTATTATTACATGTACTTTTATAAAGTTGTTTTTGAAAGGTGCTATATATAAAGTTATAATAAATTATAACTATTATTACTAGCTAATAAAGAGATATATTGCATACAATTCAGTTGCATATTAAACTGGGTTTACAATAACGTGTAGGGCGGCCCGTGGTGCCATGTATAAAGAATTTGGCAGCAGTTGTAGCAAAGCTAATGTCAGGCTCATCAGCCTCACCCTCTGATTAATCTGCTGGTTTCTGAGGTGGAGGGTATGTCAGAGTCTCCTGCTCGATAAGTTATATAAAAAAATCCACTGTGGTTCACAACAATGTCTTCACACTTGGAATAATAATACAGATAACTGGCTGACTAGTTGGATGGGTGCAACACAATGAATTAGCGTACAGTTAGGTTAGCTTGCTCATCAGCAATGTTTTGGTTCATGTTAATATGTAATTTTAGACACACTTTCAAAATAATATCAACCAGTCATTTGGTGCCCTCCCCCTGCAGTAACTCTGTGGACCCCCTGTTAAAGGCCCAGGTTCGAGTGTTCACAAGGATTTCCAGCACCGTGTGAACCCTTTGTTTGTGGTTCTTTTGCCCATCGTCCTTAGGCAAGTCGCCAAGAGATATAGTACAGAATTTATACTTAACATCAGAATTTAAAAGATGATAACTAAATAGAGAAATGTAATTGTACAGTAAGTCCTGCATAGTGGAGCTCTACCTGTAGGATGGAGACGGTCTGAGAGAAGTGGTGTTGCTCCATGGTGGAGGTGGAGTACAGAGCAGCCAGCGGATGGTCAAACTTCTGCAGGTACGTATTGCTGTACCCTCGGTGGTCCAGATCATGGCACAGGCAGGCTATCAACAGACCCTTCTTCTGTAAACCAGAGTGGGAAGACAAGAAAAAAAAAGTCACACAGGACCCCCAGATGTTAATCTTGCTTTTAAATTATATTCATTTTTGTCTCCGAGCAGTAAAACCCAGACCCAATGAGTAGCAAACCTCCAGCTCTGTGAAAATCCCAGTGGTTTTCTGCAGGATGGCGTACATACAGTGTGCCACCGTCACTGCGTGCTTCCAGTTGTGGTAGGGCACACGCCGGTAGTTCTTCCGTACAGACATGGTGAACCGACACAGCTTCTCCAGCTCAAAGCTACACAAAGAAAGAAAGGACGGTTACATTTTTAAACCTGGGCTCTATATTTACATGTTTGGGTGTGTAGATGATCCATATTCATCAAACGCTTTGGAATCAGTCTGGTATCACCTCAGCCGGTAGCTGCACACCTGCAATGTCTGCAACGTAATCCTTTGGGGCAACTGCGACTGTCAAAGCTACATCCACTAAAAGTGCTTGTTTTGCTCCAGACTGAGGTTGTTATTTTACAGATATATTCTGGATAACATTATGGGAAGAGAGGCAAGTGAGAGAAAAAAATCTATGGCTATGCATTTTCCAAGTCTAATCCTTGTGTCATGTTTTGCTTTTCACGTCCTCCCTTTGTCCTTTTCCCGCCTTTTTTCCTGTTCACCTGTGTCTCATTTGTTAATCAGTCCTGTCTATTTAAGCCTGTGTTTCTCTCTCGCTCTTTGTCAGTTTGTCTGTTGTTGTCATGTGTCTGTTTCTGTTCTGTATCCCTGCCTCAGTCCTGTTCCTCGTGTACCTCGTGCTTCTTTGGTTTGAACCCTTTTAGTTTTGTAATTTTTTTGACCTCTTAATTCTTGGAGTTTCTTGCTTCCTGTGTTTTTTAACGGCGACCTTCTGTCCTTGCATTTTGACTTTTGGATTTAAAATTGTTTGAGTTTTGGACTTTGGACTATCAGCTTATTATTAAAGCTCGCTATTTGTTTTGCTTCTCTGAGTCGTTTCTGTATTGTTGTCGGACACTTGACGTTGAAGGCCGTGAGAACACTTTTATTCAACATAACTTCGACGGTCCTAGTTGAGGCGATCTACTGGACCGATTCCAAAACTTTTGCTCAGTGTGAATCGTTTACACACCGAAACGTGTAAATACAGGGCCCGGGTTTAAAAATTCTGCGATGACCCTTTAACTATGAATCATGAAGAGCTTTGATAAAGAACTGACATGGTCATGGCGATAGCGACAGCAACACCATACCTGGTCTTTCCACAGGAGTTATGAACCATGTAGATAAAGACAGCAGGCCAGATCTCCTCAAAGGGATTAATGTCAAAGTGGAACCTGGATGAGAGCAGAGTCTTAAATTAGCACGTACAGCACACAGGGACAGAGGAGGGGACTCGCCCAGGTCTGGACTCTGTCATCGTCCCTTCCACAGACACATGGCTGTAGATCAACGACACTGAGGGACACTAGTGACTGAGTCTGCACTCACATTTCGATCTCTTTATAAATGGGTGCAGGGAGGTTGAGCTGGGTAAGGGTCTTCCATTCTTCTGATGTGCATATGCTGTGATAAGACAGTTTTTCCATCGTCACTCTGTAAATGCATTCAGAATGCCGGATCCTGTGGTACATCTGCAGAGAAATCGCAGAGCAGGAGTTAGTCTTCAAAATGTCGACACTCTTACACCATCTCCTGTTGAAATCCCAGTTGGAATTTCCATAAGGGTCAGACAAAGTTATCTGCAACGGTCCCGTATCATATTTTATCTGCGTGTCTCCAAAAAGTGTCTCCACATCTGGTTTTTATCCCTGTCCCCGTCCCAGGCAGGCAGGTACATGCGCCAAGCCTCACACCTTCCACCACAAATCACCATAAATCAGGAGCCGGGCCTGAGTGAGTTTCCTAGAGACGCGAGGTATAAATTACAGCGAAACATAAATCCTGTCAGTGGACGGATGCAGACTGCCTGTCTTAAAATATTAACACGCCTCATCAATTTTAAAACCAACTTTGTGACGCTGCTCCTGCGTAAGTTTGTCGCACGAGATGATGGTGAGTCAGGCCCCACAGAGAGCAGAGGCTCTGACAGACAGACAGACAGGCAGACAGACCACACAATGCAAGCTCCCAGAGTTAGCCTGATTCCATGCACTGCCAGAAAATAAGCTTTAATTCACATTTTGGAGCAAAGCACACTTTAAATAGAAGCTGTTGGCACTATCTTTGTCAACCTTGGAGGAAAAATGAAATTACTACTCTGACAAATAGAGAAACCTGCAGCCTAGTAACAGCTGAAACAAGCCTTCCAGCTATAAGTAGGAATTTAGGACGAGGATGAGGCCACTACGTCAAAGGTGCAGTTATCTGAAAATAAGCCAATCAGGAGCGAGCACTCATGGCCATGAAGTGTTATATAATCGTTTCGCGTCATCTACCTACACTGCAAAAGATAAAGAGCAGGCTCATGCAGACAGACAGAGACAGACAGAGAGGGTTTCTGCTGTTGGAGAGGATCAGTTAGTCGTTTTTTTTTTTAAACAACTGAATTCAGTTTACTCACGTTTGCACAGTGTAAGGCCAGAGCACAAAAGACAGCAAACATCTTAAAGTTGTTCTCATCTGTTTTAGTGAAGGCACTTCCGCTTAGCTTGTTCACCATCTGCACCACACCTATAACGGTCCCCCTGCTCACGATGGGCATGCACAGGATGTTCCGCGTGGTGTAGCCGGTTTTAAGGTCCACCTCCCTGTTGAGGAAGACACACGAAGAATATAAGACATCGCTTTGATATTCAGCACAGAGTTCATTTAAGTTTATAATGTGAGGCACACATAAGAAGAGCAGCATTTTTGAGTGTTCAGTGATTTTATCCTAAATACAGGAGAATAATCATACATAATGGATAGTGAGTAAAAATGGCTTATCACAGGGTCTGTTGGAGATTACCGGTTGAACCGTGGGTCTGCATAGGCATCTGGGATATTTAAGACTTCCCCTGTCCGAGCCACTTGGCCAGCTATTCCCTTGTCTATAGAAAACCTGAGGAGAGGAGAGGAGAGGAGAGGAGAGGAGAGGAGAGGACAGTTTGTGCTGGGTTGATGGGTGAAAATCTGCATTACAAAAATCAATTATGTGAAAATCAATGTGAAAACCTGATTTTAAAAATGCAATTTAACACCGCAAAGAGTGCGTAGATGAACCATTTCTACTCAGAGAGAAGGATGATTATGTTCCAGTGTAACTCTGAATATTAATGGTACAAAATCAGCAGGTTGTTTGATTTTATCCCTCGTTCTTCTATTGATTTCTATCGTTGGACAGCTGTTTTACTGTTGACTGTGTTTACTGTAGACTATTGCAAATAATGTCTTCTAGGTGCAGGGAACACACTTTTGGATGTGTAGAGAAAAAAAAAAAAATTGAAAATTAATATCAACTGTAATAATCAAAATAAACGATGTAGTTCTGGGGAAGAGATTTTAATCAGAAGAGAAAGATCTTCATCGACTGATTTTCTTATGCCGATACAAACTAAATAAACAAACAAACTCTCTTCATTTCATGTCTGAATAAACTGAATAAACAAACTGACCTTATAGGACAACACAATTTAACACTGTTTTACTTTGTTTATATGTGGCGGACCCTGCCACATTTCTAGCTTCAAACAGTGTTCTGGGGACCTTATTTTCCTCTGAGAACAGCTTGTTTATTCAGTTATATTTCTGAGTTTGTATTATTACTTCATTAATGTTGTAAATATCAAAATTCTGAGTTTGAATTTATTCTCCAAAACTACATATTGCCCCTTTAGAAAAATGTATGACTGTAATATATGAGACTTGCATCAAAGAAGAAGAAGACACTGTGGAAACGACATGAGTATATACTGCACTCTCCTGGAGAAAAAACTTAAATCTTACACACCTAATTTCTTTGGTTTTCCTAAAGACAGGTTTGCCTTCTTTCTCCTCCCCGATATCGAACAGGTCAGAGTACAGTTCTTTGTTGTTGTGATCTACCTGGAAGAGTGCGCACCTGTCCGCATTCACCAGGTTTTTTGCATATATCTGCAAAACAACATCAGGGACAGAACTTTATCAGTACATGAGGGTTCAAAAAAAGCTAAAAAACATAAACCAAACATTGAAAATCAGGTCTAGCAACTTAATTAAATCAGATACATCACTGCAGTTTTGATAGTTTCTTTTGGATGGAACAGTTAAATGCAGAATTACATCACACAGACACACACAGTTCAGGTTCAGGTCATTACAAATCATTTCAGTGTTTGAACCAGATGACTTGAATGACCTGAGATGACAACACAGTCACAAGGCAACAAAGTACAGACAAACACAGAGGTGGGTTTCAGTAAAAGAAACAGGGAAATCATCTTTGACACACTTTTAGATTTGCAAAGCAGAACAAATACTGCAAGCTGAGACACTTAACTTTAAAATTTAAGCTTATTTTAGGTTAAAGATAGTCTAAACTTGTATTTAGTATGTCCTCTGTATGTCTATTATATGGTAGTGAAAAATTATAATAATCATTCTAAGAAATTGTATAACTATTATTATTACTACATGGCTAGGATACATTAGCAGTGCCCCTCAGGTAATGAGATGGCCTGTTTTCATATCTGTATCACAGCAGCATTACTTCTCTTTTTAACACACATAAGCTAGCACACACTCCCAGGATGTGTAGCCTTGAAGACAATGTGAATGAACACATACTTGCAGAGATCACACTCACCATAATATGTTCAAGTAGAGAATCTATTGCCACAATGTTATCAAAGTATGTTCTGTGCGAAAAGAAGAAATGGCGCATTGAGATGTTTGACAAATGGGAAGCTCTGATGATGTTCACATTCAAGACATGAAAGCTGTGTTGCCTAAAAATTCAGTCATTTCTTTTGGTAACACTTTATAAGAAGGGTACAAATCATATACCTAATTACTGATTAAACTCACAATAGACAACAACTGGACTCACCGAAAAATCCACACTGCGAAAGACAAAGAACCACGCTGATGGACGAGGTAAAGAAGGCGAAGAGGGAGAGCGATAGAAACAAAGTTTTAACTAGCGAGTGAACTGACGGGCATTCACTCGATGAGGAGCGCCCCCGTGCTGTGTCGAAGTCTGTAGACGATTCAACACCTGCATTCTTTCTACTAGATCAGTAAGTAAACTGCCTCCTTATCAATACAGTGTTTAACACCGGGTTTCTAGGTGAAGTTGCGATTCTTACAGTTGTGTTTTTATCTCCAGATAGTAGCCGGGCTGCGAGCGGTAACCATGTTGCTGTGCTGCCTTAAAAAGTTGTCTTGTCCCTCTTTAACTGAGACATGATTCATTTTGACTGAATGCATGAACTCATGCAGGGTGCATCATACATTTCTGTTGCTCACCGATATTACATGTGTTTATGTGAATAGTTCACACTTAATAGATCATCAGTTAAGGAATGTAAATTCACAATTATTACATATTAAATTATTATTATTATTATTTACATATTAAACATAACTGACTGATATATGGTATTATTATATTATATATTCATCGTATCATTGTATATGTCCAATATGCGCCAATATGAAAACTTTCTTTAAGAGATTTTAATGGATAATTTATAATCAATAAATTCCCAGTTCAGTACTGTTATTGTTTCAGTGCACAGATGACATTTTAGAAAATAAATATTGTAACCTGTAAAACATCCTGCCTTGGTAACATATCGGTCGGGATCTATACATAAATAAACTGTTTTATAATCGAAATCCAGATAACCTGATGCATATAAATGAATGTATGCAGTAAATGTGTATTAATGTTTCTTAACTGATTATCTGTTAAGTGTGAACCAATCATATAAAGTCATGGTAACTTGATCATTTATGAACACTGAGCACCAGGAATTCATGACACGTCCTGCATTTATTCATGCCTTACTCATCATGAGTCACGCATTAGTTACCCTTTACTTAAGTATAGGATTTGTACCCTTATTGTGAAGTGTTAACATTTCTTTTATTGTGTGAGCAAATACCTTTTATTTAACCTTTGACCTGACATGAGTAAATATGAGACACTAACTCTCTTCAGACTAAAGTAGGAACATGGCGTAAATACACTTTAAATATGACTTCATCAGCAGAAATGTACACTGTCCCATCAGCAGGCCTTACTTTGACACATCTAGTAGGAAGTCATTGAGCTCAGTCTGTTTGGCGAGGCCTCTGCACACCTAGAAACAAAGAAACAAAAAGGTCATGACCCGACACTCAGACGCTTCACAGGCTCCTCACAGGACATACAGCATTCCCCGTGTACTGTAAACAAACCGACTTGCTGTCTACACACTTGGCTGTGGGCCACCTTCATGACTTTCAGTAACAACAGAGTGTTTTGCAGCGAGCAGCACAGTACAGCGCGCTACAGTGCTGCACCGCTCGCTGAGGTCCACTGTGGCCAGTGCTGCAGTGGGACGCTGCCTCTCTGAGGTGTTGTGCTATCTAACAGCACTGGGGCGTAATGACGTCTTCGGGGAGCTGTTTGTTGAATCTATGGCTTAGCTGATTGGACTGGGCCCAGTGACAACCCAGTTCCTGTACACAGTGGATTTCCCCATTAAAAACACCAGTGCAGAACCAGAACAAACAAAGTCACCCAAGATCATAATAAGTGGGACGGGTTGTTCCAAGTCTGTGGTGTTACAGTGTTACAGTGTTACAGCACAGTGTGTCGGCTGTTATGTGCAATTCTAATTCAAAGCAGTCCTCTGTGGAAGTTTGCTCACCTGTACTTGATGAATGGCAACCGACGCCCACGCTAAATTAGCTGTTGCAACCTGGAAAAGAAAGAGAAGC
This sequence comes from Pagrus pagrus, assembly GCF_965226575.1. NCBI lineage: Eukaryota > Metazoa > Chordata > Actinopteri > Spariformes > Sparidae > Pagrus > Pagrus pagrus. The sequence continues at coordinate 19,714,546 of NC_140199.1, forward strand.
TGAGCTCCAAGGGACTGCAGCAAATGCACAATTAACGCACATTATCACACATTTTAAAGTTTCTTATCGAATTTCCTCTCTTGCGTATCTCAACGTAATTATCTGTTTACAGAAGAGACAGTTAGCCTACAGATCCAGAGTCACTCTGAGGACACAGACTCACACCTGTAGCGCTGCTATGCTGCCATGTCGAGGCTGTTTTCACACCTGTAGTTCAGTTCATTTGGTCAGGACCAAGGAAAGAAAATGATACTGTTCACGCTGACAAACGAACCAAGAAGAGTAAACATGATGTTCATGCATCATAAGCTCACGATAAAGAACCCATGTCTCAGGACTTTTTACTGTGGGATCGCTGTCACACACTTTTTAATGATATGTACATGGAGTGGGATGCAGCACAGCACTTATAACAGCTTTTGGCCTATTAACCAGGGAAAACACCCAAACTGACGTGTATACATGCAACCATGAATGATTTTATATACATTCATATATAAAAAAGTTATATACACAACTTAAAGGCTACAGATTGATTATAGATTGCTTCCTGAACTGTTCATGATCAGAAGATGGATTTATAGTAATATAGCTTTTGAAATTGTGCTAAAATGGCATATCTGATATCAAAACTCCTGTAGTCAGCCTCGATTTAATCGTCCTTTTTTGGGCCTGCACTGGGATTTGATTGACAGCTTTAACACCAGCCCAAGTGAACCACACTAACAGGGAAAACACATCGGGGTCTGTTTAAACTGAACCACACAGGTTAGTTGTGAAAGCACCCTCAGTATTATGGATTAAAATTAAAGCAAAGGAAAATTTAAGCTGCACTAACGAGTATTTTTCTATGAAGAAGGAGCCAAATGACTAATGGCTGTAATGTGAAAGAGGTCTCCGCTAGTGACAGATCCTCAGAGAATCATCACATGACTCTGCAGTTCCCCTCAGCTCTACAGACCGTTTCAGCTTCTTTCAGCTCATTGTTTTGGTTCAGTCTCTCTGCTCTCATCAACCTCTCTTCCCTGCAGCTGTTTGGAGAGAAAAAGCTTTTGATAAACACGCTGTTCTGAACTACAAATGACTGCTAATGTTGCTCTGTGTCTGCTAGATGTGTGAATAAGCAGCTGTTTGCTAACGTGTTGTTTGGTAACATTGATGTCAATGATATGCTAGTGGTGTGTTTACAGCTCGCTGTGCTGCCTCCAAGGGGTAAGACTGAGATTTCAACCAAACTAAATTTAACAAAAAAACATAACTTTATATAATTTTAAACATGCTGTCAAGAGATTGTTTATGCAAAGTTTTACATTTAAAATTTGAATCTTCAAAGCTTAATCATTGTAACCACTTCTTGCTTAAACAACCTGTATTTTAAGTAATTTTCCAGCTCATCGCCCTGCCATTTTTCCAGAAAGTCCTCGGAGACAAACAAAGTTATTAAGTATTTTCCACAATGAACTGAACCCCACAAATCTAACAGAGATCTTAAACAGATCCAGATTAAGGTGAATACCAGGCTAACTGCAGTTCCAGCCTCCCACTCTTGGTGTGTTTTGTCTGGGTCAGACTGACCTCCTGGTGGCTGAGGTTGAAGGGCTCCTTGCCCCAGTGCCGATGCAGCTCCAGGATGGCAATGAGGTCCCCGATGGCAGTGAGGATGGGAAGGCACAGGACAGAGTGAACATGGATCCCTGAGTCCTGCCCTGTGCCGTCGGGGAAGCGCTCGTCCTGCAACACACAGGTCAGTGACGGTCGTTATCACCGGAAGTGCGCAGGAGTTTAGCAAAGGAGGTCATCGTAGCTGGTATATCCACTGATTTAGATGACAGAGAGGACGAATCCTATCATTTGGCCCTCAGCAGGCTAACATTTCTGTAACAGTCTCTGAAAGCCCTGCGCACCAGCTGATGATGTAAAGTTATAACTTTTAACTGTTTCTCAACACAGAGCACCTTTGCTCATATTTTCATGAATTTTAGAGCCCACCAGAGCTTTGGACAGCTTTTTTTGGCCATGTTCTCTTGTCCACAGTGTGAAGTGTGAATGAGGACACTGGGCCTCTAGTTGGAAAAGTCCCCCATCATTTATTAAGTAAGCACCGCAGTGCGCAAGTGCAGAGCACTGCAAAAGATGGAGAACCACACAGGAAGCACCCAAAATCAAATTCAAAGTATGTTTTTATTTTTAGCTCATATGTGCTGAGTACATAGGACCAGATGGTGATTTCATGAAACATATGTACAGTATATAGAGCAGAAGGAGATCTGCAGTCAAACATTACAGCAAAGCAGTGAACTGTTAAATTCCTCTGACGGGCACTAACTGACCTGTGTCTCTTACAAGCTAAGAGAGTGATGGGTATATGATGGGAAATTAAGAACAAACCACGTGCGAATCAACACGTTCAGGCTCTAACATCATGTGTTGCTATGGAGAAACTACCATACATTATGACAGGAAAGCTTGGAGTTGGAGTAGTAATGATCAAAAAAGGCCAAGACTGGGGTGTAGCCGCCAAAAATCATGATTATTACTAGGTTATTACTTGACAGTAATTAGTGCAACATCTGTATATTCAGTCCTGTTGTTTCATCTGTTTTTATTTACTTTCCTATTCATTCAGTATAAAATGCCATGATGGATAAATCTGCACTGCCTTACCCCCATGATGTCCTCTACTAGCAGTGTTTTGCGAGTCTTGGCAACATGAGCGGCAATGGTTGTCCCAAATGCGATGGGGCCGGAGGGGATGAGGCTTGGAGGGCCGTCCTTGGCCCCCGTTGGAGTGAACATACATAAACTCTATAGAGAAGCACGGACAAGAACAGAGAGGGAAACAAAAATAGAGAAAGAAAATATATGTAAAACATGTACACAACTGTGTCAGTGTTCAAGATGTACTCAGCAAATGTCCTCTGCACTTACATTGTTGCATTCTCCCAAGAAGTAAAGTGCAAATCCATCAGCTTTTGTTGCTGTAGAAGCAAGGGACAAACACGTGGTTTAAATACAGTGAAACAGTCCATGTTATATTCTGTTATACCGTCTAAAATAAATGTCAGATATACCTGAGAGGACACGTGTGACAAGGAGACAACAGTCCAGTTACAATCTAAAAACAATCTATTAACAATGTCCCACATAACAACGAGGGCACTCTGACCGAGGGCTTTGACAACCATCCAGTTCATCTCATTCCCAGTCCGCCCTTCCAGTCCCATTTCACACTGATATATGGGTCATGTTATCACATAATGTGGCAACAGAGAGGCTGGTGGAGCATCAGATCATCAAGAAGTTAATGAGAGGTGTGGTTTGGGTGAAAATGATCTTTCTGTTTGATTCTTTTAACATTATAATGCAATTTAAGATGTCCGACTTTGTCTTTCCTGATCACTGTTCCTGTTCACATTTAACAATATCTGAGTGGAATTAAGAAACATTTGAAAATAATACTGATTGCTTGATCATATGATTAAATTATCCAGTTTGTTAGATCCTTTAAACACTAATTTGATTTTGGTCTGTCAACCTGAATAAGGAGAAGAACTGGGACTATTCATTCAGGAGTAATTCTTACTGCTTATCGTATGTATCTTACTTCTGCTCTCAAAACAAATGTTCTGCTTGTAATAGCTTGAGTATTTAATCGCAATCTCATGAGGAGATGTTTCTAATACCATCGTCATGATCGGGTTTTTCTTGTCCACATTAAATGCACGCTCTCAGTGTCACTTTCAGGTTGCGGCACCAGTGTGATGTGAACTGAAGCTGTGGGGATCAAAATGCTGACTCGTGTCGACTTTTACCTGTTTTGATGATGTTGCACAACTCATAGAGCAGGAGTTTGTTGTCTCCTCCAGTGTCCAGCCGCTGCTCCATGTAGCTGTTGAGTTCGTACACCACGCCCTGCATATTTGTGTCCTGGTACTGCTGGACGCAAGACACACAGAAGTTGCAACTCGACAGCCTCGCCATAAACACCCAGATTGAATTTCCAAACTCAGCAAGCGCCACGACAAAGGAGAACGTGACGACAACCTGCAGTCTGTCCTGCATCCGGTCTAATGTTTCTGAAGCGGCTCGCGACTAACTCGAATGGGAATTTTTTTTTTTTTTTAATGAATGAATGAAAGAGGATTATCTTCCTGCCATTCACAAAAGCAGAGCCATTCATCACAACATCCTCCCCCCCACGCTCACACTCCCCTTCACTGCTGCATTCTAGCCCAGGGATCCCCTCGCGGTCCCTAGAGGAGGCCACCGGAGCCCCACAGCTCTGATTAGAGCTCCTCTGCTCAGCCTCACCTCAAAAGTATGGTTATGTAAGAGGCAGACCTCCTGCCTTGTGCAGGGCCAGAGAGCCGTCTATTTCTGCGCCTGCAGAGAGGGTGAGGACAGGACGGCAGGGAGAATGGCGTACTAGAAAGCCTCCCCCACGGGACGCCTTCTATCCTCCTACATCCTGTTTGCACAGACGTATGGATGACGCACTGAGGGGTCAAGTGGCCCTTGTTTTTTTTTTTTTTTCCTTCTTCTTCTGTGTGTATGTGTGTGAAGTCCTTTCTGCCCAGCTCCGGGGCCCTGCTGTGGGCGCTGACACCTGGCCTCCTAAGGGCGCGATGGTGTTAAGATGACAAAGGTGTGAACATACGTATGTGGAGCACAGGGGAGCTACTCTTTCCCCAAAACTTTCCAGCCAACTGTCTCACACGTGCCGAATGTAGCCATTCTTATTATTCTTGTTAATTATCTATATGACGCCGACCTGAACACTCACAAAGCCTGGCCTCCGATGTCAACATCACTACAGGGATGAATTTGTAAACTATTTCAAGGTTTTATTCACATTTTTTTTCATATCAAAGAGACAAAGTCACAACGTCTTTGTTCAAAAGAAAGTGAGCACAAGGACAAACAAAACTGTTGTCAGAGAACATAGTTAATGTGCATGTAAATGAAGTGCACCAGGACATTTTTGCAGTTATTAAAGGACATTGTGTGCTATGCTGCCCTTGAAAGAGTCTGGCCATAGTGTCCATTCCTGGGTAGGACTGAACCACTGAGGTTAGCTTTGGGATTTAGGGGGCGAGGTAATAAAGTATTGAAATATCCACAATATATGAAGTGACATTTAACAAAATCAAGGAAAAAAACCTACCCTGCTGACTTCTTTAGCTGATGTGTCATCTGTAGAGAGAAAAATCACAAAGTTAAAAAACAAGTTGAAACAAAGTTCGGTTCTGTTTTAGGATCAGATCTGATGTTGTTAGAAGATGAATGAGACATAGTAGCCTTCTGGGCTATCAATTCTGTGAAAGATCGGGTATTGACACCATTTTAAGAATCGATATGAATCCATATTTTGACATTTTAAACACTAATAAACAACCATGATGTGAGACCTGTCACTACAGTGTGTTTTAAACTGGTCCACAAGACCAAAATGAGTCAGTACATGTGAAACATCACATTACACATCTTACCGACTGACCACCAAAACCTGATGTCGGAGCCAGTGTTTTCGCCACAATGCCAATTTAGGCTGAATGAGGCCTAATTAATGTTAGACGCCAAGTCAGTGTTACTATGCAAATGTAAATGTAGTTGCTGAAAAAGAGCAAAATCAAGTTTGTCTGCATTCAGAGGCAGAACGACAGGGTGAGCCTGACAGAAATCTAAGATGAGCCGATAACCTTTATTGATCTCCAGTGGGGAAATGTAGTTGATGCAGCAGCACAATGACATAAATAAGTAATGGTATAGAAAGTAAATTAAAGTAATAATAGAGGTATATAAAAGTAAAATAAGAAAAGAATCAGAGCATTTGCAGAAACAAATGACCAGGTAGTCTGGCCTGGCTGTAAGAGGGCTGGGTGGGTGTTCGTGCACCGATGGATCACAGAGGCACAACAGCACGAGCAGCAGGTAAGCAGAACCATATGTTGGCCTCACTACAGTAGACAGGTGAATGGTAAATGAGCAAATGCACATTCAAAGCATTAATACACATGATGAATAAATTATGAATGAATATATCATGTACTGTTGACGTAGGTAGACATTTGCTTAAACTATGTTCCTTATAAAACAGACTTAAGAGAGGTATTAATCTAACTTGACAAGTGCAAAATTTTGTGGCCTCAAGTGCGAATTCCTGGTGTGATTTCAGGCCTTTGGAGAGACAGCAGACATATGACTATTGTCTTTGGACGCAAACACTGAAGTATGTGATAATAATGAAAGCTTCGGCCAATCATAACAGTTGCTGGACTTATAGTCTGGGAGCGGGTCTGGGAGCGCTGCTACTTGAGATGAAAATAAAAGCATTCACACAGCTCGAGCGGTTGTTCATTACACACGCGTCAACAGGACACGAGAACAGTAACAGCTCAGATCTCTTTGGTGACTTTTCATGTGATCAAACCAAGCAGATAAAAAAAGAAAAAAAACTGGGCAGATTTTTAGAAACATCTACTGAAGTGCTGACTCGAGCTAGTCCTCCTTTGAAAACGAACCTCTTTGTACATGTGAAGAAAGAAATTACAGCCAGCTTCATTGTTTGTTGTTTTAAACATTCCTCCAGTGTGCTATGAGTTTCCTAACTTAGCCATGAGAGCTATTTTAGAGTGAACCCCTGGCCGGGCATGACGTCAATCAGAGGACAGAGAGCTGCACTTGAAAAAGACTTCAAACCCCTTTGAAAAAAGGAAAAATACACACAGAGCCTTTTTTTTTTATAATGACTTGTTGAGGCCAACAATATTCCGACATGAACGCCTTTGAAGGGCACATTTGACAAATACAGCAGGATACCTAGTCTGCATTTTTATATTACAAGAGAGCGACTTGACACCAGCCATTTTACACAAATACTATGATAGAGTCAATGATTGGATTATTGCTGCAACTGAGCTGCAATGATGAGCCGACTAGTCGACTATATTAATGCTGTGTTGATAACTGATGAGTCGTTGAAGTCATTTTTCATGCAAAAATAGCCGAAAAAGTCTGTTTTCAGCCTCTCGAACATGTCCTGCTTTTCTGTTTGATATATTAAATTGAATATTTTTGGGTTTAGAACTCATAAAACAAGATATTTAAAGATATCACCTTGGACTGTGAGAAAGGAGGAAGGATATGTTTCACTGTTTTCTGACATTTTATAAACCAAACATATAATCAATTTGTCTAGAGAATAATCAGCTGATAATTGAACATCAAAAGAATCTTTAGTTGCAGCCCTATCGGATAATATATGCATGAGTATAATACTACTAACCAGGTTATTTAATCTAAAACATACATTATGTACAGCGCAAAACACATGTGCACATGTCCGGGTAACTGCAAGCTATGAGCAGCAAAGAAAGATTTTTTTATCCGCCGTGACCTGAACTCGCCGCTCTCTGCCCCCTCCGCCCACCTACTTGGCTGTCAAAGGGACAAGCAGCACTGCCCCACCTCTCTCTCTCTCTCTCTCTCTCTCTCTCTCTCTCTCCCCTCGCCCCCGCGACTGAGCGCTCACTGCGAGGAGGGAGGAGAGGATAGGTCAGGACTGACAGTTCAAAACCAAATTTAAGAGGACAAAAACACCGACACCCTGGTCGACAGGCGATGCAGCTGCAGTGACTGCAAAAATTTACCATGCGATTGCAACGGGTGGCCAGTGGAGGTTTTCACTGCCCTGAATGTTGATTTTTCAATTGTATATTTTTGTGAGTGCCATCTAGGTCCATTATATTCAAGAGAAGGCAGACATCTCTGTGACCGAGACTCGGCAACTCACACCAAAACAATCTAGATGTATAATAAGACTACAGTTAAGAGGGGTAATATGTGTTTTTAATTTAGGGGTGAACTGTCCTTTTAAGTTTTACAGTCTGATGTTATACTTGATTGTAGAGTCAGCTGGATTATTTTATATGTGATATTGCACATGTTTTCAATAAACAATATATTAGAAAAAGATTATTATTGACATGTCATTATCATATCACTCAGTCCTACATGTGAGCCTTGCCATTATACAGGTAATCCCTCTGCCAGGGCTTGTGAGTCCCTCCCCAGTAATCAAAGTCACTCCTGGAGGAAATGTTCACCAGGCACAGTTCGAGGTGTTGCAGGTCCAATTACACTCTCGCAAACCACCTCTGTTGGCATCTCATGTGTAGCAGTCCCAGTGGAAATGAAAATGTTTAAGGGTGCCAAAACGACAGGAAGTTGTTTTACTTGCAGGCTATATACCCTGTCAGGTGAACCGCAGAGATACGAAAGCAAGTGCCCTTTAAATGTGTTGTGCTGAACCAGTTGCCTGGTTGGACCAGTTCCAACAGTTTCATTAAAGGAAGCATGCACGGCCGTGCACACATTCAGCAGGTGCTGGTCCAGCATGGCTCTCATTCCTGGTGTTCCTAGAAACCAGAGCATAGCTAGAAAATATAGTGTGTGGTATCTTTGGCTATGCTGTTGCTCCCTGACAAAAAGTTGGTGATTTCTACGGCCGGAGTCTATAACATAAAATAGGCTCCAAAATATATCACATGCATTATATAACAATGTGCGTGTCCTGCTATTCTTTTGCAATAATAACATCTATGTTTCATCAGGTATGAGTCTGGGGATTAACCCTGAGGATACAGCTGCCTCTGGGGCAGAGATGGAAGATATGTATACAGGTGTGTGTGCATGTGTGTGTGTTTTATCTCCATACAAGGTGGTCAGCCGTCAGCCAGGGAAGAGACCAGCATCCTCTTGCAGTGCCATCTAATATTTTCAGGGACAATGCTGTGCTTTCAGTAAACAAAGGAGGAGAGGGCTGACATGGTCTGAGAAAATACACTGCCAGCTCACCAGGCAGTGAAAACTAAACACGACTGTCTAGAAACCAGCAGAGGCTAAACAGACCTACTCTTGTAACTTTATCACTCCATTCAAACTTTTCCCGACCTGGAACAACAGTAAAAATGTTTTTCAGGTTTGCAGCTGGGACATACAGCTGCAAGTTGGCAGGTATCAGTTTGGGCTATGTGTTATTCTGCTGTGTAGACCAAAACTTAGTTGTTAACCCTTTTAAGATATACACATTGTAAAAAAAGCTAACAGAGCTGTTAGCTCTTTTATCCTAATAAATACATAAACAACTCTGTTAAAAACCACAAACACAAGGAAAATAGCTGTCACAAACGTACCTCAGTCTGAGAAGGCTACCTGGTGCGACAGTTACTCCTCCTGCTGTAGTGCTTTGTGCTCACGTTAGCCGCTGCGTCTCTTTTTTTGGGCTCAGGGCCTGTGTGCTTTGTGCTAGCTACTCAGTTAGCGGCAGTTAGAGGCAACTGCCGCTCATTCAGGCTCAGGGGTTGTATGTTTAGTGGTATTGGGTTAGCTGCTGAACAACAGGCTCAGTGGCTACGTGCTGTAAGTGCAGTGCATTGTTGTTGCTAACCATATCCAGCTAGCGTTACATCACGTCTCACTTCACATGCACCTAACATCATTATAATAAATGCAAACAATGAACATGGCTATCGTTGGTACTCACTGCTGTCAAGCTAGCATGTTAGTATTTGCAGGAGACGCACGTTGTTTCTTTACCATTCTTGTAACACTAGCTTGCTAATAGGCTAGCTTTAGCAAAGTATCCCCCCTCGTCTTGTGGAAGACTGTAGTTCAATCATTTCATACCAGCTGAATGAAACATTTACAAAGGCTTATTCGAGGCCTGTGATGGCCACAGATACAGTTTTCTGTGATTTCTTGATTGTTGTTGATATGTTAACAGATTTTCTACAAATATAACAAGAAATACTTGTAGAATAACTCACAAGCTTAACATATTTTGCTAACAGTATTAGAGGGGTGCATGGTTAACTGTACTTAATCATAAATCATAATTTCTTTTTTTGTGCATACTATGAGCATATTTTAAAAAAACAAAACATTTAGTTGTTTATTTTTTAGTTTCACAGAAAGTCCAGTTTTAGTAGGCTACATTATTTATTTTCATCTCGCAGCAGTGTAACAGTTCAGACAGAGGAGCTGACCATTTTTGGAAAAATAGAACAAACAGCAAAGCTGAAATGAAATGACTGGATCAGTGTGAGGTCAGACAGGACAAACTCTTTCCTGAATCCTGGTGTTAAATTTGATTCTAGTTCAGACACCACGATAATAATAACAAGCGAGTGAAAGCCTTTTCACACCACACAAGGATATCTGTGCACTTATTGATTTCATGGTTTGTGATGAAAGCTCCTGAATGTGGGACATTCGTGCAGCCGGCCAAAAAAGCGTGGATTTCTAAATGGGTTCAACCAATAAAGTCATCAGTTAGTCATGAGATTGTGTAAAAAGGTGTCGAGCAAACAGTTTATACAATATAAACATGTTAACGTGCAAAAAAAAAAAGATTCAAACTGAAACAAAGACTTTTTTGACTGATCTTTGAAGAAGAAGAAGAAGAAGAAGAAGAAGAAGAAAAATAAACATCGGACTTTACCCTGTACCTTTACCCAAGTACATATACGCCGACACACAAAGTCTGCAGTTCACACATAAGCACAAAGGTCTCTGGTGAACTGATGGCGATAAATGATTTGAGGAAGCACCCAGAGAATATCAACAGCCTCGGGCTGAAGCCTTTCACCGGGGAAAAATCCCCCAGTCATCTGGGTCTAATGTGCACAACACTTGATGGGCGTTTTATTGATCTGCTGCCACAGACACACAATCACACACACACACGGGACGGTCAGCTATAGCAGTGACTCAGCAGTCAACATGTGTCGACCCAGTCCTGCATCAACCTGCAGCTCCCTGTTTACCTCCACTTGTGTCTCTGTTTAAGTGCGTGCTCTTTAAGTAGAGATATCAATGAGACTTCCTGTTTAAAAAAGCTCTGAGTAACAGTCAGGTGGTTGTTGTAATTTTTGGGAAGCTATCATCGACATGATACTTTCCAGCATTCAGATGATACTTTTGTGTGTGAAATGGCTTGTTAAGAACAAAAACGTTTCTGTTGGCCACACCAGCACATTTAAACTGCTTTTTCCACCCAGTATTTTAAACAGTATCCACTGAGCGCTGCGTGGGGCAACCTCCCTCCTCCCTCCTCATGGAAAGCCCTGCAGGTGAGACAGCGCTTATCACAGTGGTGGGGTATGAGGTTCTGCTACACAAGCGCATCTTTGTCTGTTTGCCACTGCCATCCAAACACATCTGAGACACAGTATCAGCTGCTTCACAGCTCGGCCCAACTCTTGCCCTCTGGAGCCCAGGCAAGAAAGGCTTCTTCCACAAATGTCTATATTTTTATTCAGACATGGAGTCTGATTTGTCAGGGACAATCAGCTTTTTATTATTACTCAAATTCCAAGTATCTGTTTTACAGCCTCTAACAAGTGAGTGTGAGCTGCGTTTCTGTTTTTGTAATTAGAAAAGGGAATTAATATGTGTCAATGTCAAAATAAAATGCAATTGTCAACAGAATGGGAATAAAAAGCCGTTTTGACATTATGTTGTCTAAGTCTATGTATTGTGCTGTTGCGGTGTACTGAAGTTAGCGTGCTAACCAGCCAGTTCTGCCAGTTCCGGTCCGAAGCTCCTTTGCAAGCAGTACACTAACACTCCCCTGTTCCTCGAGCTCAGAGTCTCGATTGCTAGCTGCAAGGCTAACTGAGCTAACTAGCTAAGGGCAGCTGCAGTTAGCAGTTACTCTGGTGATATACTGCCATCTATTCATTTTGAGCATGATTTTGACAGAAAGCCAATTCTTACATGTTGCACCTACAAGGATTTGGACTGGTTTTTGGACAAAACAAGGCATCTAAAGCCTGACCTGAGCTTTGCAAACATGAAATGGCTATTTTTCCCTATTTTCTGACATTGATTAAACAAAATGAACAGATAATTCAGCAATAAAAATATAATATAATATAATATAATTTAGAGAGATAATATTGAATCTAAACTGTGCTTCCTTGTTCACAAATTGAGGTAATGAGGGACTATGTGAGAAGAATAAATTCAACGCAAAACGTAAAAAAATAATAAAAATAAATAAAAAAGTATGAGCACTGCATATTGTTAAACTTGTAGCGATGATTATAGACATGTACACCACACAGACTTTATTCACTACTCTGTATAAGCAGAAGTTGTGAAGGTCTGACAGACAGCCACAGTTACATATTCACTGTGTGTGTGGTGTGTGTGTGTGTGTGTGTGTGTGTGTGTGTGCGTGTGTATGTATGTGCACTGCAGCAGGCACAGACGAGTAACGAGGGGCCTCTGGACGGGAGCAGCAGAGGGATTTATTAATTACCCCATGGCAGCGTGTGGTGTGAAGTAAACATTGCCAGTGGGACAGTGGTCGAGAGAGGTGTGATGGTCAAATGACATCAGCAGGGGATTCTGGGAAATAGTGTTCAGAAAGAGGCCGAAGTGCTCTGTGACACACCGAATCTGCCTTCACAGCTGAACTTGATACATTAATACTAAATACTACAGAGCAAGAAGGAGAGCAACACAAGGAAGTATATCACCATATAATATAATATCACCACTCAGCAGATTCAACGCAGTAACAAGTGTGCAAATGCAAAGGCTAGAAGTGGAACGAAAGGCTGTAACACAACCTTTGCACAAACACACCCTCACACACACTTGCGTGTATGTGTACAGACAGACTGATCTATGTTATCCAGTGCAGCTCATCACATGATAAGTGAGAACGGGACAGGCTGCAGGGACTGCTTCCAGGAAGCAGCGGTTATCTCAGTGACGATCACATGATGACAGGACCTGCTGCTGCTGCTGCTGCTGCTGCTGCACTCGGAAAGGATATAAGATCAATCTGATCTCTCAAAAGTATCACTACAGGACACAGAAATACATCAAGAGCTACTTTGACCATACAAATATATCCAGGAAAAGTCCAGTGTCTTTCAAATAAATGGAGTAAAGCGTCAAATAAATCTACAAGTCAGATCATCCCAACACAGTGACCATTCAACCTGTGAGATGAACCAGAAATTAGACAGTGCTCGTCATTTGAGTGGATACAGCCGCTGAGAGGCTTCAGAGTGGTGCCTAAGTGTCGGCTTACACTGGTCTGACACAGGAAGTGGACTTACGTTACTGATGTGATGTAAAGATCAACACGAGAGAGCTGTCAGGCTTATTACTCACGTTCACGCCCCGAGTCTGGTTGCCTCATGAGCCCATCTTCACAGACCTAGTGGCTGAACATTACTCAACACTTAACCGTCCAATTTGTAAGAAGGTTGATTTTTGAGTTTCACTCCCAACTTGACTCTTTGGGGTGAGTGTTGAGCTGGGCATGAGACTCAAAAGTCAACTCTCTTACAAGTTGGACCTTTAAAGTAACACCTTGGTTTAGACCAACTAAGCAAGCCCAGTGTGAGTCTGGTGTGGTCAAGACAGAACACATAAAGGTCATTTTAATAATATTTTACATGACGGTCAAAACTGCAAGGTGTCTACTGTGGGTCACCGTTACAGCACTAAACACTTGGCACCAGATCATCATAGATCTGTAGTAGTAGTGTACAAATGTACACTGAAGCTGCATATGGCTCCATAGGCTACATCCAAACTAACATCCACACCAAGACAACAACAATCGTCAAATTTAATTCCAAATTAAAGTTGGTGATAGGGAGAGAAAAATCCCCAATCTCTTAAATGATTAAAATCCCAGAAATAGATGCACTCTGATGGTGGTCTAGTGGTCCCTATCTCTCTATTCCAAGAAATATCTATTGCACCCATGGTCCATATTGATGTTGGCTCCATCAGCCATTCGCTTACAAGGACTTTTTAAAGAGAAAAAGTGTCTACTCTTGTCGCAGAGCAGCATATTGCATATCTACATGTGACCTACAGTGTATTCATCAGTAGGTGATGGTACTAGAGGAACGAAGTTGGGTAACTTTGGCAAATGCTTTTTACATACAACTAGATGTTCGAGAGGTTTTCATGTCAACATGGCAAAAGCTGCAGTTTGTCTCTGACATTTTCTCTAAAAATACAAAAAATAATTGAATAAACTTGTTGACTGAGTAAAACTGTACTGTACTACTGCTCATGTTAACGGTGCTGCATCGTTTTCCACTGGTCCTGGTCCTCCACTGTGTTTCATCATCCAACGTATCGATGCCGGTAACCATTTCACCAGGAGCTTTAGGTCTATCAGGGGATCACTAACATAGTTTGTCAGAGCACTTAGACTGTTTTATACTACCTTCCAGGCAGCCAGCAGTTAACAAGCAGCATGAGAACAAACTCTGAAATTCAAAAATTGCTTGAATCCATCTGAATGAGTATTAATGTCTACTTTTGATTTTTTGTTATTTTTGTTACAATTTTCCAGTAATGAAGTTCATAGGCCTGTCAAAATAACTATGTATTGCTGGATGATAAATTGTCCACAAATATTTACAACAAAGACCATTTTATGCCACTAATATAATTGGAAATGTAAAAGCCTTAAGTTTACCCTTTCAAAGAGCGATGAATTTTTTTATTTTTTGATATTCAGACACTGGAAATTGAATGTTTGGCACCGCAGGGAGAAACTTACATATATAAACATTTTGTAACAATCATCCAATCCAAAATTATTGGGATTCAGGATGTAATCCCAATCATCATCCAAATGGCTTAAAACTTAAAAGGGCAAAGCCATTTCACTCACATTTTTCTTTTTCAATATGACAAGGCTCGTGTGCCGTGTGTTCCCAACATCTTCTAAGTTTATTTATTCGATTGGGCGCATGTGTTAGCTCGGTGTCTGAGGAAAAAGTGAAAAAAGGAGTATTTTAAACTGTTTCAAACATTCAGAATTTTCGCAGTAAACAAAATTACTACTTAAATTACTGAGTCTTCGCAAAGCATGGGAAAACCTTGACCCTTTTCACTTAAGGAGTTTTGTTTCATGACTCATATGATAACTGAAAACTAAAAAAAACATTCAAACATTAGCTGAAAGTTTTTCGCCTTTCTGCTCTGCGATGAAGTTTGGTGAATCAGCGCTCGGCCCTGCACAGGCTTCATCTGCTCTGAACTGAGCGAAATCAGTTATTCCTTCTTAGCGCCGGTGAGAAGGATTAACATGAAGGCCTCTGTTTGGTACCTGTCAACCTAAACACACACGGACACACACATACGTACATACTGTACACAGGAAATGGTTTTTCACATGCAGGCTCAGACTCCTGAAATCAACGTCTGCATGGCAGCAGTGAACACGACTGTCTGTACATGAAGTAGAAAGCAGCTCCAAAATGTGACAAATCCATCCTCCGCCAGTTTCCCCCTTCACTTCAACACACCCACACCCTGAGCCAGCACTACCCCCCCTCACCACCACCATCCCTACCCCTCCCCTGGGCCCCCTTCAGCCGGCTGCATGTCTCTGGAGGTCGCCTCTGACGTCAGCAGCTCGACTGGGCCGAGTGCCAGCCCTGTGGGCCCTTGATGGATGCGGTTGGTCTGAGAAACAGTCCGCTGTGTGTGGAGCGCACGGCACAGACTCAACTCGGCCCGCTCAAACACATCTAATGACCCGTAAACACCCGACAGGCCCGCTCCCTCTGCCTCTCTTCTGTCTATCACACACACTGACGATTGAAGGAGACACATGTGAAGATGAGTGATTTGTACTGCAAATGGCCGGGATAATAAACACAAGCCGCAGAGGAACACTCTGGTTATTCTCTGGTCTTCAAGAGAAAAAGGTTTCAGTTGTTCAGAGCCTGACGTGGCTGCAGATATTCAGGGCAGCCCGTATTCGTGGTTTACTAGTCGGGAACTCTTACGGGATTATGTGAGCAAAAAAAGAACAAACATTTGACCGAAGCAAAATATTACAACTCTACGTCAATATACTGAAATCCGCTGATCCGATCATTATGTCACGGTGATCCAGAGTGCTGCAGCATGTTTGTGTGTGTGTGTGTTCCCATGTTTGTCCCTGTGTGTCTGTGTGTGTTTGTGTGTGTGTGTGTGAGTATACCTGCAGGCCTGCTGCTGGTCTTCCTCTTCAGCCATCTGTCCAACGTCTCTGCACTCACGCTCTCCAACACAAAGTCGTCCAGCATCTGCGGGTGCAGGGAGAGGTAGGCCTTCACTTTCTCATCTGTCAAGCCTGAGAACACAGAAACAGGACGTCTTTTAGATCGCACAGCTTTATTCCTGAGAAAGTAAAAAGAAATTTAAAAATATAATGCTGAGAAAATCATGGAAATGCTAGAAACACGAGATACAAGAGGATGGGAATCAAAGGCGCACAGTGTTCCCGACAGCCACCCAAACAAATGCACAGAGTGGAGACGAGCGAAGGTCATCTCGCTCTCTTTACTCTGAGGTGAGAGCGGCGGCAGCAGCAGCAGCAGCAGCAGCGCCTGGGTTCTAGCTAAAGCTGATAGCCGGGCTAGCTCACTTATGTTTACTGTAAAGCTGCGTCTCCAGGGATAGGAGCCCCCAGCAGAGGCAGCAGGATAAAGGAGGACTCGATTGTGCTTAATAGGCAATTAGGTTCTTGAGAGCTCGCTAAGTGCTGCTGTTTACTGTCTTTGTTGTCAGGGAAAAAAGCCATTTGCCAGACCATCGTTGAGTGAAAGTTGTTTTTAATACACCCGCTGGCGTCTGAGAGGCCGCCGTGATCCCCTCGGAAACCATCATGTTTAGGTCACTCGCGCAAATGGAGTGTGCGTCTGAGACAAAGACGTCTCATGACGTCATCTCGTCATGAGACCTCGAACTGAACGCCGACATGAGAGGCAATCAAAAGTAATTCTTCCAAGAAAAGAAAAACAGATCCTATACAGCAGTGCTGATAAATTTAGATTTGTGGTATGGGGCTGGGTAATTGTGTCTGTTATCAGATGATAAAAGAAAGAGCGTTGTTGTATTTAGACAGCCCTGATCGTTTTTTTATACCGCTTTCTCACGAAATGCCTGGTTATCAGCAGCATCTGTGTAGACTCCCTTCAAGTATGAATCACAGGAGGACATGCAGCTGGAAGGCATGTGTTCTGCTGTCAGACACACAAACACACACGCGGAATGAAAATATCGCTAAGTGGGGCTGTCTGTCTGAAATCCTGTACGATACCAGGGTGGTGGATGACCTGTACGAGGGAGGGCGGCGTGGGCTTTGACAGTTGTGTCGGATGATGCAGGAGCTCGAAGCATCCACTTCAGCTGCAGGTATCTCCTGCATGTCCATGAAGAGTGTTTAAGACTCGCATTTGATAAATAAGCTTTAATTTGATTTGATTTTAGAATCAAAGTGCTCCTGACTCTGGTAAACAGTCTGCTGCTATCTGCGACCTTTGATCTATTCCCCCAGAACAAATCATTTGATCTTCACTTACGATGGATCATCTGCTGTGTGTGGGTGTGTGTGTGTGTGTGTGTGTGTGTAGGTCGAGCAGGCTTGTGGTTGCAGGCAAATAAGGCAAACAGAGGTGGGGGTGGGGGGGAGTTTGGGGGATGGAGGACGCTGCGGTCTGACGCTGTCCAGACACGAGACACAGATCTTCAGGAGCGGAACGCCTCACGAGACTCCTGGCCAGCTCTGACGCACATCGGCAGAATACGGCTTAATAAATCAGAGGGGGGGGGGGGTTGAAGTGAGCTGCAGGGGACAGAGAGACACACAGGGAGGAGTAAAACGGGAGCGCTGCAAAAGACCCCGACGACTTTGTCCTATTTGAAACACAAAGGAGGTACTGTGATTAGTGACAATACAAAAAAAACTGAAAAGACAAGGACGCTGTATCAATTTATGAATACAACTTTTGTGTCGACTGGGCTCTAAAAAATTATTTAGCTATCATATGTGTGCACATGAACAAAAATAGTCAAATGTTCTATTTCCACAGGGCAAAAACAAACTGCACTACAGTGATTAAAAATTTGCAGTGGGTACATAACGGTTGATATAATGGAGTTCTGGCTAAGACCCTGCACTTAAAATTGCTGACCCACACTAGGAAAAACTGGAAAAAAACAGGGACTTAGTGGCAAAGAAAGAGCGAACCTTGGCAGCCACTGTTTATTTGTGACCCCTATTTCAACCCTTAACCTTTGTTTTGGCAGATATTGCGGTACAAGAATGTGAAAGTTACAGTTTTTATTGACATCACAAGAGGACAGAGCTCAATATACTTCTCAGCTAATCAGCGTCAGGCCGGTGATTGCTTAAGGCTCAGCATATTCTATATTTCTGTTATTGTCAACAAGTCACATGGAAAGACCAAAAGCAACAAATCTGTCTGTGGACTCTAAAAACAGGTTACAATAAAAAAATAAATGAAAGACTCACACATTATCTAACAGCTGGGCACTAGTCTTTATCAAACATTAATCAGACAGGAGTATAGAGCACATTTTTTGGGGACTATTTTCAGCTGCGTATTAATACACACTCGGTGCTCTGATGATTCAGGCAGCAAGACAGTGTTTCTGGGATTGCTTTAAACAAATTCACGGTGGATAAATGGGTCGAGCACAGGAGATGGGGGTTCATGTCCCACGTGAAACTTGTTGATATACTGTAGTATCGGCTTATTATTTTTAACTTAGTTGACTTCTTACTCTTTTTTTTAATTTTCTGTTTCTGTTTGGTTAGGTTTGGGGCCCTGACACACCAAACTGACATCAAAGAACTAGCGGCCCTTTAACACACTGCAAAGACTACAGCGGATGGTCAGCTAGCTTGCACGTCCTGCGCCTGCGTAAGAGGAAAAAGCTCTCAATACCACCAGGTAGAGGTAGTCTGTGATCATCAATCAACAAGGGAAACTGGAAGACTCAGGGCCGCAGATGTACAAACTGCAATTGTTATGGAAAAGCCGCAGAAAAGTGGCATATGGCACTTGTGAAGAGGCATAGGTGAATAAAATAGAGAAACAGTGATAACTGGTAAACTTGTTGATGCTACAGTGACAGCCTCAAGGAGCTTTCCCTTTTATTTTCTGTTTTTCTTTTCATGCACTGATTCGCTTATCTGAACAATCAATCAGAAGGATTTTTCTCATCGACATGCTCCCCTGCCAAATCCACTCGCTCAGTCAGCCGCCAAGGGCCGGCAAAAGCTGACTAGTGGCGACAGTGCGGGACAGATGGCAAAAACTAGGGCCACGGACGCTAACCAACAACCCGGACATTGGTTAGGTAAAGAAGAAGATTAGACTACTTACTCCCATGTACGTATTTTCCCATCTTTTTTCACAAGCTGCAAAGCGATGACATCAGAAAAATCACAAAAACGTGATTGGTCAGCTGAAATGATATGATGATGTAGAAACAACACCAAAATGGCGATATAGGATCATTCCACCCGACATATTCTTCAAAATTATATTAACGGAAGCATTCAAGGGTCGACTTCCTCTTCAGTAATTATAAGAGCAAAGATGTCTGAAAATGTTAAATCAATTTTACACATTTTCATTCCTTCAATGACTGGCGGCAGTTTAAGCTGCGTGTGCATCACATTTAGTTCAGGTGAAATCCAGATAAATGAATTTATCTGTACTGGTTAAGAAAAAGAAATCACTGGTTATTGGAAAAAGTCAGAAATGTAAATATCGTCAATCTCTATTAAAGAGCTGTGGAAAAAGATGCCAGAGGAATGACTGGTTTGACCCAACAGCCACTTTATTGCAGCATGATGGTGATTGATGGCACTTTTTTTTTTCTCAACATTCCTGCTACTTTCTGTCGACCTTACAGACTTTCCCTCTGATTCCTTCACAAATCTTTCGAGCCACGGCTCAACATAATGCGACCGCAGTGACACTCAGAGCTGTGGGATATGCGTCAGTGTCCTGGGCCTGTGACTACGACGGCTAATCAAAGGTGCAGCCAGATCTGTCCCACATGCTGTGGTCCAGAATGGTTAACCCCACTGGGAACCACATGTGCTCACTCAATCAGGAGAGAGAGGGAGAGACTGCTGTGGGAGACGCAACGGCTTGGTCACTGGTTCGACCAGAGTTTTTGCTTTTATTTTGTCAAACCTCAATTAAATTTCCCTTTCCCCCGTGGCCAGCACTGCTGAAAACAATGTGGTCATCAAGATAAGCACTAAATGTTTTTAATTTATCGACTTGGAGAATTATCTGGGCCAATATTCAGCTTTTTCTTTTTTTTTTATCGGTTTCTGTGTTTTTTTGTACGATTGCAATATAAAATAAATTCATTTAAAATGCGCTAATTTGGCCCACCTGAAACACTGTCTTATTGGTTACACGTCTCTATGTAACTGTACTTAAGTACATTTTAGTTATCAGTCTCCTGGGTGACTAATAATCAGTACTGTTGTTGGTCATTTCACATAATAAACACAATGTCTGGCACGTCGAACACAAACATCAAAATGTGCAGACAAAACTGTCATGGTTTTGGTTTTTGGTTATTTCATGTTTTATTTTGTGGTTACATCCTCTTGTGTCTTCCCTCCTGTGTTCCTGGTGCTCCTGTCCTGTCTGATCCCCTCACCCCACACCTGTCTCACATCAGCCTGTTCCCAGTGTCTCTCCACCTGCACCTCATCCCCTCATTAGCTCATTTTGTATTTAAGCCTGTGTTGTTCCCTCACTTGTTGTTGGTTTGTCTGTTCTTGTCCTTGCGTCAGTCCTGTTTTCGTCCGCATGTCTGACGGTCCTTGTGTGTTCCCTATGTTCCTGATTTGTTCCCCATGGTTTTTTTGGTTTGGTTTGTATTACTTGGTACTTTCCTTTGACCGCTTTTGTTTTTGCCAGTTTCTGTCGCCTGCCCTTTTGTTACTTGGATTTTTGCACTTTATCAGCGTTAAAGCTCGCTTTTTTGTCTGTGTGTGTGTGTGTGTGTGTGTTGCGTTTGGGTCCATTCTATGTAACTGTGACAAAAACATCTGAATCTTCATCATCTAACAGGCTCTTTTTAGACTCGTAACATTTGAAGTTCTTCAAAATCTTTAGCCAGCCTATAAATTATGGTATTCAGATTAAAAGTGCTACTATCTTAATGTGAAAATAGTAAAAGATAAGTAAAAGTCTTGCATTCAATTGCTACTAAAGTAAACGACCAGAAGTATTATCGACAAAATGTACTTAAACTATCAAAGGTAAAAGTGCTCGCCTGCAGAAAAATGACCCCAGTGACTGATTTATTATTACGTATGACTCCCTCCAAAGGTCACAAGATAAATCTGGGAGGTGGTGAGATGATTAATAGAGTAGGAAAGAAGACAAAACAAAGCTTTGCTTTACTCATTTGTATTCCAAATCTTTGCTTCTTTGTGAACATTTGGGCCCCAGACTTAGTCTTTAAATGAAACCATCTGAAAGGTCTAAAGGGAAAATCTCTCCAGACGTGAATCATGACAAGGGGCTCTCACTAGACACTACTTTTTGTCAGCCAAAAAGGTTGAGAACCACTGGATCTGTCTCTCACAACGACTTGTATCTTATACATCAATCATGTTTTTTGTAGTGGAGTTAAAAGTACAAGACTCACCCTGAAATGTAGCATAAAACAGAAATTCTCAGGCAAAAATTAAAATTAAAATTAAAATTATACTAAGTTGCTTCTCGCCTCTGTGCTTAAATGAGTCAAACATTCATTGAGACAAACGTATAGGCGGGAGGCCATGTGTTGTGCAGCATGTTTGTGAGTGGCTGCAGCCCAGTTGGCAGAGATTTTGGTGCCTGACTCAGACTTGGGCTTCCTGTGTAAAAACTGAAGCCTGAGTTCATGCAGTGAGGTATTGTTGCATAACACTTATCTTGACTACAGCTCACCACACCCTGGGACTGGGGAGGGAAGGCCAAACCAGTCGCAGTCCATCTGGGTCTCACAGCCACTGTGTTTACGGCACGGGCTGGGCATCTATACATGTGTGTCGGCACCAGTTTGTGGTGTTAATATGGAATTTCAGGCATCAAAACATCCTGAAAAAAGCTTCCAAATAGTAAATCGTTGGGAGTTACGATTTAGGTTTATGAGCGTTTTTATGAAGGAAATCAATTAGGCACGGTCTGCTTTTATATGGAAAAGTAAATGGCTTGTAGAGATACTCCAAGTAATTCACTGCATCGTATAATAAAATGTGCTTTTAATAAATATTTCTTCACGCAGCAACTTTAAAGAACTGAAACAAGCATCAGCATTGAAACCTGATAGAGTCGGTTGTGATGGGATATCATACACAATCACAAGTCACAATAGGAAACTTTGTGTCAACATCTATCAGTGGCACATAAGAGGGAACGCCTGAGAGTATTTCTGATGCTACATCTCTTCATAGGAATCGGATTCCGAGAATGGGACAAGAAAAAGGGAAGGCCTCATTTCTCACTATGTCACCGCACGTCTGTCCCTGTTACACCATTTACATTTGGTTTGATTCAAGTCTGCACAACCTCTCTGTTTCTGTTTTGATGCCACACCACGCTCTATATCATCGCTTCAGTCTTCTTCTGAGGGCTGAGGAACAGAGATGGTGACTG
Organism: Pagrus pagrus; assembly: GCF_965226575.1. Lineage (NCBI taxonomy): Eukaryota > Metazoa > Chordata > Actinopteri > Spariformes > Sparidae > Pagrus > Pagrus pagrus. The sequence goes on from NC_140199.1 coordinate 19,737,072, forward strand.
CAACGGACGTCATCAGCAGTGGGTCCACTTCCTCTTTTAAGTCGGAGGATTCTATTTTGAAATCTGAATTTCTCAACACAAGCGTCAGCAAGGGGAGAAAACTCACATAGCAAGGTTTCCTTTTGTACCCAAAGCTGTGCTGTAAGGATCTCATGATGTTGAGTTACCGTAATGGAGCCCAGAACTGGTGGACTCGGTAGGTGGTGCCCCCATGTTTGAAAGAAATGCAGCGAAATAGCCCTTTTGGCGCCCCGATGGTAGATAATACAGGGTACAGTGCCCTCTCTTTACTATAAATATACCACGACTTTCTGTGCGTTGGTGCCCCACAGCATGCAGCTGCTGCCCTTTTTATTTTTTCGGCCCTGCCTCTCAGACATGCAGTTGCAACATCATTGTGCAATTTTTTGGTTACACTGTATGATACCCATAACAATAACATTATTAATGAATAGTAAATGTATGATTATTAAACTGAAGCAAATAGTTATTTTACTTTTAACAAACAAAGGAATGCTGTATATTTTTCAAACAGTTGTAAAGGTTAATGAACATCAATTGCAACTTTATATTGACCATCCACATCTTGTTTATAGATGAACTGCACAGTATTTATTAACCATTTACAAAGTATTATAAACATCAGCTGCAACTTTACAATAAACACTTGTTTAATAAATGTTTATAAAGCATTGGATTGTTTGTTAACAGTGAAATGACCATTAAAGTTTAATTCACCATAAATTTAACATTTATTAATGAAGTGTTACCTACTTTTTCATAAACTGCAGTGGCGATTAAAATAAACTTTTCCATGATGATCATAACATCTAATTAGATCGAATAGAAGTCTTCTTTAAAAGTTTAAGTGCAGACATATATTTGATATGTGAATGTGAATGGTCCATAGGCGTCCCACAGCACTGAGCATGTTTCAGAAACGTTTGCCCTGAATCAAGCCTGTCAGGTTCACTCAGGTAAAACTCTTTCCCCACAATAGACATTACACAACATGGGGTGAGGGCTGTTTAACGAGGCTTCTCAACCGAGAGAAAGATGACGAGGCATTGTCTTATCTGGAGGACAGGTGGTTACTGTAGCTGAGGGCATAGGTGTAAATCACATGGGGAACAGGGGGACGCGACCCCACCATCCTGGGAAAAGTATGACTCAATAACACTGTAAACACAACTATGTCATTTCAATAATATTAAGAGGAGTCACTCTTTATGTTTGGTTGGTGTTTGCTAGCGAGCTACAGTGACCTTAACCAGTGTTTGCAGTAAGAAATGTAGTTTTCCTCAGCTGGCAGGGGGACAAAGTGTTTGTTAGCAGAGTTACTTTTGGTGACTTTCTCAGGAACTGCTCTTGAGAAAATGTTATGTAGCTGTCCCATCCAAAGTTGATATTAGACCACGGTTAAGGGTGATGTGTGACTTCATTTGACTTTGGTTGTTATGGATACAATTGGGTTTTTGCTTAAATCCTGCAAGAATTTGAGAAAAGTGCAAACTCTGTCCAGTCATGTGAGGACTGATTGATTGATTGAATCCTTGCTGTCAAAGATTGCAGATTCCTGGAGGGACTGCCAAAGCAAAGTATTGCTTTAATTGAAACAATCAACTCACATATGCACATCTTAAGAGCTGTTAAAAACAACAACCAGCTCCATCTTATCTTCATCTCTCATCTCTATTCCCCATGTAACAGTAAGCGATCTGTGAGACGGTGCCTGAAACAGGAGTGAACGCGTGTCTCCGGCGTTCCTGTCGGACGATGTCGAGCGGCGGCAGAGGCCGACCCCGGCAGTGCCGATGTTTAGCGAGCAAGATGTTCCTCCTCTGCAACACATAGATGAAAAATGCACATGAGAGAAAAAGGGAAAAGACCACTTCTCTCGAAGCGCACTCCTTCTGGCAGAGAGTCAAGGGCAAGCTGCCAAGGTACTACTTTTCACTTTCCTGACATGAGGCTGAGGCAGGAAAGGGGAGGGAGGAGGGGGAGGGCCGCGGGGTGCGTGCGTCAGCAGGTCCGCCTGGGACTCCCTTGCCAGGAGGTGGGAAGAGCATGTGGTTCTTATCTTATCTATGGGAGGGCTGGAGCACGGCGTCCAACGCTGACATTCAGTTCGCGGCAGAGAGGGAGAAAAAAGAGGCAGCGCCAGAGATGAAAACGCTTTAACTCCTCTCCCACCGCTCACCTCATTTATTCATTGAGCCTGTGCCGGTGAACCCGAGTGATGTGTGTGTCCGTTTGCAGGTGAACACACACACACACATATATATATATATATATATATATATATATATATATACATACACTCCTGCCACATTCCACAGCAGTCAAGGGTGAGGTGACCGGTACGGCTAAATCAATACAAGCAGTCAGAGAAAGGTGTCAAATGAAGAAATCGCTGTTTCACCCTGGACTTTAACTGCAGTCCCATCACTTCTAGAGACACGCCCCCACATGGAGAAAACAAACACCGCTGCACAAACATGCAAGCTCACACCTCATGCTGGAGAGAGAGAAAGAGAGGGAGAGAGAGGGAGATTTCCATGGAAATGTAATTTGCATTATTTCCACTTCCATGGTCCAGGTCATGAGACGTAAAGGCTAAGGGCTATAAATGGCAAACTGAGATGTAGATAAGGCATGTCCCTTGATCCACAGTCTAACAGTGTGGTCACGGGCAAGCAGCAGCACTCTTGACTGCAGCTGCAGGCACACAGCAGGCCAACCTTCACCTTCAAGTTACAAACACAAAACTTTCTTGTGCATTTCCCCTCAGCGAAAGGAAACTGAACGGCAGCCAGAGGTGGTAGATCACGCTGCCGACAACAGCGACCTGCAGTCGCTACCTCGGAGTCAGCATCTCGACCGACCTGGTGGTTTGATGTAACGCTGCCCAAACCCTCCTCCTCCTCCTCCTCCTCCTCCTCCTCCTTCATCCCCAGAGCCACATCACTGATCAGGGGTCATGTTCCCCGCTCCACATCTGGACTGATGCTGAACTCTGCAGCCGCTCTGCAGAGGAGCCAGTGGGGACCCGGTGTAATGAGAACCACAGATCCTTGCGTCTTCTCCGCTGCCGCGTTCTTTTATGAGCCTTGACACGAGGACAAGTTGTAAAGAAATCTAACATGCATGTGGCCTTTTCCCATCAACTCAGATACCAACCCCGGCGACGAGCCGACGAGGGGGGTCAACGGACGCCTTGAGGAGAATGTCATCTGTTCCTTTCGTCGCTCAGATCGTGTACCGTGCCCTGGCGCCGATCCAGTCCTGCACGGATCTCGAAAAGGGGGGTTCAAACTGCGTAACAAGCTCATTTTCTTTGGCTTGAATTTCCTGAGAGTTTAAATAAACACAGAAGACAAATCACACCGCTCTCAGCCCAATCTGGAATTACTTAGCCATTCAAATTTTGAATTTAATTTTCATGTTCCAATCATATCAAGCGGTATATGTTTTGATATATTCAGTGACTGTGCTGAGAGAGAAGTCCTCGCTCAGAGAGAGAGAGAGAGGGCATGCGGAGGGGCAGGAAATGTCCAGCGTGAGCACTTCCTGCCTGACAATGCAGCCTTCTTCACTGAGTTAAGCAATTCGTCGACAACCAATTGGGTTTTGAAAAATTCCTGAGAGATCACATTAGGGCTGACCCAGACTGACCTCTGATGCCGACCAGAACCATCCACAAAACACACACGTAAGGATGTAGATTTTCACGCAAGGTGAGGCTACGAACAGCTATAATATCCCAGAGTTATGGCAGCAGCCAGGGAGTGAATGAGCCGGCGTGATGTCTCTCCAGGGAGGACTGGGTTTGCTGGAGAGTCCGGCAACCTGTTCCCCTTCAGAGAGGGCAAAAAATAATAGGAGGATAAACATGCCAGGAAAAAAAAGCCCTCCACTTCTCTGTGTTGGATGCATTTAAAGTCATCTATCACATGTTTAAAGGTGCAGTATGTAGAAGTTTTAATCAGAAGAGAAAGATCTTCATGACTTCATTTTTTATGCCTAAACAAACTAAATAAACAAACTCTCTTCGCTTTCATGACTGAATGAACTGAATAAACAAACTGACCTCAACACAACTTCATACTGTTCTGCTTTGTTTATATGTGGCGGACCCTGCCACCTTTCTAGCTTCAAACAGTGTTCTGGGGACCTTATTTTCCTCTGAGAACAGATGGTTTATTCAGTGTTCAATGTTTCTGAGTGTGTATTATCACCTCATTAATACTGTAAATATTAGAATTCTGACTTGGACTTTATCTCCAAAACCGCATAGTGCCCCTTTAATATTTGCATAGAGCAGTGTATGTCCAGTAAATGATGCAGAGCAGATAGGCGTGTATTCTAGTTCGGAAATGTTCATGTGTCATAAAGCCTCGGATAAAGTCTAATCAAATTACTGCCTGATCTCACATCGGTCACAGGAAACATACAGCGAGAAGGCAAATAGTGAGTCAAGTTAATCCTACATTTAACCCAGATTAACTGACAGCTGTAGCGTTTGAAAAAATAAATAAAAGAGCAGCGTAAATGCGAGCCACGCTACTCACACATGATGAATTCGAGCTGAAATCTGATGAACTTTTTATTGAAAACTTTGAAGAGACAGCTGAGTGTTACTACAGTAGATGTTACTTCACTCGACTCTGACAGCTGTTGTTTCGTAAACCCAAAAAAGTGTGGAAGCTTTGAGAAATCTGACATTCTTGTCCTTTTTTGGTCAGCACGAGGAGGACGGGATACCTACATACTGTACCTCAATAATACATTCCATGACTGCAGTTTACTGCTATGTGTGTACTTTGGCGTCCTCACTCAGTTAGTATCCCAGGCCCCTGAACTGCTAACTTGTTATTACAGGGTCGCCACTGCAGGTCACTTGAGGTGCCACTGAAACAACTGGAGCCACTGACATGAGTTATTCATGTTGCACACGGAGAGTTACGATCGCAGACAGGAAAAAATTACAACTATCCCCAAAGAAGAAGAAGTTCCCACAAAGATTTAGAAGCAGAAAAAATGCCAAAATATGCAACAGGGGCTGTAAATTCACCACTGAAATAAAAAGAGCTTATTATGGGTGTGGATATTTCCTGGAGTGATTTACTAATGCAAACTTTTTACACATTTTTTCCTACATTTTTATTATGATTAATAATAAAAATAATGTTAAATTGAGTATTACATCTCAATCATAAAATAAGAATAAAGCCTTTGTGTTCTGTTAGTAGTAATATCAACCATAAGCTCACATTATTACAAGAGTATTTTTAAGATTTGTGTTCCTGAAGCAGATTCTTCACTTTCACTCCGGCTCAGGCTGCAGACTTGGCTCCGCGCTCTGATGCCATGTCTCACTGCAGCACTGCTCGCTGTCCCCTCCATGACGGACCGGACCGACTCCAGCAGACGAGATGGGAGCCTTAATGACCCTAATTTAATTCAAACGAGACTACGCTACATTTTCCAACAATTGCAGTCCTGCCCGGTCTCCCCTCCAGTGAAGTCCCCACCCATCGAGATCAGCTATCAATCTGTCATTCATAAAGTTGGGAAGACACATGGGCGAATAACGTCCGCCAGCACGACTGAAAGGCTCAAGATTTTCACGTTTGGGGTAAATCTAAGCGATGATTTTTTGTTTTAATCTTTCAAAAGTGTTGGTTTTTAAAAAAGAATACCTACTTGCACCCAGGAAACAGTCCGTTAACCTTCTGAAACAGCTTGTTGAAGACGGACCATCTTCCATTTCGGATTGCGAGCGCAAAAGCAGAGAGGAGCCACGGAGAAAAGTGCGCCTCTGCAGCTGCAACTTGGTGCGTCTGGGCAAAAACCAAAACTATTCCAGTACGCGTTGACTTGATGGTGTCCTCAATGCTTCAGGCTGTGCACGGTTTAGGAAGGGCAAGAAGAGCAGTGTGTGCTGCCCCCCTCCTCCTCCTCCTCCACCTCCTCCGCCTCCACCACCACCACCACCAGCGCTATGACCCAGCACCGCTGGCCGAGGTGTAGCTACAGTCGGCCCGCCTCCTCGGCGTGGTGGCTCCGTTGTGGATGTGCAGCAGCACCAGACTGGGGGAGCAGAGACGACGACGCATAGACACAGAGAGATGGGAGTCAACACACACACACACACACACACACACACACACACACACACACACACACACACACACACACAGAGGGAAAGACAGGAGCGCGCCAGAGTCAAGTCAGCCGCAACTACCAAGCACGACTTCCTCTTTCATTTTCAAAATAAAAGCCAAAACATTCAACTCTTGGTGGTGTTCAGATATGAAATAAACAGTCATATTTTATAAAGAATTTGAGCAAATTAAGCAATATTACTCACGATGTTCCTCTAGACAGACGTACAATTTTAATGCCTGTGGATATTGCCACATTTTTAATGTGAGATATTCCTGCAAACCTTCGCACAGACACCAGACACCATGACAAGACGATACAAAATGTGTGTCTGTTAACAGTTTATAAATATTTCCATGTTTTCCCCTACAAACCGATGCATTTGTTTTAATTTGAAGGCTTACATCCCGAGTGTTTCCGGTGTTCTTGCGCGCTTGACGCGTCTGGAGAGCGCACTGTTGACGCTGCTGTTCCTGTTCCTGAATTTGGCTGCTGAAAGGGGCCGAGCCACACGCTGCCCAGTGCTCTCCAGAGACACGCTGCTGCTTCCTGATCCACGACTCGGTGGTCGAAGAGGTTGACGGAGACAGCCTCCACCTCCACAGCACGACAGGAGGGCGCACAGGAGCGTCAACCATCACGCACCAAGACTGAAAAGGGGCAGCACTGAACAGAGCTTTGATTGTCTTGCTCTTGTGCCCTTCAGCAAGGCACTGATCAAGCATCCTTTTCTGCTCTTAAAAGTGCCAGCCAGAGCCCAACCATGACCTCTGACCTCCCCAGCAGAGAGAGAGATCAATCTGCAGAGTTATGTTGGATATCACAATGCAAGATTTTATGAATGGCTTGTGTCCAGCGAGCGCCTTCATTCAGATCAGCCTTTCACAAACAGAGCAGCATGCCTGATGTCAGGATGACAATCTACATTTGAACACAGACTTTGATACTGAGGCATGAGAAAAGCTTATTTAATGAACACAAAACCCACAGAAACAATGTGAAGGCAGGAACAGCCTAAACACCGTTCAGACAAGGTCTAACCTGTGTCTTATCTAGCTGGAGATTTAATCGAGGTTCTTTTGTCCGAAGCAAACACGAGTTCTGGCTTTTTCTGGATCACTGTAGATATTTCAGCCCCGGACTTCAAATATCTGCAGAGACTTGCATGTGCTAAAGGAATGTATTCAATTGATTTATTTCACCATGCAGGCTCAAGTCAGTCGTACATTTACATAAATTATAATTGTAAATATCGCCTTGAATTGGAGACGCAAAATAAATCAATGCGGTCCGTTCCTTTACTCTGTTGCACATCTGCAGAGCCAGTGAAATATTTAGAATCACAAAGTTGTAATCCTGCGATAATAATGATATTCAGTCTAGTAGTGATGATAATAAATATAATCTAATTAACCTCAAATCCAGGTCAACCAGATGAATATTTTACATTGTGCGCTGACTGGAAAAAAAACAATGGAAGCTGAAAACAGAGTGCTGAAGCATCATTTGGCTACAAAGTGGCACAGTTGAGATGTTAGATTTAGTTTTTCTCTTCTTGTCTTTTTCTTATTTTCAAATTAAAGTGTTAGTGGAAGGATTTCCTGTATCGGTTTGAGCACTCTGACGTCTTCAGGCCACACTTTGTTCCTGTAACTGTACAGTTCCTGCCTTAGGAATGCATCACCACTCATGTTTATATTTCCACTGATAATATCCATGCAGAGAGGAGACACGTTAATTCATTTACGGGACATCTGCAGAGAAAAACAATCCCGGCATTCAAGTCATTCTGTGCCGTAGCGACACGTATACAGCACTCATACAAATCCTGGTTCAGGTTAAACACACACGCATGTGAATAACTCCTGTTTGAATCTGTTCCAAATAAAGTGAGCTCCCTATCTCTGCAACCTTTGTCGACGTGTTATCAGCTCTCACGCTGCACCTAAACAGCTCTGAGTCGGCAACATGATACAGCATAAAGTGTGCCAGACTCCCTCACGGCCGCAGCAGCATTACATACTGATCATATCGAGAGAGGGGGGGGGGGGGAGAGGTGTGGGAGCTGTGGCGGGTTACGTCAGCATGTGCGCTATCAATCACTGGCATTCCTACACTCTGGAGCAGCTGGTCCATTCAGAGGTCACGTATAACATAATGGATTCTCTCTGACACACTCTGTCGCCGCTTCTTCCATTTTAGCTCGGTGAGAGAAGCCCTTCAGTGGAGAAACAACTTGCGTCAGCTTATTTCACACGTACGACGCTGCCTGTTTGATTCCTTTAAGTGTCGTGGTATTGTCTGTCTGATTATATTTCCTGTTGGCCAGGTATTTAGGAGGTGATGGCTAATAAATAATAACGGTGAAATAAAACCATCAATATGAAATACATTGTCAGGTTTTTAATTTTAGGATACATACCGTATGTATCCTTTAGATAGTGTCTTGATCTGAAAGATTCATCTACAAGCTCCTACGGTCAATCAGGACATTTTACTCTGAGTTATGAAAATTACAAGGTTAAAGGGGCAATATGTAGATTTGGAGAAGAAATTCAAACTCAGAATTTTAATATTTACAATATTAATGAGGTAATAATACAAAATCAGAAATATTAAACTTTTCCATAACTGAATACACCAGCTGTTCTCAGAGGAAAATAAGGTCCCCAGGACACTGTTTGAAGCTAGAATGGTGGCAGGGTCCATAGTGCACATTTAAGTAAAGGAGGTTGGTAAAAAAGAAGCTCTGAGTTGACGAAGCTCTGTCTGTTCAGGGCTCACCTCTGTGCATTCAGACAGAAAACAAATACTTAAAAAAGTTCCCTGCGAAGTTCATGACTGGACATTTTATGAGCTTATGTGAGACGGATATGGATGTGGAACTTATAGGGAGTGCGGTAGATCACAAGGGAAGCCACGACTCTGCCTGTGACCCACCAGTGAACCCTTCTGATCCGCGGCTCTCCGAAGCGGCAGACCGACCATTTTTAGATGTAATTATTACATAACAGGAAGTAACTGACCGGCCTGAGCTGTAAAATCAAACAGATATTATAACTATGTTTAGATGTGTCCGCCAGGTATGAAACATGCTTAAACCACTGACATGAATTGCACTCAGGTGACGGCTTTATCAGCATAGACAGCTGTATTTTTTTTTCTTTGCACACAAATGTATTCTGTTTGACTGTATGTATATATGAGACACAGGAGTCTTATGTTAGAGAAAGATACAAAAGCCACAGAATGATCCCAGCAAATCTTGAGCTGTCAGATGTTTCCTGGACTATTTTAAGTGCACAAAGCGAGCTGCAGTTTGTTTGGGACACGTTGTTGCTGGAGAGCCGCCCGGCATCTCTGATGGGCAACTAAAGTACTAGTTTATCAGCTCGCTACTTTGACCCTGACATTTAAAGACCATGATAAATATTTCCAGCTAATTTCAATTTGATCCAATCCAATCCATTTTAATTGAATTGTGGTAATATTCACAAGACAACCCTCAGTTTTATGGCTTCTTCATTTAATATAATTAAGTATGTTGCAATACTGGAATTTCCCACTTCGATACCTCACAAGAGTGAAGACATTAAATTTTGGATATTTATCAAAGGCTTAAAGGAGACCTATTATGCTTTTTGTTTTTTCCTTTCCTTCAGTGTTTTACATGGGTTCTCGTGTATGAAAGTTAAAAAGGTCAAAGTCGACACCAACAGAAGCTCCTCTCTCCCACAGAAAACACTGCTCCTGAAACACCTCGTCAGTAGTCCCGCCTTTAATGGAGACTGGAGACACAGCGAGCGGTGCTGGCTCAGGCGTGTGTGAACTGACCAATGAGTGTGAGAAACCAGGGCACTTATATGCATTGAAGCATTTAAGCATGTAAACCTGTTCTAGTATTAATCCAAAAATAAAATGATGAACCTGATAATAGCGTAATATGTCTCCTTTAATATAACAAGGCTATAAGACGACAAAGTACGACTTTTCTTGGCTAGTAGCACAATATTCAGAATGTACGATAAATGGATATTTTTGACAACACTACTCCTGACTTTATAATTCTGGCAACTTTTTTTGATGCCTCATTAAAGTTAAAGCGGCAATACCACACTGTAGAAAAATAGTTTTGACAGTCCTGCTCTTTGTTATTATCTAAATGTACTGAAAGTGTCAAAGGTTTTACTATTAATGATGCATTTATGTGTAAGTAGCATTTTGCTGTTGCAGTTGGTTAATATGGAGCTAATTTAGAGTATTTCATAAAAGGCTGACACTAATAATTATTTTCTTTAGACATTAATTTGGCTGATTATGAGTTTGCTTGTTCTTTACAACCAATAATCCAAATCCCCCAAATTATTCATCTTAAAATGAGGAAGAGCAGCATCATCCTCACATTTGAGAGTCTCGGATGGTTTCAGGTCTAATTATATCAACTTTTTATCATATTTTATAAACTCATCATGTACTTTGTGCTGTATGTAAAACATTAATTTGCAAAGTAACTGAAAACTAGGGTTAGGAATCACAGAGTAACTCACGATACACCGCGATGCGATTCGCAACATGTTGCCTAGGATAACGATAGTGTCACAGTGTAGTGATTCTTTGATAATTGTTACATCACAAGACAATCATCAAATGATACATAAATATATCTAACAGAAGAAGACAAAATACCCCTAAAAAGGCAAAGTGCATGAATTATGTATCTATCCACTGTATTGTGGCGACAGTTTCATAGAAATTCACATGAAATGAGATAAAGACAGCATAAAAAGACTGACTGTCTTGTCCATGCCCATATGTGCGTCACTCCAATGTAAAATAGCCATAAATTGGCAAAAGGCCAAACTGCCAGAAAGCAAAACACTAAAAAATTTTGAAAGGAAAGATACAACTACACATCCCTTTACAGACGTTTACACTACAAGCAGTCATGAAGAAGTGACTCTGGTAAGTCCAGTTGTCAGGGGAGTCTGTCTGGAGTGTCCGCATGTTTTAATAAAAATGTTAATATTTGGCATCAGCGCATCGATAGGCGTATCGCAAGAAAAAAGATATACAATATATTGCTGTATAGCTATTTTGTCCCACTGCTACTAATAACTATAGCTGTCAAATAATTTGAGGAAAAAGTTATACATCTGAATGAAATGTTAACTAGAAGAGTAACATGGCATTAGAAATGTTTACGTAAGCATAGCAGTTGAGTCCTGGTTGTGCAGCAGTGAGAATAATGAAAGAAGTATATATTTACAGTAGATCACAGGCAGACACACAGGTCAACAGATGGATTTTGGGGCTAAACCTGCGTCAAACTATCTTTTTTCTTTAGTTTTTCAGTTACAGTTGCAATAAATGAACTCAGCACCACAGACCCAAGAAAACCTCAAAATGTCCGCCAGGGCTCTCTCCGACTTGATCTGTATCAATTTGGACAAGCAGTGCAGCACTCTTTTCTCTGTCAACATTATCCTGCCACCAAATCCCATATCCATCTGTGAATGGATAGCATGTGTGTTACAGAGAAATTTATGGAAATCAAAAAGGTGATGATGAAAGACGCTGAAATCTCATCTGTCTTAATATGGGATGTGTGTGTCACATGCAGCAGGTTCCTATGGCTGTTGGTGAAAGAGCAGCTTTAGTATTGTCCGCTGGGGGATCAACAGCTGACTGAAGAGTGAAGTGCTCGGCAGCCATGCTTAACTGTTCTTCCCCTCTCGGCTGTTTTTAGCAAACATCCTCCTGATGACTACGGCCTCTGTCTCCCAACAGAAGAGCTGCACATCTTCAGACGTGTGTGCGCTTGTTCACACACAGCCTCGCCCCCCTACCCCCACATTACAGACCTCATCCACTTAAGCACATTTCTGATTCAAAGCACTGTACAAGCTTTTTGCACGCTGCACGCACACACACACACACACACACACACACACACACACACACACACACACACGCCCCAGATGTAAGTGAAACATTTACAGATCACATGCAAGCAAACATGAACACATCTACACACGCACAGGAGTGTACTTGCATCCACACAGGCACACACACACACACACACACACACACACACACACACACACACACACACACACACACACACACACATATCACATGCGGCAGACACACACCACAGAGACTTCCAGTCCCCTCCCCCCAACTGAATAGTCTGTTCTGACAATCCACAGGACAGCCGGAGCATTGACGTCAGAGGCAGGCCCATGAAAATACAGGGTCCCTGGGGGGCTGAGGGAGTTATGCACATCTTCACAGCTTGGCTCGCAACTAGTTCAACAACCAATGAGCATATTACTGCCTCTGTTTACTCTTATTCGTTGGAAAATGCTATAATAATAAAAAAAGAAAAAAAGGTTCCACATTTACACAGAGCCTGGCATGCACACATTTGCATGCGACTGCAATGCGGATCATCTGAAACGTGACGTCAATGGACGTCACTGCACTGTGATCCATTAGGACAAATGTGAGATAGGTGCATAATTTAAGTTAATGGAAATACAAATCACAGCACATCATTACCTGCCCTCTGTCGTCTTAATAATTGCCATTTTGAATAACGGCTGTCAGACTGTAGTATATTAGACATGCCCAGAGGAAAGGTTTGTTGCTCGCTCAGACATCCTCACAGTCCCCAGAGAAAAGATGACATCTTTGTTTACCGCTCAATGTTCTCAACCTCCTTCTGTTTTTTGTTTTTTTTCGTCTTCTCACACATCATTGGGACATCAGAGCCATTAATCTCATTGTTCAGTCTTGTTCACCTCCTCTCACCTTTCCTGAGATCGTCTATGACAAAATTATGTAACATAGTTACTGTTCTGCAACCAGACACAGTATGTGTTGCTCTTGTCTTAGCCGTGTTCTTGTACAAAATGATCCCGCAATGATCATTATATTGAAAGAGTATCAGTTCATGTGTGTGTATCTGTGTGTGTGTGTGTTAATATATCAAAGACAAGAACAAAAATGGCAGGGGGTAAATATATAATAAAATATTGGTTTATTTTGAATACAGTAATAATAAATACAAGTGCACAAATTAGTAGTAATAAGAAGTTGTCCATTGAAAATACAGATTTTAACTGTACGTTTGAATTGTCCCAAAGTGAATAACTTTATAGACCACATCACTACAGACCATTGAGAGACCACAACTGGCCTGTATAATTAAATTATATTTAAAATAATCAGCAAGTCACTACATCAAACATTGCACATGCTGTATTCATTCACATAAAATGAATTGCGAGAGTCTGACCTCACAAGACCCAGTAAGTATTAGTAACTCTAAAGTTCTTCAGTCATTAGCTTGTAGCTTGTAAGCTAACAATCCCTTTGTTGCTGTTGTTTCAAATAAGATGACAACCCAGACCAAAAGGGAGAATCATCCCAGTCGCCAGGATAAAATGTTGGCAGTAAACATTTCTGCAGACTACTGATACGTTCACATTTGTGCAGCTCATAGGCCTACATACCATGTTGACACTTCTACAAAATTTGTCACGTCACATTCGCATTACATTTTCATGACCTGACTTTTTTATCAGGAGGTGGAGGGAATGCTGGTGGAGTTGCAGGGAAAGGCTGCCAAGCCAGTGACCGCAAGACTGTGTTACAACATTTGTAAGTGAGAAACTACTGGATATTTTTAAAGAGACCTCAGGATTTCCTGCCGTGTTTTTATCGAGTTACTACAAAAATAGGCTGGGAAATGTTGTTAAACTTTGCCAAAAAAAAACCATTGGCACTAACCTGAATGATCTTGGCCACGTTTTTATCAGATCAGAGTCACTCAGAGGACAGAAGCCATTTTTGGTAGACCCTCATCACCCTCTCCATGCAGATTTTCGACTATACTTGTTATTTTAATGATGACCTCCTGTATGTTGTATGTTTTATGTATTTGCAGGAACGTACATTGTCAACACTCTGGCGACTGGGTTGGGAGAATACAAAGAAGCATGAAAGCAGAGGTCGGAAGGCTTTTCTATGCATTACATGTCTCCTGAGATTATTCCTCACTCAGCCTGTCTGAGTGCACATGAATTGGTGTGATGTCATCACTGTGCCATCCAGAGGGTGTTGGGTTATCAAAATTATGACCATGATATTTATCACCAAGGGGACAGTCACTATCCTGGTTTTACCATCTTGTCAAGGGTATGTTCTATGTAGTATGTATGAGTTTCTTAAAAATAGCTCAAAGCGATGTGATCTGGGGCCACTGTCAATGTAAATGCAACATTGATAGGTTTAGCAAGTATGATGTTTTTGTGTGTGGAAGTATTGAGTAGAAACAGACTGATTTTCTATTTAAACAGATGATCTGTGGAATTTTTCGGTTATGCAACAGAAGCTTTTACGGTTGCCTTCTTGTTGTTATAAAACTGAACCTGGATCCAAGCTCTCAATGAGATCCAAATGTACACTTAAAATACTCAGGTTTTTATAGGTGATGCTCCATCTCTTTTCAGTGCTGCAGCCAATTCTGGTGAGAAATAGGGAGAAAAAAACCCCATTCTGTAGTAGCTCATGTGTCCGGCTGCAGAACCTGGGCAAACTCCGCCTTGTGAGGACCATGAGGCTCCATCTCCTCAAGGCAGGAGTCCATCTGAGCATCTGAACAGCTGCCACATGTACTAACTTGCATGCTTCTTGGAGGACTTCCTTCCATGTGCTGAACATGATGACAGGAAATTAAGAGTTGAGTGCAATGGAACCATTAAAAACAAGCATTGTCACATCAATGGAAGCACTGTGTAGATTACCCAGCAGGGAATACATACTGTGTCCCCAAGGGCAAGTGTCCACTAATAAAACTTGGCTCTTCAGCTGCTTGCATGTCCCTCCAGAAGAGGCGCAGAGCTGCTTGTCAACAGGAAACAGGCTGATCTGGTGAAGGTTGCCTTTTATGGACTCACTGACAGTAACAGCGTGTTCAGGGAACCTGAGGAGGATGAGGGTCCTAACGTTCATTTGGGGTGGAGCTGATTGGATGACCGATCTCATTTGTAACTCAGTCCTGTTCTTTCCATTATGGTTTATTATGGGATATAGGATTCTGCTGTCTGCTCTGCTTCCTCTGCAGATATCTTACACACATAACAGTGTTGCTGCCCTTTGCAGCAGGCAAAGGAAGCAGGCCTCTGCACATCCAGCATCTCCAGTATGAGGAGCCTCTGGTTGCAACATGTTCTCACTCCCAACTTGTTAAATGAGGTAGCATGGTCAGTGACTGGGTTAAGGCAACAAAACTACTTGGTTAGGTTTAGGGAACAAAACTACTTGGTTAGGTTTAGGGAACAAACTACTTGGTTAGGTTTAGGGTTTAGGGAACAAACTACTTGGTTAGGTTTAGGGAACAAAACTATTTGGCAGGTTTAGGGAACAAAACTATTTGGTCAGGTTTAGGGAACAAAACTACTTGGTTAGGTTTAGGGAATAAAACTACTTGGCTAGGTTTAGGGAACAAAACTAATCGGTTCTGATACCCAACAAATCAACAGTGGTTCAGTCAGTCAAGCCCAAGCAAAAAACAACAGCAACAATACTTGACCTGCAAAATTACCACACATGATATCTCGGCTTCTTGCACCAGATATGTCAATTAATAAAGAAGATGCGCAGATGTAATGCCTACATCTGACTAAAACCTTGAGTTTGAAATAACCTGTTTTTCTAAATCTGTTATTTGTTATTCTAACTGTTAAAGTCTTGCAACCCAATCGCCAGAATAAATTATGTCAATGTACATTTTTTGCAATCCAATGATATGTTGAAATTTTACATTTCTGTGGTTTCAATTTTATATTGTGACAAAACAGTGCTAAACGTGTGATAGGTTTAGGATTAGGCGTAAAAGCCACTTGGTCAGGGTGAGGAAAATGCTTTCGCCTTAAAATACCTGTTTTGGTCACCACAAACACAAGCTGGAAATTGTTTGGAGGTCTCCCTAAAAATATTCAGTGGTTTTACACTTACAAATGTTAAAACACAGCCTGAGACTGTGGTCACTGGCTTGGCAGCCTTCCTGCCTATAGTTCCAACACCATCCTCAGCACCTCTCGATATGAAAGTCAGGTCATTAACATGTAATGTCATTGTGATATGACATATTCTGTAGGAATGCCAATATAATAATATTGTAAAAGCATTCATTAATAAACAGTACATTTATAGTTAGTCAAACTTTAGTTAATAGTTATTTCACTGTTAACAAAACCATTTGTTTATTGTAAAGTGGCAACTGATGTTTATAAACCTTTACAATTTCTTAAAAAAATGGTTTACAAAGTATTTCATTGTTTTTTTTAACAGTGAAACAACTATTAAATAAAGTTTAATTAACTATAACTTTACCATTTATTATTGATGGTTATTATAAAGTGTCCCTGTTGATGGCCCTATCTACAAAAACAAGACAAAACAAAACAAAACAATACAAAACAAAACGTTGCAATAAACAGTAGTTTTCCTTTAGGCTTTATGTGGTCCCTGTAGACAGAAGAATGTGTGTAACATCAGTAACATTTCTAATATCTCAAGCAATTCAATTCATTCATAATATTGATCTCTTTTAGTTATTTTGATAATAGTGTATATGTCATTATTCCTTCTCTATGAAATGTGCTTCAGGTCAGGAGGTTCAGGAGAAGTAAAGTGGTTAGAGCAAGACAGACGTTACATAAGCAAATGTTCAAATTCTGTATGATTAATTATTTAATCCCTGCAGGGATTCATCTACATGGAGGTCAAAGGTCAGGGCGAACTGTAGCACCCCTGGTAGCTGATGGGTATTTTCCTGCAACGCTGCAACCTGAAGAAAGGTCACTGTAGACATTTTTAAAAAAAGCATCCAAACAGTGGTGACGTAGGTTTGTGAGGCAGCACTTGGAGCAGCAGAGCTTACTCTGACTGCGAAATGAAGCGTTTGTAAATTCAGAGCACTGCCAGAATTCCTCTGCCTAAATTCAGAGATGAGTCAACACACCGTTAGCAGACGATGTGGACAACTGTGCAACAGTGCAACTCTGGACAAATGGTATCAAGCTAAATGACCTGTACAGGATGAAAAATTTGAATCTACTGCTATGGAGTTCATATTAAGAAGACGCTGAAACTATAAAAAACATATACTAAAACATTTGAATATTTAATAACTTAAAGCATATAATACAGCGAAAACTGAACTCAATAGTTTGTTAGTAATTTGTAGACATGAAAGCTGTAAGTGAGACAGATTTAACCCATTTTTGAAGCGCTTTTATTAATCTGTCGCCAATATTTTGTTTATTCAAAGCCTGTTCAGCACATGACGGGCTTAACAGAACGACACTGTGCAGTAGGTGGAAAAATGTAATGACGTGATCCACGATGACCATATTTCATTGACCATTTCAACAGTTTAACTGCAGCAGCCGCCTGAAACAGTGGAAGCCTTCTTCTGCTCGTGTGCCACATGCTGACAAATTTAATGTGACCATATAACACCTCTAATGCTCTCAGTGGCTCGCTGTGATTCAGACCTCGCACTGCACAATTAAATTCAAAAGCAAAGGGGATTAACGTGGATAATATGGCGAGAAATAAATGAAAGAAACGTTGATAAGGTTTCCTATCAACGCGCGGGAGAAAAGAGAGCGCACAGCGGACAGGTGGTGCAGATATGTGATGTGCGGAGCTGCGTGGAGCGCTGCAGTGGAGGGAACTGCAGAAAGAAGCACATGAATAAAGAAAAAAAAACATTTAAATGGGTGAAAAAAAAAGCTGTGATGAAAGAAGTGTGCAGGGGGGTGGGGGGTGGGTGGGGGGGTGGTTTGTTGGTGGGTGTATCTGCGTCAGAGCTGGAGCCAATGAAGTCAGAGATGGGGCAGGCTCGAGCTGGAGACGCTGTTACTGCCACTCACAGCACCCGCCTGGGCCTCATGTCCTCTACGTCACAGAGCTGGCACAAATTATGCCTGCCTGAACGTTTGTTAACACACACACACATGCACACACACACACACACACACACACACACGAACACACACACACACACAAGGTAAAATGTAATTGATGTGCATTACACTCTTACAGTGTACAGTGCCTTTCAATGGCATTTAAATCAGCACCAGCAGACGTGTATTTTACTCCCTAAAATAAAATAAAAGCACAAAGATTTGACTGAGAAGTGAGGACGATTTTTACAGTTTTCCATACATTATTCTTTGCACCTTTTACAACATCAAGCTGCTAATGATCTAGTTAACATTTGTATTTAAGTAAATGCAGCTTATAGCCTGATAGCTGATGCAAGTGCCAATATTTCCAGAGAAACCAAATGGCTTTTTAGCATCAGTATCAAAGCTAATAAAGTATTATATACGCTGTATTTGTGCTGAATTAAAAGTCTTTTTGACAATTGGCTCTAAGTGTACTTAAAAATTAGCTCATTAATTAAGGACCCCCCTCCAAAATGCAGATATACTGTAGTCTTTGGTAATAAAATCCTATAAAGAAATTAAGGACAGTACTGATCATAGAACAATATTAGTTCTTTCACAACTGCAAAAAAAAAAGGAAAGAAAAATATCACAGACACACACACAGCCCAGCATTTACAACACAACACACACTCCTGCATCTCTCACACATGCAAATCCTGGTTACTCAGATTAGCGGGCAGTGTTTCTGTTGGCACCACTTCTGACCTAGATTATCACATCCGTAATTCTAGAGAGGATGACTATGATGATGATAAGCATGTGGTCAGAGGTCTGTGGAGGGGAAAGAGAGAGAGCAAAAAAAAAAACAACAACAAACACAACAGAACAAAACAAACGGTGCTCGTCGGCTTTGCTGACGTCACTCAGCCATGTAAAACGCTTCACTGTGCAATCTTGTAAAACTGCGGGCAAAATGGGAGGTCAAACGTGTCTCTTCACATGTGCGCATGAGAGCGGGCACCTGCCATTGCGTGTTGAGCACCACTGGCGCAGGAGGACAGCTGCAAATGTTATCCAACTGGAATGAAAAATGTAAAAATGTGAATCCTATTGTCTCAGCTTATTTCAAATATATTTTTTTCATCGGGTAAATTAAAATTCTGCAGGTGTGATCATTTTTTAATCAGTATTTGAGTTAAAAAATGTTTCAGAATTGTATTTATTTATTTATTTTGTTGCTTCTAACACAACAAGGAGAGCAGCAGCTGCAGCTCTGCCGGCAGGAGTCACATCCTATAGGTGATGACGCAAGCAAGGAGACATGAGCCATGACCTCATCAGCTCCCCATCAAACCATCGCTCTACTCTCTTCCTCACACACACACACACACACAAACACACACACACACACACACACACACACACACACACACACACAATGATAAGTTACTACTAGCTATAAAAATCCCTGCGCTGGATGCTAACAGCGTCCTGGTCAGACGGAAGCCTTTCAAACACACAGTCGGATCATTAATTACAGCTGAGTGATGTCACACAGCCTGTCAGTGTGCGTTACTTGTGAGGGTGTGTATACAGTCAGGTGCAAGCATTAGACGTGGACCATCAAGAGGAAATGATCTCTGATACAACAACCCAGTTAACCTTTATAAAATTTTAAATATTTTTTAAAAATGTATTTTTCACATTTGAATACTTTCCTAACATGCTTTTATTTTATAAGGACAACGAGGAAGAATTAGTGCTTTAATATTTAATTGTAATTTCAAATAATATGAGAAAATGACAAAAACAGTATAAATTCTTATGAAATATTCAATTATTACAATATAATTTCATTGATATACATAATGTGCAATAATGCTGTGTTTCTAATATAAAAAAACCCAGCAACATTCAAATGTTTAAATAGTAGTTTTTTGATGTTTTGTTTGGTTTAGTTCCATTCAGTGTTAACAAAAGCTATATGGGGAGAAAAAACCCCACTGGGATTGATGAAAGAACATCATTTTTATGAGTTGTTATAAATATATTTTGTGTCTCAGAAAAGAAATAGAGAGAGAACGAGACAGAGAGCTCCATACTGAGCTCAAAGAATTCGGGGAGTGGCTGCGGGGACGAGCGGTAAGTGGCTGCCTGCGGCTCTCATCAGAAGCCAAACAAAGTCAGTATGAATCATAGGTGAGAAATATGGGTGCTGACGTACAGGCCTGTCAATCTGTCCGCACAGCAGACATCAGAACGGGCCAAGACGGCCGAGCAGCCAGACGTCAGGTCTGCCTGTTTACTGATAACACATGGTCACAATCCACTCATGAACTAAACACACCAACACACATACACACTCGCCCCGACCCTTACTCACACTGTTGCACTGTATTCATGCTCAATATTTCAACAACTTTATTTTCCTGATTTATTCTGTTTTACAATCCAATCGTTTGTAATGAGAATTTGTTCAGCACTGCAGTCTGAAATTGTGAAATTAAAAATCAATGACCTCAGTTTAATGTTACAACAATGACTTCACTTCAACAATCAAATTTAATTGTTTTTCTGTTTTTTCCTGCCTTCTGCTACGTCACAAACAGCTGTGATGTTCAGGTAAATCTATCTTTTTTGTGGATCCTTTCATCAGTCACTAACAAATCTGCAAAAGATAATAATAATTTTAAAAGATGTTCAATCCACAGTTTGCTGGTTGTCTGCTCCATGGTGAACGTCTCTGATGCCGCTCCCTGCTTTTCACAGTTATACTTTAGCCCCACCTAGTGTCTGTCTGTCTGATGGAGGCATCTAGTAACTTGAGTCAAATTAAAGGGAGGGCAAAGGTCAAAATAAATCTAAAAATGTAAAAACTGAAAATAAAATACAAATGACGATATGAAGAAATTTTGGATTCTTTCCTTATGCAAATCTTCGTGTGGACGATTGTGACCTGCAACTCACATTAAGACCACTAAGCGGTGTTCTTGTACAAGCTGAGCTCGTTCTAATCAGTCTAAAGCTCATAAAGTGAAGCGTCTGAGCTACATTGTCCTCAGAGAAGAACAAGGATGAGAATATTCATGAGAACTTGTGAGTGTTTGAATGTGTGTGGGGTTGCATGTGGTTTATACACTAAATGCTCTGTGACGTCAAAGAGCCCCGCGAGCCTCGGCTGCGCTTCCACAGTTTTCAGCATCGTGGGCACAGAGCCAAGCTAAAGAGACACACATGGTGCACCGCTGGAAAACCATGCCAGTGTATGACGCTGAGCTGCTCCTCAGTTTAATCTTTGTGGACAAACCAATCCACAAGATCTGGAACTATTCTCTAAACAGTCTGAATTCAACATGAAAGAGGGACTCTTAACTGGCCTTGGCCGTGCTGACCTCCTGTCTCGCAGGAACAGGCTCTTTTTGTTCCTCTAAAGGCTCCGATTCAAGAAACAGATGATGACACAGTTAATTGTTATCCCGCTACCCACCATTTAAGTGCCCTGGTTTTATCGACCATCAGTAAAGAGGTGTGTTTAGAGTCATTTCTATGGCTTTACTTGAGCTGCTTTATGGACTATTTGTTTGTTTTGTATAAAACCAAGTATGTTCAATACTATATGATGAAGTTGGGGCTGATTCCAATCCAACATCCGTATCGGGGCCGATATTGTTGAATGTATGTGTTAAAAGAGTAGCCAGAGCAATTTGTGCTTCTATAACTGTTTGTATGTTAAGCAAATAAATTGCTTTAAAAATACATTTAATTTTTCATAATTTTTGTATATTTTTAGCTCTTTTAATCAGAACTAGATTCCAACTGATGCTCAATTTTTGGGGCTGATGCTGATACTGACATTAGGAGTAAAACAATTTAAAAATTGATATGTCTGCCAATATGTAACTCAGGTCTATGTGAAATACATATTGGCCAAATCTTATCATGGATTAGTTGTCTCTGCAGTAAGCGTGATACATGGGAGGAACGCATGATTACACGTCCTAATATAAAATACAAAAACAAAAAAAAAACTGTGGAATATATTCTGTTTCCTAACCGATAGGTGATGGATCATTGTAGCTGGGCACCTGGTGAAGCTATTTGAAAGCCCATGATTGATAAAGCTAATGTCCTAACAAACCTATGTCAAAGCTAAAGCTTAGAGATAACGCCACTGAAAAAGCTTTATTAGGTCGCCTGCAACACTGATGCATCACAAAATGAAGAGAAAACAAACAGACTGTATTTCTGTCCATTACATTGGTTTTTTAATTAACCTGCATCAAAACTGACATAAATCTGCCGGACGGCGTACATTTAGTTAACACTAACGAGGGGAAATTAGGTCGAAGAGACACTGGAGTTTAGTGTAACATTATAGAGTTTTATGGAATAATTCATGTCATTAGTCAGAGAAAGGCTAAAGTGAATCCTTTATTTCTTCACAATGGAAAACTTGACCAATATCTGATCAAATATATTTTATATTTCCCTTTAATTTTCAGTGCATCCCCAATGTCCATTTATTTAATTTCATTATTGTGGCACCGTCTGTACTTTCATTGTCAATTGACTAAAAGAGCATTATAGGAGATAAGATTACAGCTCAACTTCCTTACTTTGCTACTTCACCAGGAACACTATGACAAAAAAAACAATTAAAATGTTCAATATATTCAAAGGTTCATGTCTAGCTTTGCACCATATCTACTGTAGGCTCATGAAAGGAGAGCTGGTCAGTTGCGCAGCTCAAGGCTGTTGACCAGCTGTGGTGGTGGCTGCTGGGTGGGGGGTAAGCCTGGACCTGTAATCGACAGGTCCAGGCTGCACACCAAGAGGCAAGACAAAAAACGCTTTGTGGTCCTGATATGAATCTCAATGCCCCTGTTTCTACACCTCCCCTCCTGGCCTCACCGTGGATATGTGAGCGAACAAAAACGATCTCCATGAGAAAATACGAGCTCGGGCACCCGGAGGCGACAGTGAATGGAGCAGCGACAGTGACAGCACCATAGTGACTGGAGCTAGTTGTCAGATTCTGTTCATGATGCACAACATAGATTTATTGCATTTGTCCGTTGTTTTAGCTCAAACAACAGATCAGATTGTATCATGAAACGGTTTAATTTCATTTCAAGATGGTTTTGTTTAAAGCATTTGGCTGACTGAACTAGACCCACCAGATGAGTAGCATGAGGTATTAAGCTCTTTTTTACAATGATACCCTTTAACAGTTGCTCTTGGATAAGCAAAATATTATACATGACTTTCTACTTCCTTCAGGAATCACTTCATGGTGATCAGATCTACATTTGCTTTGACGACGTGATGTAAAATGTGTTGTGGGATGTGAAAATCTTGAGTGGGAGGGGTTCTGTGGGTGTGTACCCCCTAAGTAGTCACAGATGCCAGCACAGTTGGAGAAGGAAGCGCCCGTCTCTCCTTCCGCGTTAGCCAAGGGAAACTCTGGTTTGGGCGTGGGCCCAAAAAGATGCGGAGCCAAAGACTGTGATACAAACAGGTCACATCTTCAGTACAAACACACAAACGTGCAGGCCAGAGGAAGCCATAATGTTTACGGTAAGTCCTGCACTGCGTCTATGAGTTTATATTGAGGTGTTCAAGGGTCAGGTTACTAAATGTGTACCTCCAGTGGCAGATATGTAGATATATGCGATTTTATTCGTTCAAGTTTTAAGATATCTTTTGATGATAATTTGTTTGTAGTGCTCATTACAAAAATTACAATCCAAAAAGGCAAAATCTCTTCTCATAAGGGTCATTCCATGCCAGCTCACCGAGGGCCTCCCAGTTAATGTCATGGATTTTCATGAAAAATCATGTTGAAACTTCTATTATGTGTATTTGTGTACTGTATGTGTGAGGAATTAAGATTAATATTTTGTCAAGACACAGAGAACAGGATGACATAATCAAGTATGCAACAAATCAGGCCATTTCGAGATGAAACTTGCAAATTTCCAGAGTCTAATGAAAAACGGGCTCAATTGGTATCACACAGATAGAAAACCTTGACGTCGACACAGTACAAATATCTACATATGGAGTAAAACCACTGAACGTAACATAAAAAGTCAAGGAGTAATAAAAAAATCACTTTTGATTTGTTTTTTTTATATATATATATATGCAATGAATGTCAACACTTTCACAAACAAAAGTTTCAAGGAAATTAAAATAGGGTCAAAATGACCCAAAATGTGGGTTTTTCTGAAGCTATATTTAGCAAGATCTGTGGCACTAAGTTTTTTAAGCAGGACCAAATAACTTGTAGATGTGACAGAACTACATTAATCCTACACAGAAACAACATTTTGTTGAAAGAAAGTGAAAACTAGTGGAGATATGAATTTTTGAAAATTACAGATTCTTCATTCTGGAAAAAAAAAAAAAAAAGAGTTGACTTCCTGTTATTAATTCGATTACCGCAGCCATACAGCAACAACTATTTAAATGAAAACATGTTGCCAAGTTTCCTTAGTGTCTCTTGGATGTTGGGGACAAATTTCAACCCAATCTACTGAAAAAAAAGCACTTGGTGATGTTTACAACACATATACAAAGAATTACAAACATGCTTACATTTAGCTCTGAGAGTTTTTGGAGTCTGGCTATAGGATTATACATGATCCCATGAATTTAATAGAAGTTTCAACTTGAATTTCTTTGACAAAATCCATGACATGAACTGGGAAAAGTTCTGGATTTTGAGTGAGTTGGCATGGAGTGACCCATATGTTAATGGGTTTTCAACTTGAATAATGTGATGCAAAGGAAACACCACACTAGTCCTCATGTAAGCCGTTTCCATTGCTACAGCACTATTCATGCACGCAGGCAAGATTCTCTGCTTGAAGGTGATGCTGTTCTTGGCCTTGAACTTCCAACTCCTGTCACGTGTTTGCCAGCATAATAGCAGCCGCGCTTCTGATCGAGGTATTTCAAAAGCTGCCTCTTGAAAATGAGGAACGCTTGAATTTCAAGCAAAAAGATGAGCTGACCCGTAGTTTTCAAACCGCAGGCGCTCTGAGGAAAGTAAAGCACAACGCTCCAAAGAAAAGGACTGATTTTGGTTTATACTGGCCTGTTTACCATTCAGTGATCATGCCACAGCTTGCCCACATTTATATTTTATACTAAATCACTTTGAGCATCCCTGGTCTGGATTAGGATTTCCACATTATTACTGTCACATTACTGTTCGGACTGCCACTGGGCTCGAGTTTTCCCAGAAAAATGAAGGTCGAATTATGGCACAATGGAAGTTTGTCTGCCATCGCACAACCAAAACAGAAAGAAGCATTGTTTTCGGTGCTATCCTCAGCTAATGATGGAACAACTGGGGGAAACTTGGAAACTACGCTGCAGAAGAAAAGGATCCAGTTAACGGAGGAGGCAAAGAAGAAGAATAGGGAGAGTGATGGAAACCGAGGTAAAACAAGAGTGAACAACGGGCATTCACTCAATGGAGAGCACCTGTGTTGTGTCTAAGTCTGCTCCCCCATTAATATGATGTTCCCCCACCGAGACTTGTGAGGGTTCAATGCTGGCAAAGCCTGCCTGCTAATCAATACAACCCGGTGTTTTACTTTGACCTTTTCCTCGCACTTGACGGATGCTACGTCAAATTAGGATTTGTATGGTTGCTTTTTAAACAGTGGCGAGGCTGCTAGCAGTAGCCATGTTGCTAACGCTTGTAAAGCAGCGCCAACTGTAATACCACAGGGAAACACTAGGAACACGTAGTGTTGAAAAGTTGTCTATTTCTGTTTTAATGAGAGCACATCAATCAAGGGGCCAATCAGAGGCGTGGCCAGAGGGGAGGCCAGGGGCGGCACAATTTTCTCAGAAAGTGATCAGTCTTGGTGTGCTTGTGAATGGATCACCAGTCCTCGTAGCTCGGCTGTGCAAGCAGCTTATTAAAAAAACATCCTTACGCTTAGCGACCTCTAGTGGTCATAGTTGTGTTATATGTATGAGCAAAGGAGGAAGTCACGAAGTCAAGACGTACTGTAAAAAGCAAAAAAGTCAAATTATGGAAGTGGCTTAGGTGGTTAACAAATGGGTTACGGCCTGGGCCACAGTTTTCTGTCCGAGCCCGACCAAGTTTGAGAGGGTAGCACCCGACAGGCGTCCTCTTATTTACGTCCGCACCTGACTCAAGCGTGATGCAGTTAATGCTTGCCTTTTATTACCATGATTACAAACATGTACAGTGTAGATGACCGTGAAAGGGCATCGTTCTACTCACAGACATAGACATAAAATAACACTATATTTTCTCTAAAAGAACTTGAAAACACAACGTTATTTGATATGACCAAATGTGGAGATCATTCTTACATCTCGGCCCTGCAGGTTCTGGTATCCATGCTCTACTGTTCGTATGTCGTATAAATCGAAAGTGTAAGTTGTTTTGGGAATCTTTGGCAAATGACCTGTTCAGTCTTTTTGGTATGACAATTAGGGGTGTAACAATACACAAACATCACGGTTCGATACGTACCTCGGTTTTGAGGTCACGGTTCGGTTCATTTTCGGTACAGTACGGGAACAAAATGCAAAACATAAATTTGCTTGTTGTTTATTCGGAACTTTGTAAACCAACAATTTATTGTAACATTATACAAAATATGAAAATAAAATAAAAAATAGAATACTGTTGTAAAGTGCTGCCTGGTAATAAGTTAAATAAATTACTGTCACTGTCTCCTTAAGTCCCTCTGCCAGGTTTGCACTGGTGTGTTGTTCATACGGGCTGAGTTGCAGGGAGAGGCTGCTTGATTGCCAAAGTCAGCTGCGTTTGCACTAAGGTCATTTTTTTTTCTTGTAGCAGTGATATTCACACTCGGGTGGTGCTGTTTCAAGTGCCGCGGCACAACGCAGAAATTCAGCCGAATTTAGCACAGAGCAGACAGGAAGTCTGACACGAAACAACAACAATACATCCGGTTGAGTTTCAAAATAAAACACTCCGTGTTGATACAAGTACAGAAACCTCAAAAAAGAGACAAATACGCGCTCTTCTTCTAATCCTTCAGTCGGGAACACTTTGTGTTGTTATGTTTATAACACGTATAACTGCAGTCGTGTGTGATTATGTAATCATCACGGGAATTGTTTCGGTTTCGTTTCTCCAGCTGTTCGGCGGAACTGCGCCGTGCCGGACTCGTCTTTCTCCGTTGCAATATGTAACCAGCAAGCCGAAGTGTTCCCAAGCAGGAGACTTAAGCGACAAGGGAGGGTCTTCAAGCTCTGGTTTCGCGCTAGCGTTAGCCATGATGTAAACGGGCTGCACGTGTAGCTGCAGGCAGAAAATAAACACACGCAACTTCTGCTGTGGAAACTCACCCGTGCACAGCCCTGTACCGAACCGAACGTCCTGTACCGAAACAATTCAATACGAATACACGTATTGTTACACCCCTAATGACAATGTGTTGTGGATATCTGAACATGCCTAAAGCTCTGGAGCCCTTTTCTAAAGTGAATATTTCTTGTGTCAGTCAAACAACCACAGAGACACAGAATAACCCCTCTGAATTCTCACAGTGCATATCTATGAATCAACCCCACCTTACAACTGGCAATCTTGGCGAACCACCATGCTACTTTATATGTTTATATTCCAGTTTCTGAATCAACAGGTCCTTCTTTTCCTGACTGATGACAGCCATACTACAACCTAAGCTGCCCCCGTAGCTCTGATGCCTAAGCTTACATTTCCTGGACTATCTTCTGCAGCTGAAAATGAAAGTCTGCTCTGCAACTAATGTCACACAAATGTGACTCCGCTGGGAACTGAAGAGAGATTATAAAAAGTAATCCACAGCAACAAAGAAGACTGTTTTCTAGGGATCAAAAATACTTATATGAGTGGAGAGTTGATTGCATGTCAGCCACATGTCACTGTACAGGTTGTATAGACTGTGCATCCTGAAGGCATCACCAAGTTTTGGTGCCTCTGGACTTTGCATCAAACCAGTGGTTCAGAGCTCTGTGTTCATCAAACCTGCGGTCTGGCAACAGTTCAACTCTCACACCGTCATTTCTGACCATGTCTCCTACCTTGGTCGCTGCATCCTGCACGCGGGGATTCCTCAAAGTCCTGGTCGTCAGGACTTTTCCGTTTCTTCGACATTTGCTGCTCCCTGCTCGAGTGATGGATCTACCCACCGCTGAGTCGATATCTGCTGATAACGTGAGACACCTTCAACCAGCGGGGTACACAACACATACAACAGTCTGCGGGAGGCGAGAGGAGGAGAAATACGAATAAATCTCAGTCCCATTCATTCAGATCTCTTCTCTGGTTGTCCTCTTCCCGGCGTGCTGTGTGCGCAAAGTTACCATGTGCTGGCCAGCCGAGCATCTGGAGACGCGGCGAGGCATGGAGCCGGTCTCCTCCTGATTCCAACCGTAATCGGACAAGATGCTGATGTTTCCTCCGCGGACGCTCCGGGGCTTACTCCTCCTGACAGATGAGAAATATTTGCAGCTGAAGTGATTTGTCGATCACGTGCGTGGCGGATTATGCTTGAACGCCGCTCGGATGGATATTACGCACTCGAGGCAACTTGTTGATCTTCATCATAAAAGTGGTTTTCGTCAGTCCGGATGCCTTTTTGTTTCTTTTTGTAAAGTCAATTCATACTTTGGACGTTGTGTGTGGTGTTTTACTGGAACGGTACCCGGCGACGTCAGACTACAAGTCTAATCAGGCACGGATGACGCACAGCCGACACAACGGGAACTCTCGGCTATCTTGAAGAGTATAGACCAATGTAAACGGAGATTGTCTGGACGTGGTCGAGCGCACCAAAGCGTGCGTCCCTTTGGCGACATGTGAGCTGCACACTAAGTCGCGGGTAGAAAATGCTCTGTGGAGGAGGAGGAGAGGATTCCTGGAGACACAGAAGTGCAGAAGTGGTGTCGGGGGGGCGCGCAGCAGCTGTAGTACAATACCTTCTCTTTTACAACCCCGCCAGTCCAGCGACGAGGAGAAAACACTCTGTTTGTCCGTGACACTTCTTGCGCAAAACCGCCAAATCCAAGTGCCGGAGTGACACAGAACGAACAAACACGCATTGTGTAGTGAGGACCAGTCTTTGCTTTCACTTCAGGACCCACAGAGCAACTTGAGAATAAGCTGTGAATAAATGCAGCAGAGAGGGAGAGTAGCGGTGTGGCTGCGCGCACTACAGAGGAGGCAGTGACGCCACCGGTCTGGCTTTTTACAAATTGCTTGATGGTAGTTTTCCCCTCCGGTCTGCTCGGCTCTGAATGCCAGAGAATTAGAAGAAAAAAAAGAGTCAGCTCTCTGCTTTCAGAAGTCACTCACTTCTACTTTCACACATTCAGCCTCCTCTCAGGAGGGTCACAGATGGGTTCCTGACACCAGTTGAGCAAGGGCACCCCCCCTCCCTCCTCACCTTCCTCACCTCCTCCTCCTCCTCCTCCTCCTCTTTTCATTCTCTCATATGCTGATTTATTTATGAACACTCCCGGGTCAGGGGATCATATTCCATTTACTACATCTGGTTTAGATTTCCAGTGCAGCACCTATACTGTGTCTTGGATGTCAGAGCGAGTACCTTTTTTTTTTTTTTTTGTGCGTCTGTGCGCACATCCGCGGCGGGTTTTCTTGCAAAGAGCTACGCTTGCATTCGTGCCAGTGACGCTGGTATTTCGTGGTATTTTCTGAAAGCAAACACGCCTCTCTCTCTCTCTCTCTCTCTCTCTCTCTCTCTCTCTCTCTCTCCCCCTCGCGCTCTCTCTCCCCCCCTCCCCTCCCTCATTCACTGCAGCTACTGACGTCAAGACATGCTTGCGTCAATGCTCCCTGCTTTGACAGAGAGCTTTTTTTTTCACTGGGATCATAATGGGATTATTAGGCTTAGAGAAATACCCTGCCTTCGTGGCTTTTTAGATTTTTTTTGAATGTTTTTTTTTTATAGATGGGCCATTATCTTTTCTTTCTTTAAATATTATTTCATTTAATAAGAAAAGGAAACAGGACATATAATTGGCTCATCATAAGGACTGAATGAGTGTGTATCCTTCCACAATATGATGATGATGCTTTTTCCCTCCAATTTTTCCATAGTTTATAGCAGCAGTGGCCATTAAGATCCTACATGTATCCATTCTTGAGTGCTTATTGACCCAAATTTGCACAAAACTGTGTTTATTTAACACTAATACTCAGTTTTAATATCTTTATATATATTAAACATATATTAAGCGTACAGGCAGAGGCTGGGCTGACATGACAGTGAGACCTCAGGGTAGCAGCAGTCACTTGTGTATTTGATTTAGCGGATTAGATGTCTGTTCCTTCCTGTCAGTCTGCGGTTGCTGCTTGTACAAGTGGGAGGATGTCATGATGTCCTCGTGCACTGACCTTGATCTTCGGGGCTGAATGGGCTCTTGTGTCTGCTGACTGGCCTCACCTCACATAACGCCTTTCTATTCACTTTCTCAGCTCAACCACTCCGCGCTTCCTGTCAGTCTGTGTCTTCATATTGAAATACATGCTGCACATTTACACACACTCATGGATCATTTTAAAAAGGGACACAAAGGTCATAATTTCACATTAAAATATCCTCTTAGAATCTGGCAAGAAATGACAAAAATTATACCTTTCTTGCCTCGAAACATTAAACATACTTGTGACTTTGTTCCGTAACATTTTAAAGGACAGTGGTTGTTCTGTGTTCTACTGAAACGTCCGGCAGGACTTGGGGACAGGATTGTTGCCTTTAACTCAAGGTCAAGTCTTTGAGCTAACATGTAGGTCATTTTGCAGTTGACTACTGAAGATTCATCCACAGCCAACTCTTGTTTAGCATAAGACATCAGGAAGGTCTGATGAAATACATACACTGATTTAAAGGTGCACTATGTAGTTTTGGGGAAGATATTTTAATCAATTCATCGAATGATTTTTTATGTCTAAACAAACTGAATAAACAAACTGACCTTAAAGGGCATCAACTTTGTTTATATGTGGCGGACCCTGCCACCTTTCTAGGTTCAATGATGGGACCTTATTTTCCTCTGAGAAGCGGAGGTATAACTGAGCCGCAACAGAAGCGAGATGACCTGTGTGTAAGCATCAGCCAGCAGTGTGGGACAGGGGTGTGTTGGTCTGATGGCGTTCACAGTCCCTGCCAACATATATTAAAGTTACAGCCCTGAAAATTCCTATGGTACAGGAGGATGTTTGTGAGGATACTGAGGAGTATTTGTTTGTTTTAAGAATGGAGAGAGAAAAGAGTTTAATTGATTCAGAGATGTGAAGCTGGTCTGAGGGGTTCAGAGATTTTCATGCAGCCAAGCAGTGTACAGTACCAGTTTAATTCTGTTTAGTATCTGGTTACATTATGTGCAGTTTATTGGTTGTTAAGCTTAGTATTAGGGCCATGGTCGTAGTTGACGGTTGAGGATTAGATTTAGATTGCAGTGAAGGATGCAGGAACTGTAGATTCAATAAACTCCCCAAAGTGATCTGGTTCTGCTGCGACAGAGGCTCTGTAGAACTTCTGAAGTTTCTCATTTGATAATGCAGATGTGGCTGAGCAGATGTGCAGCGAACCCTCAATTTACAGATACAGTAGCAGGATGAAGACAAGATCGTACCATTTTGATTTAGAATACGTTGTTGGTCACAAATTATTATAAGTTGCTATAGTTTTTAGTTAATAATGTAAAAATTCTGTTGTGAATCCATTTTACTGAGCTAACCTTGGATTGTTGTCAAAGCGTCAGCTCAGTAACTGAGGTCAAACAGGAAAAACAGAGTGTGATACGCTCAAAGGTCATTTTCATGTCATGCCAGTACGAACAAGACTTAATACATTTCTCTCACCTTATTAACAAAATGCATGTCTGGGCTCGTGCTATGACAGGATGGCGCTAAATAGATCGTGCATACTGACTGTGGGGTAAAGCTGAGTGCAGCTGTGTAATTTTAATAATTAATATAAAATAGCGTTGTAAATTAAAACACTATTAATCATATTTATCCTTATTAAAATAGAAATGTGACTCAGAGTGATTTGGACCCACTGAACCACTGGAACAAGCAGATACTAAATGCATAGTGTGATGGCAAAAGTGCTAATGACATGTTACGTGTATATATTTAAAACACATGGGGAACTCACGCGGTTCAAGTGAGTATGACTTAAGTTGTGTCACCGATGTCCTGAAGGAGAAAACTGCCTTCATGTCAGGGAGGTGTGAATGGAAACAGGGTGAGAGGGTAAAAGTTGAGTGTTGGTCTCTGGGGTTTCTCACCCTGATGTCCCAACTCTGTAGTCTATACAGTCCCTGCAGTCAACGCCCTCCCCCCTTCAGATGTACAGGGATGTAATTCCTCACCCGTGTGTGCAAAATGCTCTCAGTGTTCTACTCTCACAAAGGGAGCAGGAGGATCGGCTGAGTTAACTCAAACTTTTGATGCATATTTTGAAGGTAAAGTCATTTTAACACCATACAAAACAGTCATAACCTAGTCCACCTGTGCACCGAACCAACATCATAGAACCAGCGGCAACAAAGGCTGCCACATGTTGCCTGTGGCTCAGCCAAAAAGCTGCACTTGAACACACTGCAAAGACAACCACCAACGGCCAACCAGCTCATACATTCTGCGCCTGCGTGGGAGGTAATACCTCTCCACACCACCAGATGGTGCTAGGGAAACTGGAAGACTCCGGATTGTGGATATACCACCAGCATTTTTTGACACCACTCGCTTATATAGCCACTTTTAATTAAGAATGTAGCTGATAAAAAAAGTTGCAAATGGTACTGACGATGAGTAAATGGGTAAAATCATGGATACCACAGCGACAGTCTGAAGGGGCTTCCTTTCTTTTTCCGTTTCTCTTCTCTCTCTTGATTTTCTTAACTGAACAGCCAGTCAGAGTGATTTCTCTCAGAGACGGGCTCTGCCGCCAATTCAACATGCTCCAAAATGGCTGCCAACGAGGGCCCACGGAGCGAAAACACAGCAAAAACTGGGGCCACAGATGCTTATTTATGGCCCCAAGATTGATCAATGACCGACCATTGGCCTGGTGTGTCAGGGCCCTTGGTTTATTATTCAGCGAAACAGATGATTTGCACTTAACATATTGAGATTGCTTTAGAAATTATGGAAATTCTATCAAGAATGGCTAATGAGATTTGAATTATACTATTAACCAAATTGTATTTCCAATGGAACCAATGTACACTAAAATCCTGTCCCTTATGTTGCCGTGGTCCTCCACTGGACCTGACGTTATGATCTACTTGTGCAGATATATATTAAATATACCAATTGGAGGATAGTCAGTAACTAGATACTGTGTATAAAGATGAAATGCATGGGCCAGAGTAAACCACAACAGAGCAGTGGAGTGTGCAATGAGCAACAGGAAGTAAAGCACATTCAAGAATGTCATGTAGATTGTCGCAAAAACAGCCATTTAAGAGACATCAACATGTTTTTAAAGACACAAAAGTTGTGTAGCATCTGCATAGCAGAGTACTGAAATGACATTTTATTTCATTTTTTAAATAATCTGGAACATAAAATCTCAAACAACATCGTCGTGGTACAAAAAGCCCGATTTATCTATTTACATGTTACTCCTCAAGTACTTTCTCATTTACACTATAAACATTTAAAATCATTTAACATGTTTCAACTGTACATATTTTTCATACTGCTGTGAATATCATGGAGTATTGCTTAATATAAGCATGTTAATAATGGATTTTGGTTCACAAAATGAAAATGAAAAAGAAAAAGAAAATACATGTTTCCTGCTATGCTGCACAAAACATATGAAGGAAAAAATATGCCAAAAATAACAATAAACATATTTATGTTTTTGTTTCTGAGTAAAAAAAAAAAGTCATTTCTAAGTAATTAACTGAAACCAAAGCACATTTTTAAAGCGATTTAGAACTCGAAGTCTTGGTTGCTTCGTCTTGGATTGCGAAGATTAAATTTTCGGTTGATTCTCCCTTTAAGTCACAGCAGATTAAACATCCTCCAGGCAACATTTCATGGTCGTCTCCAAGCTTCCATCAGAGGGACGGAGGTGTCACAGGAGTCCAGGCTGAAGGTAGCCGTCCGTGTGGAGAGGTGTCGTACTCGTGCACCTCTGTGGCTGTGCCGCTGTCGTACATGGGAGAGCCAGAGGAGGGCACTGCGACTGAGGGAGACAGGCCGGGGTAGTGGCTGCTGGACCCTCGGAGGAACTGTGAGCTCAGACTGTTGTTCGTCCCCCCGTTCTGGGACATGGGAGTCAGGGGCGAGTTACTCACAGACCACAGGCTGGTGTACTGACTGTAGGGAGGCATGGAGAGAAACAAACTAATTAATGATCGCGTCTCACGTCTTTGACGTGTGTTGAGTCTGAGATATATTTATAAGTTACATTAGATAACCCTCACCCTGTCAGTCATATTCCTTATCTGTGTTTACTGTGTGTTTTGTCTCTTTTTTGACAAATGAATTACACTTTAAATACCAGTGAAGGGAGGGAGAGCCTGAAACTTTATATACTAAATGAAGTTTTTTGTTTTATGGCGAGTGGCAACCAGCGTTAAGGTCCATTACCACCACATACCATGACAAAGCGAGAACAGGAAGAAATGATAATGGTTTAAGAGGTGCTGGATTATTTACCTGATATTATCATGTGTATTTTGAACACAATATCAATATTTCATTTTTAAATATCACATCGTGACACCCCTGAGGTGGACAATTAAGAAGAAATACAGTTTTTATTGTAAAGTTGCGACTGATAATGCTTAATCAGAAAGTAAATGGTTAATAAATACTGTGTAGTTCATCCATCAACTTTATCTGGATGCCACAACGTTATTTATTCCTTTTCTGAGTTGTACTTTTATGTGTTGAGTTGATGCAATAAAACTAAACAAAGAGGAAGAACACAAACCTGGAGTTGCTACCAGAGGTGGAGTTGTGGGCCACTGGCATCATGCTGGTGTGTGTTGGCATCTGTAGACCGGACCAGTTATCGTGGCTCGAGAGCATGGACAGACAGGCTGACGAGTTATCGGAGTAACTGACTACAACACAAACAGAAGCACATGGGTTTAATATATTGGTCAGAAATCAAAGTATGTATCACTGCATCTGTTGTTCTCTCAGTATGATTCATTATGACAGTTAAAGGTGTGAATATTCCCTCCATACATTCCTCGTCTGAAGCCCAAACATTTACAGCTTCTGTGGCTCCACTCACACAAAAGCCAGAGGAATGCAAAGCATCCCCTGCTCAGCCACGTTTGTTTGAGTTTCTTGTTAATAGCCGGGGAGGAAGTGGTGTAATTCCTGGATGTATGAAGGTAAAAGGTGGAGGAGGACACTCACTGGGCGAGTTGGTCCGATGGGCGTAGGGACTGGTGTAGGGGGCAGAGCGGTGGTTCCTCAGGGTGGAGTAACGCTCACAGCCGTGGGATGGAGAGAGGGAGATGGGACTGCCAAACTGGCTGTGAGGACTGGCAGGAGGAATAAACCAACCACCTACTGGCTCCACAGATGAGAAGAGACAAAATGAAGCCAAGTGAGCGGCACAAAGTGTGACATGAAGTCAGATGAATTAATAAACAAAGTAATACTTACACTGAGAGTAAGTTGACTGCTGGTTTTCATTCACATCTTCTCTTATATCTTTGGTGTCAGTTCTGAAAAAATGAAATGATTGATCATATAATTGAACCCATAAACTGTTATATGTCTTAAAGACATCTATAAAATGTGTTCTTACCTCTCCTTTGCATCTAGGAAGGCCTTGGCAAAAGGGTTGTACTTTATCTTAAGAGCAGTTACCTAAAATCCAAACAACAACAACAAACATTAGAATTGTGGTTTGCCACTAATACAAATCAGAACAAGTAACCGTTTGTAACAAGTGTACAAATCATATACTTAACTACTGAATGACTCATTTTGAACTAATGCTGGGTGTATCATGAATTCTAGTTGCTGTGTGATTAGGTCACACTTAACAGAGCATCAGTTACACAATGTTAATTCACAGTTACTACATGCACATAAATCTAATTATCATCAGTCACACATTAGTTAATCATCACTTTATTATATGATTTGTGCCCGTATCATGAAGTAAATGCTGTGCGTAAATTCCGTGCGTAAATTACGCACACATTTTGCGCACAAAGCAGAAAGAATACTGTTCCTTACTCTACTGTTATTTATTTATTTATTTTTCCAATATTAGTTTTTAAGCTGAGTTTCACACGCACACACACACACACACACACACAAAATGCATTGCCCACCTCTTCGTTTTGGTATGCGGTTACTGCAATGAACTGTGTCTCCGGGAAAGCGTGGCTGGTGATCATCCTCCTCGGGCCTCCAACCCGCACAATGTGGATGCGTGGCTCGTACTTGTGTAAGGAATTTAACATTATCTGGAAAAAACAACACGAAGATTATGAAGCATTTTCACATGAATTACATTTTGAAATCAAAGCATGGATTTCAGAAAAAACTTGATTATTATTATTTTTTTTATCTTGAAGACAAAAAATAAACGACAAAGGTAAAATATCGAGCCTTACCTGACCTCCTCCGTTGAGTTTATTGGTGAGTTTGACTTTACTAAAGGAGACGGGAGCCTTCATCCAGTGCGCCCCGAAGTTTGGAGAGTCCGGGTGGATGTACACGCAGCTGGGAGTTTGGGGCTCAGGTTTGCCACCAGGGACCCACTCCCCGTTCACATACTTCCACCTGTGGTTGTCCGCAGATACGAAGTCCAGCAGGACAGAATACATGGCGTTCGGGTCCAATCCAGACACGTTCACCTTCAGCACCGGAAACATGCGCCTTAATAAAAGAATGAAAGAAATTAACTGTATTATTATTTATATTTATTTTGATCTATCTATCTAAAGGCTACTGTTATGGTGCATTCAAGCTCACCTGCCATTCTTTGTAACTATCATTTCATTTGTAAGATCCTTAAATTTTTGCCACAGCTCGTTCTCATCCAGGGACACTTTCAGCTCTCTCTCCGTGGGGTCGCCCTTCTCGCTGCCGGCCTGCAGCTCACTCTCCACCGCGCTGAGGAGGTGGTCCACCCGGTACTGACTGGCCTTCCCGGGACACTCTCCGGCGCCTGTGGCCATCCTGTCCAACAGCTCCAGGGCTGAATAGTTGTAATAACAGGGCTTATACAAATGAAATCTGCTCCAGGATGTCTCGTCGTGCCTCCACTCAGACAAGCGGTCATCTGAGGCCGTCACAGACAGCTCTTGAATATATAGTCCGAAGAGGAGCTCCATGTCGGGATGGGTGTTTGGAGCAGACATGGTTGGCTCATCTCCTCTTTGATGTTTGCGGGCTTGACACCGATTGGCTGGGAGCGGCCATATCACCGAGGCCCACAGGATGGCAGCGTTTTGAATAAAGCACTTACACCTACTTTATTACATCAACCTGTAAATATTGACACTTAGATCAAAGCCACACCTGCAGAATCCTGCAAACCCCTCCAGGCTGACCATGGTTGGTCTTCAGTCCCAGGAGGCATTTTCGCTTCAGATTTAGTTCTGATCTCTTGAACTTTTCATGAGAAATGTTGCCTGATTTTTCAGGTAAAAGCAAAAATACTTTAAATGTTGATACATTGTTCTGACCGAGACAAATCTGGTAAACCAAGTCCCCTTCCAATAAACCTGAAACCCCTTCAGTCCTAACACTGTGCCAGTTTGTGGATGAAATAAGAACTTCTTCTGATATAATCAATTAATTAATTAATGACAACAAACAGGCATGAAAAAATATACTCAAGCACAACAATCACATTGTTAATTGATTTATTGAACATTGACAGCTATTAAAGTCTCACTTAAAAGATCAAACTGGTGGCTGTAAATCTTCATTATCGTCACATATCAGGTTTAAGGTTATCATATGTCAGATAGCCTTCACATGTCATTCTACTGTTACTAAAATCAAGAAAAGGTATTTTAAAATAATTTACAGGGGCAATATGTGAGGATTTTAGTGTAAAACATTCACAAATTAACTGAAATTATCAACAAAATGTGAAGAAATAACAGTTTTGATGTAGCATCAAGTTAGAAGCTAATGCTAACCAACTAGCTTGTACCTCCCTCTCTCTCTATCTGAGCTTTTTAAACAAACAAAATAAATTCACATGGTGTCAAGAAAAAGCAAAAAACATGTACACCTGTGCTGCTGGCTACTGAGCCTGGTTCCATTGCCCTCTCGCCTCCCACCATTTGTAAACAGCACAGCAAATACTATTTTATGACGTAGTATTAGTATAACAGTATGTCAGTGTGAGTTGTAGAAAACACATGGTTTTTAGACTATCCTTCACAGGTGAGAGACATTAATGAATCAACAAACTGAACATTACAGGTTACTGACACAATGATAAGTGCACATAGTCCCCGTAAAGAGATTCTATGGTGTTCATATCTTCAGTGATCAGTGTCTTCTATGTAGTTTCTCCATAGTTTAACCTCACGGTCAATTATCTAAAAAGGGAACAGAAAATGTTATCCTTAAATAACAACGCAATCTTAAACTCTTAAACCCTAATCCCTTCTCAAGTAGCCTAAATTGTGAGAGAAAAAACAATATATTGTACTCGAAAACATTACATATAAAGTAAAGCAGACCTGTTTGTTCCAACTCTTAAGGAAAGGAGGCTACATTAATTCATTTAGGATTAGAAAAGAACCAGCAGCCAGCTAGCTTAGCTTAGAATGAACAGTAAAAACATGGGAAACAGTCCAAAGGTAACTAAATTAATTAATTTTACATGTTATATCTTGTTTGTTTAATCTATATAAGCATAAGATCCAGTCAGGTTTCTGGTTCTAGTTTTTGTACCAAGCTACGCTAACCAACTGTTAGCTTAACATTAACATAAACTTAATGAGACATGAGACATAAAGAATAATTGATTTTCTTTATTAACTCTCAGTGAATGTGTGTGTTTCCCAAAACTATTGCTTTAAAGGTGCAATATGTGAGAATTGGCAACCTGGCAAATTCATACTCCAGACAAATAGGAGCACAGAAAATCACCAGAGAAACCGCAAACTGTAGCTGCTGTTAGCTGTGCAGTTAGCGATCCAAACTGGGAGCTCAGGGCACCAGGGGTGTGTTGGTCCTGTTTACACTGCTAGCACAGGAGCCTTGGCATGGGCTAGCTGGTTAGCATGCTAACTTCATTAGACATCTCTGCAACACAGACGTCTTGATTGATTCTTATTCTGATATTCTGAATTCTTGTTGATTTTTTTACGTTTTAAACATTCTTACCTATTGCACCTTTAATTGAAGCCATACATTTTTTCTATCAATAATTTTACCTCTACGTGCTTTTGTTGAAACACATCTTCAATCGACAATGGATCAGGTGTTTTACGGCAGCACACTGCTGCGTCCCAAACCGGAGTCTCGAAACTTCTGTGGCTGCCAAGAAAACACCCACACATGCAGAATGCCAAGTGACAATCAGTCCTTTGTCTCTAGCAAATTGATTTTAAAAAGTTAAGGTATGCATGTTTATTTTCATGCACCTGGCTGAGGTCCCTCTGCTCAGCTGTTTGGGACGTGAAAGTCCGTCATTCCGGACACTTCTTAGCTGTTTCGGAGAGCAGAGAGGTGGCTCGTTGGTTTGGCTCGTCTCCTCTTGTTTGGCGTCAATGACTGGAAACTGGAAGAACAACAACGGAGAAAACCTCTCACTGTTAATTAATGAAAAATATAGAGTGATTGACATCCAAACACATCACGCAGCAGTGTCATATTCACAAATAACTACTGGTGATTTTGTTCGGTGTGACCTGTTGCCATGGTGGCCTCCAAGGTAAAAAAACAAATGTTGAAGGTGGATAGTTTGTGACAGCTACGTGTTAGCTTCCACCGAGCTCCGTGGTGTTGTGTTGTGTTGTGGCTGGTCTGTGTTACTAACCATATCGTGGTCGCCTCGCTCCTCCTGCCAGCGCGGTGAGTCTGTCTCCCTGTCCAGCAGTCTGGACCAGAGTTCACAGCAAGCAGAGAAAAACAAACCTCACTGACGTTAAAGAGCAGTTGAAAGACTCCTTCAGTATGCTTCTGATCTCCTGTCTCCTCCACTGGTACTAGAAACAAAACTAAACTTATAGGAAGGTGAAGTTATCTGTGTTGCTCCATCATTTCCTTTACGTTTCTGCTTGTTTCCTCACCTTCGGGTGAAAGCCATGTTGGCTAAACAAAGATCATGCATGTGTCTCAGCCGTCTCAAGTAAACCTCTGCTTTCCTGCTCTTCTCAGGAATCTCAGGGATAATCTGGTTTGAGGAAAAGAAGTAAACATGAGCACTTCCCTCAGTTGTCGGGCTTCTGTAACTGAAAGAGGCGACGTTAATGGCCGACCTACCAAATCAGGCATCTTGCTCCTGAAGTTCCTCATAAAATTGGGCTGTAGGGTTGCAAATGTGGGAGCTTTCATCTGTGGGTGGCACATATTACATTCATCCATCATTTCCTCGTTCATTAATCATTTTGTAATTTAAAGAGATGCCCCTTGTATACGAACGGAGCTATCCGTGGAGTAAAATTCGGAGGCGTCACAGCCAGTGTCATTTCCCACAGTCCCAGTGTCCCATTTGGCGCCTCTCTCTCCTCCTCCAACACCCCACCCAGTGCTAAC
Source organism: Pagrus pagrus (assembly GCF_965226575.1). Lineage (NCBI taxonomy): Eukaryota > Metazoa > Chordata > Actinopteri > Spariformes > Sparidae > Pagrus > Pagrus pagrus. The sequence goes on from NC_140199.1 coordinate 19,777,965, forward strand.
GGTCACACTTGCCCACTTCCTGATGTGGGGCTGCAGCTCTGTGAATTAATGTTATTGATCTATATGGTGCTGTATACTGTAGATCCCCCGGCTCATTCTCCCGATCCTCATGCAGGTGCAACTCAAATAAACTTCAGAGAGCACATTCAAGTCTGTATTGACTTTGTTTCACCTCCAATTGTTGCATGATAATGTAGCTCATGAGTGTAGATTGATTTGAAATGTCTCAACTAAAATTTAAAGATACATGTAACATTTCCGCATTAAAGTGTCTGGAATCCACCAATTGTTATATGTTTTGTTCAGTTGTGTACTCACTTTGTCCCAAAGGTTTCCAACAATGTTCAAACCCAGAGAAGTCCTAATTTTATTCATAATAATAGTGCCTTTCATTTGGTCACCTGTCACTGTAACTTAAGTATCTGTCTGCTGATTTCCAAGTCAGTTCTGGTTTGTTCGGTTTGGTCTTGTCTGATATGTGGCCACGGTATCGCCTGCATTGTCAGGAGTGTGAGTAGCCTATATGTTTTATAAGTGTCAAAAGGAAGGTATTATAGATTGATGAAACGCTATCACTCCATGTACATATAATTGTGAGGTAAACAACAAAATAGAGCAGAAGTATCAGTAATCAAAACCTTTACAACTTTTATCCTTCAGTTTATCCTTTCATTTGTTTAAGTGAAGAGGCAGCCGGCCTCAGGACATCCAAACTACATGTAGAAAACTGCTTCACTTATTGGAATGATATTACAAGTCTGGTGGTCGTCTCCTGACTTCACCACACTTCCCACACATAAGTACTGTCGGTGCCTGACAAACACTCAACTACACTGACACTCCGGATGTCAATAGGGGTGACAGGCCTCTCCGGCAGTGGAGGATCTGAGATGTCAGTATGGAGCTGCGGTGAGTAATGCTCCTGCATGCCTGCTAGCTTCCAGCAGCCTCGTCTGACCACTGTTTGCCTTCCCCAGCTCTCCCTCCAGCCGGGCTCGTCCTCTGTTTGCTCAGGCCCATTTTGACACAGAGGTGAGAGAAGAATGAGTCCTGCGTGCTTGTCCGTATATGCTCACCTCAGCACCTGAGCATAACCTCAACTCCAGTGCTCTCACTTCACCAGCTTCTCGTCTGACCTCTGATATCACTGTAAAGATTTGAAATAATGCTCTCTATCCCTTTACCACCATTTAATATGCGTTTTCTTCTGCGGACTATAAGCATGGTGAGCCTTTTCCTTGACACAAGCTACAACTAGACTCTGATTTGTTGCAGATAAGAAGATAGACGCTCATGTCTGTGCATCAAATATGGAGCTAAACCCAGCAGAAAGTGGGCTTAGCTTAGCATTTAGCCTGGAAACAGAGGGGGAAAGCTAGCCTACCAGCACCTCTATAACGCACAGATTAGCACGTTATATCTCGTAGTGTACCACAGTGTAAAAACAACAATTTGTCATTTTATGCTAAGCTAAGCTAATCGGCTGCTGGTGGTAGCTTCATACTATGGACTGTAGTGAACTGAGCTTCTGTGTTCAACAAGTGAAGCCAATGCAGAAGTGCCTTAAACCAGATTTTCTTCTAATGGCCAGCAGGGGGTGAAAAAAAAAGTCAGATTGTATGTAAGCTTATGAGAAAATGACCCTACTTCTCACTTGATTTACTACCGTAGTAAATAGTTTCTTAATGAGGTCTCAACTGCTATAGTTTCAGGTCTTCTTCATGACAGCATGATGTTGGTTTGGTATATTGTGGCCCCATGTGGAGTAAAATAGACAATAAAGTAGGGTATGCTTTGGGCCATAATGGAAAATACCTTGGCGTATCAGTCGTACATCTTATTGCTGAGTGTATTCTACCAGTGTGGGTTTATGCGGGCTGGTTTGAGGAGGCTCCAGGTGTGTTTGCCTCTCGCTGCCCTTGTTAAGTGGAATCACTGCCTCTGTGGTTTTGACACTAACCTTGGGAAACATTTGCTCAAAGTCATCCTTGTCCTGGCTGCCACCAATGATCAGCTCTGCTGAACTCTCCTCCAAACCAGACCCTCCGTCCAACATCCTACACGCACAATTAAAAAAGTCAGTTTTACAGCTGAGACAACGAAAGGTCATTCACAGGATATATTACTTAACATAATGGAATACGACTGAACAAAACTGTGTCAACCCTTCACAAATGGGTAAAAACATCTTCATCGTCCGGTCAACTTTTCTTGCTGCTGTGATGTGTGACCTGCACACAAAATGTCGGGTTGTTAATATATTCCTAATGGTGTGCTACTTCTCAAGAGTAGCCCTAGTGTGGTGCAGCTCACACCCAATAACACTGCGCACTCGGGTGACAACACACTTTGTCTGCTGGGTGCAAACTGGCCCCGGGGAGGACTCCTGAGCAAGGCAGCGTTTACTCACAGGACAGTGCAGCAGGTAACAGACCTATACAAACCCCACGAGCTGCACAGGATGCAGGTGGAGGAATAAGGATGTGGAGCTCTGCACTCATTATTTACAACATTACTGCTGACATGTTGACAGGTGACACTGTAGAAGCTTGAATATAAAAAACTGTAATAACTAATGTAAGATGTTGCCCAGCAAGACTAGACGAGCCCTGTCTTATGTACACTTTCCACTCATTGAAATCAATTTATAGTAATAGACACGTTATGTTCTGGTCAATCTAATTTTGCCGACCTGTAATACATACTTGTTAAATTCAACATGTTGAGGAGACCATGACCAGATGGCCACAAAGATAGAAAATTACTGCCTCAACCGTCCAATAAATCACAGCAGCTAATAATAAACATATAAATAGCCACAAAGCAGGACAGATTGGATGAATTGGCTCATTACTTGAAAACATAAGCAAGGACTTAGCCGACTCTATATTTTGGCCCCAGCTCTAATTGCTTTTATTTTGGGTATTTCGTATGGATGCGGGGAATGCGCCTATGGCACCGCCGAGGTTGGGGCGCAGGAGGGAGGGCCGCTGTCTCGCCATGTTTGTCTGTGGGGCGGTGAGATTTCACACTGACGGAGGACTTGTCAGCACAAGCCTTCACTCGCCTTCTTACCAAGCTCCTAATGTCCCCAAGCCTATGTGCTGTTTCACGGTGGCAGCCTCGTACTAACATCATACATGCTCCCTCTAAACAGCGTTCAGTCCTAATTAACAACAAGGCTGACGGCGGCCGACACTGTTCTGTTATACATTCACAACATGTGAGGACAAAGCACACAGAGGGTGATATGAGCAGCTGCAAAGCATCATAAAGGATCGAGCAACATACCTTGAAAATAACTTCTTTTAGTGCTAAAGATAAACAGTGGTCTTGTGTAATTTGTGAAATTTGTATTTGAAACTTAAAGGGGCACTCTGTAGTTTTGGAGAAGAAATTCAAAACTCAGAATCTTAATATTTATTATATTAGTGAGGTAGTAATACAAACTCAGAAACACTTTCCATGACTGAATAAATAAGCTGTTCTCAGAGGAAAATAAGATCCCCAGAACACTGTTTGAAAGTATATAAACTGAAAAAACAAAGTGTTCGCTGAAGTGTGAGAGAAATCCTGAATTAAGTTTCCGAAAACTAAAGCATATGTAGTGCCAAGTGATTATCTCTGCCAATGTTTGGTTTGCCTGTTTGCCTTGAAGCCCATAAAACTTTAAATGAGCAGAAACTCTCCAAACAGCTCAACATCTGCTCGCAGTGCCGGCATGAAGTGACACCACAGGCCCAATTGCTATATCTCTTTTGTAGCGGGCATAATTACGACATTGGTGTTTGTCAGACTATGAGCGGCCGTCCGAGGAGGTGAGTTTCCACAACAGCAGGGTCGGATTGCGTTTGGTCATCTCACTTGTACGTGAGTAATCAGCTCTCTCCTCCAGGAGGGTCCATGCTAAACAAGCCTCCAGTGGAGTCGGTGTTTGTTCTTAAAGGCAGCGCAAACAGAGATCCAGAGCGCTCGCACTTTTAGACCAGAGGCCTCTGCAGCTGAGCAGCATCTCTCTGCCCGCCCACAACTAACACCGGCTGTATCTTTGACACTTTGACAAACACAGACATACAGTAGAGGTTGTCAGAAAGGCAGAATATACTATAAGTCTTTATTTGCCGAGCATTTTGGTGCCAGTCAGATGAACACTGAATATGATTTGTTGGAGAAAAAAGTTGGTTTGAAACGATACATTATTTAAATAATTGTATTTTGACGGTTAAAAGACGCTGTAAATGGAGAATTAAAGAATTAGAGGGTCTCTTTTTCAATTTGTTTGTGATTTCAAGAGAAGATGAGTGAGAACAAGCCGCAGGTAACTTTAGCACCGGTCAAGCATCCAGAACAAAGAGACGTGAGTGAGAGTGGTTCGACTGATCTAAAACAAACAGATTTATTACAGTGTAGGTGTCCACCTGGAGCTGGAAATGCGGTCCTGGTGTCCTCCGTCTTCAGCAGCACAGGGATGTTTTTCTGACGTCATCAAATCAGATGCAGATCTGCTTCCCAGCACTGTTAACATTAACAACATACATACAAAATCACATCTACTTTTTTATAATATATATCGAGAGAAAGATTTTGTAGACCTGTAACTTTTTCAGGGCTGTAACTCAACTCTTCTTCCTGACAGCCTCCAGACTTTGATGCAGCTGTGTCGGGTGACAGCCATATTTGATGCACCTATAGAAGTCCTCCAAGTCGTGGTGGGAGTTCAGATGTCCGCACCGAGCTAACTGCTTCTGGAGGTCAAAGATCTCAGAGAGAGATAAAGTGACAGGACACTTAAATGGACATCATAGTGACGCATTAGACATAAATCAATGAGAGAATTCATTAGTCAGGTGTGTTTTTCACATTTCTTGGCGCTGGGACAAAACCTACCAGGTAATAGCTGGTTTTAGGGATGGACTTCAGGTATGAGTCATCGTGCTGCAACTTCGAGACGGCCAACTTCTTTTGTTTCTGAGAAAAGAAGAGAAGGCGGCAGACAGACAGGCAGAAGGACAGAGACAGAGAGTTGTGGGAATAGAGATTTAAAGTGAGCCTCGCTTGTTTCAGGGGCTGGGAAACAGAGCACACAGAACAAATGAGAAGTAAACACGCAGCCACAGGAAGCCATTAACTGCAGCAAGGACCAATTAGGCCCCAGCAGGTGTCCTTGCCTTCCCCTGCTTTGGTCCTGCCTCACCTCATGTCCTCAAGTCTGTGACGGAGCCTCTCGATCTGAGCTGAGGAAACAACGGGTAGTTTCATTTGCTCAGCAATTTGAAGCACAGGATTCCTACTGGAGGGCCTCTAAAAAGTCCTTTATTGCGCTCTCTTTGTCCCCCCACCAAGTGCAAGTCATTAGAGAGGACAATTACATCCTCCTGAAGAAGCCCCGCTTTTACAGGAGGGGAAGATAAGACAGGATCTCTCTCATGTTAGACCCCCTCTATGCAGGCACTCTCTAAAGCTTATTGCTCTTTTCACACCCAGTCCGAACAGAGACAGTCAAAATCAAAGTCAACCCCAGCGCCGACAGCGGAAGTACAACTATTCACAATCTCAGGAAGGAAAAAAAGTGAAAGAACGTCAGAAAGCAAAAAAAAAGCAATAATTATTTAGAATCAGAAGAATTAAATTGTGAAATGTCACTATTACTAAACACTTACTCTTGATATCTAAAACCACTGAGTTCACAGCACTGACATGTTTTACTTTGAAAATCTGACTTTCTGTGGTTTGAATTTCCATCTTAAAAATTTCCAGAGGCAACTTTATACTGCTGCAATTAAAAAACACTTCAAGCATAGTTTAGACCAAAAAAATGTGTTCAATGTCACAAAGCTTTATTTAATGTGGCAGTAATCAACATTTTTACCAGTGTATCAAATGACAATGTGAAAAGGGGTCAACCTACAGAGAACTATCACTGGAATCTGCAGCTCTCCTCAACTTTACAGAGAGATTTACAGTGAGGTTCAGCTCAATGTCTAACGATCTCAAAGTCTAACGATCAGGCTGATCAAATGGGATTGGGGGAAATTATGACACTAAAGTTAATTTAAACCTAAACATCTGTGCTCCGGTGGATAGTATGTCAAATTTGAATAACATCTATCAGACCTCGATGTTATCAGATTATGTGTTGTTTGTCACATGATACAAGAAAGACATCCAGACGAGTGAATGGAAACCTAAATCTGAATTAAGTTTAAAATCAAGTTTGTGAAATAACAACACTTGAAATGACCTCATTAAATTCAAACCATGTAAATTAATTATTTATTTATTTTCACATTTCAAATATTATGATGATTTAAATTCAGTTAAACATGTCAACATTAATTCAGTAGTGAAGTGTTCAGTTTTTAGTCTAAGATTCAAGTTATTATAGCCTGTCTTTACTTCCATAGGTTGAATAAAAACATTTTAATTTCTTTAAATCAACATTACCTTTAAATTATTTGTTTAATGTGCAGAAGGTTCACATTTGACTGAAGCAGGTTCATACAGTTGTTGCTACTGAGGTCATATTCATCAGCAGCGCTCACCTTTATACTGCCTACACTGCGCAGGACAAAAAGACTCATAGGATTAAGTTGTTAGCTGCAGTTGTTGATCGTTTTAATGATATGCATGTCACCTGAGGAGTGAAAGAGAAAGTGAAGGTGTCGAAGTCAGAACAGGGAGGCTTTGATTTGCAGGGTTGTGTATTTGAGACCAGACAAAGTGTCGGGCCTGTGGGCAACATACACAGCCCCCTATAGAAAGCTCAAGTTTGAACTTACATCAAGTTTAAACTACTTACATTAAACCTTTGCCACTGTAGATACAAATGTAAATACAAGGCTGTAAAGTGGAACCATGTTACATCTAATACTGCCCCCACGTGGAGGCAGTGATGCAAACCTCAACTGCACCAGGCCATCTGAACAGAGCAAAGTGCTGATATGAAGTCTAGTGCAGTAAATAACTGACTTGATTTTTTACAAACGCAAACAGCTGTGCTAATGCAACATGGATAAACCACTGTTTATTCTGTGTGCACATACATTTCATGAGTTGCTTATTACCAAATGTACTAACATCTGCGCCTGTGAGTCTGTTAGCCCTCACTCACTAACAGAAAAAAAAAGTTAACGTCTCTAAACAAATCATTTTATAAATCACTTTCATTCCTAAATCATTTAAGAGAAACAAAACATTGAAAACATACAGGCTCGTGTTTCCCCTGTGCCTGTAAAACTGCCCCACAATGAAAGATGCTGAAAACAGCTTGTCCACGGATGAATGTAACTGCTGACCCCTGGTGTGGTGTGATGTGTGTGTCAGAGAGAAAAACAGGGAGTACAGTCAGGACGGGGTCGACTACATATCCAATGTTCAGGGACTACAGACCCAGAGGAACGTCTAAAACCTTAAATTATTTCCCTGTGAGATTGTTTTTGGTATTTTGGTTTATTGTAAATTAATAAACTTAGTTGTAGAGTGTAGTAATAGCACGCAACTAATAGAAAAACAACTAAATTAATAAATTAATAATATTAAGAGAATGAAGAATTTGAAACTTGTGAATGAAGATTTTGACATAACATTTTTTTTTTGCCAGATATTTTTATCCAAAGCAACACACAATAAGTACTTTCAGCCCATACAACCCAAAATTGTGAGAATCAAAGGCAGAGAATTCACAATATATTCTGTACTGTGAATGATTAGATTTGATTTTGATACCACGAGAGATAGTGAAAGTTTTAAATTCATGACTCAACTGAATCTCTTATCGCTTCACTGTTCAGATGCAATGATTGACCTGCTGACTGTCACTCTGACTTTGCTCTGGCTGCCTCATCCCCCTGCTATCACACTGATCTTTGAGTCTGGACCTTGCCTCTGAGCAGGGCGGTGTAGCGGTGATGCAGAGCATCTCGGAGACGGTGCAAGTTCCTGTAGGCCTCTAGATGGCGCTGGCAGATAAGTAAAGGAAATGAGGGACACCAGCTTCAGCTGAAGGGAAGTGAGGTTGAAGGAGGCACTGCCTGAGTGTGGAGGCAGAAAGCATCAGTGGTGAAAGTATTGATCACTGATCAGAGAGCAGTGGGTTTTTCTTTCTACACTGTTCTCCCATTGTTGTGCCATCTCTGCAACTGACTGGGAGCAGAAATACATCTCTTGAAGGCTCTTATATCATTGGTAAGGTGTTTATCAACCTGCTCCAGCTGAGCCTGATGCCGGGCCCTGGCCTCTTGGTCCCGATCTGAACCGTCATCTTGAATTGCCTTCCTCCTCCTCCTCCTCCTCCTCCTCCTCCTCCTCTGGGGCTCAGCTTTGACTTCATCCCCTGCCTATCAACAGCAAAAACCCAATTTAGATGCTGTGGGAGTGAATCAGTCAGCTTGCCTGAAGATTAAAAAAAGAATGCGTTTTTTGGTAATCCCTCTCGTTTGCCAAGAGCAGCCTCCCACACAACAGCCTGACATTGTGTTCCTGCAATACGCAGGAGGAATATGCCCACCTCCTCTCCGACAAAACCCTCACCTTAATTCCTGATCTTCGGTGTGTCTCTGGAAAACAATTTTGTGAGAGTATGATCTGGCCTAAGCATATCATGTCCTTATTTAATCCTGAGGGGGAATGATATCCAACAGATGTCGCAGGAGGACGTTTTAGAGACATATTTCAGCCACTACATCATGAGGTGAATGCTTCTACACTTGCAGGACTTGTATTTTATCTTCCTTGACATTTTTCTACATATTTTGTTTACTGTGCCATTCATTGTATGTGTGAGACCTACTTGGCAAATAAACCTGATTCTGATTCTGAGTATAATCATGAAAAGGAATGCAAAATATGGAGCATGCCACCAGAAAGTGACAGCACGCATGTAAAAGCAGATTAACCACCCATGATAAAAAACACGGAGCTGCGTGCTTCCTTTTATAACCCTTAAATGAGGAATAAAACATGCTCCAGCTTTAATGGGAGGACTGTACTGAGGACTGTTCCCTGTCCCTGGGAAATGCCTTGTTCTTAACAGGCCGCCACTGAATGACCACATTACTGAAGTTTATGGGCCAAGTCTGTCCTGGAAGTGTCTGCTTTGTCTTTTCTCACAAAAGCTGCTGGAAACGCAGGATTTATCAGTTCCGTTGCCACAGTAATATTGCCGTGGCAGAGCTCTCTCTGCTGTGTGCAAAGTGTCAGTGACGGGGCGAAAGGCAGCGTCCATCTGGACAGTCTGCCACTATAGATCAGTGGAGGATAATGCAGCTGTCCTGCTGTAACACGTCACTCTGCGAGACAGCGATCAGATCATGATGCTGCAGTGAGGTTCGCAGAAGCCTGCGGCCGATTCTTTTTTAATCCACAAAGAGAGGGGGCAGATGGGATTGGCCGATCAGAGACGTGGCAGACAGAAATAGCTAAATAAAGACATTAGACGCTTGTGAGCAGGAACAGTTGGTGGCAGAGGATGAAAAGAGAGACCTACAGCACGGAGTGGAAGCCGACCTTGACGGGCAGTCTGGAGAAAGTGTTTCCACTTGTAACCAAGCCGACCGCCTCAGCTGTTGCCAGCTCCCACTTCTTTAAATTCCACTCTTTTCCGATTGAAAGTATTTGAGCTGCTTCAGACATAATAACGCTGTTCCCACCCCCAGGACTGTCATGAATAGCTCGGCCTCGGGCCTCAATCAGACACCAATGAATACCAGAGAGAGACACATAAACAAGGCCACAATTGACATGACACAATAGGGGAGGGTTACACAACTTTGGGTCACGGAGCCAGCAGATCATATCATCACAGGAGCCATGGAGAGCCGGACGGGTCTTGGTACACACTGTACTGGCTCAGCCGTGATCTCAGTCTGCTGCGACATGTCACAATAAAAGCTCTCTGTGACGCTGAATGGGAACATTCAGGACAAGATGCTTCATGTTATCAGCTGGTTTGTTCAGAAATCTGTAATGTCATGTCCTGTAGCACAACACAAACTTGTACTAGGACATGTTTGATTAAGTACTCTGTTTATCAATAAAATGTCATTTAAAGGTGCACTATGTAGTTTTAGGGAAGATATTTTAATGGTGAGAGAAAGATCTTTTTTTTTTGCCTAAACAAACTAGATAAACAAACTCTTTGTTTTCACAACTGAATAAACAAGCTGAGCTTAAAGGACAACACAGCTTCGTTTTACTTTGTTTATATGTGGCGGACCCTGCCACCTCTCTAGCTTCAAACAGTGTTCTGGGGACCTAATTTTCCTCTGAGAACAGCTTGTTTATTCACTTATGGAAAATAAATATTTCTGAGTTTGTATCATCACCTTATTTATATAATATAAATAAAAATGTCTTCTCCAAAACTACATAGTGCCCCTTTAACAGAATAAAAGCGAAACTTAAAGACGTGTAACTTCCACTGCTGGTGACTGGGGTTCGGGGTTAAAATACCTTTCGGACAGCAACAGGTAATGAGTGTGCATCTGAAATAGAGGGCAGAGTGACGGCTCGATGAAGGTCTTTGCGCTCAGAGCTCATGGCAAATGAGGAAACCTTTCGAGAAAACAGGCACAGATCACCGGGAAAAAGTAGTTATCTAGACTCTTGATGTGAACAAATAATATCAAACGTCACCTGAAGTAGTTCTCAAAAAATATCTTACCATTTGTTTGTGCGGGAGCTTTTTCAAACAGGCAGTGATGTCTTAAACGTTACCCTCCTCTCTGCGTCCGCCACACTCTGAGTAAAACTTTGGTTACCAAGTTACAGAGAACAATGCAAAGAGTTAAACCTTTAGGAGGTCACACTGTACACACAAATACACACATTTTAACTGTGTTTGTGACCCTGCACGAAGATTTAATTTGCGTCTGAGGCTTGCATGTGTTTGCTGTTTCCTTCAAAGTTTCCCTTTGACTGGTTTAACGATTGATGTAATAAAAAGGAAAGCAACTAAAGGGAACCAACAAAGAAGCCAAAAGTATCTTTATGGCTTAATTTCTCCTTTATTTTAATGTTTGTTTTGTTAGTTTTTTTTGCAGAAAACAGTCATATATTGGTTTGTTTCTCAGCCCTTAATTGTTCCCTGACCAGCTCTTTCTCCCAGTGGTTCATTCCCACTTATATAATAAAAAACATGCTTCTTTGTGGCTCAGTAGAGACCACATGAGTATGGGAATGTAAGGATTAAGCTCTCACTTCAGACTGGGAATGCTTTGGATGCAAATCACACAACTCTGGCACATTTGGTGAAAACATCTCCCAAATTTTGTCACTGAAACTATCTCTGGTAGCATGTATGTACTGCGTCGTTTGAAATAACCAAAGTGAAGCAGACTGGAGGTAATTTCCTGAGGGGGGGATCGAGCACCTGGGCCCTACGGCACACTGGTCAACCCTGCTTAACAGGAAATCTAAGAAGCTTAGATCACTAATGCCCAAATGGCTCAAGGTAGCTACAGTAGCAACAAAAGAGCCTTTAAAACAGCGTCTGGGAAGAAATTCTACATCAGCATCATGTAACAGAATTATTCAAGAGGCACAACACAAATCAGCTTGTGGAAGATTTAAAAGGCTCAGTGACACTTGCATAATTTAAAAAAACAAAAACATTTTTTTTTTTTACTTCAAGTGGCATAAAATCATCAGCTGAGAAAAACATTTGACAGTACAAATATTTAGTAAATATTAAATACTGTACATCACTGATAGATCCCTACAAAGGACATAACCCTCTGATGAGAGGAAACATAAACAGTCCAGTTTGGTTTCAGCAGCAGGCGCACATGAAGCCCTGTTGTTGTATTGTTCTCCAGCACAAAGGAACCGTTTCGCGTCCCTTTACGCAAACCCCTCTGCCAGTCCACTGAAAACAAAACCATGTGCAAAGGACGAGGATATTAAGGTATTCAGTTCAAACAAAACACTCGTTAGGCATTTAACTCGCAAAGCATCGTCCCTGTGAGCCATCAGAGGGACTTTTGGATTAGCCACAGGCTGCATTTAAGCATTAAAATCAGATTCTTGTCGAAGGGGTGAATGTCAGATTTTCTATTATCCCAATTTACCATCAGTTTTCATTTCTCGTGTCTATTTCAGTCAATACTTCCATTCACATTCCTTTAGACAAGTGGATTTTTACTTCACAAGGTTCAAATTCAAAGATGCCATGGCAGCAGGCCTACAGCGGTGCACACTTTTCATGAGTCCATCACCTCTGGTCTCAGTCTGTGAATAAGTGAAAGATCAAGAGTCAGGTGTCAGCAGCCTTTAAGGTGCGGGAGTGCAGAAAGTTTGTCGACTTTTCCCAAAGCGGCCGCGTTCTCGACCCCTTTGAGCCACTCTTTACATTTCCTCACGACGGTCTCGTCCACGTCCCCGTCCTCCTCTTCGTACTCCACATCGTCGTACTTGTACTGATCGTTCAAAAGCGATATTTTAACGATGGCGGTGATGTCCGGCTCGGCGCTCTCCACCTTGGCGACGGGCGCGCAGCCCTTGGAGCCTCCGTGCGCCTTCTTGGATGGAAAGACTCGCCTGTGCCGAAAGTCCGCGGAGGCGCAGCACTTCTGCTGCTTCGCCAACATCTGCTTCTCGAGATTTCGCTTTTGGATGACAAGAATGGCTTCAGGGGTGAGGCTGAGGGTAAACTGAATCTCCTTCTTCACGTCCTCTTTGCCTTGGAGGTGTCTGGCGGAGTCCATGGAGCTGGAGCGCCTGACTCCCTCCGATGAGTCCTGAGGTTTGGGCACCGACAGCCAGGAGCATTTTCCCTGGGTCTCCTGGTCGCCGCCCGCCTTCTGAGTTGGGCTTTTGCTCTTCTCCTGCTTTCGCCCCAGATTCCGTAAATTCGCGGATGCCCAAGAAATGGACTGCTTCTCCTTCTCGGACCCCCCTTTCTCTCTGCCGGATTTGCTGGTGAGCTCAGTGGTCTGAGGAGGCACTCCGTTGGCTTTCTTTTTCCCGAATAGATCCCTGCCAGGAGAGGAGATCCGCTGATGGAGGCTGATCGGCGGAAAAGGCATTTTGTTTTCTATGTGTGTGTGTGTGTGTGTGTGTGTCTGGAAGAGATCAGGATATAAAAACGCGCAAGTGTCCAAAGTGTAGACGAGGAAGCCCTGCGCAAAGCGACGAGCGGCGCTCTGAGGGCATTATCCAGCAGCGAGGTGGAGGGAGGCTGTGGTGCACCTGTTGTCCACACCGAGAGTTCAACTGGTGCACACACACACGGCCCGGCTGCTTTATGATGGAGCCGGCAGGAAGGCGTGGCCAGGAGGAGCACCAAACAAAGCCACGAAAACACTGTGGTGATGTCATTTCATCGTTTCCAATAACTTCCTCAGGCGATGAGCCGCATCCACCTCATGTTCCCTCTCTCTTTCCTCACAGCGCCTCCCTCTCTGCTGTCTGCTGGTCACCGGAACACTTCACAACACTTATCAAATTGTTTCATACATAATTAGCCTGAAGAATATTCAATTCTATTTAATTTTTATTTGTTTTAATGTGGCTCTTTTTTGCCTGTTTTTAAGAATCAAAATATAAATTTAAAGGCGCAATATGTAAATATTTTACTTCAAATCGTTCAAAAATTGACAAAAGTTATCAACAGAAAGTGAAGAAATAAGTCTTGATGTGTCGAACACATCTCTGTAGGCCTAGTTCTGATAGAGATGTACTGAAGTTAGCATGCTAACCAACTCTATAGCCAGGATAAATGTTAGTAAAGTACGTTTCTGCCAAACCACAGATAAATTAAAATGTATGCTTCATTACGTTGCGATGTGTTTAGGACCAATTTTCTATTTCTATCTCGTGACAATGTTGTGCTTGGCTCCTGTTAGGTTTAGGCACAAAAACACTTGGTTGTGGTTCGGAAAACATCGTGTTTGAGCTTAACATACCTGCTCTGTCGAAACAAACATGACTGGTGGAGATCGTCCTGAGTTGTCCTTAAAAATATCCAGTGGGGTCACACTTACAAATGCTAATATGTCATGGTCCCTTGTCAAAAATACCCTTTAGTTTCACATCTACAAATGCCGAAATTCAATATGGTAGATAGCCTATGACACGTACAAACTTAGACGTGTCAGTGGTACGCAGAAACGTCAACCGCTAATATTTTATCTTGGCAGCTGGGCCGTGCTAACCAGCTAGCCACTCCCAGCCAGCCTTCTCCGCTGGGTCCCCTCTGCCCGCGCCTAAAAACCTCCTGCTACAAGTGGTGTAAACACAAAATCACCCCTGCTCCAAGCTCCCAGTCTAGTCAGACTAACTCAAGTCAGCTAATCGGACTGCTAACTGCATGGCTAACTGAGATAACTAGCTAACTGCAACAACAGTTAGCAGCAGTTAACGGTTAGGCTACTCTGGCTATATTCTAAAATCTTCTTGAAACCGTCTATAATTCTAGTTGATATACATTTTTACAAATTGAAACACATGGTAAAGACGTCTCTTTTCACTCCTGCTACAAAATGCATATTTTTCATCTGTAGGCCTGTAATGTAGAATAAACCTCCATGTACCTTACATGTAAAAATCCTCTTCGGTGCCTAAAGATAACCCTGACTGTCCTTGAACTAACTAAACAAAACATGTCACTGTCACAATACAGTTTGATTTGATCCCTTTCAGTCAGTCAATAAAGTCTCGAATATCAATTAACTGATGTGTGTACATGGTCCATTGTTGTTCTTTCAGCCATGTAAGCCCATGAAAGACATCTGGGGGAATATACAAATAGTCTCCAGTATTGATTTCTCCTCCTTTCTGCTGTTATCTGCACTTTCAGCCAGACAGTTCTACAATTGATTCAATGTGATTCTGTTTCCCTCAGTGTGGAGCGTAAGAGGAAATCAATACTTGCTTCCACATTTATAGTTTTTAGACTGTTTATTTGATATTGCCCGAGGAAACATTTCGCCACCGAGTCTTTAAACAACTACGTTATTCAGCAGCTCTGGTGATTAACGCGTCAATATGTGGAATTTGAGTGCAAGAACATTTTCAGAGCTGCAGCCTACAAATGAATCACAGGAAATGTGTTACATTAAGTCGAGGACATGTTTTGTGTTTGAATTTCAGTACAATGAAACCAAAGTTGTGTTTCTGTAGCTGAATATTTTAATGGAGTCCTTCACCAAAACCAATAATAAATTCCAGCCAACAGTCTGAGTCATCCTTGGAATTAATATAAGAAGGCAATTATATTACCCACGACAACACAAGCCAAGTTATTTATTCATTTTCACAAGATGAGCTGGATCATTAAGCTGCAGAGGACACCCAGGCTTGTTTCATTCCAGTGCTTGTCGTGGCATGGGATCCCTCTCCTCTGACATAACAATGGATTAGATGTAATGAAGAGGAAACAGTTGGGAGACTAACAGATTGCTGGGGTCAGCGCGCTTCCCCCTTCATCCTCAAACTTTGCCGTAATCCAAAAAAAAAATAACAGCGGGCAAAGAAAACCGATCACAAAAACAACCCCGCTCCGTTCACTCAACAGAATTATTTTTGCCCCCGAAGATTAATTGCTCAAGGATTTGCTGGGTCTCTGCCAAGTTAGTTGAACAAGTATTACTGAGGGGAGATTTTGTCCATGCTAATCCACCACCACATTATACAAGCGTCTAATGAAACTATGTGGGGGCTGCACAACAGGAAGTTCTGTTTTTTTTAGTAGCGTCAGGCAGAAAGAAAACCTGAAGGCATGTTTGTTAAACGATGAGCGAATACACAGGGAAACAGAGCGTGCTGGGACTTCTATATGTGGCTCATAATATCACATTTAGATAAAAAAAAACTGTTTTAAATCCATTATTTTCCCTTTATAACTAAATCTGGAGAGAGATCAATGACTGGTTGTCGTTTCAAAGTGTTTTGTAGTAGAAAAAACACACCTCCTAATCAGGATAATGTGAACATCTGCACCACACATGGGGGGATGGCTGAGGTTATGAATTCTTCCGGAGGAGGTTGTCATGACAACCGCATCCTCAAAGGCTATGCCATCATGCCAAAGCAATATAGGGAACCCTGTGCGAGCTATACTGGGTTATTAGGTCACGTCAAAAGCACAATGCTCAGAAAAGCGTAATTAACTGGGTCATTGCTACATCTGGCAGGAAATCAAATCTACAAAGGAGAGGCAATTTTAATGTAATTTGATGAGCCTAAAGGAGGGGGGGGGGGGGGGCAGGTGTGTTCAAATACATGTTGAAGTCTATCAGACTAGACAGTGGCTGCTTTTTTTTTTAAATCTCTTTAGCTGGAAAATCCTCAAAAGTGTGGTGGACATCATACATCCCAGTGCATCATGAGCGACGCAATGACTCAATCACCCTGAGGGAAAATAATCATAAATAAACATCGAAGCGCATCTGAGAGCTTCTTTATACATCAGTGCCTCATACACAGATACAGAAAGACAGCGTGTTTTAATGAGAAGTCAAAACACAATTTAAACATCCAGAAGAAAAATGGAATCTCACACTGTTTAAGATGTAAATATGTTTGGTTGGTCACTATGTCAACAGATCTTTGTTTGTATTTGTTTATATATATATAATGTTAAGGCACTTGTATTGCAAACAATATTGTATAGCAAAGTCAAAATAATTTCCCTGCACTTCAACGGTATAAAATCCTCTGAAAATATAGGAATATCTTTAAATATATTAAGCATTAAAGGCACTCATGTCAAACATCAAAAGCAGAAGAAAAGTGTTATAATCTGATTAAAGTCAGAGACTGGCAGCTAGACTTAAAAAGCAAGAATTCACAGTATGAAAAAGCCATAGTAAAAACCTGCAGGTATAGTGTATAAACAACACAGATGTATAATTTACAAAGCAACTGTTATTGCAGTTTGCATATTGGGACCAGTCTTCACGTGAAATCGTGGAGTGATGATGAGTCCTAACTCAGACAGGTAGTGAAGCATTTCATCACAGCATCCCTGTAGAGAAAGAACAAGCAGAAAGAAATGTGTGAAAAACAACTAATAAAGAAGAGGTCTTCAAAAGGGACCCAGGAAAACATAAATACAGCAGAGGCTAAAAATTCTGTCATGCGTACAGAATTAAAAGCGACAAAATAAAAGCACTTCCATCCTTTGTTACAACGATTCGGGTGTGGCTCGTCATGAATAAGTGAGCGTGTTTTGGCGGGGAAGCACCACATGCTCACAGAGATGGGGGCTCCCTTTTACTCCAGGTACTCTGTGTTGAGGGATGATGCAATACGAGCGATCGCCATGGTTACCACAGATCAGTCTTCGCCTGCTCCCCTCACACCGCTATTGCTCTTGCCATCGGTGTGTTGCTATGCAGACTTCGCCTGGGGCCCTCAGTCAAATTTCGGTGGAGGAGGTGTGAAAGGCGTCAAGGTTAAAAGGAGAAGGGGGGATCATAAGCAGTCTGGGAGGGAGGAGAGGAGGTCGGTGGACAGACGGGAGACTTGCTCCTTTAGATGCTCTTGTTCATCCCTCTGATGTATCAACAAAAAAACGCTCAACACCAGAAGCCTCACACACTTGCCTGAGGTTTGTTTTTTTTATATATATTCACTTGAGTCTTGATGCTATTTCTGCTTGCCCAAAACCTTCATGAATAAGTGATGAGTCTTAGAGACTTTCCTCACATTTCTGATTAAATATCAGAGCAACAGTAGCTCAAAAGCACTGTGGGAAGTGCACAGGCAGCAGGTTTTAGCACCTTGCTCTGCAGGCGTGAGAGGTTATAAATAGGCAACTAGGTAAAATACATTAAAGGATCAAGTCCACTGGCCATGTGGTGTTGTGACTGGCCAGCTACCACAGTTTGTTTGACCACAGACAGGAATAGGAAGAGACCGCAGTCTAATGCTTTTTAATGTGTCACTCGGAGGGATAAACGTCTGTGATCAAAATATGCTGCTGCTTTGTGACAACAGGGCAAACAACAGAGAGCTAAATGGTCAAATCTAAATTAAATGAAAAATGGATTACAGTAAGAAGCTTAAGGACAAAGAAGAAAAATAATGTGTTGACAAAAAATATATATAATAACAAAGGAGTAACAAGTAAATAAGTGATCAGGAGGATTTCAGTCAAGGAACGAGCAGTCAAATTAGCATTTCTCTGAAGGAATTTGGTTTTTGGAAGGGTGGCACGGGAAAAAAGGTCTTTGTCTCAGCTTTGTATTGTTGTTAGCATTTGTGTTGGGGGAGGGGGAACTCGGGGTGGCTATAGGACGTCCCTCAGCTGTCAGGACGGATTATAGGGTCGCCCAAATACACAAGGCACTTAATGGGGGGGCTGCACGGGGGCTCTGGACCTCTCACCAAAAGAGACATAACCCTGCTTACAGCTGGACTGACAAAACATCACACCTCATGCTTAGCTTAGGGAAAGCACTGAGGTGGTACACCAACCATATGGGACGAATTGAGAAGTGAACATCTGAGTTTAAGGGAGAATTTTCTTTCATTCAATATTCTCTACTGTGCTTTCAAGGCTTCAAGGCTTAATCTACATTAAAGCAAGTAACCTGTGCGACAGACCATTATGTGACTATTAGATTTTTATCCTCATCTTACGTGTGTCTAGATCTAATCAAAATTTTTGCTTTAACCCTTTAGAGCTTAACATAAGCTCATCACAAGCTACATCAGGAGAGAAATATTATGGTAAATCTGGCAGAGAGAGCATTATTCAAGAAATGATTTCATTTAGATATAATGGATAAAGCAAATAATGTCACAACAGGGCGAGAGCACAGAGCAGTGTGAGACAATAAGCTGCCATTTGTTGGCCACTAAAAGTGCCTGCACTAGTCGTAGGGGGGATTACAGCCATATGGTGGAGGCAAACAGAGTTTAGGGAAAATGAAAACATGTTTTCATTGAAGGGTCGCTCACAGTATTTGTCGTGTGTGGCAGTGCAGTAGACATTTGTGGACAGGGTGTTATTGAGATATAAATGGTAGCAGAAAACGGCGTCAGATCCACGTAGATAGAGATTTCATAACTGGATGTTTTTATGAATTATACATATTTAATAATATGATTTTAAGCCAAGAGCACACATGTATTAATTATTAGTAATTCAACAGTTCTATAAAGACATTTAGTAGTGCCCATGTTGTTTTTGTAGGCAGAGTTTGAGCTAGATCATGAACCAGCCTTGCAAAATGACACAGCCTGCTATTGAGTGAGCTTGTAAAAGCCGGCCAACTCAACAATCTCCTTGCTCACATTGGAATTTAATCAATTTTTGTATGCGTTTTGCTTTTTTAATAAGAAGTGCTGTGTGGTTAACTACAGCCTCATGTAACCTTACACATAATACCAACACCAACAATGATACCAACACTTATACCAACAATATTCAAGAAAAAAAGAGCTTTGGTATCAGTATAATTCAGGTATTGGAATCAGATCGTAACTGACAAAAAAAAGGAGCTTGAACTAGTAAGCATACAACTGAAAATACCATAATGGACGGACACACATCAATGTAAAAAAGATAACTGTGCTGTCTTACCTGGCAAATGGAATGTAAGAGATGCTATACCTGAAACCGAAAAATACACAGAAATCAGGATGACAGAACAATGACCATTATTCAGAGTCACTGATTAAACAGAAAAACATACAAGGCTGAGCATGTCAACCCAACACACCAGCTGAAGAAAACATGACCATTAGTATTTCATTCATATAATGTGATGAATGTGATGTTTTCCCTCTGATGGAAGTTGTTTTCCACGCTGTACGGCCACATCAGTGAAATATTAGAAAAAAAATAAATAAATCATAAAATAATGTTTTTAGTTTCACCATTTTCGTGTAATTCAACCTCATGTATTTGGTATCAGTAAATAACCGAAGGTGTTTACTTGACCTTAAAATCCAGTATGTTTTAATGATCCTGTCTGAATGTCATGGGTTTGTAATGATGTGATGTCGAAGAGATTAAAAAGCATAAACAAACACCAGAAGGAACACAGGAGAGGATGGCTTTAGGACTTCATAGTGGCGTAATAATGGTTTCCTGATGAGTAGCACGCCAAAATGTAAAATAAGTGTTTAAATGCTCCAAGTTGTAATCACTGGACTGTAGGGTCAGTGATGTCGCTTAGCAAGGGGATTAACTAAATGTGATTGTGAATGAATTACACTGTAACCTTTACACTAATGACGCCAGACAGATTGGTAGCCAAACACCAAGTACAACAAAAACATGATATCCTGTGCTGGAAGTGATTACAGCAGAAGTCAGTGGAAAGTCCCTGATCAAACACTTCATATATTTCAAATATGTGAGGAATCTGGTACAGCAGTTGAATGATTAACTGCAGCCAAAGTTTGAGCATGACCACCATCTTATATGGTCACCAGTTAGCATGACAATCTTGTACTGTACACAGTTAAAAGTAAATATTCTGAATGTCTAATGTAAAAAAGAGAACCGAGCAAACAAGTTCGGTCAAAGTTATCTGTGCTGTTTTAATATTAAACCTCCCACTGCCTGCCATGATCTATAGTGACGCAGTGTCAGTCTGCAGTGCTGCAGTGTCATATGGTCATTTCCCTGAAGTCAGCCTGAGGACTGGACTTTGCCCTCCTCCGTGTGTGTTTGTGTGTGTGTGTCTTATAACAGCACCACCTTCACACAGACGTCTGAGCTCCTGCGTGGGAGTGCACTATGCCCCCCAGTCTGTTAAGAATGAGCTCGGGATGTGTGACTTGTGGTCGTCATGGTGATGCCTCTGAGAACGCAGGCAGAGCGGAAGTGAATGTACTACATGTGGGTGCTAAAATGTAGTTAGAAGGCTGACACAGTCCTGCTCAGTGATGCACTGATATTGTCTGTTCCCTTCCTGCTGCCGGGGGGTTTGTGTTTCCATCCACATTCACACAAGTCTTTTGTTACTGCTGTGCAAATATGTTCAAATTAATGAACATACAAGTACTGACATGCCCACACACATCACTCACAGGTCTGATTATTCACTACTGTGAAGGAACTTAACCCTGCTGACCTCATTACTTTATGTGCTCTTTTCTCTATCAGCTAGACTGAGTTATCTGTAAGATTTAGAAAGCCACATTTAAGACATATTAAAGATAAATAGGGCTCCGACACACAATAATTCACATTATCAATTCAGTCTAATACTTTTGTTTAATCAATTCATTTAGTCTAAAAAATAATATCAGTAAATAGCCAAAATTGTTCATCAAAATTTCCTGAAGCTGAAAAGTGAGGTTTTGTCTGACTGTTCTCAAATCAAAAGATACTATAATAAAGCAGCAAAGCTGCAATGTTTACAGGAAATGTTTCTTCATAAACAACATAAGCTTATAATCAATTATCAGAAATATCAATGATAAATTTCCTGTAGACTGACTATTTGATCAACAAACTAAACGGCCCCAGTAAACATAAATAATCATGGCTACAACGTTTTTATTTTTTCAGCTGAACACCGCAGATTAAAGTTTTCATACAGCTTTCTCTACGAAAGCCACGACTCAGTGGAACGCTCTGCCAGATGACATGAAGAACTGCAATTGTGTATTTTGTGTTTGTGGTGTACTGCTCTGTGTTATGTTAGTTGATAAGGAAATATGTGCAGTAAGATATGTAAAATGAGTTGATAACATAAAATCGTCACAGACACATACGTTTACAAAGCGGATGAAATGAAAACTTCATGACTCAGGAGTCCCCTTTATTCTAACTAGTCCATTCAACTGTGACTGTAGGACTAGTTGTGACCCACGAGACAGCCGGCAGAGACTTTGTCTTGTATATAAACAACACAGGCGGAAATACCTGTCTGTGCATAAGTAGGTCTGCACTGATCCAGGCACCACCGCCTGCTCTACAGGCCAAAAATATTCTCACCTATGATGACTGGCAACCTACCTACGACAACATGACCGACTGAACACGCTGATGCCACCAACAGCTGAGGAAACTAGGGCAAATCAATCTGATCACAGCTGATATTATATTATATGTGCATCTTAACATCATTATATTACACTTATACAGCATGGATTTTACTCTTTATAGCCAAAGTTAACAAAACGTGAGCTATCCTGAAACAAAATGACGCGCTAAAACAATTGAAAAATCCAGGTATAGTGTAGTTTAATGTGAAATGTGACATTGATTGTGCAAGTTTAACCATTTATAGATTGAACCACGCACGTGTCAACAGCAGAAGGTCAGCTTAAAGCACCAGCAGTGTGATTATCTACACTCACGGACATTTAACGCAAGCAAAAGCAGCTGGGGAAAAGTTCTCTATCATGGACAGATGGCCCCATCTGAGTGGGTGTGAGTGACTGATGAGTAAATTAATTACTAACCACACTACAGTAGAGAGATGGCTGAGACTGTCAGGTCACACTTACCATGTCATTGCCAAAAACTGCATAATACAGAAGATGATTGCCAGGCCTTTTTTATGCCACTGTAAAATAAAACAGAAAACGGTTATCCTGATTGTTGAAATGAAAAACAAAAAGGGATGCAAGTGGCTTTAAAATGATGCATTATCTACTTACCCAAAACACTGCACAGAGCGTTAAGACAAGGCAGAGCTGGTGAAAAAAGAAAGGAATGGTTATCTTGTTGGCAGAGTGATGTTTGCCATCTGACACTTAATTTCTTTCAGCGTTGCACGGGAAATGCTAAATTCTATCCAAGAAAAGTTACTTAATCTGACAACAGGAAACATCCGTAGTGTCAAGTTGAAGTGAGTTTTCTACATAAATTACTTAATCTACACAATGCTTTAAGATCCCAAAGTGAGGAGAACTGCAACTTTAACTTAAAGTGGGACCTTTTAAACCCTCCAGAGTTGGTGAAAGCAGATTCTACAGTGTAAATGCAAAAATCCAAAATAACATCAAAACACAGTATTTACCAGCATAACAATGGTGGCTATCAGCCTCGTTGGTTCAAACATGCGCTTCAGCTGCTTTAGCGGTCCCATTAGGAAGCAGGTGCTTTAAAATGAACAAAAAAGAAACATATTAATTACACGTTTACACATCAGTAAAAATGTACATTAACCTGTTGTTTAAAATCTTAAATCGATGAGATTATTGTGATTATGTTCATTTCGAGATTAGGTGTGAAGGACTCATCTGCAGGGTTTATGTTAACTGGTAATTATTGGATTTTACTGGGAAAATCTGTTGACACCGGACATATTTAAATCTCTCTGGTCATGATGTCGGGTGAAAATAAATCCCTCTGAGCACAGTTTAATTGTATTAAAGGTGATGTTAGCGACTCTGGAGAAAGATGGTTTATTGTTAATCCTAAACTGAATTTGTCAGGACATTAAAATCTTCCAGGACACGTGGACCGGCATCATGTTTTCTACCTGAAACCCTGCATGACAGTGGTGTACTTGTGTAAATGTAATGGTTTGAATACTGGTCTGAGTAGTGTATCATTCAAGTAACTTGTTTTCTTTACCTGTTTACCCTTATCTCCTGATGTCGCCTACTCTGATTTTGCATTGCCCACAGATCGAGGCAGTGTTTATTACAGCTTACCGTTTTAAAAACGTCCAGCATATTTCATATCCTATTAATGAATAACCAATAATCGATTGTGCAGCCAGCCAGAAATGAATACTTTATAAACTTTGTGGTTAACGTGAATTTCACAATGGTCGTCATATGCATGCACGTATACACAAACAAATCTCTTCCGAGCGACATCAGCATCGTGTGGACACATAGTCAAATTTACACTATATGTTGCAATTCTTAGCAGGTTAATATTTCATGCCCGACACTACGATGACACATTTAAAACCTCCTACATGATGCATGCGTGACGTCAGTAAATGTAACAAGACAAAGGCTTTCCCCGCTGACGAGGCACGCAGCTCTGGGCTCGGCAGTGCTGAGTGGGTAGAGTGAGTCCGTGGAGCGTCACATCTGTTAGATGAGACACCAGAGTAGTCTCTGTTGACGCAGGCTCGCTATACTGGTCTGCTCAGACGGATGGAGGCTTGCTTTTTTTGAACTGCTCAATATGACAGAGACACTAATGATGCCCATGCACACGCTGCTACTGCTGATTAGGGAGAAGGATGACAGCATCGTTAATCCCATTAATGATATGAAACTAATGCTGGATTGTCCAGAGAAACTGTAACTCTAATTCAACAGTGAAAGTAATCAGCTAAAGTTTGATTTGAAGCTACATTTTTTTTCTGGCTACAGAACAAAAAGACATCCTTTACAAGCCTGCTGTGGCAAAAATATGTATCAAATGAATCAGCATTTTTATTGCTTGACGAAATTAGTTCATATTATTGACAGAACGAAACAATATATACTACAGATAATGTATGTTTATTGTGTTATTTTTACCCTTGATTGTGGCTCATTATGACATTAACTCCTATTTTTTAAATATTCTTCCACTACTGTGGGTTAGATGGAGGAACACATCTTCTCTGTGTAATCTTCTTGCACTCAAAGTGACATACAGATGAAAATTGATTTGTAAGATCCTGAGAATAACAATACACCATCTTGGTTTAGATTAGTAACCTGGGCTATGAAAGCAGAAGATGACCCAGTTTCTTGACACATCTAAACCCTCTGGACACATGATACCTGAAATAGAGACTGCCTGTCTGCCCTGTCTGAAAAACACCCCTCATCAATGGTTCACTGTCTGTCATGGAAGTCAAAGACATCATGATTATCTTAAGACCTTGGATTATCAAATATTTAATAATCCATAATGTTGTAAAATACAGTGTATATGTGTCAGTGTAGAAGCGTTATTAGAGCACACAGCCACATCCTACGAATACTGGCTTAATCTATCTTGACTGATCTGAAATGTAAAGCTTACTGTATTGAGCTACGTTACAAGTTCAGGTTTGCGTAACTTAGAACAATGTACAAAGAAAGCCTGTGTGACATAACCTGTAATAACAGATTTATTTAAGTATGGTGCCCTGTCACAAGGAAGCAGACCTTGTTTATGAAAACTTGGAAAATAATAACATGAAAGCAAACACTAACAGCTACTCTACTCTTAGAGACAACCAGCACATCCAACAGTTAGGAGACAAAGACAGCTAATGTGTTCCTGCTGACCATCGTTTATCTATCACTTATCATTTCCTTCTGACTTTTCATGTGACATCCTGACACAGAATTAACAGCATAAAGATCTAGATCACAATTAAATACACTCTAATAGGAGCAATTTAACCCTTTGCTGCTCAGTGCCTGCTCAGTTGCATCAAATAGTGCAGTACCTTTTTACACAAACACCAGACTAACTACTTTCTGTAATGCAAGCAGAGATCAACTGTCTCCGCAGCCTTGACAAGATTGCAGCAGTAGGTTAAAGCATTCTCTGCATCTTTTTATAAAACAGGCTTTATATTTAGGTTTACTACAAATGGTCCAAAAAAGTGAGGATGAAGTGCAAAACATGAATAAAAACAGATCACAAATGAAAAGTATTTACTGAAAACGTTATATCCTTTATATAATCATGTGTAAAGTGGTACACCTCACCCCATCCTTGCTCATGAACGACTGAACCTCTGGAGGATGCCCTTTTCATACCCAAACACTAAACTATCACCTGTTATAAATGAACCTTTTTACCCGTTGAATGGTCCAAACAGGTGTTTTTGGAGCATTCAACAACTTTCTCAGTCTTTTGTTGCCCCTGCCCCAACCTGAGACATGTTGCTGGCATCAAATTCAGAATAAGCATATATTTACAAGAGCAATGAAGTTGATGAGGTCAAACACTAAATATATTGTCTCTGTGCTGTTTTCAATTGAGTATATGCCAAAAAAGTATTAGCAAATTATCACATTGTTTCATTCATGTTTTACACAACGTCACAACTTTTTTTTTTTTAACTGGGGTTGTAAGTACAGTGGGATCATAAAGACAGATTTCTGTTCATTTAAATGGAAGTAGCATGAAGAAAATTGAATAATTATGCTAATCTGATTAAATAATGGAGA
Source organism: Pagrus pagrus (assembly GCF_965226575.1). Lineage (NCBI taxonomy): Eukaryota > Metazoa > Chordata > Actinopteri > Spariformes > Sparidae > Pagrus > Pagrus pagrus. Next base: position 19,803,996 of record NC_140199.1, read on the forward strand.
TTATCATTTTTGCTATAATCCTGGTATGGAGCAGAACCAGTAGTCACCACTGTTTATCATCAATAAGCTTTCTAATAAAATGTGTTGCTGTGCCAATGATGACAGAATGGCAGTCATCAAGTAAGAATGATTTTTGAGCCCAATGCATTATCATTTGTTTTTATATTGGGCAATGCGCCATACTAGACATTACAATTCTTGGACTGCTTAATTGATTGATGTAGACTCTTACCTGGCAAGAGCTGCGATATTCCCTAGTGTGTAGAAGACGGCAAAAAGCTTGACTCCATTTGGAAGAAACAGCAGTGCTGAACCCTGGAAAAACAGCAACATACTCTCCATCAGCGACACAGAATAATGTCACCACACCACACACACAAAAGTAGAGATGCACGATATATATTGGATAAATTATTGTCCTAATGTTAGGAAATGTATATTATTAGCTATAAATCAGTATTGGTGGAATTATATCTGATAAATGGAGCAGATAATATGAAGCTGAACTTCTTATCACTGACTTAACAAGTGCAACATGTACACACAATATAGGGAGTGGTAGTATCCACCTTTAGAGCTGGTTGGTGATCTGCCAAATCTGCCTGAATGAATCCTGAACTTTAATTAGATTGAAGGCTGAAATCTTAGGTTCCTTTCTTGGAAAAATAAAAACATACATAGAAAAACACTACAAGGAATTCTGTGGCTTATCCTTTATTTACTGAAACATAATGGGCTCCCCCTAGTGTCAAAATACAAAATATAAATGTTAAAAATCACTGGCTGGGTAGTATAATAATACACAATTACTATTTGGATCACATTCAACTACTAGCAACTAACAATTGACAGAAGCGTTATAATTTGGGGGGTTGGAAATTCAAATAACATGCAGCTAATAACCCCAGCTCATAAAAGGAGCATATTTTCTTGAAAAAGGAATGTGGCTCTCCCGCTTTGAGCGTTTTTTAAATGAATGGAAGAGGCATTATGTGTTGTTTGCTGCCAAGTGCACAGAGATCCCCTGACCTCTGTGAGTCTCACCACCCAGGCCTGCCTACACTTTGAGATTGTGTTTCAGACTTAGTCAGTGTGAAGTATGACTAAGCAGTGGCTTCAAAGTGTAATCAGCAAGTGCCTCCTGTGACAAAACTTCCTGTCATATTAACTGCCAACTACACTACAAACCAAAACCTTAAGCTCCTTCCTCAAATTAAGCAACCTTTATGTGTTAACTAAGCATAATCTGCAAGCGCACGAGGACAGGGATTTGTCCTGCCAAGCCATTTTAACAACTTGAGTGTTTTATTGTGACTACAAACATGGACCATTGCAAACTCTATTAACAGCATTATGTGCGCTCTGCATTTTCTGCATTCCTGATGTCTGTACAAAGTCATACAGAACATTAAAGCTGCCTTTTCAACTTAAAAGGCAGAGAGACTCACGAGTATTGAGCACAGGATGCCTCCAGCAAAGCATATGACGAACCACTTCACCCTGGTGCTGTAGCTGAGAGAGGTGGCATCAAGGACCTGGTGGGAACAATGGGAGGATGTCACAAGACAAACCTAATGACCTGCAGAGAGAGCCACAGGCTTCCTACTGATGATTTAATAATGTTGGCTAGAGCCACGCAAATAACACCCAGCTGCAGTATTACAATACAAACACTCACAGCACAGGCACGGGACATTACACAGTAAACTGATCTTATGCAAATAACCACTAAAACCACCTGTAAAGCAGAGTCAGCAAAACATGCACAAGTACAACCATAAGAGACTCTGATGTGCCAGAGTAACATTTTATAAAGTTAAAAAACAGTGTTCAAGTTGGAAACTTACCTCATTTCCTCCTCATCGTCAATGCGTGGGAAAAAAGTATAAATAAACAAACAATTAAATGTATTAAATGCTGACAGAAAGCATGCTAGCTAGGCTAGCTTTAAAAGGGGCTAAAAACACACCGACTAGCTGGACACATGACAGCGACACAGGCTAGCTACCGTCTTGGGATGCTAACAGAGCTAACGTCAACCTAGCGTCAACTGACATTTTCACCGATAGCTGCTGCTATTAACAAAACTGAAAGTTAACTCAAAGAAAATAACAAACACATTAATAGCAGGTGTCTGAGCGGTAACGCGGGCTCGGTCACACACAGGAAACAAAACTAACACAGGGCTATGTTTTTATTATTACATTTTAGCCGTTTACACAACGTTAGCATTAGCTGTGTATACTGTCATACAGTCAGTACCTGTGCTGTGAGACCCAACTCCTCGTTGTCCTCTTGGCCGCTTAACACACGACGAAGCTTGTCCATCGCTGGAAACTAGCTTGCAACAAAATGATGCGAACAAAAGTAAAGTTTGTATTTCTATATTTCTAACTGCACGTCTCCTGTGCGTCTGTCCACTAGAAGTTGTTATCGCAGTAGTGGTAAGTTTCTGACTTCCTGGCTTCCTGTATGGTGCTCTCTGTGCCTGCTGACTCAGAGTCGGTTTATCCGCAGCCAGCGTTGGGCCTATTGGCAGGGGGAGGTGTTTCAATAACCGACTGCGGATCAGCTCGTGAAGGCAACATAGCCAAGCCCACTTCTCCTCGGAAATGTTGCTGCCTTCCAGTGCTGTCGTAAATTACACGATCAATTGCGTACGTATCTGATGGTATTTGGGATATGATTGGCTGTTCGTCCATTACAATACATGTAATTCAAAGTAGGAGTATATGCAAAAAATAAATTAATAACAATTAAAGCAAAGTAATTGGAGACTTATTGATATTATAGCATTTATTTCACACACAAATGATCAACGCGTAAACAGGCACTTAAGTATAACATGTATTAGTGGCCTGAAAGTCACTTTTCAAAAGATCAATATTTCTTTGCGTGTTTTAATCTTCCTTACTCTTACATTACTGCTATTTACAAATATACAGTATAACTTGGACCACTGTTTAATGCTCCCCTTTGTTGCTTTTGTGTCGCTTTGTCGCCCCCCAGTGGAGATGCAACGACAAGGCAGGACAAAGTTGGCACCGTCAGTGCAGCGTGTACTGACCATGCTTGGTATTTTTACAAGCTTATCATGTGCAGAATGTTTCTGATTCCATGCATAACTTCAGCATTAAAAGATCCACACAAAAGATACTGAATGTCATTTATTTAATGACTTTTGTTTAAAAATGTACAAACTCTTCACCTTTCTATTTTCAAATGTTTATCTTTGGATCAGACTATTTCTCAAAGGTTTATGTCTAAAGACTGAATTTTAACCGTCATACATGTGTTTTCTTTCCTGTTAGAAATGCATCAGTCTTTTGCATCAATCCTGTAGGCTCAAGCGCCATGATTTCAATCTCAGAATGGATTATAGTCTGTCAGAAAAATTTATGTTAAAACATTTGATGTGCCAAGGCAAGTCTCCTTTCCTTTATCGAGAACATAACCGGCGCCAAATGAGATACAGTAATGGGAGGCTTTTGACTTTGGGTCACACTGGCCTCCTGAGGGACAGAGTCATTGACTTTTCTATTTATGTGTAAACCAGCAGAAATTTTAATTATCTGTAAATAGCCTGAAATTACAGACATGAGAATGAGAAAACATAATCAGAATGAAAGGGTGGCACTGAAAACACAACAAACTACTCTGACAATCAAGGATGCTGTGTATTTTGAGGCACAAAGCAGATGACCAAACTATAATGCATCTTCTGACATCTGGCACATTTACAGGAAATGTCAATGAGTTTCTGTATGTAGGCAAAATGAAAAAATTCCACTCTCAGACACAGCAGAGAGATAATCCTGAATAATGAACATGCATAGTATACAGCATATAAACATCCTGGAGTCATCTTATCTGTCACCTGTGGAGCCGTTCACTTTGTTAAGCTTTCTTGTAGACGTTGTTCTCAGGTTAGAATGACTTCATGATAACTCATGAAAAGTAGAAGCTAAAATCTAAATATTGAAATTGTTGAGGAACACATCAAGAACATAGTGTTTCAAGAGACAATGCCAAAGTCAAAGTTAAATCCTAGCATGCATGGAACATGCAAACATGCCCTTGGATTTTGTAGCTATCTTATTTACGGGGATAATTTGATAGAGCTCAGGAGTCCAGCTCCATTTTTTCTGAGTTCTCACTCTTCTCGTTCATACAGATTGGGCTGTGTATGTCTTGGCCAGTAAGTGGGAAATGTCTCTTAAAGGATAAGTTCTCCTAAAAAAAGAAAATTCATGCTCCCCCCATGCCGATGGAAAGTATGTGTTGTAGTCCATAAAACAAAACTGTGTTGCAGCCTCCTCCTAAACAACTCAAGTAGAAAGGTGCAAAAAAACAAACATAAAATGGCTCCATGCAGCTTGTCTGGTGTAATTCAAGTCTCCAGAAGCCCAGAGATCCCAAATGGATTTGAAAACATTTTCTTTACACCATTTTTATTTAGCCAAAATCTTCACTGTAGCAGCTTCACTGGGGCTTCTGAGACTTGGATTACACCAGATGAGCTGCATGGAGCCATGTTGTGTTTTGTTTTTAAAACAAGTCCCCATCTACATCATTTGTTTAGGAAAATACCGCAACGCTGTTTTGCTGTGAAGCTCCAGAAATGCTTTGAGGACTATGAAACTTCATCTGATATTCCGTTGGCATGGGGCTTAGTGATGACTAAATTTAGATAATATTTTTTGGTGAACTTCTCCTTTAAACCCCCTCCCCGTTATTTAAGGCTGACTTAACAGATCTTGTCGTGTTTAACCAGTCCTTACTGTGAAGGGAAAACAGTAATACTCTCCCTCCACATATCCAATGAACAGCTGTTCACAACGCCTGACCTCATCAGATGTACCTGACTGTTTTGAGTACAACATAAAGCTCAGCTGACTCCTCGAAGTGCGAGCCACCTGATAAGAAAGTGAGATCCCCTCTGCACCGATGAAGGAAGATGATCTGCTGCACTTGCAGGGAAAGGGACTTTGAGTGAGGGCCAAATATCTGGACGCGGAGCATTCAGCGGACATCCCTGCTCCTGTGCGCTCTCCAGACAACAGCGATGAGGACGACGCGGCCACTGCTCTTATTCCTGACTGTTTCAATCTTCTGTGAATGGAAGAGCACTTCGGGTTTCGTCTGCCCGAGGATCTGCCGCTGTTTCTCCAACGCTATCAGATGCAACAATGTGACACAAGGATCAGCGCTGATGATGGAGCACAGAGATAAAAGACTGTAAGTTCTCACGACTGTGTATGAAAATGTACTTTTAATGTGGCTGAAGCAGAGTGGTCAGTCCTGATGGATGACTGATCGGCCAGCCTGCGCATTTTAATACATTTGAGACCATATTTATGACAGATAGTATTCATTTCCACGTTACCGAGGCTGTGCCGTGCGTATTTACGCACGGACCGAGTGTCCATCTGTAACGCACTCGCTCGCCACCTTCAGATGCGCTTAGATTTGAGTTAATGCAGGGCTGCTACAGTGAATATTACTTATTTTATTCCAATAATTTGTTGTGATGTATTCATGTTTCCCTCTCATCATACTGGCAGTTGAAACACTCTGCTATACTTTAGCCTACTTTAACAAGCACTGACTGTTTAGTATGTTGCAACGTTTTCCTAACACTTCCAAGTTTAAAAGAAAGGTCAGGCGTTGCCATTTTGGTTTGTTAATGATGGTACAAAAGGTTTGCTATCTATAAAGCTAATCCTGGTGTCAGTTTTAATCGTCGACAAAAAAACTCCATCTACTCCAGCAGTTAGTACAGTTAATAGCAGGATAAATATGTTGTGTTCTGATATCACCTGATATCACCACACTGACAAGAGGTTTTGCAGTGATAGTCAACAGAAATCCTATCAGATGAGATCTGTGGCACATCTCTGTTTGGAGTTAAACCATTTGGGAATCACTCATTTATGCATAAATATTGTCCAAGACATTTTTAAGTGTTGAGACATTATTTCTTATTCGTAGTCATGATTTAGTTTCAACATTTCGACATCAGTAGTGCTAAAGATATGCCGCTCTGTCAGTTTACATGTTTGCCTAAAGACAACTAGACTTAACTGTGTTGTATGTTTCTTATAATGAAATTGTGGTTAATTGAATATGGGCTGGTGAGTGAAAGGAACTGGCTTAAAGTTTTTTGGGGAAAGAAGTTAAACAGAAAATAATGGTAATAGAGGCGATGTTGAAGTGAGTAAAAAAAGCCCACAAAAAAAGAGGAAAGAATCTTGTATCTGTATTTGTATTATGTGTGTAACTGCACACGTTTGCTCTTTCCAAATAAAGATAAAATATAAAAAAAGAAAAGAAATTGTTGTTAATTAAAAACCTCATAATAGTTGTAATAATATGAGAATACAAGTATATGGACAGACCTACAGACTAGTGCAGACTGAAATACACCAGTTTCCACTCAGTGTTTATATTTGTCGTTTACCTCATTTAGCCAAAGTACCTCACAGCTCATCACGTTCTATTGTTGGAAAACAGAGGGCCCTGCATGTGTGCAACTTAATTACCTGTGAAGAAAATGTCAAGTTGATCCCACACGGTCAAGTGCACTGTGCATCCTCGAGGTCTTCACGGTCTTTCTGGCCATTAGAGCTCCGTTTAAGAGTTCACTAAAGTCCCACAAGGCCTTGAAGGTGAGGAATCTTGACCTCTCCTCCAGTTAATCACAGAGCCTTGAGTCTCTCCTGATAAGTGTCCATGAAGGCCAGCAGCATCTTGCATGTATTAAATGAGACTGGCACACACACACACACACACACACACACACACACACACACACACACACACACACACACACACACAGACTCTCCAGGATCTTCATGTTTTGTCAAATGATGAAATCAACAGTATTTTAGTTGTTTTTAGTTGTTAATCAAATGATCTGAACACGTAACAGTCTGAGTCTGCTGCTGGAGATGATCGGTTGAATGAAAAATGTACAGTTATGGTTAAAAACAGCGAGAAACCCCAAGTTTAACTTAGGAGAGAAATGACATGATGGTTTCAGCATTAAAATGCCTTCCACTGCATACATATTTAAACCCTGTGGTATAAGAAACATGTCCGTTTTGTCATCTTTAAAATCACTTAAGGTGTCTTTGACTATAAACAAATTAAATGTGTCTCTCTGTATTCTTTGTTTTCAGGTTTCTCTATCACTTGCCTCTGCACACTATTTCAAGCCATTCTTTTGAGGGGCTGAAAGGAGTCCAGAGGATGTAGGTATCATTACCTTCTACAGAAAAACTCTGAAGACTGAAAATAGTCTAAAATATAAGATATTACTAAATATATGGCTGCAATCAAAGTGGATTCAGGAGCACATATGAAAAATGTACTGTACGTATTGCCAACTCCCTAATGTTTACACTAGGTAAGAATAGGATGGTTTTCATCCCTGACAGTGTTTCTGTGGCTACGCTACATTAATAAATCTCCTCGTGGATCAAGTTTCAGGACATGACTCACAGAAACAGACTATTTATATCAAGGCACATAAATTAACCATCACTACTGTAGCTGTCTTTAGCATGCATATTAGTAGCACATTGGCTCTCTTTAAGTAATTAATGCTTTATTCTGCATAACCATATTCGTCACCTATAGGCTACTAAAAAATAACTTAGCAAGTACTTTTGTGTTTTGCTACATAAGAATAGACCATATTTATGAAGTGTTATTTAGGGAGCATGAGTGTTCTTGTGTTATACTACCACCTTATAGGGCCCATATTCAGCAAAGCATATTCATGTACAGCAACCAATGGTGTTACTTTATGTTGAAAAGTGTTGGGGACATATAGGTTCAGATATAAAACGTTCTCTGAATGGTCTTTAACATGTGGTTTCAGGCAATGTATAGTATAGTATACTATACTGTGTAATAACAAATTATCCACACACAAAATGGTCATTTTAAAAACAAAAAGTGGTATGGACATGTCCCCAGTGTCGTCATTGTGAATGATACCAATCACAACAACTTCCTTACAATCAATAAGCAGTGATTAGGAGGTTATTGAGGGAAAACCCTAAGTTAAAGCAACATTATGTAACTTTTTAACCTTAAAATAACAGCTGCAAAATCATTTTGATGGTACAGTGTCTTGTAATTGGTCGAACGGTGTCTCTGTCTTCAGAGGAGCCACTCCGCCCCCCAACACCTGTTTCTGCACTATGTAACTTCAGTGAGAGGGAAGGATCACAGTGTCACAAAGATACAAGATACAACACATCACATTGTTACAGATGTAATATTTACGACGGAGGTGTTGCACTCAGAAACTGTGGGAAACCTTTAATGCCCCAGTAGTTGTAGATAATGATCATCTTAATGGAATCTCCACATGTAAAGTCTCGTAGATTCCTGGTCATAAAATTGTCTATAATCTATAGATGTGTCCGGGTCACAGGCTTCTGTGTGTGCGGGGTGGAGGATTGTTTGGAGCAGCTGTTGAGATAAAGTACTGCCTCCCAGACAACCAAGGTCACATTCTGTTCCTCTAACATCTAAACCTTCACTGTATCTCATACAAGAGCCGTACGGCCTCCATGATAGACCAAACTCCATATTCTCCCATCAAATGCACTGTGACTTGGGTACACATGTTTCCACAGAGTATTCTGTAGAGGGTTAAATAGGTTAAAAAGTGTCATTCAGAACGGGCATGTTGTCCTCGATTGAGCTTCATTAAATACTTCAACGTAAGGAATCGTCTCCTGAATCTCCTTTCTCACCTGGGTTAATCAAAGGAAACGAAAATGCCTCAACAGTTGCTAGCTTCCTCAGTGTGAATGACACCTGTGACAACAACTTCCTTCTGTTTGTAGTTAGCACCTACATTGCATCTGACAAACTGTTACACACCTGGGATTTCTATTTATGACAGTGGTGTCCCACTCAGAAACTGTGGGGGGCGCCAAATCACACAAAACAGCACTTCCACATAATGTTGCTTTAATGGGCCCGCAGTTGTAGAATAAGGTCATGCAGAATATTTCATTTTAATGATTAAAAACAGCCAATATGTCACTAACATGCATGCTAATAAGCAGCCATATGGTAAATATGTGTACCCTAATATAAAGGTACATGTACATCTTCCTTGGATGGACATCATTGTTTTGTCTCTGCTCTGTACTCAGTGACATCGCTCAGAGCGTGACCCTGGAAACCATTGAGACGTTAGCGTTTAATAACCTTCTCAACCTCTCTGAAATGTAAGTATTTTCAGTGATTATTACTAATAGTAACAGTAAGCTTAATAATAAATAGTCCACACTGATGTTTGATGTTGTTTGGCAGCTCGATCCAGAACACAAGGAGTCTGATGCGCATTGGCAGAGGGACATTTAACAACCTTCCCAAACTGCGTTACCTGTGAGAGACCTCAAAATACACAACTTGAATGTGTTTTTCTTTAGATTAAGAATTAAATCTGGCTATTAAACAGAACTCTGATTTCAAATCCCATATACTATACTAATCTATACTATACTACAACAACCAGATCAAGCATTTATGCTATGTCATGTTTGGTTATATTCACATATCACAAAATGACACGTGCTTTCCTTTGCATCGACAGGAGCATCTCGAACACTGGGATAACAGTCTTTCCTGATATTACGTCCATTAATTCTCTTGAATCAGAGTTTATACTGTGAGTACAGCTTTAGTAGAGTTTTAAAGATTCATGACAAATAAACGCACATCACCATAAACACATGAACTGTAACACTTTTACAGGGATATCTATGACAACCTGTATCTACTGGAAATACCTCCGAACGCTTTCATCGGACTGACAAAAGAATATGTCACAATGTAAGTGAAGCGAGATGTCCCTTTTAATTGCTTTACGGTGTCGCTTAATAAATAGTAACTATAAAAATCTCGTGACTGATTGCAGGAACCTGTACAACAACGGCATCAGAGAGATACACGACCACACCTTCAACGGGACAAAGATAGATAAGCTGTATTTTCCCACGTTTCCTATTTCTGACTGAGAGATGTAAGATACGTTTCTTCCTCTCACAGCGTTTAGCTTTTGCTCCATCACTCTGCGTTTTTTAATTTCAGGGTTTTAAAGAATAATCGAAACCTCAGAGGGATCCACAGAGATGCGTTCAAAGGAGCCACAGGCCCAGGGGTCTTGTGAGTAGTGTTTTTAAACCTCCAGAAAGTCTCATGATGCAACATGTATTTGTTTGGATTCATTAGGGAGAGGAAGGAGGAGGATGTTATAGACTTGTTATCATGTCTTGATAAATTTATTGTGTGAATTCTGTGTGGAGACTTGAGAAACGATAAACAACAGAATGCTTATCATTATTACAAGCTTTTCTTTCCATCATTGAGAGAAATTACTTCTCATGTACATGTACTAAGTTGTATAATATACTAATACAATAGCAGTGGATTACATTTTACTGCTGATATTTGAAAAAGTATGCAGCTCAGGGGACTGATTAAAGATTGATTGACTTTATGCTCTGAGGCAGAATAATAACCAGCACAATGGTCACAAAGAGGCCTTTACAACCCCACTCAGTCACACTGTTATCTGTGTCACTTCACAGGGACGTGTCTGCGACAGCTCTCAAGAAGTTACCAGCGCAGGGACTGGAGTCGGTCCTGGTGTTGTTTGCTCAGTCAGCGTACGCCTTGAAGAGCCTGCCTCCTCTGCAGGGACTGTGGAGCCTACGAGAGGCCCACCTCACCTACAACAGCCACTGCTGTGCACTGCTGAGCTGGAACACCCACAGGTGACTGACACGGCGCATTTTACAGTCTAACCAAGGATAGATCTGTTACTGAATCAGTAAGCTCTGACCCACTGCACACCAAAAGCAAAATCTTATTCAGAGAATTTACTAACTTGTTTATTACAGTATACAAAACTGCCTTCAACTTAAGGCCAGTGACATATTTACATGATCTCCTTTCTTTAATACAGGGACTTCACCATTAATCCTGCATGGAATAACAGCTCCACACCTTGTGATGAGAGTGACCCAACAGCAAGGTAAAACATGTTTTCCTGCTTCTGTAATGGTTGAATTAATCTCTGTGCAGCCTTGGTTGTTAAAGGGTAACTCCACCAATTTTACTTATTCAGGTGTGTTTACAGGTCTTGGGGAGTAAAAATTGAGTAACAGTGTGGTGCCTACATTACCCACAATGCAACAGAGTAATTGCAACTGCAATATTTCAGCTAGAAAATAGTTTGACTTGACTTTATGAAGGCCTGTGTTACTTGTCGTGTCACCTCTTTAAGAAGAACTCTTCTTCTTCTTTGTGAACAGGGTTCAGCGTGTGATTGGAGGCTCAGCAGAAGGGACGCTACCGAAGGATTTCTTTTCAGATGCTGACCTGTTTGTGGATGATGAAGGCTTTGGAGACGTGAATTTCCACTATCCAGAACTGGACTTCTGTCAGACACAACCAGCTTTGCTTTGCACGCCTGAAGCAGATGCCTTCAATCCCTGTGAGGACATCGCAGGTTTCAGTTTCCTCAGAGTGGCCATCTGGTTCATCAACATCCTGGCCATCTCAGGGAACCTGACAGTCCTTCTGGTCTCCTTCACCAGCTGCAACAAGCTGACGGTGCCTCGCTTCTTCATGTGCCACCTGGCTTTTGCAGACCTCTGCATTGGGATCTACCTCCTGATGATCGCCACAGTAGACTTGCGTACGCGCGGTCACTACAGTCAGCATGCTATTGAATGGCAGACAGGGCCCGGCTGCAGCGCTGCAGGCTTCCTGTCTGTGTTTGGTGGGGAGCTGTCAGTCTACACGCTCTCCACCATCACTCTGGAGCGCTGGCACACCATCACCAACGCTCTGCAGGTAGAACGCCATCTGTTACTCACACAGGCAGCGAGCATAATGGCGGCTGGTTGGCTCATCTGTCTGGGGATGGGGATGCTGCCTCTGGTTGGTGTGAGCAGTTACTCCAAAGTCAGCATGTGCCTTCCCATGGACATAGAGACTCCTCTGGCTCAGACCTTCATCATCATTATCCTGCTCTTCAACGTGGGCGCATTCACTGTTGTGTGTGTTTGTTACGTGCTGATCTACCTGGCTGTAAAGAACCCAGAGGTCCCGAGAAGAAGCGCCGACACCAAGATGGCAAAGCGCATGGCTGTGCTCATCTTCACCGATTTCCTCTGCATGGCTCCCATCTCCTTCTTCGCCATCTCTGCTGCGTTCAAGGTCCCCCTGATCACGGTCACTAACTCCAAGATCCTGCTCGTCCTCTTCTTCCCCATCAACTCTTGTGCCAATCCCTTCCTTTATGCTATCTTCACCAAGGCTTTCAGAAAGGATGCATATCAGCTCATGAGTGCATTGGGCTGCTGTAAAAGCAAGGCCAGTGTTTATGGCATGAAGGCCTACTGCGGGGAAAATGCAATCAACTTTGGGTCCAGTTATAAAGGATCAGGGACAGGAGTGGGGCTGGCTGATGTGGAAGGGCAGAGCCGTCACCTGAAAGAGGAGGGGGAGCTCACCTGAGATGGAAAAAAAAAGGGATGCAAAACTTGTTTATACTGTTTATAAGACAACTACACAAAATAAACTGAGGAAAAACAGCTCACACTGGATTTGGAGGAAATTGATGACATACTATCAGTCCAACCCACTGAATATGCCTTTTGTCTCACAGGAGGCGGGAAGGAGGGGCATAAGTGATATTTGACCCGCTTTATAGGAGAGCCAAAACAAAACTGGCCAGACATTGTCCTGAGTGTCCTCAGAATTACCAGAATCACCAGACATCCTGAAAGATTTGGGACTGTTGTGAATCATGACCAATTGTACCAAATCCAGAATCCTGTCCTGTTTGTCCCTTACATTGGTAGTAATAGAGGGCTGGTCAGAGGTGGCCCAGGGGTTGTAGTGGGGGACTCGGGACTTCAGTCTGGCCCCCGGGTTCCCCCCGCCCCAGTTGAATCAGACGGTTGATTGGATTACAACAGTTTGCATAGGGCTATATTATATCTTAATTTCAAAGTTTGAAAGCTGACTGTAACTGGTGGCTGACCTACAGGATGTTGTTCAAACAAAGGAGATTTCTTCAACTATACCAATCATTGCAATTAAACACATTCATATTACAGGACACTCTTGTTGAGGTCACTCTCTATATTAGATGGCAGGTAGCTAACATTTGCTAGCTAGCCACAGCAGCAACACCCAGGGTTAGAGAATGAGAGAAATGAGAATGTCATGTAATTGGCCCCTCCATAGTTGACATCAGATTATGGCCCCCTGCATGGTATCACCTGTCAAAATGTCTCCTGTGTAAAAGGCCTATGGCAGAAATCTTCAGAAGAAAGCTCCAGAGCCGCTGCTCAATGGACCTTGATGGACCCTCAGCTATGAACGTTCAATCCCAGTTTAATATTTGGATGAACTAAAAGAACAAGAAGTCCTTAAAATGCTCCAAGAAAGGACCTTTGAACCTGTAAGATTACACGATAACTGCTTACGGATCATTTCCTGATGATGTGATCCAGTAAAAAGCACCCAAACAGCCACTGAATGGACCACGTGGTGAGCCTGAGTGATCACCTTCATCTCCAAGCTGCTGTTTCAATGAAACCTCTGTCACTTCTTGTTAGTTGATGTAAAATACAATATTTGTTTTATTCTGAGGTTGGCTGTGAATGAGGTTGTCTGAATGTAGAAATCAGCCACAGTTTGTGTGGAGAGCTCAGCAGCTGACCACATGGTGGAGCAGTTGGGAACAGACCAGTTTCCCAAGTGGGAACTACACCACCAGGGATTCTGTTTTTCTTCTAAGGCTTTTTGAGATATTGTAAACTGATTCAAAATAAAAGAGACCATCTACTAATGTGTGTTTATTCTATATGTACATAATGCTTAGGTTATTATAAGATAATAATAATAATAATAATAATAATAATAATAATAATAATAATCATCTTTGTAATGTAATATTTTATCTGTCTCAAATAAAAAGAAAACAAGAAGAATACTCATGTTGAATTCTTAGAGTTTGTTGTCTGTCTGTGTGTTATTTCCAGTCAGTCAGTCAGTCCCGCCTTCATGGGATCCCTCCTCTGACGTCGGGGACGTCTCTCTGTCTCCATCTCAATCTGATCCCGGGTCAGCAGCTCTTCACACAGGCTGATCAGGAGCCACTCTAGCGGGGGATGTTGGTTACTGTCGGGAGTTAAAGCGCCTCGGGTCCCGCACGATCCACGCAGAGTAACAAAAGTTTTCGGACTGTTGTTGCGGGACAGAAAGCAGCAGCGAGCAGCTCAGACGTTTGGCCATGGCAAAGAAGTCAACTCTGGGCTGGTTTGGAGTTTTTCTCTCAGCAACGATCACAGTTGTTATCGTGTGGAGTCCGGCCGGTGGTGAGTTGTCTCTCTCTGTCTTTTACCACCTTCATGTCCCTCAAAGTGGAGACTCAGGCTTTACTCTCTGCTCTGGCTGCAGCTGGAGCACATTTAAATACCGATGGAAAGCTTAAAGGATTTATGTGTAGACTTGCAAAAAAGTTCTTAAAACAGCCTGAAAAAATGTGTATCTGACTGCTGCTTCTTTAAATTATAGTCATGAAATGTGGTTTAGTCGGTTGTGGTCTGGAGTGGTGACAGAAAAACACCTCAAAATACCATCTGCTAAAGAGACGTGATGAAAACATTCAGAGGATGAACTTTGTTTTTTATTCTGTGGCCTGATCTCACTATCCCTGCCCTGTTAGAATGAATGTTTTGATTTATGAAGTTAAACTACATGCAAGCTGTTTGTTTGTTTTTCATCAAAACTGAGAGCTGAGAGATTAGCTGATACATCAAAAACAGAAAATGAATTGTCAGCTGTTTTGATCATCAATTAAGCACAACGAAAACATTTTAATTAAGGATGCACAAGGTTAATTGATAATTTCCTGCTTTTCATGAAGATACCGATAACACAAGTGATAATTTCACGTTTGTATATTAAAAAGAAGTTTCTAACCTGAGGCTATAAGATGATTTAATATTCAACAGCTCCACTAACATTTGTTGTGTTAAATTGGCAGACCTCTTCCCTCCTCTCTGAACCTTTGTGGAACATGTGGTGTGAACTGCTCTGACATTGTCTTCCTCTGAAACTAAATAACATCCTCGCTGGCGATGACATGTTTGGCTCACTAGACGGTGAATCAGTTGCATTAACTGTTCATTTACATGCCAAGGATGAATATTTAATAGTATTTTACAGTTATTAAGAAAAACTGTAAGCGGGCTGATCATTTATCAGGATGATACATATTGTGCATCCCTAATTGTAGTCAGTCAATCAATATTATTGAGTTTTGGTTGAACAAATTATGGATCTGAAGATTTCACCTTTAGGCTCTGAGTTATCTTGACATTTTTCACTATTTTTAACCATTTATGAGGATTATTGCAGTTGTCACTGGATGACAGATCTGTGATGCTGATCGTCTCAGACCTCCGAGGTAGAAACATCGTGGATAAAAGCTCAACATGATTAAAAAAACAATATTTTGTGTAAAGGATAGTCTAACCAGCCAGCTACCCAATCAGTCCATCTGATGTATTGTATTCTGATTTTACAGTATTCGCTGATCACATCTATTATCTAATGAGGAATAACACTTTTCCTGCTCATGCTGTATCTGTTGCTTAGCTTTATTTCAAAGTGAATTGTACATTTTATGTCAAGTTGAAAAGTCTGTCCTAATTTCACAGCCAGTTTCTGCAGATGTTGGTGGAAAGTAATGCATTCTCATTTCTTGGAAAAGCAAGCTACAGCAAAACATTTTGAACAAATAATGCTTTTAAAAAGTGATGTGACGTGTCCCCATCATCTCCGGTGTAAATGACACCGATGCTGCTGATTATTTTCACAATCGTTGAATCATTTTGTTTATAAAATGTCAAAAAACTGTGAAAAATGCTCATCACAATTTTCGGGAGCCCAAAGTGACGTCTTCAAATTGCTTCAATGTCCAAACAACAGCTCAGAACACCCAAAGACTCTTCATTTACTGTCATAAATGACAAAGAGGAGCAGCAAATACTTTAATTTAAGAAGCTGGAACCAGCAAACTTTTGACATTTTTGATTGAAAAATGACTCAATTAATCAGTTTTCAAAATAGTTGGCAATTAATATACTTCTGATGGACTAATCATTGCAGCTCTAGTCAGTATAACATATGTCTGACATCTCCCTCTGTGAACAGCTCAGCATTATCCGAGTCGGATCCACCGTCCCACCAGGACCTCTGAGCCTATTGTGATACCGGCCCGTGTTGCAAGGTTTTATCTGACCCCGGATCAGCTCAGACGGCTGCACTTCAAGCCCACCGTAGGCATCATCCAGCTGTCGGAGGGCCATGAGGTGAAATTCAACTGCTCCATCGTCATCCCTGATGCCAGGTCGGAGCCCACCATCGTGTGGGTGAGGGACGGCCAGGATCTGGCAGGAACCATGCAGGTGGTGATCAACGATCTGCAGACCACCACAGACGGGGTCACGACTCTCCTTTCTACTGTCCGGTATGTAACACTTGGAGGTGAAACGTTATGTGATAGGCTGATAGCAGAGACTGAAATGTCTTCCTGTACTGTTTTTCAGCATTAATCATGTGCAGCGAGCGGATGCTGGGGACTATCGCTGCAGACTGAGCATCAACACCAGAATGGTCGAGTCTCAGCCAATCACCCTCAAGGTGGAAGGTGAGTTTAAGCATGATGCAAGCATTCGATACTTCTCGGGGCATCTACATTTTTCCTGACACATCTTCTATCCGTCTGTAGGTCTGCCGACGTTTTTGCATCAACCGGAGGACAGGAACGTAACAAGAAACGCACCTTTCACGGTGACATGTGTGGCGGTGGGACCTCCAGATCCCGTTCAAATCCGCTGGCTCCGTGACGGATTAGCTGATAGCGACTTTCACGACTCTCCCAGCAGCTACTCTGTGTCAGGTGAGACACCAACCACACACCTCTCTCTTTGTCACACATACAGTGAATATGAGTTTCACTGAGATCTCCTTTTTCTCCTTCCTGCTTTCCGCCTGTTCCTCTCGAGGCGAAGTGTCATTTCTTGGCCAATGGGTGACCAGCAAAAGTCTGAATGACGCCTCGAATCGGACAGAAAGACGCTGAAGTTGTGTGATCACACTAAAATGAGATTCAAGCTTTGTGCCTTAATCAGTCTGACGTGTGAGAGGAGCTGCAGAAGTAATTTCCAAAAGTATAAAGTGACTCTTTTTTTACTAGAAGAACTTCCGACTTGTAAAAGAAAGAAAAAAAACAGTTGTAAAAGTCATTTACTGGATTAATTTGTTTTACTTCCTCTTGTGATTGAATGTGGAAACAGTCATCAACAAAGACAGACGCACATGTGGTTGTCTGATTATGGTGACAAAGCGCGGAGTGGGTCTCACTGAGCGAGCATCACTATGTTGGTGGTTTCTATTCTGCCTCGTCTCTGCTGCCTCAGCATCTGTGCTCTGCTTACTGCATTGAGTTTGACCCCCACAGTCAGTGTCACTGGGGGCCTCCTGCTTCACTGCTGAATGGTTAACTGCGGTCATTCACGCATGGTCAGTGCTTTTGGTAACACCACTCTGCTAACTGTGTACTGACGACAATGAGACGTGGGGAATAGGTAAACAGTGGAAATGCACTTTCAAGAATTAGATGAGAAGATTGATACCACTCTCATGTCTGTGAGGCAAATTATGTACCTGGAGCAAGCAGCTGGTTAGCTTAGCTTAGCATATAGACTGGAAACCAGGGTAAACAGCCTGCCTATATCACAAAAGGTAACAAAATTGAGACCCGTTGCCAGGTAACCAGGCCAGTGCCATCTTGTGTTCTCGTTATCTTGTTGTCATCGTGTTATAAACCCAAAGATATTGAGTTTATTAGCACAGAAGAATATGAAAACGTGATAAATGTGATGATATACTGAATGTAAAGTTCAAGACTAGTCATAAGAATATCAGTTCAGGTTTGAGTTTCATGTTCTATTCTAAGATAAACATGGACTGTTATCAAAAGTAAAGCATTTAATAGAGAAAACTAGAACAATTGTTGACAAGGCTCTGTCTTTATGGCCTCAGCTTCCTTCTTCTTGAAAGCAAACATTAGTTATTAGAAGCACAACATTTTGACTGCGTGCGCTCTGACCCTTTCATTTTATGCTCGCCGCGGGCTGAGCCCTTCAGTGAGTGTTGATACCGCCTGAAGCTGAGGGGTTAAAGGTTCAGAGCTGTGCTTGCCTTTGGTCCGGCGTGTGCAAGGGCCTGGGCGGTTGGGAGATGGGGGGGCTGCACAGGGAGTCTGTTCGGGGGTTGGCTCCGGGGACAAAGACCTCATTCACTGGACGGCCCACTACCCAGCAGGGAGGGGCTGGACACTGAGGCTGGCAGGCCAGCAGAGCTCTGTGCAGGACCAAATATTGGCACAATAAAACCGTGTAGAACCACTCTTCAGCATACTGTGAGTCGAGGGGCTCTTTTCCCCACTGAAGCTTTAATCTGAGGATATTATTAGAGTGCCTTTGTTATGTGGAGTGGTGAACGATGGTTGGTTTTATTTTAGGAAAGTCATTAATATGCACTTTGCATTCATATTAGATGAATACCTCGTTACAGAGGTAGAGAAGTTGATGAAGATTTAATGTGGGTTATGGAAAGCCTACTTGTCCACATCTGACTCAGGAGCATAAGATCCAGTTTATGGTGGGGAGGCGGACACTGAGAGTGCAAATGTGGTACAGTAATAAAGAGTGAGAAGGCTTAGTTGTAACCTGACAGAGAAGTTCAGCTATATTTTGCCGTCTGAATATAAAAAATGGAAAAACAACACAGAGATCTCAGGCGGCTCTGCAAGCTGGAACGCTTCCCTCTATAATTTCACATTTCCATTCGAGTGGCTCACCCGTCTATTTTTTCTCTACAGTACTGTTGCTTTTTGTTTTGATTTTCTTGCCAAGTACAGTGAAAGCAGAAACTCAAGCGATTGAACTCTTCATTTCCTTTTTCCAGAAAGTATACAACATAAAAGTAATGTGTGTGTTTAAAGAGCCAAGAGCTTGAGTCTGTCTCTGATAAATCTCTGACTTTGACCTTAAGCTTTTTTTTTCTCTTTCCTTCAGAGTTTTATATATTTTGTGCTTGTAAAAGATCTTGAAAAGGTCAAAGTCTGCACCAACAGGAGCTCCCCTCTCCCACAGAAAACACTGCATCTGAAACGCCTCGTCAGTAATCCCGCTTTTAATTGTGTGACTTTGTGACATCACTCTACATCACCATGTCACACATTTGTGTTGCTTTAATTTAATAATCTGCTGTAGTTTTTGGGGATGAAGGATCAAGTTATGAAACTACTTCTGCAGCATAATCCACCCCTCTGCAGTCATATACAGGCTTTAGCACAGTATTTTGGAAACACTTCCATGTTGCTCTCTCACACTCCTCCAAGCTCTGTCAGCAGTAGCCTTTTTAGCTCTACTTCAACATGTGGTGAGTGCTTGGACCATATTTATCACATATATATGTGGTGAATTATGCTACAGGTGCAATTGGAGAGGTGGTTGTGGACATTGTGGTTCATTATAACATGACTATAGCCACAAGAAGCAAAAAAACAATGCAGTAATGTTTCAGCACAATAGGAGCTGAATTCTTAAGACTAAAAAGATACATTTTGGAAATATCTACTTTAAGGTGAAGCAGCCAATGGTGTGACATTTACTAACTTGGCTACTCCCCGGTGTCCCTTTGCTCTTTAGTAACATTATATAAGAATGAGCAGATTCATTTGGGTGGAAAGTCAAACCTGCTCGGTTCCCGCTGCCTGTACCCACACCATCTGTTTGCCATGCAGTTTGAAATGAGGCATGTGGTAATTACATTTGCACAGCTTGGCTGGAAACGTGCTCGTGTCTTTGCACATTTCTCCAGAGTTTAAACTGGTTGGTTTTGATCCATGTGATGCAAAGTTTATTTTAGATGTTTTACTCATGTGAGTGTAACTTAGAAATGATGCAATCCGACCCAATTTAAGTCATTTTCTATCTTTGTACAAACAAACCCACTGCAGCCAGTGTTTGTGTGAAAAGCACAGCACTCTTTACCCTGGTGCTCCTGCACAGAGGAGAGCGATCTAACGAGGTCGTGGTGTTCTGCAGAATGTAAACAAAACAACCAAGTTTGGTTCCTGTCATCTCTCACAGGCTGCTGCGTGATCAGATTTGTGCAGAGGTTTCCGAGATAGAGACGCTGGAAAACAGAGCACAAAAGGGACATTATTTAGCAGCGGTCGCAGTCCCATTCTAACCGGGCAGATCTGTTGCCGTTGAAAGACGGGAATTGTGCGTCCGGGAAGAGAGAGCCAGCGAGAGGGTCGTTGCCACAGTACATCACACTGGAGAGGCTTGATTTGAGCTGTGTGAACTTTTGAGGTATAATAAAGGAGTGAGTCATACCCGAAATTGTTTTTTTGGTGTCAGTTTAAGTCTCGCTTCTCCATTGAGGCTGACATGGCACTTTTCCCCCCAGAATCACCTTTGACACAGAGAGAAATCTGGCTTATACTTTTCCAGAGTGTTTAAAGATAACGCCTGATTTGTCCAAATATTCAACACTATCCTGACCTTGAGGAAAGGTTGTTTTGAATGCATACTGCAGTGACAGTGCTACATTTTCTTCTCCAATGTGTCATTTGCAGGTGTGGACAAGTACACTCAGTTCAGCTGTGAAGCTCACAACCAGAAGGGTGTCACCACCTCCAGAGAAGCTAATATCAACATCAAAGGTAAAGATGGGGCTTCTGGGGGCTGTAAGACATTCCAGGAGGTTAGGGTTTCATGCTCTGCAAGCTGACCACATACCTCCAGGTTAGAGAGTTAATAAAGGTTTTTATTGTGTTTTGCAGTGCTGCCCAGCCCTGTGTCTGACGTTACTGTGATGGAGAGGAAGTCCGATAAGTTGATGTTGAGCTGGAGCCCTGGACACGATGGTTTCTCTCCACTAACTCAGTGCCACATTAGGGTAAGCTCCACATCAGTGCAAACAGCACTGTCGCTTAAAGGTGCAACATGTAAGAATTGAATTCATACTCCAAACAAATAGGGGGCAGCATATCACCGGAGTAACAGCTAATTGCTGCTGTGATTAGTTAGCTTGGAGCCCCAGGGGAGAATTGATGCTTACGCTGCCAGCACAGGAGCTTTGGACTGGGAGGGGCTCGGCTTAGCTGGTTAGCATGCTAAGATTTTATGAATGAATGTGACTGAATGAGTGTCCTCTGTTCCGTCTAAGGTCAAAGAAGTGAGTCGGAGGAGAGGGGAGGTGACGAACACCCGGTTCATCAACGTCACAGTTCCGCCCTTCCAGTATGAAGTCCCCGGGCTGAAGGCCATGACGTGGTACAACTTGAGTGTTTCCTGCAGCAATGAGGTGGGAGCCTCTCCGGTCTCCATGTGGATCCATAGCAACACCACAGAGGGAGGTGTGTGACACAAGATACACAAGAACATGATCCTTAATCTGATCCTTTACAGCACATTCACGTGTGTCTGGCTGTTTGAATTCAGAAGGCTGAGAATGCGTCTGCCTTAAACACCACCTAGTGTGTTTACATAAAAGAGGAACCTCTGTGTTATGATCCTGCCTCCCTCTCATCATAGCAGATTCATGTTAGGGTTTCAGGACCGTATAATTATCCTACTACTTTCCCATCCAAAATGTGCTTAGTGTAAGCCTCCTTACAGTGGCAGTGTGCAATACTTGGAATTTACGGGAGTTGTGCAACTACAAGCTTTGCTCATGGCAAGTCCCAATCACAAAAATGTCATATCCACCAAAATCGCCGTTGTTTTCCTGAAGGGTCACATAGGAAACAGGAGGGGTCTCTCTGAGAAAACACAAAGCCCTTACTGGGTGGAGCTGCTTTCAATTTCCTTCCTAAAGTCACCACTGGGGATATTTTAGTTGAAAGATTCCAACTAAGCCAGGAAATGACCACATACCAAACTGTAATCAAAGATTTCAGAGGTCCTACTTTCTCTTTTCCATTTCTGTGTTATAGGTTGGCATCTTTCATGAACTCTCTTGATGTAGTTACCACTTTTGATGACGTCTTAATTTCTCTGTTCCCCATTTCTTGTCTCATTTTCAGTGCCATCAGTTTTTCCCAGAAACGTTACAGTACAGCTGAACGAGTCGTGGCTGGTGATCAGTTGGAAATCTCCCCCAGATGATAAGATAAACGGCATCCTGCGTGGCTATGACGTCATTGTCAGACACGGCACACAAGTGAACACGGTGAGCTTGTTGTCGGCATGGCGTTTTTAGCCTCTTGCTTTTGCTGTTATCCATTTGTTATTCCTTGTTCATGTAGCTGTCACAATGAATTAGATTTTTAACTAAATATATATTTGAAAAATGGGGAAAGAAAATTCATTTATTTAACATTATCGCTAATTTCAATCCCAGGTGATGGTTACCATTATTACAGCGAGTGTGAGTCAGTACTACTCCATGTTGAA
The DNA here is from genome assembly GCF_965226575.1 of Pagrus pagrus. Lineage (NCBI taxonomy): Eukaryota > Metazoa > Chordata > Actinopteri > Spariformes > Sparidae > Pagrus > Pagrus pagrus. Next base: position 19,826,591 of record NC_140199.1, read on the forward strand.
GTGACAAATGCCCAGCATCTCCTGTGACCCCTTCACAATAAAAGCCTTCAACGGATGAAACATGAGGTGGCAGCAGCAGTAAGAAAGGTTCAGTTCAGTCTGACACACTCTTTAAATAGAGTAAACAGGAAACAGTGAGGCTGTTATCATTGAGATAAAATCACAAACAGTAACGATAGATTAGTGACACATGTCTTGTGAATTCCTTGTGTTTATGTAGGCAATCTGAATTCAGTACGGGACCGGGGGACTCTGCTGACCTCATATGGTGTCAAAATAGGGAATGATTTGATTAAAATCTTCATTAAATTGGTACAATTTGTAGCATTTTACATGTCAATCTCTTTTTTTAGCCATATGTGAGCACATTGCAACATGACACGAAAAATGAGACCTTTCCTATCTCTCACTCAACCCTGTGGATGATTTGTTAAAGATGTAATTATGCAGCTGGACCGCAGATTTCTTTTGGGCTTTATACACGTGCCTCTCTCAACTCCGCTAACAGAGAGCAACAGCAGCTCATTTTGGTTGAAAAAGTTCCACAGAGCTCACTTACAGTATTTCCCAAAATGTTTATTTAATATGCAGTATACCTACATGTGCACTTACTTACAGGTATACATATTTGTATATATGCTAAATGACATTGACTGCCGCATACTGTATGCTGCTTGATAAATAAATATAAAATAGGACTAGTAGACAGCGAGTAGATAAAATACAACTAGTTTGTATGTGTTAATAACATTTTTAAAGCCTGTTTTACCACTGTCTTTTAAAGGAAAGCATTTATGAAGGTTTAATATGTTCCTGGGCTTTATCTTCTCAATCTTGCCAATTGACATTTTTTAAACCTGATTTTATCCCCTGTTTTTTATGATCCCTGTGCTGTTTTTTATTTTTATTTTTAGTTATCAGCTTATATATATATATAAATATAAATATATATGTATATATTCTTCTTCTTCTTCTTGTTATTATTATTATTATGTCATTACATCATAGTCAGGCCTACTCTTCCGTACGTACAGTGCATAGTGTCCCACATACAGACACGTACACAAAGTAGTATGAACAATAGCTATGCTGCCTCAGAACTGATGTGTTTTGATCATTTCTGATAACAATGACTCAACATGTATGACAAATATGAAAAGAATGAGTCTCGCATATTGGGAATATGTGATCCTCCCCTTGTCCTGCCTACTGAACTAGAGGTCAACTTCCCCATTGTCTGTGAACAAAAGTTTTTCCACTCCTCTCAGCATCAACAAGCCAGGGAAAGTCACTTACGACAAGTGCCTGTTTTTTGGCTACACTCTAAGAAACAGCACAGTTTACTTCAATAACAACCTCTTTTCTATACGTCAAGTGCCTGGTGCATTATTCCATGATGCTGTTTGTGCATCATAGTGCTTCTGTTCCTGCATCAGTGCTCTCTGGTACAATAGTGTGTTTCCTGTGCTTCCTGTCTGTGTCGTGTTTAAAGGAAGCTGATGGTGTGAAAACTGTTATTCAGTGTTTTTCTTGCTTCAGCATGTGGCCTTGAGTCATCACAGACTGAGTGGGGATATGAATACAACGGGATGTGTACCGTAGACCCAAATATTCGTATGCGCTGTCCAGTCAGTTGGTGATGTCATGACACACAAAGGACAGGAAACGTGCAGAAAGGCAACTTTGGTTAATCCTCAGACTCACCTGTCCCTTATTGTGAAATAAACCATTCATCTTCAAATAAGAGGAATATTTTGTCACCGTTACTCGCTTCAGTTTTGTGTCGTAATGCCGTCATCTTCTTTTTAAATCCGAGGACGTTTCCCAAAATGTGTTGAGACACCAACCACATGTTGCCCTCTGTTTGGTGCCACAGACATGATAGACCGTTAATCATGGGTTCAGCCTTCCCGGTCCGACTGTCAGCAAATTGGTAAAGCAGAGGAACCCCAGATGTTACGGTGTGGTGTTGTGAAATACAGGACTATGTCTGTCACATGTCTGTTCCCTCCCATTGCAGCACATGAGCCTATCCAGAAAGTTAGTCTCCTTCCCTTTTTAGAAGAGTTTCATTATATGAAATAATCCCCAGTACACAGTTCCCTGGGTGTTTTCCCATAAAGGTTTCATACTGTAACTGCCTGCAGGGAGGGGACTTTTTAATTGCATTTTTCGTATGTTGTAGTGCATTAAGTGTCAAGAAAAAAAAGTAGAAGGAGACACAGTGAGAGAAAGTACACGACATGTAGCAAAGTTGCAGAGATGTTGCACAAACGTACGAGTTGTTCCTCAGCATGCTTTTCCAACACAATGTCCCCAAATTATTTCCCCTCTTTCCATGGACTCAGTGTCACTGTCTCATGAACAGGTTGAACTTTCTCTGCTCAAAGACAATGATTAACCTCATCATGACACATTTGAATCATGTCTGTTGTGTGTCGTTCCAGATCCACACAAACGCCACCGTGGCCTTTGTAGAAGTGCAGGAATTCAACTCGACCTACAGTGTGGAGGTGGCCGCGTGCACACAGGCAGGGAGCGGCATGGTCAGCCCACCAGTGTGGCTGTTTGTGCCAGAGAACAGTAAGCTGCTTTATTGATTTATCTCCTAATCTGGGAACTTGATAATGTGGCCGCCATAGCTCAGCTGATGGATTGTATCATATTAGAATTACATTACTGCCCTGTGAATAGATACAGTACATATCAAGGCTTTGTATTTTTTAGCTACACATGTAGCGTGGCTCTGGGAACAGCAATGGCAATTGCAGTATGAACAGTTTATTCAGTTTGTTTGTGGTTTATTTAGTCTTCAAAGTCAATCAGTGAAGATTTTTCCCTCCTGATTAAAATCTTTTCCCCAAACCTACATAATGCACCTTTAAACTTGACTCTGCAGTCGCCATCATTCAAGGACCTCATCTCAGATCTTGTTTTAATCTTGTTTATTTATTTCACTCAATTGTGTTAATTTCGTGTATTTTATTATTACATTCTGTAGCATGTTTATTATTATGTATTTTAAGCTAGCACACATTGTTTTTATTGGTAGCTGAATCCCTGAATGAGGATATCTCAATAGTCTTTTGGGGTATAATAAAAAAAAAAATGAAGGTGTTTAGTGCTAGTAAGCAAATGTCAGCATGCTAAGCTAAACTAAAATGTCAAACACAGCAAGCATCAACATCTTAGTATTGTCATTGTGAGCATGTTAATGTCTGCAGACTCTTGCTTAGGTTTAGTCCTGTTTAGGCTAGACTGGTCACAACTGGACATGGCAGGATTATCTTGGACCTTTTCAAAATGGCAGGTTGGAAACTCGTTAAAAACTCAAGACTGAGGTTTGCTCACAGTTACAGCAGCAGGACCAATTTCATATCCTTGTTCGTTCTGGGGAAAATACATCAACGTTAGCAGACCAGTTGCCATAATGTTGAAATATCTCATTGGCTATGGTAATTCAGATAACAAATCCTGAACATTTGCTGAATGTTGCTTTTCTAAACTTGGATCATTTCTCGTTCTGCTCTCAGAATCAGTGGTGTCTCCGTCGTCCAGTCCTGACACCGGGGTTCCAGACTCTCTCTATGTTGTTCTGGGCATCGTGTGCGGCTTCTGTCTTCTGATGCTCGTCCTCTCTGGGGTTATCTGTGTCCGGAGCAGGACTCCTGACTCTTGGCTGGGGTACGCTGACAATCTTTCACCTTCTGTGCAAACACAGTGTTGATTTACTCATCAACCAAGTTGTCTTATCTTTTGAGGTTCATACCAATCACTGTATTATTGACCCATTTTCTCTGCATGGTTTGTCTGTGAAAGCTGTTGATGCCGTAGTTTTTATCAGTGCCTGGGGGTGTTGTGTTATCTTTCTTCAGTCGTTCACTGTAGTAGGACTTGAAAAACTGAAGACTTCCGCACTCTGTTAATAAACTGCCTCTGCGTCCTCTTAATCACCATTGTCTGCACCTGAGGCCAGTAATAACTTTGCAGCTGGATGATGGATGACAACCAGCTGTTCAGGCTGGGGAATTCATTATTATGAAGTCTGTGACTCAGTCTTGCCACTCAGGATATGGACAGGAATGTGTCACAGGCTGCGGCTCTGATAGGAAAACAGTATCTGTCAACTCAGAGGGCTGCCTCGCTCTTTAGTCTCAGCCTGTGTGTGTGTGTGATTGCAAAGCTGTAATGACTTTAGTTTTGCATGTTGTTCAGAATCCTGTTTTTTTCTTTTTCCCTGTCTCCCCCTGCAGGCGATTGATGGGAAGTGGAGAAAAGCTGCAGCCTACTGTACAGTACACACCCCAGAGGTCCTATAATCGCTCAGCCATAGGAATGACACGTATGTTCTTGAATATTACTGACATGCACGTAGACGTTTATGTCCCGATGAAGGCAGCACACAATAACCTGAGTGTGTCCTGTCTGCAGTTGGGAACCTCGGTATTAGCGCAGAACTTCGGGCTAAACTTCAGGACGTGATGGTCATGAGGAGCTTGCTCTACGTAGGGAAGATTCTCGGAGAAGGTGAGTGAGCAGCATCAGAAACACTCATATTCACATGATTTTATCTAGAAAAATACAAATCATTCTGTGCAGGGTAGTAGTGAAGTATTTATGATTTCATTTAATCAGGTGAATTTGGCTCCGTGGTGGAGGGACACCTCAGACAACCAGACGGAACATCAGAAAAAGTTGCTGTGAAGACCATGAAATGTGAGCTTTCTGTTAATAAAGCACTTTATCTGATCATCTCTAAACTATAAAACAACAAGAAGATAACGTTCCTATCTCTCCTCAGTGGATAGCTTCTCTCAAAGGGAGATCGAAGAGTTCCTGAACGAGGCGGCCTGCATGAAAGATTTCAACCATCCTAACGTCATCAAGCTGCTCGGTAGGAGTGATGCATTACCTCTTCATAGAGGAATCCCACCTCTCTGTTCCCATTCTCATTGTCACATCCATAAATTAATTCTGTGTACTGACTCGTCCTCTTCAGGCGTGTGCTTGGAGGTAGGCGCAGGACACTTTCCCAAGCCCATGGTTATCCTGCCGTTCATGAAATATGGAGATCTACATAGCTTCCTGCTGCGCTCACGCCTCGGAGAGAGTCCGCTGGTAAGATTTCAGCCAAACACTGAAATACACACATTATACACAGTGTTTGGAGGGTTACTGTTGAAATGTAATTGGTTACGAGTGACTAGTTACCCTGTAGAAATGCCATAAGTAATGTCAAATCAACCAATCAAACCAATCAAAAACAGCAGTCACAGTTAAAACACATACTGTCCAATGAAATGATTCTGTTTAGATGTAGAGACAGTTGCTTGTAAGCCATCCTATTCTTGATGCCAACAGCTTTTCTGACCTACATTGTCGTGAATCATGAAAAAGAAGCGCTCCTGCACAGCGAAACACAGCACAAATAATGTTATCTTCTACATATAAGCTCTTCACTAGCACTAAATAATGTACTCAGACATCAGCATTTTGATTAGAAACTGTTATTAAATAACTGTAACAGATTACAGTCACATTTATTTTATAATTTAAGTTAATTTAACTCGTCCCATGTAACTAGTAACTATCAACATTGATGTGTGATAAATTAGCCTTAACAATATTAACTTAAAACTGTGTGTGTTTGTTTTTTCACACAGTTCTTGCCCACTCAGACACTCCTGAAGTTCATGGTGGACATTGCTTTGGGGATGGAGTATCTCAGTGGTCGTAACTTCCTGCATCGTGACCTGGCGGCTCGCAACTGCATGTAGGGAGCGAATGCAAACATGTTTTCTAGTCTCTTATAGACGGGTTTGTCTGATTTTTTTATTTTTTTTTGTCTTGCAGGCTGCGTGATGACATGACAGTGTGTGTGGCAGACTTCGGGTTATCCAAGAAGATCTACAGTGGAGATTATTACAGGCAGGGCCGGATCGCCAAAATGCCTGTCAAATGGATCGCAGTAGAGAGTCTGGCAGACAGAGTTTTTACTGTGAAGAGTGATGTGGTAAGTCGTACCTCCATCCGCTCCCTTCTGTCCTCTGCTGCTGGTCTTTAGCCATTGTATGCAAATATGTGAACGTGTCAGAAAGTAAAAGTGAGCCGCATCCTTTCCAGTAACAGCCGACTGCTCACTCTGTCTGTTGTATTACAGTCAAAACTAGTCAGCTGACTAAGCAGTCACTCAGCCTCCCTCTTCAGAGCATGTCATAGTTTTGCTCTGACAGTCTTCACAGTCATTTATCAGTGTGTGTGGTAACTTTTTGGAACTTTGTGCTTTTTGGAAATTTTTCCCCGTTTTTGCAATTTTAGGACTTTAAAAATCCAATTTCCTGAAGTGTAAGAGAGAAAAGCCATTGTTTGTGTAAATGTGGAAATGAAATGTGGAAATTAAGAGAGGTGTGTTCAACCACGTTTACAGTTCACACAATTATGTGGTGTACCACAATAACAAATGCAGATGATGCTTTTAAAAATAATTCAGCACATTTTAAGGATTAATCAGGGTTATTTCTTGATAGCAGAAAAAAAACGACATTTCTCAAACGATGAAGTGTCATCTGAAGTTAATATTCTGTGTCGTGCAGTGGGCATTTGGCGTCACCATGTGGGAGATTGCTACGCGAGGCATGACGCCGTACCCCGGCATCCAGAACCATGAAATTTATGACTACCTTCTTGAAGGACAAAGACTGAAGCAGCCCGGAGACTGTTTGGATGAGCTGTGAGTGTTGTCTCTTCTTGACACTAATGTTTAAGTTGTGTTGACGGGCCACATTTGATTCGACGGGCTATAAAATTAAAACGGGGCTTTTATTTGTGTAAACCTTGGATCAGTGTGGAAACTTCATATACTAACAACTTTAAACATATATAGCGCTTTTCACTTTGAAAGGCCTGAAATTCTTTGTGGTTAAAATGCCGTCACTTGTATGTATTGGAGCTGAGGTTGATGATTCTGATATGTAGTCAACTCTTTTTGTTGTCCAGCTAATTTTACTGCACACTACATGCTAAACTTGAGCACCTAGAAGTTGTTTTGCATTTGAAATACTGATGTAGAGTACCTACCTGTTTCAGTTCTCCTCGATTTGGCTCACATCAATATACAATACAACAATATAAAACCACTTTGCTCACCACAATCATCTGCTGTGAAGTAGAAACGGGATATGAAACTTGCATGTAGGTGTTTGTAGAAGTTAAGTATCTCCAAATGTGTTCGCTGTTATGGCTAACGTTACGGCACTTATAAAAAAAAGGAAGGAAAAGTAATTCATTAAAAAAGTAAGTCATTTCCTTTCTTCACCTGTGTCCAGGTATGAGATCATGTACAACTGCTGGAGGGCCGATCCACTGGACCGACCCTTCTTCCCCCAGCTACGAGAAATGTTGGAAAAGCTCACCGAAAAGCTTCCAGAGTCCTTCAGCAGGGAGGATATCATCTACATTAACACCAGCTTTCCTGAAGAGGACCCTGATGGAGAAGCGCTTCCTGCAGAGCATCCTGTGTTCAGCTCGTCACCGTCCTGCAGCCACCAGGCGGCAGAAAATTCAGTAGTGACCGTGGACATTCATGGGAGCCTGGAGGACGAGGAAGAGGAGGACGATGGTCGTTATGTGGTGGTGATCTCTGGTGATCCCTCCCTGAGATCTCCTGCGGTGGACACTCCTCTTTTGTCAAGCAATGCTTTAAGTCAAGCGAACGGAGACACGGTTACAGATGTGACAGGAGCGGACCACAGCTCGAGTGACACTTCTTTCCTGCTGTAATGATCGGTACCCAGCAGACCCAACTGTAATAAAACTGTCGCCGTCAGTACTAAACCTTATGCCTCATTGCACTGGGAGCACCTTGACGTTTCCCCATGTGGACTTTCTATAGTATTCTTATATAAGCATTTTGTGCTTTACATGGCCAGCCTATATGTCAGTGTTAGATGTGTTGTCTGTGTGTGTCCGCATCAAACATGTTCATGCACGTGTTCCATAAGCTTAAGATACACTGAACTGTGAAAGTGATTACTGTATTGACTTTTGTGTTGTGATGTAAATATAGAAATGCACAGAGCATTTATAAAGTGATCTTATATACTGTAAAATACATGATTCAGAGATTACTTCAAGACTTCATTAAAATTGAATACATTGTGTGAATAGTAACAGATTCAGATATGTATCATAAACACAAGTACTCATTTAAAAAAATATATATTCCAACATTGATGAATGGTCTTATTCTGAAAGGTAAGCAGCAAGTTTAGTGGAAGTTACTTAGTACTCATAGTTACTCAAGGTACTGTATAAGTACCAGTACCACGATGTCACCCTCTGCGATGGAGCATAGGCCATCAATTGCTCATGAGTCTACTCCAGGTGTACCCCTCTGCTCTCATATCTGCCTCCACCTCTCTTCTTCATGTATGCCTCGGTCTTCCACGACTACGTCTTCCTGATGGGTTCCATGTCAGTGCCTGTTTGGTGATATCTGCCTTTCTTACAGTGTGGCTGATCCATGACAACTTCCTTCTACTTCTAATTGATAACTGAGTACCACAATGCAGTAATACCTCATTAAAAGGGAAAGTTCTCCATCTAAAATTCTACTTAAGTAAGTATGTAATCACTAACTAAAGTGCTCATTCTGCAGAAAATACCTTAAGGTTAATCTTAGGAAGCATGAGATGAATCATGGGAGAGAGGGGAAGAAGAAAACAAAACTTTGATACACAATTTTGTATATGTTTTCATGACCTTTCTCCTTATCTTTAATTTGTTGTGAAATATTGGATAAATTGAGCTCATTGGGCCTCAAACAGTTACTGGAAATGAAACAATGCGAAAAGGTCAGAGAGGAAATGGAACCGCTAACAACCAAAGTCATCTGAAGCGCCACTGAGGTCACGAGTGAAAAAGGATCCAGCGGTTTAATCTTTAACAATGTTTTATATTCTATGAGCTTCATGTGGAATCTGAATCTGTAATGTAAACCGTAACTATAGCTGTCACATAAGTGTAGTGAAGTCACAACTACAACACTCTCCTCTGAAATATCGATAAATATAAGTATAAAGTACAGTAGCATACAATGAAAATACTCAAGTACCTCAAAATTGTACTTTAGTATAGTACTTGCTTGGCTTCCATCACTGGCTTAGTCACACCTGTAGACAAACAAAATACGTATCAGAACTAAAACCATGTTGAGTGCAAGTGAAGATACTTCAAGTAGACTATGGTATTTTTAAGAGTCAAAAGACCTCAACAAGCGTAAATGACAACCTCCATCTGCAGTGCTGTGAGGGGATTCAGTGTGCAGGTGAAGGTCACTGCAGCTGATAGGGGGCAGGTAGTTCACCCCTCAGGTTGGCTTTTGAATGAGGTTTATTCAGTGTAATGAAACAATTCATGAAAGTCAACCCGATGATCCATAAGGCATGTCCACATAACACTGCTGTGATTAATAAAACAGTCAAAGTCCAGGCTGGGACAGGTTCAGGTACAGGTACAGGTACAGGGAACGTCTCGAGATTCCTCCTCCAGCTGTTGCGTTCACGGCGCCTCCTGCAGGGGAGTGTCCGAGCCCACTACGAACATGGCTGCTGCAGTCAGGATGAGGACGTGGAGCTGTCCGGCAAGAGGAGTTTTCAGTCCATGGGCAGCCCTTTTTGTAGTTTTACTGAGTCTCATAAATGCGGTTGCTGCAGCACCAGAGCCAGGGCTTTGGAAAATCACAGTTGTAAATGTGAGTATCTCACTGGAAACACTTCGCTAACCTACTGTCTAACTGCAGCACCAGCTAGCTAACGCTGGCTACATTATCCTTGTTATGCTCGCTCGCTAACAGCTGTGAGTGTGGTGACAGACGACTAACCTGTCCTGCATTAATGCAACCGTGTTAATCACTCTTTATGACCACTTACTAGCTCGAAGTGGTAAGTCGCAGTCTGCTCTGCCGGAAGAGCAGAGTATGTTGTTAGCTAATTAGCTGTTAGCTTGGTGGAGAGAGGCTGATATGCACTGTAAGGTTAGCTGTCGGCTAACTAGCTGTTAAGACAGCTGATCAAAGACCCTTTGCTAATTAGCTGAGTTCCCGAGAGAAACCCAAATAAGTATATATATTTGTCTGTAACCCTACGACCATCTCTGGACCAACATTTGAGCTCCACATCCCAGTTTTAACTGTGTTTTGGGGTTTAATTAATTTGCTTGTAATGATACTTCATCACCAGCTTCTAGCACAATATGGCTGTAATATGCACGTAAACACACCCTGAAGGTTGGGTCAGTCAAGGAAGAGTCCCTCCCGTTGTTTACCAGTATTGAGGCACAGTTCCCAGACCTAATCCAAGGAGAACAAGAAAACCTTGATCAATAATTAAAGTGTTCAGAAGTTTCAAATTCCCTCTGTTGTTGTCTCTGTTTCTGTATCTAGTTGCAGTATTAGGTGTGCTGAGGGTCACCAGACTGTCCCAGAACTCATACAGACAAACATATTGACACGCATGGATAGTATTAAAGTGTCTTATTCAGATGAATCACAGGAAGGGCCCTGCTTGAATAGGTTGGAACTAGAGCTGCAACGAGTAGTTGATCGAAATACAATTAATCGCTAACTATTCTGATGAGAAAACATTTGCTGCTTCCAGTTCCTCAGATGTAATCATTGGCTGCTGAAAATAATAACTGGCAGAATAATCTTGAAAATAATCATTAGTTGCCATCATTAGATCAGCTCACTAAACTGATTATATAGTTTTTAATAAGAAAAATAATGCTTGGTTGTGCTCTAGCTCAAACGTTTTCTACTTTCCCACAGACCTCAAGACCACTGCTGTTAAGGAAATCCATGTATAAAGACACTGACATTGAATTGAAAGGTAAGACACACAAAATGTGCTCTTGATTTATCGCATTTGTTTTATTTTTTTCCCTTGCTTTCATCATCTCTTGTGTCTTCCTTTAGTTTTGTTGTTTGGCTGTCCTGAGGGCGGCGACTTCACGATACACTGGTATTTAAAATACTACCCCTGTCACAATGAATTCAACAACATTGAGGTAAGTACACAGGCGTAATGTCATACAAATAATCAGACAGCCTGATCAGTCTAGACTTGATTGTTTATGAAGGCTAAATTGTGACTAATTGTAGGAAATGTATGAGAGGACACCTCTGAGCCGTGGGAAGAGCCTGGATCCGAATCCCCTCGGACAAGGAGAGTTCATCGAACACAGTCACACTCCCATAGCATGTAACAGTGGCCTGCACTCCTTTCCGATGCTCAAAGTAGGTTTGTTATATTATTCTCATCAGCATAGTCGCACACTTGATGTCGTGGCATTTATCAGTGACTGTTTGTGTTTTTCAGAAAGCCAAGGCAGACCCACGTCCAGTCAGGCCACCTGTTGATGGGGAAGTGCCAGTAAGAAACCATAAATACTACCTGATTTGAATTTTCTCATATACATAGTACACACACACATATATATATTTTTTTTTAATATATTTATATATAAATAAAAGTGAACAGCACTGACTGACTTTTGTGATATTGCAGGATGAAGATGACATGAGATGGATAACTGACGAGTACGACGGCGGAAGCAGTGGCTCCACAACAAACAGTAGTTTGAGTATCAACGACGACGTAATAGCCACCACGTGGAAGGACGGGCCGTATCTGCTGGTCGTTAAGATTTTGTCCAGCAAACAGGAATCCAACTGGAATTTAACAGGTGAGATTTATAATGGTGATAAACATGTAATTCAATAATGAACAAATGTTCTGTGACTGGAATATGAATATGAAGCTGTTTTGCAGCCGACACTGAATTATCAGATTTCAAAACCAGCAGAAACAAGTTGTCAAACCTGCCTCATTTTTTCTGATGTCTGGATTTTGTTTTGTTTTTTCCAGTTAGGGTGGTGATGAAAGGCAACCACGGCTATATTTCAATCACAGAATGGCCTCTTATGATTGTAAGTAGTTGACTTCAGCAATCAGTTTATGTTAACATTAATTATCCATCTGTAAAATATGATGATTCTTTCCTGGCTTCAATGCAGGGCTGTATTTTACTTTCTTAGGTTTCTGCATGTTGTAAATGACTTGTTAGATGTTATGAATGTGTCAAAATATTGAATTCTAAAAACCTAAAACATATAGTTGTAGTCCTGCACAGCTTAATATCATCCCCAAGGAAGAGAGAGTGAGATTGGGATGGGATTGCATTTAAAAATCTTAATGAAAGTCTCATTTGAAAACAAATGCCTTTGATCTACACTACAATGAACAAACCTTTGCCTGGAATTTTGTCTCTAGCAGCTGAAGAACAAATCTTCCCATATGTGTGCACAAACTAATCTCTGACTGTCTGTTTGCAGTTCTACATGGTGATGTGCATAGTGTACATATTGTACGCCCTGCTGTGGTTTATTTGGGCAGCGTGCTACTGGAAGGACCTGCTGCGGATCCAGTTCTGGATCGCTGGGGTCATTTTCCTCGGGATGGTGGAGAAGGCTGTATTCTGCGCTGAATATGAAAACACTAACGCTGTCGGCTCTGCGTGTGAGCATCTACGGATCATTCACAAAATACCTTTTACCTTTCTCCTTTGAGATAGTAAGATGGTTATTTTTTTCCTCCTCCTTTTTGCCTTTAGCTCCAGGCTTGTTGATCTTTGCCGAGTTGGTCTCTGCTCTCAAGAGGACTTTGGCACGTTTGCTCGTCATCATCGTCAGCCTTGGCTACGGCATTGTTAAGTATGTCAACATAATGTATATGTACATAGAGATCCAAAACTCCTGAATAGTTGAATAAACAAAACAGGCAGCCAACTTAAAATCTTTTTCTGCGTTTTTCCTTTGTTTTAGGCCCCGACTGGGGACAGTGATGCACAGAGTTGTGGGGCTCGGTATTCTCTACTTTGCCTTTGCTAGCATTGAAGGTGTCCTGAGGATTACTGGGGTGAGTTGTGTTCTCTTTTATTGTCAAGATTAAAAATGAGATCAGAAGTTAAAACTCATAACCCAATGATATTTAAAACAGTTCGAATCAGAGGAAAGCAAACAAATCCTTGCGAACCAGCTAGTTTTAGTTGGTAAATGAAAACTGATTCACTTCTGTTTGTTTATAACTTGAAGCAAACTGACATTGCAATTTGTGTATTTTCTTGATTCGTTGGGGGGCCAAAAAATGAAGGGTCGAGACAATGGCCCTGTTCTCATTACAGCAATTGTTCTGGCTGTGTTTGACTCCTGCGCCATCTGGTTCATATCCTTCCAGTGTACTTTTCTGCAGCACCAATAATCAATAGTTGTTATACTCTAACAACTCACCACCAAGTGGACTTCTGTTCATTAACTGAGCCTGAAAGTGATTTTTAATTTTCTTGCCTTGTGGGTTGAATGATTTGGTATTTTCTTCTTTGCACTTTGGTGAATAGTTCTTTATTTTACTGGCTATGCTGCCTTTTATCTCCCACCCTTTCTGTGACTTCTCCTCTTCCTTGTGTCCTGTGGTCCTGCTCTATCCTCCCTTCTAGGCGAAAGACTCTGACTTGGCCCTGCTGGCCAACATTCCCCTGGCTCTGCTTGATTCCTCTTTATGCTGGTGGATATCCTTTTGTGCACCTAGAAACCTTTCCCTTTGTGGTTCTCCTCTTCCCGTCGCCTCCTTTACATGAACCCACATTATTCTGGGAGAAGTTTATCTGCAACCATCCTATCCCTTTCTCAGATCATTATCAGTGAAAGTGTGAGTTGGCAGAGAGACATACCGCATCTCAGAAGAAACAGCCGCACGTTAATCACTCATCCTCTTGTGAAGCTTCTCATTTTGTTTTGGGTGACTGCTTTAAACATCTTCCATCGTCACTGCTTCTTTGCTCACACAATCAATGACATTTTGCTATGTTGCTGTTGATGGATAGTCTTGATTTGATTTGGCAGAGGTGACTGATTTGCATCCCTGCCTGCTCCCAGTTATCGGTGGTCCAGTTCATAAAAATATAGGTGACTTATATATCTAGGTATGCTGCTGATATCCTGAATAGATTTGATTCCAATTTACAAAGCTTTGATTAGCTTTAATCAACAAAGGGCAATAACAAAACAAAAACGTATTAAACAGCCTTTGTTCACACTGAAGTGTAGAATTCTGAGTTGTAAGTGAATGCACCATGAAGCATGAAGGCCCTGTCTCTGTGCAGCGTGTGAAACTCTAATGAGGACAGTAGCACGTCTGTGATGACACAGAAGGGGCTGTCAACAGAGTTTTTAATTACATAACTGTTTTTGTACAAACATTAACCCGCCAGTGTTCTCCAAACAAAACATCGACCCACATTTGGTGCTTGGCAGGTGTTCCATTACAGATCTGCATCCAGGGAAAGGCATTAAAAGTCTTTTAAAACCCATTCCTAGTGAGTAATATGGATGCATTATGTATTAAAATATGTTTAAATAAAATGTAAAGATAGTAACTTGTATGAAACATCAATTGGGAACATGTTTACCTTGACTGCCACTAACATCTTTGTCAGCCTGGCACAAACCATCAAGACTCTGAAGCTGAGGAGAAACCCCGTCAAGCTGTCTCTCTACAGGCACTTTACAAACACGCTATTATTTGCTGTCGTTGGTAAGTGGCCAGCTACACTTGCAATTATTACAGAATACACTCTGCTCTGTGCCAGCTCTCATGATTTCTAGTAATTAGTATTTTCATTCATATGAAACCTGTGAACTTGCACACAGCAGAAGCAAAAAGTGACTGTTTTCTCCCTCAGCTTCCATCATTTTTATGGCTTGGACTGCAAAGAAGTTCAGATTTGCTGAATGTCAGTCCGTGAGTATGGTTTTGTATATTTATATTTGTAGTATTGTAAAAAAAAAATAAAATAAATAAGATTTTGGGTTGACATTTTATTGATAATCAGAACTCTTTGTGTGGAAGGACTGGATCGAGCTGTGGGTGGAAGACGCTTTCTGGAGGTTCTTGTTCTCAGTCGTTCTGTTCGTCATTATGTTTTTATGGAGACCATCTGCAAACAACCAAAGGCAAGTAGTGTGATAGGACAGTCGCACCAGCGCTTTTTTTTTCCTTTTCATTGTCATATTTTTTTATTAATCACTCAATTTCAATGTCCACAGGTATGCATTCACCCCTCTCATGGACGACTCTGACGACGAGGAGATTGATGAGTTCATCGCCACTGGGAACCTTGGTACGGTTAACATCATTACCCAGAACACTGCAACCATTCAGTGTCACATAATCTTGATACAATAATTTTTCATATTTTATTCACAGGTGACGGCATAAAGTTGAGAACAAATAAAAGTGAGACGAACGGCACAGTGAAGCCTGCCGAAACAAACCAGGTCAGTAAGGTCAGTGTATTTATTCATTAATGTAATTCTGTGAGGTTATTCAAAATAAAGCAAAAGTTAAGAGAAGTAAGTATCAGATATTTCAGTAGATGGCAGTATTTACTATTTTCATCCTCTTTGTCTCCTTGTCCAGGATGAAGACTTGAAGTGGGTGGAGGATAACATTCCTAGTTCTCTTACTGATGTGTAAGCATCCGATGAACCTGTATTTATTACTCCAGCAAGGTGTTTTTATTTAAGGCATGTGTGATTCTAACAGAGTCTCTCTTTGTCACTGCAGAGCTCTACCAGTCCTGCTGGACTCGGATGAGGTATGAATTACATAACTTTATAATCTGCAAAACAGGGTTCACACACATTATTTTATTAACCACGTTAAGACAGTTAAGGTATGTTGAGATGAGTAACTTTGTCTGAAAATAGTAGAAAGAGAAAGCCTTGCTTGATGATGTTGGGGTGTAATTGTGGAGTTGCTGTATTAGAGGTGATACGGGGACTGATTTCAGGATACAATGAAACAACCCACTGAGAAGTTTTTGAGGATTTTAGGCATCTTTGCTCATACAGACACTGAAACCAATATTAAGTGACATATTAAGTGACTGGTAGCTAAACCCCAGAATTGGGATTGTCCAATCAGCAGTAACTAGTCACACTTTGGCTTTCTTCACAGGCAAAGTGGCGTTCATGGTGCTGTAGTAAGAGCAACACTCTGTATTTAAGGAGTAACACAGCACCCAGTCTTACAACTTGGCTTTCCCTGCCAACTAGTGGTGACAATGTTTAGCTTTCTCTGCAGCCTGTGCAGCAGTGATGTATCATGGCACTACAGCATCATACTGTATCAAAACCGAATGTAATCAGGATACCAGCTATCACCGAGCTAGCTACAGCTGATTTATTTCAGCGATACGGTCTTAAATGAGTAAAGAAACCGGAAAATCTTCACATTTAGGAAGCTAGTTGATCAAAATAGGTGATTTAATTTAATAGTTGACACCTGATTCATTACAGCTCTGCAGAATAGAAATGAGAAGGCCACTTTTGTCTACCCCCGTCTGAAATTAATGATCCATTGTTTAAGAAGTTACTTAGTAATTCAAGTGGTACAGTTGCCACTGTAATGGTTGTGAACTGAAAATGTGCACTGCCAGAATGGAAAGCTTGACAGGCGTACGAAGGGGGACGTACCTCAGCGAACATGACATTTAAAAAAAAAAATCTGTCTCACTGTGAAAATCAAAACTTTATAGCCTCGACAAAAATGTTTACTTTATTTGCATATAATTTTTTTCAGGAAATCATGACGACCAGATATGAGATGTCAAAGCTGGAGTGAGACAAAACATTTTGGACAAGGAGGGAGGACAAAGCGGCCGTCCCTGACTCTGCAGCAGGGTTCTCTCCAGGATTTCCAGTCGGGGGTGGTGGTGGAGTGCCATTTAGTGTTTCAGGGGATCTTGAATGGTTGCTACTCCACAGGGTGGAGCAGGACACTTTTCCGCGGGGAACCTCTGCCTATTTTCTCATCTGCTCAAGAGCAAAAGACTC
Source organism: Pagrus pagrus (assembly GCF_965226575.1). Classification (NCBI taxonomy): domain Eukaryota; kingdom Metazoa; phylum Chordata; class Actinopteri; order Spariformes; family Sparidae; genus Pagrus; species Pagrus pagrus. The sequence goes on from NC_140199.1 coordinate 19,843,542, forward strand.
TACCAGAGGAAGACTGTCTTTCACTGACCAACTGGTTCACCCTTTCCCTGATATGATCAGTTTTGAGCCTTTCTTTCCAAAGAGAATGTTTCATTTTATATTAAGTGCTGTATTTATTTATGTTTATGTGACTTTACTTTATCAGAGAATCAAGTGAGCCTCATGCATTAAAATGCATGTATGAAAGTGTCGTTCATGTCTAGGATTGAAACTACGGAGCGTCCTCAGTATTGATGTGTGAATGAAGTTGGGAGGGATGAAGCACAAGCAAGTGATTTTTAATTTACATTTATATGTAACTTTGTTCAGTAGTGTAGAGTCGGGGTTTGCGGTCATGCTTTGAATCTGCTGTGTGTGTCTTCTGAAATAAGGAGCAATATTCTGTATGTGTGTTAATATGGAGTTCATTATTTATTTGTTTTTTCAAGTGTACTTATAAGTTGTTCAAGTGTGTCTTCACCCACATGTGAGGACAATGTGTGCTTCCATGTTTGTAATACATTGGACCCCGAGCAGTCTCTCAATGTATTCGGCAAACTGCGGCTCGTTTCTTATGTGTTTGCGTTGTTTGCTGGTGTTGGATTCACAGACACCTTAATAATATTCATGTTCTGTCGAAGAAGTCTTAAGATGTTTATGTTTTTGTTATTCATTTTGAAAATTGCTGGCCTGGTGTTTTGTCAGTGACACTGTTGTCGTCTTCATGTGTGTTGTAACGGCAGGACGTGTAATCTTGTCCGTGTAGACCATTAGATGAGCTGTGTGGTTGGCATAAGCACAAGCTGATCACTTTGGTTCATAATGTCACTGTCTCTTTCTTTTTGGTTGGCAACCTTGAATACTTGTGCTTATGATGGCAGGCTGTCCTCCTGTTATATAAAACTGCAGACACCTGCAGAGGACCTGGATTATTTGTACAGATGGGTTTTGGCTAAATCCTGTTATTTCATAATTCCGCAGGTGGAGAGGTGTCTGGATAATATGACTCGTCCTTTTTTTTCCATGGGTCTCATAAAAAACTGCGCTTGAACTTTTCACACCAGCAGTTTTCTTCTCTCTTCCTTCTCAGGAAGTGCGCACACTCAGATTTAAAATGACTGTAATACAGGAGAATGTTTGTTTCCTGATCTATGATTTCCAGTGATAATTTGGTAATAAAAATACATCTTTGACTCATGGTCGTGGGTTTGCCACATCAGTTAAAATCTGTTTCTATTTTAAAGCTGTTTTTCAAATACCAGATTGAAGAGGAAATAGAAGAACCTGTTGAATGAATGGGCTATTGTGAGGAAAATGATGATGAATGATAATGAAACACAGACTGAAATCCTGAGAGGTTCGTTTGAATGAAGCTGAAAATAAAAACCCTGAGTTTTCCTTTCAAGCCATTAGCCCTTAATAGGCTTGTGACTAAGAGGGCTGAAACATGAAATCCACCAACAACCTAATATATTTGTCATGTTGGTGTTACAAGTTGTTTTATGGAGGCCAAGCTAGTTAAACCTTTGAAATCAAAGTTACACCTGTATACCAGGTGTTGTGGGGACGTTTCAGAGTTTGTGCCCTCCATAACAAAAGACCGTAATAGCTCTGCTGCACAGTAGGTCAGAATACAACACTTTGTGGGTTTGAAAGACCCAGCAGTGGAAGGTAACAGTACATTTAGACTAAGAATTTGAGGTACTTCAACTTTACTGGAATATTGCAATTTTATGATACTTTCTTCTACTATACCACATTTCAGACGTCAGTATTGTAATTTTACTCCACCATATTTATCCAACAGCCTTAGTTACTAGATACTTTTCAAATTAGGATGTAGCAAACAAAACATGTAATCACTATAACATATACTGTGCTGTAGATTAAATTAGCTCACAGTATAAAGTAATTAAAAGGTGCTCCAGCTCCACCAGCCGTAACATTAAAATGCTGGTTACATGTTAATTATATTCCAACAATATTACACATATTTTTATACAGTACCTACGTCTCTGTACTAATATAATTCTTTGAAAGGGAACATTCTGCCCAAAAAGTACTTTAATACTAAGTACCTTTTCCTGTTAATGCTTTTGTACTTTTATTTAAAGGTGCAATATGTAAGAATGGACACCTGAATGAATTTCACATTCATACTCCAAACAGATAGGGGGCAGCACATCACCAGGGCAACTGTTGCTGCCATCAACTAGTAAGCTCAGTTAGCTGCGTAAGCTGTGCAGAGCATTTTTACAGATTGGTATTGCGACTATAACTTAAAGTTATCTTCTTCCAACACTTATTTAATTATGAAATCACAGCTTTTCTCCATCCAACATGATCTCAGTAGCAACCTGTTACATGAATGTTTTCATTTTTCTCTGTGTTCTTGTCGACCCATCATAAATGTTTTCTGCATCAGGCAGTATTTGTATCATAAAAGTGTCATTTTTATGGCCTGTGCTGGCACACTGTAGGCCACTTCTGAGTCAAAGACAGAAGCAAAGGGACCTTCAATCTGCTTCCCTCTGCTCTCACATATTTCTGGATTTCTTCCAAACATTTATCCCACATGAAAGATGATCCGCAGCCGACCTCTCCGCCCTCCTCCTGGATAATAAAAAGTAGAGCAGAAATTCCTCTACAATGCCTTTCATCAGCAGCACACGTGCCTCTTGTCTGTTTTGATGGAGATCCAAAGATTTAAAGTGTTTCACATTAAAATGACTGATGGTTTTGTGATAAAGAGAGAACTGATGTTTCAGGAGGAAACTGTATGTACTGGAATGTCAAGAATTTATGATGTGGAGATTGTTTCCGCCTTCCTGTGAGAAGGTGCATGTGACCAGGAGCTTTATAGTCTGAATACAGGAGGTGGACAAAAATAACAAATACACAGTGTAGTTACAGACCATATTACCAAAGACAATGTTTGTTTTTAGTGTTTGTTTACTTTCGAGCACTGTTGCTGTTTGGTACTTCAGTTTTCCTGTGTTCAGCCAAATTTCATGATTTCTGTGATGTTCTCGCTTGCCACAATTTTGCACTGATGGAATGTAACTAAGTACATTTACTTAAGTACAATACACTTGTACTTTACTTGATTGTATTTCCATTTTCTGTTACTTTAAACTGCCACTACAATACATTTTAGAGGCAAATATTGTATATTTTACTACTTTGATCCTATAATCAGCTGTGCCGAAAATCAGAAGACCCATAGTATACAGTGTGTACATACATGTACATATATATATAATTTACTTAAGTAGTACTTTCTGATATAAGTAAATCTATCTCCAGAAATTACTTTGGATAATTATGTACGAACAATTAAAATACAATAAAAATTCTCCTCAAATTCTTTTCACATGGGTGACTTTTTACTTTTACAAATGTAATATTTTAACATTACTTTGACTCAAGTATAAACCTTTGTTACTGTTTACACACTACAATTTTGTGCCCATTTCAACCAGCATTCAGCATTGACATTAACAAGGCACCAGAAACGTTTTATTTCCTTACAAGAAAGTCACTTAAAGTTTAAAAAGCAAATTATAATCTTCATCAAACTGGTATTTACTTTATTGTGTCCACTCCTATGCATGTTTCACTAAACTCACCATCATCATGTTTCTGTGACTTTGACGTTAAACCACACTGTTTTCCGGCTTTGCCTGAAGGCCTTCACTGTATATGTTTATCATTATGCTCTCCAGCAAATGGCTTGTGTTAAGCAGCTCAGGGCTGCTCTCCAGTTGTATCTGGCGATATCCTTCCGCCTCAGAATGGATGAAACGTGAACATTAAACAGGCCGACCACAAGCCTTGAAACAAAGGCTGCAATGTGAGCGCTTCTGGTGTGGTTACTGGAGGAAATTACACCTGCCATTAAGGCATGTTGCCGTTTTCGGAGCAGAGTGTGCCGTCAGAGCATGTGTTTTGACTCTCACCATCCACTCCTCCTCTTGGAAGCACGCGGCTCTTCTGGCCCCTTTTATTGCAACGTAAACCCCTGGATGGAGACGTGAAGGAAGTTAAGAGAACACATGTGGTGAACATTAGTCTCTTCTTTCTCTGACAAATAGACACACAGAGATGTTTTTGAAAATATGACAGCTGCTGCTCCTTGTGTTAAAGTCACATAGAAATACTTTTTGTTTCCGACACATGTGGGAAACACTGCTCTGACTTGTATTGTCTTTGAACTGCTGCCCCAGGGTTATGTTATAAAACACATTCTTTCTTTCTAACCTTTCAGTCCGATCACTTTTTATAGCCATCCAGAGTTCATTTATCAACTATGCCTCGGTTTGGACATTGCTCATTAAAATTCACTCACAATAGATGTGGGATGAAAACAAGCACTGCCACGAGGACGTTTAACAGCACACTGCTCAGCATCAAGTCTAACAAATACTGAAATGTTGGACTGACTTTATTTCAGTTATGTAGACAATTACAATTCCAGATAAATTATGTAGTGCATTGGCAAGGCTTGCCAAAATCATCTGTGATTAAAATATAACAAGACTATTTCTGGGTAACATACAGAATATGAGTAATAGAGGAAATATGCCCAGGTACAATACTGCTAATGTTTTTTAAAAAAGCTCCCTCAGTATAATGAATGGTGCCTTCAACAAGGCAAGCTAGTACAAAAAATAACAAATATACAGTATATGATGGAAGATAAACGTGTCATACAGTATGTTACAATGTAAAAACCAGAAACAATATTTCCAATAAGTTAGAGCCACAGGAGCACTAATGTCTTAAAAGGATCAATCAATCATCAATAAGGCGAGGGCAGTGCATCAGCCCCGGGCAGGGTTGGGCGGTAATGGATACATGTAATCAGGATTAGTAATCAGATAACAGAAAGCAAGTACCAATGATCAGTCCAGATTACATTTGAAAAAAAGAAGTGTCATCAGATTTCATTACATGTCAAGGATTACTTGAATCCATTTTGATTACGTCTTTCATATATGACAATCTATATATAACAAATTATAAAACTTTTTTCATTAGAATAAATATGCTTTATATGTTCTACTGTGGCCTTTTTTCAAAGTGAGTTACGTCTCTCTGGTTGCCAGCTTTGTTAATGGGGACTTAAAGGTACCATAATGAAGTTAAATGGTTATGAAACAGTCGGTTTAATACTGTGTATGACCTACATAAGCAAACAAGACCATAAGCGAGGGGGTTATTTCTATATAATTCTAATAGTTATTCTTAATGCCTGTCACTGGGTTGGATTAGCTGAGTTAAAAAAAAAAAATGTAAAAAATTGTTGCATCTTTGTTTTATTCGCATTCAAAACAAATCAGCTCAAGATCTTTATGACAAAAGGTAGTGGTGCTCATACCACTTTTGCCCAAAGGGGCCGCCAGAATCAACAAAAATTAAAGTTCTTTGTAGCGTCTTTAAATAATATTTGTTTTGTTTTTTAATAACGATAATGGGAAAATGAAAAGTTTTAGTATGTGATCATTTTGCATTACAAGAGCTAATGATTCTATTCTATGTGACCTTTTTTAAGAAAAAACAAACAGTTGCAACAAGAACTTGCACTAAAGAAACAGTGTTTTAGAATAGACACAGTACACTTGTAGTTTGTGTCACTGCTGTTTTTGTGAGGGTGGTTTGATTTGACCAACTGTGAATACTAATGTTTAAAATACATTTTGTTGTTGCTGTGTACATTTTTTTTGTAGAAGGTGCAATATTTTCTGATTTGATTTTGAAGTTATCAAAAAAGTATTCAGATTAGATTACACTGTTTTTGTAATCCAATGGATTACATTACTAATTACAACAATTGCCATGTAATTTGTATACAGTAACTGACTACATTTCAAAGTAACCTGACCCAGCCCTGGCCCGGGGCCTGACCCTGAGCTACACAGACATGATCTATAATGGACATAATAATAATACAAACACAAAGCAACAGCAATGACACAAACAGAAACATCCCTCCCAACCCATTCATTATGCTTTTGTTTAGCTAGTTTTCATTCATGCAAACAGTCACTCAGTCAAACATCATTCAAAGCTCATACTGACACTATTTAAAGAAGCATCTATGATGTGTTTGCCATGTATTGTTTTTTATAATAGAACTGTTAAATATATGTGGTCACTCTCTCACTCTCTTGGTTATTTGGCCACTGAAGAAATTCTGGCCTCAGCTCCTCAGACAATTGAATTTCTGATCAGTAAACTCAGTGTCCATCACCCACTCTTCCTCTTTCCTCTTCATATTTCTGTCTCTTGTCTCCATCCTTCACAAGCTGGCTTTTAAAAGTTATAAGGTGAAACCAGAACATTTACCCTGGCCACGTGTTTGGCCTGAAAGGTGCGATCACTGTACTCGGACATGTCCACATCAACACTGATCTCCTGCGGCCCTCGCAGTCCCTGGACCAGGATGAGCTCACCAGTCTGTCTGTCTGAACGCTGCATGACAAAGATTCCTCGGGAGTTTCCACCCACTATGCCGAAGCGCAGGCTGTCGGGCCCAGTGCGCCCTGGGGCTGCGGCGGTCGCCATGCGGAAAAGCGTGGCGGGAGTCTTCGTGTTGGAGGGCAGAGACAGGTAGTGGAAGGACACGGTCTTAGGGGCCAGGTGGCAGGAGCGGCTATCCATAGGGCAGGGGTTTCTTTCACACTGACTGCAGGACAGAAATGCAGACAACATTTAAGTTCCCCTCCACACACATATTATTATGTTCCTACACAGCTCACACACTCGACTGTAGGAACAAGAAGAAAACACATTTTTGACCCGATGGGGACTTTAAGCAGGGGGCATTATAGTACAAAGTGGTATGTAAGTGTTTAACAGTTGTCACGTAATGTGAACATTTTGTCACTGGGAAAATGATTACATCATTAATCTAGCCCCATGGGAAAGTGTTCATAACAGTGTGTTTGTGACCAAAGAGAAGTGACACACATACATACTGTATGAATGAGGTAAAGTGGCCTGAAGTCTTGGATCAAAGCAAGCTATGAACTTTTTTCTATTTTTTTTCTTTTTTTCTTTCCCGCTCACACACACAAGCTTTGTCCCTATTTACCTCCATAACACATAACAGAATACAGAATGTACTCAAGCACTATATATACACATTTTATAACATAGCCTACTATTTTGCAGTTACTGTGGAAGACACTATTTTTACAAAGATATAATACAATTTTCGTTTTATTATCTGAGATCTTGCCGAAGCTGTCTCGCCATCATCTGCAATTTGTTTGAATTTCTTTTAAGCACTGCTTTGTTTGACATACTGTACCAAAAATTAAGAGGATTTGCACACTGACGTATAAATGTATACTTAATTCAGTTGCCCGCTTTGTCACCATGAATACACTACACAGTCAAAACCTGCTTTGCATTAATATATTCTATGAAATGGGGACCCGTCTCCTGTTCTACTCTGGTCCCTGCTCTCTCCCTTGTTACAAGTGTTTTCCCAAACATTTATCCATTCCCTTTTCTGGCAGTGGGGCAGTATTTCACCACATTGATGGTTCAGCAGAAGCAGACAGAGCTTTGTTTCATGCTCTTAAATGAGGCAGCTTGCTGTTGACTGGCAAACAGGGAGATGGAAGTTGTAATGTCTCCAAACATTTGGCCAGGACAGATGTCCTACATGGTTTAAAAGAAAGAAAACATCATCTTGTGAAGTTCTGCTGAGCATGCAGGTTCTCTGTCAGGAAGGATTTGCTTCAGTGTGACACAGCTATTACCACAAATCTTAGTTTTCTTCTTTGTCATCACTTCTATTGGTTCCAATATCATTGATGCATCACTACAACAAAGCCTGATGGGAGAAAGAATCTCGACGAGTCAGGTTTTACAGTTTATCCAGATTATCTAACTCACATTTTTATAAAGGTGAAACTGAAAGATTACATCAGCCAGTCAAAGCTGAACTGCGCTGCTAAAACTCAAAATGTTACCAATCAACAGAAAGTTTACATTTCACTGAGATATACTTGGACACTTGTTTTTAGACAGTTTTCACTTGTTCCATTGGCAGATTGTTTTTGCTTATTACAAGCAAGAAACACTTTGTTTTCCTTTCCTATTTTTTTTTTTACCTAATTCAGGGTGACGTTTTTTTCCAACACATGAGGTTGGTTGGTAAACTGTGATGGATGTTTACAACAGTTTTAGTTACGGTTTTGTCCGCAGCCTTCAGTTTCTCTTCCAAAAAAGTTTGGTTAACCTGGCCATTCGATATCACTGCATTGCCAGATCTTAGCAGTTACCATGGTGAGTTTAATGTTGTTTCTACCAATAGATATTACGGCCAAAATCTACCAAATTAAGTCCCAAATTTTACAAAACCTAAATTTCTCCTTAAGTAGTTTAGCTGGATAACTCTAGGCTGAGACAGACCTTTCATACTACAGATACATATATTACCTCTTTGTGCCTTGTGGGTCACTGGCATGTATTACTGGCACACCTGAACACAGCAATCATCGCTTTAATTTCTGCTTTTCTTGCTATTACAAGTCAAAATGTCTGCCAGGAGCCCATTAGTGTCTCACAGTTGAGTCTTTTTAGTGTGCAATTTCCTGCTGAAACTTTGAGATGTGATCCTGGGTTTATTTTGTTATTCAGCTTTTCACTGACAAAACAAATGACAAAGAAGGGTCACATTGGGGTGCATCCACTTACAAGGGAGATGTCCTGACGTAGCTGATGTTGCCATGAGAACGGGGACACTCTGGGCTGACACACTGAAAGCCTCCCCCTGTGTTGATACAAGTTGTCCCACGGCTACAGTTGTGCTGCTGGCTCAAACACTCGTCCACATCTGGAAGACAAAACAGCAGAGGTATGTAAGAATGAGAAGCGGGAAGAGAGACTTGCCAGATTGACTCTCTGCTTCCTGGTTACCACAGTCTGAACAGGGGGTGCTGTGCTGTGATTGTTTATTTGGTCTTTTAGTTTAGTCTCCCACAAACGCCTCATGTCCCAAAGATCCCTTCTGCTGGGAAAGGGTGAGGTCATTCATTCCACTGGCAAGGACCGTTAGCTTCATGGGTGCAAATGAAAGTGGGCTGACAGACACCTCTGCACAAACTTAAAGCTCTGCTGCTAAAGGCTCCTCGTCCTTCTAAATCACAGGTATTCCTCTCTGCATACCCAGCCAGATCTGCAGTGAATGAGCCTTTGTCCTCTGCTCCTTCCTGTCACTCACCCTCGCAGCTCCGCCCATCTGAGAGCAACTTGTAGCCGCTGGGGCAAGAGCAGTGGTACGAGCCTGGGACATTCACACATTCGTGGACACAGAGCTTTCCTCCTTGGTCTAGCCGGTACACTTCACACTCGTTTACATCTGTCAAGAAACAGAAAAGGAAACACTGATGTGTGTCTGCCTTAAACATGCATCACATGATCAGGTCAAGGCATTGTGCATGTAAAAGTTACAAGGATGGAGGAGATGTTGAGGATATATGTGATGATATAACTCATACACACCCACAGGAATCAAAGTATGTTCTTTCAGTTCAGCCCATATTCAAAATTCCATATTTTCCCTCTTTCCTGTATTGCAGTTTATCCATCTAGACTGTTTTGGTTTGAGTTGCCGTGTTTCTTAAATATCGGCCATAGAGATGAAGAAGAACAAGATGGCACTTAGCTTGTGGTGCTTAAGCACCCCAAAAAACCCCAAAATAAATGCAAAAACTCAGCAGCAATGTCTCTTTCCAGAAATCATGATCTGGTTACTCAAGATAACAGACACATTTTTCTACCACATTACACCTGCTAACCATATCACAATGCAGGGGGAGGTGTGCATCTACTTGAGAGGCTCATACTTGTTTCAGTGCAGGATGTAAACATCCACCCTGTTATTATGCCATACCATGTAATAAACCTGCCCATCCACCGTGTCTCTGTTGTGTTTGACCTTGCCTATCCCTGTATACAACATAGTCTCATCCGTGGTCACGTTGCCAATAACAAACTACGTCCGGTTACATTGTCAGTACAGGCACAGAAACTACTTGGTTATGTTTAGGAAAATGTCAGATTTGGCTTAAAATAACTACTTTCTAAAAACACTGGCTGGGACTCGACCCATGGTCAGCAGGTCTGTTACATGCTTTGGCTGAAACATTAAAGGCATCTTCTCTGCTGAGCTGTGATGTTAGCGAGCTTAGATGGTTTAGGTAGCTAGCCTCCCATTCATGAGTAGATGCATGCTTCCTTCTGTGCAGTTATATGGTCAGCATGTGTAGTTTAGCAGAAAGAAAAATGTTGATTTTGTGATTTTTCCAAATGTATTTTTTTGCGCACCACAAAAGTCGAGTGCCATCTAGTTTCATTATATTCCAGAGAAGACGGACATCTTAGCTGACATCTCCAAAACTTACACTGTGAGGTTGATTTGACTTTAAACAAGTAAAAAAGTAGACTATTACATTTAAATTGTACAAGCTAAAAAGTTTTAACAATTTAAAATTCTTAGTCTGCTTTCCTTAGAAATAATGAGGTTTGTTTTCCTGGTTTCTTTAAGTGAAGTCACTTTGTCAGATTTTACAGTGTAGCAACTCACACAAAAACAATCTGGATGAATAAATTGCACTACAAGTTTGAGAAAAAATATGTATTTTTGATTTTAGAGTGAACAATCCCTTTAACAAATTTGTTTGAGTTACTGCATGTAAACTGCCATTTCAAAATGTTACTCAAGCAAATTCATCTTAAAAGCAAATGAACTGTGACCTAAATGGATGCTAATCAGCTTGTGACCTCTCGAGAGGATTATTTTGTTTGTCACAGACTGGCTCCACAGATTACTCTCATTTGTTACCATATCAATCACAAAATCCAGGTATTCTGGGATCTTTTCTGCAATAAAAACCCTATAACATCTTCTATTTTCCCTGCTGAGAAGTAGCTGAGCAGGGTTCCAGCTTGAGGGAACTGCTCCTTTGCTGACCTTGCTTCCCTGTGAGGAGGAGTAGCAAAAGCAGAATTTCCCCCCAGGGGTCAATTAAGTAAAGCGTAATTACAGCTCACCCTGACAGATACTGTTGTCAGAGGTGCCACTCATGTGAAAGCCCGCATCACAGCTGCAGTGTTGGGCTCGGTTCACCTGGGCACAGCGAGGTCTGCGGCTGAATGCTGGGTCATTCATAACACTCCACTCAGGTGGGGCTGCATTAGAGGAGAAAATATTATATAATATTGCAAGGATGTACAGTAATAGATGTCAGACATGAAAATATGAACTCAAAGAGTTTCAAACATTAATTTTATGTTTCTGACCTGTCTGGGTTTGGTGCTGGCAGTGAGAGCCACTCCAGCTCTGGGGGCAGGTGCATTTGTACTGGTTAACACCTTCCACACAGGTACCTCCATTTTGGCAGGGATTGCTTGCACACTCACTTATATCTGTTGGTATAGCAGAGAATGATCACTATAGTGAACTTTAAAGTTCAAAAACTGGCTGCAGTCTCCAGTAATTTTCAATCAGAACCACATGCTACCATTTTTTCATCATATATTCATGCATACAGATCAAAGGCACGAGGGCAATTTAGTCCAGTCACATCAGAGCTACTTCCTATTGAGATACATATTTCTGAGATCAAAGAGAAACCTATTCTCTATTCGCAGTTTTAATTCACAGTTCCTTATATAATTTTTGCCTCAGGCTGAAGATTGCCTACACATAGCTGTGTAAAGGTTTGACAAGTTCATCCAGATCTATCTTAACAACTTATCACTTCTGTCAACCCAGACAAAATATAGAAAATGAGTTGCTTGAAACAGGATTCAGAATAAAATACAGAGAAAAATTCATCATCAAAGACTCTCAGGAAGGTTTATGGTCATCTGCAGCCCTATTCATCAAACAGCATTTGGGAAAAGCGATGGTGAGATTGGGGTCTGAACAAAGTGAACTGCAGCAGTCTGAGGTTTCACTGAAAAGCATGTGTGACACATAGAGCAAAAAATTAAAGAGCCTCTGCAAACCTATTTACCATCCATCCGTAGAGCAGCATGAGTGTCCACCCAGTCTGAACTGATACTTAAGAATGAGAAACTGGTACTGTCATTATGGGCACTGCAGCCAACTGTAAGTCAGTGATGCCCTTTAATTTGTTCCATTTGTGGAAAAGCAGTAGTTATGTTGATGACATTTAATGGAGATTATTATTAAATTGTCAATTGAAGTCCATTTGCATTTACAAAGTTAGAAGTTTAACCTGTTCGTTTTCATATCGATGTAAACAATGTTTTAGTCATATCTTTCTAAGTAGCACATAAGATTAAATACACAAATGCCCTCGTTTTTATAAAGATTTAAAGGTGTTTCCTCACAGCAAAACAGTAGTAAAGTAACTTGCTGTCAACACCTTCTCAGTTCCCATAAAACCATTCTCAGGTTTACAGCAATTCTACTCAAGTGTTTCTTTGACCTCCACCTGAACATGTGCAAATTGGTATTACTGTAAATGCCTTTGACTATGAGTAAGAATACAGTAGTGTCAGGAATGGTCAGTACCGTGATAAAATACAAGTGAACACATATTGGTATGACAAGCTCAGATCCATTGATTCACCAACCAGTGTAAAATCTTATTAGCATATATATCATCAAACAATGACCAAGAAGATAATTTACCTGAATAAAAAAAACATCACTTGATATAGAAACACTACAAACTGCACACTGCTGAAAACAACAGAAGGTGAGATGACACCACTGGTCAGCTCTTAAAGTTGTTCAGTCTGTCAAAGTTAGGACACAAGTGGAAATCATGCCTTATGGTCTTTGTTTCTGTAGTCAGTTCTGTGCAGATGTTTATATCATGAAGCAGCTTCTGCTCTTTGGGCTCCAGCGCTGAGGCCACAGTATACTGGATGACCACCAATCCCTTTAATGTTTATTTGACTTCCCCTGGGGGCCACCACAGGGCCATAACATGAAAAGGCCCACTTCACTCTGCTAGATATTTTTAAACTCTTCTTAACTTTAAAGTTTTCACGCTCTGTCAATACTGCTTTTTAAGCATGACTAAATTTAAACCTCTTGCACTGGGCTGAAAAACATGAACAGGGATAATACTGTGCAGAGTCAAGCCTTCTCATGTTGTTTTAGCCATGAATGTCAATAAACGTATGCACATGTTCAGCTGAGTGCGCCACTTGGAATTTTTGGAAGAGAGCCACCGGCGTAGGCGAAAGGGGCTATCAATAGCATGCTTAGCATACTTCTGTGCTATCAGACCATGGTGTGGGTATAATGCCTGGACCTAACCCTGTCCAGTGGGACCACTGTCAAAGAAACAGGGAAACATGAGCAAGGGGGGGTGGGGGTATCTTACAGTAGCTCAACCACTACTGCTCATGAGGAGAAGAAACCTGGAGGGTAGGCACCCCACAGTGGAATGCAGTACAGGTGTTTTTCTGTGTTCAGAGACATTTAATGCCATTTTAACGAGGGCTTCATTCAGTATGCTGGGCAGCTCCAGCCACTCGAAAGAATGCCTCTTTTCTTTGCCTGTTATCTGTGTATGTGTGAGGAGCTCAGTTTGGCGTCTGGGTCTCTTTCAGCCTGGCATCCAGCCTCTGCTCAGCCAAGGTCGCCTTAAATGGGTGTGGGGATTTTCGTTCAACACTGAATTGTTCCCAAAAACATTCCACCAAATCATACAAAAGTGGTAGGGAATGTGTGTTTGTATTGGGAGGAAGTCATGGGGGTGAAAAGCCTCTACTCTCTATGATGATGAAAACATGTAACACTGGTCTCTCACATGGTCAAAGGCCAGGAATGGCTTTATCTTGCTCAACAAACTACATGCTCCCTATGAGGCTCACCTTTACAGATGGCACTGATGCCAGTCCAGGTGCCGTTGTCCCGGCAAACACGCGTGGCAGAACCGACAAGATGGTAGCCCTGCGAACAAGTGAAATGGACCTCATGTCCGACAAAATACTTTGAGCCAAACTTGGTTCCATGAGCGGGGGCTTCTAGAGAGGGGCAGGTGGTGGGAGCTGTGGGAGAGAGAAAAGAGAGCATGAGAGGAAGGCTGGTCACATGTGGAGTAAGCCTCCCGACATCCTCTGGCATTCTCTGCCTGGGGATATACACGTGTCACCGGCAGTGCAGAGCCTTCATGGGAAAGGACGGTTCAAATGCCTCATTTACAGTCAACCAGCACACGAGCGGTCGTTTATATGTGTCACAGCTTCACCAGCAGCCAAATGTTATGCTATGTTGCGTGCTCTGGAAAGTTTAGTGTTTGCACAGCATTAAACATAATAACGTTACATAACATTATGAGTGGATTATATTTTGGGCCTTTATGAGAAGTGTAGGAGGATTGTGAGAAAATGTTTCATATTCCTCCAATGAAAACCAACATCTGTACACTTTAGATACTGGACGATCAGTCATACTCGCATGGCCAGATATCCACTATGTCCAGCTCAGGTTTGCAGTACAATGAATGTCAACTGCACAGTTTTCTCACCAAATTTTGTGTTTAACTTTGAGCTTGATGTCACAGTAAGATAATTGTGTGTAATATGGTTTTTGCATATATTTTATAAAGGGAAGCATGAACTAGGCTAGGCTAGCTCTGCTTAATTTTACTTTAAAATGCTAAAAGAAGATGGGGATTGCTGTACCACATTTAGATAATATTAGCTAAATACAATCTATATTATATTACTATATCATAATATTTATTTTATATTACTTATTCACTTATTTTGAATTACATCAAAATCAAATATATTTGATCTTAATACATGTTTGTGGATTGTCAGATTTTCCTCCTGATCTGAGCTTTTTAAGCAGGTGGTGCTGTAATTTCACTTTTGTCTTTTCATTTTGTTGAGCCTTTATTGCTGTAAATGTAAAATATCAGCTCCTCCTGTCTTGCCAAGAACTCTCCACAGAGTTCTGGACTGCACCAGTCCATCACTAACAAATTGGCCTCAGTGTTTGCTGCCAAACAACACATTTCCACAAATCCACTTCCCCTGTCAAGTACCCAGCTCTGAAACTGAGATGGCCTCGCACTGTTGGATGAATATCCTGCATAATCCTATAATGGCTCTCTATTGTCACCGGTTCAAAACAAAACAGTTTGAAGATCATCTTCAAACAGTTGAATGATCCTAACATGTTGTAAATTTGATACTTTGGAATCTTCTATTGCCTTCAACTGCAAAACCCTTAACTGAATTGTTTAACAAAACCTCAGTTATATCATGCATGCATGTGAAACATTGCTATAGTTTTACAACCAACCATTGTGTGCTTGATGTACATGTATGTACATCATTGTATAGCTCTGCTCAACTTTAACCTGTGCAGAGGTCTAATCAGCCACGTGTGTGTGTGTGCTGTTGAAGATATGTATTCTATTTCCAAGTACATGTCATATAATGTTCGTCATTAATAAATTCTAAATAAACTATAACTCATAATAATGGTGGATGACTTGTTTATGACAGTAAAAAGGTGGATTTAATTATTTTCAGCTGCTGTATCTGAGAACAAGTCGATGAGGATGATCATTGAGAACAAAAGATCTTTTATACGGGAGATATTTTGATATGTTACAGTGGGAAAATAATAATTACACAAATGATGGCTGAATTCCATTTAGCTTCTTCAGTTTCAGTGTTCTTGTATTGTGCATGCTCACTCACTGTCATGACTTACTGGACACTGAACTCTCAATTATCACTCTATTACTGAATAGAACAGAGCCATTATTATTGTTATTAGTAACAACTGTACTTTTCCTACTAAGAAAAGTCAAATGACTGCTGTGAAAAAGTAAAAAATGATTGCCGATTATGAGGATGGATATGATGAGTGTAAGTGTTGGTGGTGTGTGCTATTATCTGTTTAAGACTCACCAGCTGACTGGTCTGCTTGCGGCAACTTAGAGACGGAGTTTTGAAGTGTCGCCAGCTTTGACTTCATGATCCTGAGGCCCTCTGTGAACCGCATCTCCTGGCCTTTCAGAAACTTCTCCATCTGACGAAGCACCCCCACCACCTGGTGCTTATCCATGCACGTCTGTGAATGAAGCATGAGCACTATGAGCAGAATTAAGAGTTATAAAAGAGCCTTGGCAAAACATTTCTAAAAGCAATAACTTTCCAACCAGAAATAAAGGTTACCTCAGTTTAACGGCCATAAAATAAAAAACATGAGCAGTGAATAAACATTCATGTGCAGCTGTGGAGCATGATGTAATTGAAACTAAATCCAACTTACTGGTGGGCACATGGTTGTTATGGTTACCAAGAGTTTTCATTGATATCAAAATTCATTATGTAACACTGACAAAACATATTAGTGGGATGTTTTTACTGTACTTGATACAGTAACTCACCATGGTTTCTTTTACTTCCTTCTACAATTTTCCATTAGACCTAATTGCACTCACATGTGAGATGTCCCTGGCCTACCATCTCTCTTCTTCTCTCCTTCACCCCTTTTCTCTTACTACCACAACTCCAGTGGCAGACACAGCTGGGCAAAAGCTGTCTGGCAGATGTCAATGGGACCTAAGTCCAAAATGCTGTTCCTTTGTATATTTTGCATGGTGGTAAGAAGGCACATGCTCATTGGATAATCCTGAATGGGCAGACTCAAAACAGCATGGGTGCCACTAGCAGTTACTTGAGGGCGAAGAAAGCTTGTCAAGCCATTACAAGGTACCTCAGAGAAAAGTGCCTCTAATCCTTTCAGAAGGGGTTTATTAATCACATGCTCATTGGAACAATTTCTCTGCGCAGCATACCTTAAATTCCTGCACTGGGAGGACTTTGTACAATAACAACTAGCTTCAATACATTCAAATCCAATGGGCACATAGTTTGGACCTGCGTAGAAGTTCAACAGTGCCATGTTCTTTTTACCTGCCGCAGGCAAAGGGGAAATACCACCAGCTGACAAGACATGAGCGGACTCATATCCGGATGCTATAGTGATGTTTTTAAATGCAAAAAATATCTAGTAATTTCTCCAGTGGAAACTGACTGCTCACAATAGATGGATGCTGGTAATACAGTGGTAATACATAACAAAAACAATTATATTAGTTGTTGAGGTGACTTTTTATTCATAAAAGGGTTAAAATATTGAAATAAATAACTTTCAATCAAATATATGAATAATGTTATTTTCAAAACACAGTTTGATCAGCTTTTGAGATTTCACATATCAAACTTAAAAGCCATTTTTTCCCCCCAGTTGACTTCTTAGACAAGTTGTTGTTGTTGTATAAACTGATGTGAGGTAATCCTCTTACCTGAACGGCAGCATGACCACTCTGGATGGCTGTCAAACACAGTAAAAGCAAACACCTGTGTCGAAAAGACAGTGTCATCTCTGAACGTCCGGCAGTAATAACAGAGTAACACTGTCCTCTGATGATGTTCTCCAAAATTTAGCAGGTTTCTATCTTTTTATGGTGCTTGTTTAAAATCCAAGCAACAGCTATATGTTGTGAGCTGTCGTCCCCTGGTTTCAAGAGTTTGGAAGATGCTCATCAGGTGTCTGAGACAGAGATGCGCTGCCGTCTCTTTATGTGCGCTCTCGGAAAGGTTTAGCCTCTGAGCTCTGCACGCCACCTAGCAAGGTTTCCTGCAGCAGGAATCCCTCCCACCGAGATACTCTCAAACATTTACATGTCCTTTTCTCTTTAGCTTACATCTCTCTGTGGCTGACAGGGAAAAGTTCACATGATAGAAAGTTAGCTGGAGGCAATCTGACAAATCGCACGAGCATTATAATGAAACACTTGTGGGACGTTATTTAAGGGTAAAAATACAAACTTAAATGACTTATTTTTCCTCAGAATAAGACTTTTTACATTAGCATTTATTATTGAGTTAATTACAAATGAGGTCGTTCAGTCGTATGTCTGATTAATTAACCTAAAAGCACCTAAAACTGCAAATGTAAAATAGCTATCTCTAATTTCAGCCATAATTAAGCTAAAAGTACAAGCTAACATTACATTGTTTTGATGTCTAGAAAGAGCAGCTTTCATTGTAAGCATACTGTTTGTCCACTGAGGAAACATTTTACACACTACCTGAACTTCTTTGCGTTTATTAGCTCGATGTTACTGTTGTGGAAGCAACATGTGAAGTTTCTTAGGGTTTGTTTTGTAGAGTCGTAGCTACACCTGCTGGTCAGTGACAAGACTGCGCGAGAGCTCCTCCAACGTTCGTGCGCGTTATGCGTTCGCGCGCGCCTGAGCTTGAGAAAATGTAGGACAGAAAATACGTAGCTTATCATTTAAGCGTTGAATTAGCTTCAGCTGTTTTTGTCTTTTAATTACAATATACTCGCGTCGTTACGACTGCGTGATACACACAGTCATACATGAAAACATTAACAAAGGACAAAAACCGAGCGTCGTATGCACTTCGTCGTTGCAGATGTTGAAAATAACTGACAACGCTTTGGACCAATAGGAACCGCAGCTTTCATTACGTGCGCTCTCTGGCCAATAGCTGACGAGGATGTGTCGCGCTCAAGTTAGATAGATCCCGAGAGGGCTATATATAGGTGGAGGGATACACAATCGAGGAATGTGCTGCTGCAGACCTCAGAAGCCATTTTGAGATGATGTCCCTGTTGAGAAAGCCTATGAAGATGCTGAAATCAACGAACATGGTTACATTTCTGTCTGTTTCTCCCTCCGTCTCCTCTATTGCACCATGGCAGCTGTCAACCGACGGGACATTAGCAAAGCGGGGTATCAAGCTGTGCTCACAGAGTTAAAACGTCATTGATATGAAAGAGGAGAGTGTCTGTTTACTGTCTCTGTCGAGACATGTAACACCGTGAGTTTTTTCCAGTCTGAAATCTTGCAGCATCTCTCACAACCCAACGTCTCCTTGAGTGACTGAGTTAATTCACTCTGGTGCCGGGGAGAAGGGAGGCAGATCCGTTTTCCAATGGCTTCTGTGAGCCTTGTTTCCAGTCCCCCAGCCCCTGTTCTTGACAAAAACATGACAGACTCTGAGCTTGCAGGGGATGAAAGGTCGAGTAACATTCTTATGCAATTCTTAATACGCTCATCTGTGCGTTTCAGTGCTGTGGGTCTACATGCTTGTGTTACTGTTTTCTATCTTTTATTATTATTATTATTATTATTTAACCATGAATTGCAGGGTGCAGAGTCCACGGTTTCCCCCCTCAAAAGGTCTTTGCATGCCTCTTTGGTGCTGTCCAAATAGCCTAGTTTCCCATCACCGTGTCGATAAGACTCATTCATGATCATTTCCATGCAAGATAGCAGACCTCATCGTTTGTGCTGTTGTGGTACTGGGATGGATTCATGGCTTCATTGTTGCCATCTGCAGGAGGCTATGCAAATAACTATGATGTAAATGCCACGCCCATCCTCGTACCGTACTCCCCCTACCGGGCACCTGGGAGTACAGCTGAGGCAGGGTTCAGGCAGGGTTGAGAGATTATGTGCTTCTGCTGGGTTTAGGCCATGTCTGTGTCCTTGTGATTGGTCCCTAGTCAAAACAGGGCTGCCAGACCATGTGAACAAAGAGGGCCAAGTGTTTGCTGGTGTCAAAGAAAAGAGATTGCACCGTCTAACACAAGGTGAAGCAAGGAAGAAGGAAAAGCTGATGTAGTGTTTGGAGCAAAAACTTGTGTGCTTCTGAAGCTGTGACTGTGCACCTTCCATGCCGCACTCTGGGCATCTAGTTGTTCCTCTTAAATGGATAGACCACTGCTTTTGAGTTCTTTCTGTGGTGTGAAAAATACATTTCTCTCTTCACATTGATTAGTTATGCTGGGATGTTTGTATGCCATCCTTATAAATGGTATTCTAGCAGAATTTGCCTACATTTGTTATCTGTCTTCAATTAGTTACATGAGCATGCAATGTCAAATGCGTTGTATTTAAGTTGGCGAGTGTTCCACATCGCATCCTGAGGTCTGTGCTGCTTTCACTGCACTGGAAGTTAAGTTTAAGTACAGTATGGTGGTAGCTTTGGATGTGGAGGGTGTCAGGGTGAATTCTGATCTGCATTGGTGTCAGTGGGTGGACATTCTTTCCCATTTCATGGTGTCTTTGTTTCATGCTCCTTCCTGCAGTATATCTATAAAGCAGCTAATGTTACATGTCACCAAAAGAATACCAACACTGAAATGGTGATATATGTATATAAACTATTGTCATACTGTGATGTTAGATGGTTTCACATGGACAATTTGCTTTGAAAAATTTTAGGATATATTATTATATGAAATACTTGCTCTATATTGGTCATCTGATATAATACAGTATGTTTTCATTTCAGTTTTAAATATTTGAATCACAGCCAGTTGAGGCATCATTTTAAATGTGGATCAAGTGTTATAAAAGCTTGCTTTTAACTGCCAACTTGTGTTATAACTGATTAGATTTAAATTGACCGTTGCTGTTTGATACACGGCAGATAAAAGCATCATCTGTTTGAAGTAGTCACCTGGGTACCAGCTCACTCATTCAGTAATAACGCCTCCACAAAGGGTCATGGGTGCTGCAGCAAACTAATAGAAAATTACACATTTTTCCAAAATTACTAGGGATGCAAAATATATATTTTTTCAGCCAATACTGATAAGGCATGTTTGGCTCGCTAGTCGACAATGCATGGCTCTAACCAGATGTAGCAGTTTGACATCATTAGTGCAACATGCTGCACTTGTTCTTCTTCTCCTTGTCCCCTTTCTTGTAAATGCTGCACTTGTTAAGTCAATGAAAGCAATCTGGCTTCATGCTATCAGCTCTATTGGTTAGAATTTCACCGATGCCAATATACAGGCTATAATATAAATTTCCTAACATCCTGCATAATTTATTGGCTGACATGTATGCATCCTGCAAACCTAATACGTACTGATCTACATCTATTACTGAGCAGTAATAGACGTCTGTGTCTTTGAACATGAGTGTCACAGTATTCCAGTGTCCAGCATTGAATACAGTGCTCTCAATCCTTGTAATTATTGCTTTGGAGAGTTCCCATTGGCTTTTAGCCTCATAACTTTTGTTAAAATTCCATCAAAACATATTCAATATTGCCATTCAAATAAGAAATATTTACTTGTACTTTACTATGACAGAGGATCTTTGTCATCAAGATTTGTAATTTGGCAACATATATCTGCTAAATCATACTTATCCGTCTCTGATTCCCGGTGGCCATTATATAAAGAAACTGAATAACCTCACTGCTAGAAATCTGAGGTTAAAGTTAATTTGGTTTTCATAAAATAACTACACACTGGTTCACAGGAAATCAGAACTTAGCCTTGAATTATTGACAGGATGTCTGTGGTACAGGAAAGGCTTAGGGTGTCTTGGAAACTGTCTGGCATGATAGTACTACCTTGCTCCAAATGAAGTGAAAGGATGTTATGACAGGTTCAGTGTAATTTATTTTGTTATTCCTTATGAGATTATTACAGAAGGTCTGGTTTATTTGCTCATCAGATGTTTTTCTCGTGATTTGAAAAACATGTCCAAGACAAAACATGTCTGAGACACAAATACAGCATTTAACTTCCATGCAGGTCATTCACTGTGCTGTATGTTTTTCTCTTTATAGAGAGGACGGCGAACTGGAAGATGGAGAAATAGATGATGAAGGGATTGGAATTGAAGAGGAAAACAAAGAGTCTGTGGAGGTGAATGACGACAAAGAAAAAGAAAAGGAAAAAGAAAAATCTAAAGAGAAAGAAGAAAAGACCCACAGGCACTCGAGGAAAAGATACAAAAAGAACAGAGAGAAGAGGAGGTCTAAAAGGAGGAGGCGTGACCGACAGAAAGTAAGATGCAGTCATGCTTTTGATCAATACATAATATCTCATAGTGCTACTGCAGTTATGGCATGAATGTGAACTAATTCAAAATTCACTTTAATGTTGTTTTTCCTTTGTTCCCTCAGCACCACTCCCCCTCCAGCAGCTCCAGCTCTGACAGTTATGACTCTGACTACGATCGCCCAGAAAGGCCCAAAAACCGGAAGAGCCAGGGATGTAGCCGTGAGTCTGACGGCCAGTCCTCTCAGGTGAGCTCCTCACCGCTAACCATTTATATAAGCTAAATATTCATGTAAGCATCATTGTGAGACGATTTCCTCTCTGTCAACTTTCCAGCATGGACGGGATTCAAAAGGAGGCCATGGCAAGTCCCCGCCGCACAAGAGCAGCGATTTTGACAAATACAGTGACTACAGTGATGACAAATATGACTACGATGAAGAGGAGGATGATTACGAAGATGATGAGTATCCTCAGTCGAAAGATTCCCAGAGTCACGGAAGGGGACGCCATCCTAAAGACCAGATGAGGAGAGGAAACATGAGGGGGATGAAACAACAGCAGTGTATGAATGCTTTTCACATTCAAATATGTTTCACCTTTACTGTGAATGACATAAGTGTTTGTATATTATGTGATAGAGTCAACACAGTTAATAAATAAAATGTTATGCATTGGTAAGGATGCGCAGAGTTTCATCATGTCTTCAAAAATCTCCTTTTCAGATGGGCAGAGAGGAAGAGGCAGAGGGAGTGGACCAGGGAGAGGACGCGGGATGCTCAACAAGAACAAGAAGCTGAAGGGCAAACCCTGGGGAGGACGTGGACGAGGTCGAGGAGGAGACCAAGGCATGGAAGAAATGATGCCAGTAAGTATGCCGATGTATTAGAGTCTATTAGAGAGCTATTCCAGCATGTTTAAATGCTCTTTTATCTATAAAGCAATAAAATAATGATGAAATAATCTTAACATTTGCAAATTAATTGCAGAAAGAGGCAAACTCAGACTACATCCTCTTGTTTATTTTGTGTCACAGGAAGGAAAAAATTCCTCTGGTTTTCAGAAGAAACGGCCAATTATGAGCAAGGAGTTCATCAATCAGCACACAGTTGAACACAATGGCAGATACATCTGCAAGTATTTCCTGGAGGGTCGATGCATCAAGGTAAAGTAGCACTAATGCTATACCTCTTGTTTTAACAATGTAAGATGATTTACATTGAAATATTTGAAAAAGATAATCGTTTCCTAACTGTAACATGATGATATATTTTCTTCGTGCAGGGGGAACAGTGCAAGTTTGAACATGAGCTCGTCATACCTGATAAGAAGAAGGAGCTTTGTAAATTTTACCTCCAGGGTTACTGCAGTAAAGGAGATAATTGCATTTACATGCACAATATCCTTCACTAATGACTGCAAGTGTTTTTAATTACATTTGTGTAATTGCACTGCATGATTAACTTAAATCTCATTATACCTTTTAATTAGTCCT
Organism: Pagrus pagrus; assembly: GCF_965226575.1. Lineage (NCBI taxonomy): Eukaryota > Metazoa > Chordata > Actinopteri > Spariformes > Sparidae > Pagrus > Pagrus pagrus. The sequence continues at coordinate 19,866,887 of NC_140199.1, forward strand.
GTTCCTTAACCTGTGATTGCACATGAATACCCCTGCAAGTTCTTTCACACAGGAGCCAAATGTTATCAAGGGGACAACTGTAAGTTCTCCCACGAGGCTTTGAATGATGTGACCAAAGAGTTGCTTGATAAGGTAAGACAAATAGAAAAAAGTAGGTTCGGGGGATTTTTAGCAACTCTATGACATGACAGTCTCAGGTCTAACAGTCAACAATTGTCCTGTTTCTGTTCTCTGAATCATTTCTCAGATAATTAACACTGAAGAGGAGAACGCCCGTGAGGACGAATTGGAGCTTGAGGATCTGAGAAAGCAGGGAATCGCCCCGCTTCCGAAGCCTCCTCCTGGGGTGGGGTTGCTGCCCACTCCTGGTCAGAGCAGTCCAACAGATGGAGCCTCTGGCCAAGCGGGGAAGAAAATCCCCTCCCTGTTTGAAATCAAGGTTCAACCTACTGTGAACTTGGCACAAAAAATTGGTCTGAGGTAACTAAAATAATCTGTCATCAAACTAAAAGACCAAATTCAAAGAATTGTTTTGAGCTCACTCTAAACCTACTTGTGCATATTATTTTCAGTGGCTCCAACTTCTCCCAGAATCAAGGTGAAGGCACCAATCAGTGTAGTGGAGGCTCAGAGGACCCACAGAGTGGAGGCATGGTGCCTTCAGGCCCCTCTGCTCCACCTTTTCCTCCCCCTGGATCACCTGGTCCCATGGGTCACCCCACTGGGCCACCCATGCCACAGAGCCCCCCAGGATTTCCAATGCCGCCACCAATCCTCCCCTCTGGTCAGCCCCCACCCTTCCACGGAAACCACCCTCAGATGAATATGCAGAGGCCTCCATTCCCTGCTATGCCAGATCTGCAGATGCTGCAAAGTCTCTTCCCTTTTCCATCCATGGGTCAGAACCCAGTAGAGCTTTTCAGCAGCTTCCTCCGAAATCAGGCCATGGGTCAGCAAGGAGGTCAGTGTTATATTACTGTGGCTGTCCAACAGGTTAATTACCTTTTTAAAGTTACTGAAAATACAAAAATGTGTCTTTTTTGTTTATTTCCTATTTGATAGACCCTGGTCTAGCCTTCGCACAGAACCTCCAGCAGCAGATGGGTGCAGAGTCACAGTTGCAGTCTTTACCACCAGCCGTGCAGAAAGCCATCTTTCTACACCTGACACAGCAACAACAAGAGTCACATCAACAGGGGAATGAGCCACAGAGAGCAGAGGGCCAGGATGATGATGCAAACAGAGGTAAGTCCCAGAGGCAAGACGCAGGTTTGATGAATAAAATAAACTAAAACCTAGAAGCTCTTCAGAAATGGAGCACAAACTAACGTAAAAAAGGCTTGTATTATACGGGAATAAACCCAAATATCTCAGTAAACCTGTTTTTTTGATACGATACAATAAGTTACAATACCATGCGACACGATATGATACACTGTATTATCACTGTAGGAAAATTTGTCCTGGAATCAAATCCTGTGCACATATAGCTGCCATTGTAATAGTGATAAAAAAATAAAAACATAACCAACCACAACCCAAATTACACATATTACACTCCTGCAGCCTCAGGCAGCATAATTTAACATTTTAATTGAGGTAGGCACAAATGAGTTTCTGAAACGGTGTTACATGGATAATCTACAACGTGCCCTGAGAGGACAAACACTAAAATGTTATTTCATTTTAATTTGCAGATGAAACTACAAACTGGTACTCAAGCGATGAGGAGGATGGGAGCTGTGTTTCTGCAATCCTTAAATCTCTAAAGAAGCAGAGCGAGATGTCTCATTCCAAGCCCCTCCAGGCTGCCGCAGGAGCTCCAGCACTGGGTGACCCTCGGCTTGTGAAGGAGAGGGCCCCGCCCAGCGACCCCCGTATGAAGACAGACCCTCGACAGCGACCCCCTGATATGAAGAAGGAGTCAGACGGATCTGCAGACCCAAGGCTCTCCAGAGACCCCAGGAAGATCAGACCGATGGAAACAAGCTCCTATCGCCAGCAGAGCCACCCTGCTCCTCAGAAGCCTACAGGAGATGAAGATGATGAAGGAGAGAGGGAGCTCCGGGAAAAGGCTGTTCTCATCCCTGTAGATGCCGGCCCTGGTGTGGTGCTGCGAGACCCTCGTTGCCAGTTAAAGCAGTTCAGCCACATCAAGGTGGACATCCTGCTCCAGCGGCCAGCCTTCGCTCAGACGGTGGTGTGGGCCCCTGAGGACCTCATACCGTCCTTGGTGCCCAAACAGGAACACTCCATCAACCTGCCTCTTCCTCCCCTGATTGCAGATGCTCAGATGAACAGAACAAACCTGCCTGACCATCCGCCCGTTTCCAGCCCTCCGCTGACTGACCCCAGACTGGCAGCCGCACGTTTGAAGGAGCGCATGAGTCGTTTGTCGTCTGGATCTCTAGAGTCTCGATCATCCGCTGAAAGACCTGCAGATCCACGTCAGCAGAAGACTCTGGACCCTAGACTTAAGCGTGCAGGGAGTCTGGACTCCAAGCTGCTGGGTCAGAAAGAGCCCTCCTCTGGGGGAGGTGCTGTGGACCCTAGGCTACAGAAGGCCAGTGTTAGCCCCTCTCCTCCTGCCACTCGAGCCAAACTAGAGCCTGAGAAGCTGCCACCGTATGCGCCTCGTCTGGCATCCTCTGGTGGAGGGCTAGAGAGTCCCACTACAATCCTTGGGGGCATCAGTCTGTACGATCCTCGTAATCAAACCGGGCAGGCTCAGAAGGAGCAAGCGGAGCCTCCTAAAAAGGCAGGGATTCTCAAACTCCCTGATAAGAAAGACAACACTCCGCCGCCATCACTCTCACCACCCCAACGAAGTAGCTCTTTCGAAGACCCCAAAAGCACAGACGTTGCCTCAGATCAGACTCCACCTACCAGTTCTCCCGCAGTGCCTCCTGCGTCACCTGTAAAACCCCCTGCCGTTCATAATCTCCCCATCCAGGCACTGGCTGGGCTGATCCGACCCCAGTACACCGACCCCAGGCAGGCCAAACCAGGAGGACAAACCTCTACAGGTGCACAAGAAGAGGCAGAGGAAAAGAAGGAGAAAGAGAAGGAGAAGGAGAAGGAGCAGAAGGAGGAAGAGGAGGCCATTGAGGAAGAACTGAAACAGGACGATCCAGAGGAGGAGGCAGACGACAGGACACTCAAAGATGTGTTCAAGACTTTTGATCCCACTGCTTCCCCTTTCTGCCAGTGAACATTATTAATCATTACTCAGCTTTACATGAACCTATTTATTTCTGTATATAAACGATCCTGTATAGAAACACATGCTATCTAGTGCACCACACATTTGTCAGTATGGAGGTGATGCTCGATTTGTGCACCGACAAAGTGTAAAGTTCATTTTAACATAATCATATTAATGCTGAAGTGTGTTTTGGAAGTGTGTTGAGGTCTTTTATCATTGTGTAATTTTCATGTACGTTTGAAACAATCAGAAAAGAGGAATTATTTTAACTGTGTAGTTTTCACTAAGGACTGACCCACACGTTGTTTACTATTCTCTGGGTTCATTCCAGGCATTACACTCTGTATTATAGCTCATTCATTCACTCTACATGCAGAGAGATAATGTGCAGCGATTGATCAAACAGCAGCAGAATTCCCTTGAGATTTTTTGTATTTACTTATTTATTTCAAGACACTTTTATACATGAGATTTTTATGTTTATGCCCACTTTTATGAGAAGGGATTTTTTTCACAATAAGTCAACCATTGACTATATAAAATAGAAGTTGACAGATGTTTTCTTGTACATTTCCATTTTTTTTTTAACCACACAGCCTGATACGAGTTTGTGACGTCAACATCTCACAGGATCAGGTCAGATAATCAAAATAGGCCGTTTTTTTACTGCACTTTTCCCAGAAAGGCACATTATGTTGAGATACACAAGTTAATTCTTCAATTCTTTGCCTGAAATGCAACTACAAATGATTGATTGCTGTTCTCTTTCACAGCATAGTGTTTTTAAATTAAATTCTCTACAACAGGGCTGCCCAGTCTTAGGTTTGATTTGGACTGACAGATGTTTCTAGTGAAAATCAAAAAATATTTTAAAAATTATAATATAAATTGTTATTTATGCTGTTTTATTTTTGTAAAGTAAAAGTGTTCTTTGAAAATGAAGGATCCCAATTTATTTTTCATAGAGCGAGCACAGCAGGCAGACACAGTTAAGTGAACTTGGGTTCAAAGTACCATTTTCCATTTTATGAATACAATACAATACATCATGGTTGTTTGTGTTTCTCCTGTGGCCCAACATCAAGTTTGAAATTTGGCCATCCAGGGTGAAAGGTTTGGGAACCCCTGCCCTACAGTTAAGCTAGCTTGCAGAGTTGTTGTGCAATATGAAACAGTTTCCTGTTTAGATGAAAGGAACATCTAAATATCTGTTTTATACGTGTATGGCCTCTTTTCATTGGAAGGGGTCTAAATATTTGAGGGTTTAACATTACTGTTGTAGGCTTTTCTAACTTGCAAACCAGTATTTAAAGGCAGTGAGTCATTATGGGCTCATTTGATTTGTCACCGTCTTTCCTTAAAAGACTCGCTGCTTTCAAGCTTGTAAATAGCAGTTGAACTGTCTTTCACCTGTTTTCATCAGAATAAGAAATCAAGAAAGAAATAACGTATACTATGAAAAGAGAGATGCGGATATCTATGATACAAATATGAGCGTAATGACTATGTTTCATGTAAACTTGTCGGAGTTGACTGCAGATGTACTCATGCAGGGTTATACTGTAAGTGCTACAAAGAGTAAGTGCTGTAGGCCGTGAGGCAGTTTGTATAATTCGACAGCTCTTTGTCTGTTAAGGTGAGCGGCAACTAAGCTACGTACTTTTATTTGTTTTTCACAAGTCACATTGTAAATGCCTATTTTGTATCACGTGTACAGTCAGTTTTTGAGTGTTTTAATGAATAATGCTTTATTTTTTTCCTGTCAGTATGGTGATTATGGTTGTAATAATACTGTATGACATTTTAACAACACATATGCCCGTCACATTTCAGTGATTTTATTATGAATATCTGAAATAAAGAAATAAAACATAAGTCATTTTATTTCAGAATCACACACCAAGTTGTAGCGTCTCATTTTAGTTTGTATAGATGCACACATCCAGTGTTATATCCAGTCGTTGAGACTAACTATGTACATTTACTCAACTATGACACTTGTGAGTACAATTTTGAGGCACCTTTCTTGAGTATTTCCATTTAATGCTACTCCATTACATTTCAGAGGCAAATATCGTGACAGATATAACTTCTACTTTCCTTTCAGATAAATGTTTTGCATAAAACATACCGATACACAAGACTGTTAAAGATTAAGCCACGGGTATCCAACCTTGTTTCTTGTGACCTCTTATAAGAGAACTTTCCGGTTGGGGCCCTTCTTACATTTCAAGTGTTAAACTTTTCAGATGGTTTAATTTAAATCAGTTTGAGGCTCAGAGAGGTCAAATTATTCTATATTTCATAAAGTGAAAGGGGGAAAAGTCCCTAAAATTACTGCAGAGTTTTGAAGCATAACTTTTCTTCTTCTTCTCTCTCACATCAATCATTTCATCTCCCTTTAGATTTATGTTGTGACCAATCAGAGGGGCCTGAACCCCACAAGACCGAATTATCTCTACTGCAAGCAGCTACAGCAGCAAAATTCTGCTAACACATTGATGAATCCATATTAACAATCTAATATATAATATTTATACGCCAAACAACAGCCAGAACAAATACTTTTGCTTATGCTTCTTTTTTACATGAAAAAAGCAAGACTTGAAAAATGCAGGACTTTTTCCTCCATTCCACCTCAGATCAAATCAAATCTCAGCTTCAGAACTAAATATTTCACATCATCCAGCTTGCTGAAGCGACCTTGAGCATGTCTATGAAAGCTGGCAAAGGTAAAGTGGGTTTCCTGTATTTATATCAAACTGAAAACAAAAATGTGATCTGTGTTAGTGTTCTTATGTCTTGAGACACAAGTACTACACGTGTTTTGAGGGGGTAGTGGTCACTTTAACTGGCGGGGCAAGGCTGGGTGCCACAGGGTGGGATGAGGTCTTCCTCAAACCCAGTTCATCAGTCTCTGGGTTAGAGGTCTGCTGGGCTCGATGGATCTCCAGCTTCCTCCTCCACTGGAAACACAAGGCTGTGGCCTCTGCCCCATCTGAGTTTGGCTCAGGCTGCTTCAAACCCTGGAATAAGAGACAGTTTGGAGATAGTTTGCACATTAAAATGTCACACCATTACAGATTTCTTGTTTTTTGAAAGTTAGATTTACTGTCATGCAGGCCGTCTCTGCAGCATGGACCCCACGCAGGACCGTCTGGAGTAGATTTTGTGCGTTCTTCACCAGGATCTCATCAGATGATTTGCACCCAGGTGTTACAGCATTGACACTGAGTAAAGATATAGTAAAGGAAACTGTCTTATTATCTTTCTGTCTTTTCTTTTTTACCTTTTTTTCCCTCCTGTGGTGGAAAGGAACTAAGTACGTATAGTCAACTTCTGTACTTAAAGGGTAACTTTGCCAAGTTTACACATTGAAGTGTGTTAACAGGGATTGTGGTGTACTACTGCATGTGTGTAAAAAAATAGTTTAAAATCTTTTATGGCTTAAAACAACTACACTATTGTTATTGCTACTTTGACATTTCTCCCACCCCTGAAGTCCTCTGACCTGGAGATGATGTTCAGCTGGTTGCTGATGGTGAGAATCTGCTCCACTATGAGGGAGAGTTCGACCGTACACTGTTTATCCAGGCAGTGGTTGGCGATCACTCTGATAAAGTGAGTTACTGACTGACAGTTTGAGATCACATCTTTGGCCGCAGTGACAAAAGCCTCTTTATTCTGGAAAAACAAGAAACGATTGTGAGTGAGAGTGTCTGCAAATATCAAGATCAAGGCAGAAAAGTGCCCTCTGGTGGTCATTACCGGTATTGGGCCTTTCTTCCTCAAGTACTGGGTCATGTAACAGATTGTGTCAGCCATCTTCCTGGTCACCTGGACAATTCTGTTGTCCTTAGGATCCCAGCTGTCACTTTCTTGCTTTAAAGAAAGGGAGGTGGAGGTGAGGCAAGATGCTTCTTTGTATGCAGCACTCCATACACCATCCTGTAGAGAAAATGAGGACATCATTTATTTTTTACATATAGGAATGAATGAGCTGTACAATCTTGTTAATCATGAGCTACCTACATCTTTTCCCTTATTTCCAGGTTCACATTTGGCCACAGCCGCCATGTTCATCTTCAGTTCTGCAGCATCAACCCTTTCTATGTTGCCTCTCTGCCAGGATGACATTGTTGCATCGGAGGGAAATTCCATTTCTTTGAATTTAGGTGGGATTGAAGCCATCACTTCTTTGATATCCTCTGGTGCTCCTCCCTGTAGACCAGCCATGATGTGCTCTTTAGCCTCTTGGTGGATCCCATCCTGCTTCCTGATCTCCTCCACCACATAGTGAGCTTTGGCCGACCAGCACTGTATCTGCACCTCCAGACTGAGCGTGTCACAGATGTAGTGAGTCTCCACCATGAGCCTCGCCCGGCTGACTATATCTGAGATTTGAAAAGACAAGTGGTCGTTGATAGACCTCAGGTTAGACCGTGCGCGTGGGTCGCGGACGTAGTTCAAGGAATTCTCGACTCTCTCGGTCGCAAGTTTGACATTTTGAAAAAGCGCTTCTGCTGCGTTTTCGAACTTCTTCTCTGCGTCTTCTGCGTCGTTATCTCTAAAGTGTTCAGTAGCGAAATAAGCAGTGCTGACAATGTTTTTAAGTGCAGTGTCGTAATCTTGATTTGCTTTGCTTAAATGTCCACAAAGCACTCTGATTTTAATCAAAAGATGTCTCTGAAAGAATTCTGACTTCGCAAGTTGCATTACATTCGGCATGATATCAAGCTCTTCGGCAGATTTGAGATAGGTGTCAGTCAGTGTCTTCAGTTCATCCTGGTATCCTGTTAACTGTTTGGATTTGTAAGCACTTTTACAATTCAGGCTTGTTAGCCTCGCTGCCTCTTGGATTCGAAGCGAGTTCTCAGACAACACGGAGAGCTGTTTCTGAGGGCCCAGCTGGTTCATAGCAGTTGATGTTCCCAAAATCTTATCAACAGAATTCAACAGAATCTGAACAGACAGGCCCCAGAGGATACAGAGTCCCTCTAGTTGATCTACCTGTCCTTCTACTGAGGTAGAAAACTCGACCAGAAACCTTGTGTTGTTCTGTGCTTTGTTCAGCTTGTTGTGTAAAACGCTGAATGTTTCTTGACCGTCACATTGTGAGGGTAAATCAGACAATGTCAGGAACTGGACCGTATCAGCACAGAGAGTCATCACTTCATTTAGTTGCTGCTTAACAGTGGCTGCCATCAGATTTCCTTGCAGCTCAGCGTAAACAGCATGATACCAAGTTCCAGCCACCGGCAGTAAAACCTTTCGGGTGTTGTTAATAAGGTCAGAAAACTGTGTGCTGTGTTTGTAGATGCTCTCCGTGCTCATTGCCGAGCTCATCGCCGTCTCTTGAGCCGTCTGGACTAGCAGCGGAGTCAGAGACACCAGCTCGGCTCTGAAACTTTCCAACGTCTGATGATCAATGGCATCAACAATGGCCAGGGCTTCTTTTGCGGCTTGAACGTACCAGTTGGACAGCTCAAGCACACCAGTGCAGGCCTGGTTGAGCGCTGTCACATCTTTCCCTTTAGTCACAGCCACAACTTCATACAGGAGGGGTAAAAGGTCAAATTCAAGAGGCTTGTGGATCAGTCTGGGCTCATCGGAGACAGCTGGGATCTTTAAATCATCGCTGTCATATTTATGAGACAGTTCTGCTTCTATGGTTTCCTCATCTGAGTGATCCTCCTCCTCGTGTTCTGTTTGGGAATCCCTCTCTGTAACCTCCAAAACAGGAGACTCAGAGCCTCTTCTCACATGATCCAGGTTCAGATCACAGGTGACTTTGACTGGTAAACGTGGCTGTGAGGTTTCAGGCTGGCGTGCCCCCTCTCGCAGCGGGCTCAGGAGATGTGGATGCTGTTGTCCATCCAGCCCCTGTCTGAGAACTTTAAAATGCTGAATAGCCATGGAAACATTATCTGAAAACGGAGTATAAGCTTCCACATTTAGACTGGAACATGAAAGCATGTCTCTGACTGACTCGCTCACTTTGATTTGAGATGACTGGACCTGTTTCAGCAGGACCAGGAGGCCATTCCTGTAGATGGGGTCATCACTTCTATCCAAGTGCCTCCTCACTGACTGAATCACCAGCTTCATGTGACAGTTAAGGTCTGTGGCATGAGCATTAAACAGTTTATAGCTTTGCTCTCTGTACGCTGCATCACATCCATGCCGATCATTGACCATCTCATTAATAGCAATACTGGTGAACTCCTTCACGTCCAATACATCGCTGAGAGCATCCTGAAGCTGACTACTCTCTTCCTCCCATTTCTGACACACCTCGTGAAGCTTTTGAACAGTTTGCATTGAATTGTCTGCAAGCTCCAGCGAAAGCGGTGCAATTCGAGCTCTCAGTCGTGTGAGGCACGCTCGCGAGTTCTCCACGTTCTCCAAACTCTTCACATCAACGGCCACAGCTGAGACAAAAGTTGCCACTTGGATTATTCCATCAGTGGAAGATATGAAATCCTCAACTAGCGGCTGAACAAAGTTCAGATCCATCTGTGTGGAAGAATGTGCGACCAGGATTTGTCTCGTCACGCTTAAAAGTTCCTCAACTGTAGAGGATGCAGTGAGAAATGTGTCCAGGACTTGATAAAGAACAGTCATCATCAAAGCTTCATCAAGCATTTGGATTTGCTGCGCCAACAAAGTGCAGGTCTTCTCAAGGCTCTGCTCAGAATCATCAGGATCCTCTGAGGACTTTAAGATCCGTTTTATGTCTGACCAGAACTGCAGGATGTGACGACAATGACCCACCACTCTCTGCAGAAACTCTCTTCGAGAAGAGTTTGCAACAACCATGCAGTGGAACACAAGATCTCTCACCACGCTGTCAAAGCCACTGCCTGGGATTGACAAAGTCGAAGACCTAGTAAGTTGTTGCAACAGACTGTTCCTTCTCCCTGTGTAATACCCACATGGACCCAGGGATCCACTGTGGCGTTCACTTTTCAGGGTGATGACAATATCACTCACCGTGCTCTGCACCTTATCCAGAACGTATCTTTTGGCAGCCTGTGCCTGCTCGCTTGAAGGGTGTTTGATGGTTGTGCACATGGCCGTTTGCAGCATGGAGATGCACCTCCTCAGGGTCTCCAAGCAATCAAGAAGCTGTTTTGTTTGTCTGGGATCCTGTAAGGAATTTGCCCTCTCCACTGTCAGACTGTTGAGGAGAAGCAGAGCCTGAGAAAACACCTGGAAAGATTTGAGCAGCGACTTGATGTTTGAGGAAGAGCCAAGCTCGGAGAGGCACTCCAAAACACAATCAGCAGCAGCTATAACTCTCCTCACGGTAGCATCGTCGTCCACTAACAGAACCTGAGAGCAGAGAGACAGATAAGGATACTTGTTTTTCATGAAGAACATTTTCTTATGGTTTTGTAGCCATGCTAGTGGCATTTTGGTCCTGGCTGAAATATCTCAACAACCATTGGATTGAGTGATTGACTGCCATGAAAGTGGCAAGGCTACCAAACAAAGCCAAAACAAAGACAAGAAAATGTGAAGAGGCATATCGTGTGCTCAAGACCACAGTGTGTTGTGTGTCTCAAAATATTAGCTACTGCCAGTATGTAGTGATTAAAGGATAAGTACCGTTTTTTACAACCTGGACCTTATTTCTGGCAAAAGATATGGTCATTTACTCACCCAGATAACTTTGGTGTCATTCGGCGTCGTTCGGACGAAATTAGATCCAGTGTAGCGGCGATATATCCATATAATGGGAGAGACGGGGCAGCGACACACAGCCTCTATATAACGCATTATCTGCCACGAAACTAGTTCATTTCATCAATATTTTGTTATGAAATGCTAGCGCTATTAGCCTCTGAGTCCGGGCTCGTCTATTGTCAACATCCGGGGTCTGTAGGCTGATCTACTACCTCTGACCTGGAAGATGTTGTCTCTGAGCTGCGCGCACACCCGCGACAGCGCGCCTTGTTTACCTGTAGCTGCTGCTGCTAGTTTGACCCCGGATGTTGATAACGGACGAGCCCGGACTCAGAGGCTAATAGCGCTAGCATATCGTAACAAAATATTGATGAAATTAACTAGTTTCGTGGCAGATAATGCGTTATATAGAGGCTGTGTGTCGCTGCCCCGTCTCTCCCATTATATGGATATATCGCCGCTACACTGGATCTAATTTCGTCCGAACGACGCCGAATGACACCAAAGTTATCTGGGTGAGTAAATGACCATATCTTTTGCCAGAAATAAGGTCCAGGTTGTAAAAAACGGTACTTATCCTTTAAGTTAAGATGCCACGTGGAGACTTCACATCCTGAACACAAAAATAAGCCTGTTGATGTGTGTTTTATGATCCTGCCCTTTTGGGGGACCTGTTCTGCATGTTTTAGATGTTTCCCTGCCCCAACACACCTGATTCAGATGAATGGGTTGTTATCAGACTTCAGCAGAGCTTGATGATGAGCTGATTATTTGAATCAGGTGTGTTGGAGCAGGAATCCATATAAAACATGTAGGGCAGGGGGGGCACCAGAACCAGGATTGAAAAACGCTGCTACAGGAATTTGCAAGCAAAAGTAGCATAATACATATGAGTTATTCTAGTTATTCAATAATGTCATTGATTGAATTTACAGCAACATTATGTAACTTTTTTACCTTCAGAATAACAGCTTCAAAGTCATGTTGATGGTACAGTGTCTTGTAATAGAGTGAATGGTGTCGCTGTCACAGCCACTCCTCCCCACATCACTTGTTTTGGCACTATGTAACTTCAGTGAGAGGGTAGGATCACAGCATTACGTACATGTTTACTTCAACATACAAGTGCTCAACACAGCATTGTTATGACATCATGAGTTTTGCTTGTAGTTACGTCTGACAAGTTGTTACAGACCTGGGATTTGTATTTACCACAGTGGTGTTGTACTCAGAAACTGTGGAAGGCGCCAAATCGCAGAAAATGCCACTTTCTACATAATGTTGCTTTAAAGACGAAATGTACATACCTTCAGTAGAAAATATGCACCTAAATACTGATGAACAAGTTCTACTGTACATCATGGTGCACAGGCACTGTATATATAAAGTGACTTGTTTTGCAGAATGAGTGGGAAATATTATGACAAGAAATTATGGGTCAATACAGGAGTCCATGTTGCAATCTGTTCCCAAATCTTAGACAATGATGGGAAACAAAACTGACAGTAAGAGCTATTGTTTACAGAATGTGTTGAAATTGCAAAAATTGCTGTATTTAATTGGTGCTCTATTGTGCTGCAATAGATTTGGTAAATCAAGAGAGTATTTCCCATAACCAAAGGGAAGAAAGAAGAGCTTGTTGTCACACACCATGTGGGGTCAACAAAGTAGACTTTTGTGTCCTTTTTCCAATTTCCGAGTAATAGCTGATGTAATCCCCTTTCATAAATTACAGCTTGTAAGTTGGCATGACATTACGGATCTCAAGTCAGGAGCTAACGTTGGGAAGTTCTTTATCCTCATGATTTAAACATTTTTTTTAAATAACAACACTGTAAGTTTAGGCCAAGGGTCTTGGATGAATATCTGAGATATCGCAGGTGTAATATTTGAAACAGCCAGCAGTTTGGCCTCTTGTTGTGTTCGGTAATATTCCCATTTAAGGAAACATCTGGGAAAGTAAAAAGCTGATGCAGCTGTGGAAGATGAATCTATTGGAGCGTGTCAGGGATTTGAATTACTCCTTATCTCCCTGTCTCTGTTTATTTTCAGAAGTGTAATATCTTCAATTGAATGGTATATTTAGTAACGTACTTGATGGGAAAGAAAAAAACGTACTTTGACAACTCCCAGGAAGACGTTCTGTGTAGCAGCGATGAGTTCCTCTCTGTGCTCGGTCAGACTGGGCTGGATGCTGAGTTTCTGGGCTGCCAGCAGCACATGTTGTCCAGACACAGTGACTGACTCCAACAGGGACGACATCTCCATGTGCAGAACTGCATCCTCTGTCTCACTTATTTGCCTGGAAGTAATATATCACAAACGTCTGTGTCTATTAACTTAAAAGTCACATGTCGGAATGTGACTTTTATATTCTTGTACGAGCAGACATGTACGTTCAATTTCTTTTATCTCAGTGAACTCCACACTGTACGTACCTGGAGGCCACTGCTGCCATGTTCTCTGTAGCTTTAGCCACAGCCTGAGCTGCCTCCTCCAGCTGGCTGAACTGTTCAGGTTCCTCTGCACTGTCACACAGCAGCACCAAGTGGCATAAGTGACTTGCGAACGGTGCCACCACCTGCTCCACCGCCGAGGTCCGGATCAACCCTTGATCCAACAGAGAGGACATAGTTGGCAGAGTGATTCTGCCTGGTTAAGAGGAACGTGCAGTACCATCTGCTGTGGTGTTCCTGCTGTTTTCAGTGTGGTGGCTGTATGAATAATTTACTGTACTTCACAGAGGAGCTTGATTTCAGTGTTTCATAGCAACTTGGGTCACCTGACCAAACACACACAACCTCATTCTTATTCTTATTTTGATAAAATCACAATTCACAACAATTATGCATCATATACTTTTTTTTTTTTTTTTTATCTAGGAGCTTTCCCTACAATATTATACATTTGAATTCCATTAAAAAAAAAAAATTCCAATTAGATTTGTGGCTATTTATATTATATGTATATCATTTATATAAAAGTATATATAACATCAAAAATGATTTAAATGTGTTATTTTGAAAATCACACGTGACCTTTAATCCTGTTTGAGTGTATAATATTTAAAAAGTAATACATTCCTTTTAAAACCTTACATGAGAGCTATGAGAGAGATTGTGTCGTTTCACAAAACTGGTACCTGTGTGAATATTTGTCACAGTTTTACACTACCACATTTCCCCCAGTAAATGTAGAGAGTACTTTGGCGTCTTTTCTTGATAAATTACAAATTGATAATCAAAATAAATAAAAGTGACTTTAAAGTTTATGTTGATCGACTGATTGCTTTATGATGTACATACATACATATAAGCAATAAATAGTTAGATTGCTGTTTTATAGATATGGTCTTTTTTAGGTAGTATGTTGTGTTTTTCCCACTGAGTTTCTGTCTTTACATTTGGAAGAGAGCAGCCAGCAGAGAGCACCACACGCCATCAAAACAGGGAACAAGCGCCGACCACACCAGACTCACATTGACAAAAACAGCAGACAGAGCCGTGAAATTTCACTCACTTTATCAACAGATAAATATACAGCTCGAACATGACTTCAAACATCATACATACAGCACACTATAATGGAAATGATATTCATTGACAGTAGTATACTTGGAACAAAACCCCAAATAACGGCGTGATTAACGGTGACAACAAACATACAAACAAAATATAACCATCACAGTCAAATTTTACCAAAAAAAAAAAAAAGTCAAGTGTCGGGTTCTCTGCATACAGGTAGAGCATCGCTTCAACAGACGCAGAGAGAAGACGTGAATGTGTACAGTATATGCCGTCATGCCAGTGGAATTAAATGGTAAAATAAAGTGTATCGGATCAATACAAAGGTTCATACAGCACAAAAGAGAGTCATTGTGAGCCATAAAGTGTCTTAGCACCGAAGCCTTAGAGAAAAGTGTGAAACGTATTCAAATATAGTTTTTGTTCTTTGGCATTGCACGTTTAAATCTGACTCCGGTCGACTGCAGAAATACCTAAAATGCACGAGGCTGCAGAGTTTCATCCTAACATACTGTATGCCTCCTTACATATCATTAATTATCACCCATAAATTCATCAAAACATATTTTTCTGGTTTGCATTTGGAGATAAAGCTCTTCAGGTGTATAAAACACTTCATATGTTTTCTTCTTTGGGGACATTTAACATCAAATTTCATTCACAATCAAGCCCGGGTTTATAACGAACATGTGGGGTGAAAACTGGAGCTGTGAACTTTAATAGTGGCACATTTCCAGGACGCTGACATTCCTCCATGTTGACTTAAAATAAGCTTTTCCCAGGAGCCCCAAAGAGCTCGTTTATGTGTCGTGATTGAGTGCAGCACATTCCCACCTATTTTTAGGGCATTACTCATGCTGTGGGCCCCTGTAAATGACTGTAGGTGGACTCCCGTCGCAGACTTTCATCTGGCCGTGGAGAGTAATGTATCTCATGTTTCACGCTAAAACCCAATGCCTAATAGCATAATAGTAAAATTAAATATGGTCTGCCGAGGTGAAGCCTGGAAAGGTTTTGGAAATAAATCATGATCAGGTCTCGTGTCAGGATGTGGAGTGGATCATTTCCTGCAGTATTTCAGTGAGAATTTACAACACAATCAACTGAGATATCTTCACTGGAAACTTTTTGGGGTCCATCTGAAAAGTCAGCTGCATACCTGAGCATACGTTCCATGCAAAGCAGCTTTAGATAATTTGCTCTAATGCACATTGCACCTTCAAGGCATTTGTTAATTTACTGTTAATTTGCAGAGAGTAAAGGTTGAAATTTAATCACTCATGTTACATCCAAACAACTTGATTAAAGGCCAGACCAAGGATGCACCGACCCGATACTGATATGTCCAATACTGACTCAAATAGCTCGATCAGGTATCGTGACAATGCAGCCGATCTATTTCATTAGATTCTGTTTATGTCTATGTAGAGTTTCTTTAGGTTTAGAAAGACTTTTGATTCCTGTCTGGAGCTTCACAGCAAAGCAGTGTTGCAGCGTTCCCCTAAACAAGTGACGTAGATAGGGAGTCGTTTTAAAAACATAAAACGGCTCCATAAGGTGTAATCCAAGTCTCTGGAACCCCCAGGATCACATGCTGATTTGAAAAGATTGTTACCCCTGACGCACGGTCGAGCTCATGTACCCACTTCAGTAAAGATTTCTATTTGTAAAAAAATGATTTTCAAATCAATTCTGGATCTTGGGATTCTGGGGATTTGAATGATCTGAATTATGTTTACTTCAGTTGTTAAGGAGAATGCTGAAAAGCTGTTTTCCTGACCAATTTGTTGCTGCATTTAAAAAGGTTTACTGAATTGTTATTCCGATTAATTTTGAAGATTTCTTAGTTGCTTGTGCAATGTTTAAATCAAGCCTGATGTTGCCTCACGCATAAAAGAATCATCCACACAGTGAGACATACAGCTTATTAATTAAACACTGTCGTCTGAACAACGCTGAATAAAGTGGATTGGTGCATCTCTCTGCTGACCGTAACAAATGGAATGCTTAGGGTTAGGGTTAGTGTGAATGGTGACTTTTACGGTCCTAATGACCTTGGAGAGCTTTCACTGGGCCTCCAGCACCTCTGACACATCACTAGCGGATGACACGAGGACACAGCGTTTTAATCACTGTGTGTCTAAAGCAGAATTATCTCTGGTTGATTATCTGTGGGAGGAAGGGGCAGTCAGATGTGAGAAACAGATATTCATAAGCCGGAAACAGTAAAGAAAAGATACAATCTTTCACTCCCAGGAAGAACTGAATATACAAACGACTCCAATCATTTACTATACAGGACATATCTTTGGCATAAAAAGTAAAGCTATGGAGCCGAGGCAGTCATTCTTATCAAACATCAGTGCTTTTTCGGAAAACATACTGTAGACACAGTATGTTTATAATGGCCTTCAAACCCCAAACTCTTCTCGGAGCCCAGTTTAACACAATATGGCTTAAAGTGTATGTATAAAAATAAATTTGCTATGTAACACAGCCCTGAGGGTTTTGTTGTCCACCAGTATTCATGCCGTCTCCACATCCCCGTACGGATGTGGGTCTCCATCAACAGCTCCGCTCCGCTGGCTGGGAGTTACCTCCTTTGAGATTAGCTGAATTCCACAGCAAGTGTCCTCTGGCAAGCCACACTGTCACCTCAGAAGCCTGTTTCCTGGACCCCCACCCACAAAAAAATATCAAGGCTCCAAAAAATATGGAGAATATTCTTCTCTTCCACATATGGAAGACTGAAGGGCCACTGGTGCCACTGGGGCGGCTGGGCTACGAGACCCCGTGCTATTGGATCCTTCCCGACCCAATCCCTAATCTCATTGGCTCCTCTGGGACCCCCCCATCGCAAGTCTCAGTGGTTCTTTTCCATCCAGTCCCAGCTTTCATCGCTGTCCTTCCTGTTCTTTTCGGCTTCAATGATCTCTCTGTAGCGCCGACGGAAGAATCCCATCTGTCGAAGAACGAGAAGAGCAATAATGTGAGCGGTCAGTATGAAGCATCTGTGGTCAAATCTTACTATAGGAGTGAAACACTTGTGGTTTTGCATGTTCGAGCACATGAACTACAAATCACATGGACTTAAATTACTGCTGAACATTTTACAAAACTTTTCAGGGTGACTTTCCTCTCTTGAGAGGGTAATTTTTTTCAAACAAGATCTGCTTGAGATATGTCACCCTTTAAAGGAATTGTTCGAAAAGAAAATACACTTATTCACTTTCTTGCACAGAGTTAGATGAGATGATACATAACACTCTCATGTCTGTAAATATACATCACGGTGTGGTGTTGTGGGTGATTGTGCAGGACAGTTTCTCAGCTAGGCGTAGCAACATCTTGGCCAAGAATCAGTCCAGCACGTCTCTCCTTAAAAACTTTTTAACACGTACACCTTTGTATTAATTGAACAACAACAACACAAAATGAACTTCGTTAATCAGAGAGCTTAAGAGGAGATTTCAGGTGGATTTTGTTACCTTTGGACAGAACCAGACTAGCTTTTTCCCCCTGTTTTCAGTCTTTGTGCTAAACTAATCTAACCAGCTGCTGGCTAGGTTATTAATAACTAAATTTAAGGGGTTCTAACAAAAATGTTGTTAGTGTTCTGCATTTATGTTA
Source organism: Pagrus pagrus (assembly GCF_965226575.1). Classification (NCBI taxonomy): domain Eukaryota; kingdom Metazoa; phylum Chordata; class Actinopteri; order Spariformes; family Sparidae; genus Pagrus; species Pagrus pagrus. The sequence continues at coordinate 19,884,935 of NC_140199.1, forward strand.
AAAAAAGATGTTATCTGATCTTGTATATCATTCGATTTTTCAGCTTATAAATATCAATATTGACATCGGCCTCAAAGATCCTGTATCTGTTTAGACAGCTTGATTTTCTTTTCTTTCAACAAATAAATGTTGTCACTGTTTGGTAACTGTTTCCCAAAGACCCACAACATAGTAGAACAGTGTTTTTAATACTGTTAATCACTTTTAGTTAGATTTAATTTAGATTTGTATTAATTTTACAGCTTTCTGTTGGGTTGCTACTAGGTACTGTTGTAAAACACTACTCGTGGTGCATTCAGGGGTGCTCTGACATATAATACTTATGAAATTCCGCTGCAGACAGCAACATTTTTAATGTAAAAAAAAAAAAATAATGAAAAAAGAAATCAGATTTACCACTTGAATATTTTCTTACATGTCTTCTGGATTTGATTGTATAACTTGTAAATGTGATGTTATTTAGCAACTTACTCTCAGGAGTGTCGTTGAATGCACCACCAATGAGAGAATTTATATAAAACATTTTTTCTTTCAGCCACATTATTACAATAATAACATAATCTTAATAATAACTCAGACTTTAAGTTCCCTGTGATGGATTATATGCTGAATGTTTAGGTTACAAATATCTGCTGTAAAATTTCTCACGCAGTGTGAAACAACTGGAAAACAATGGATGTCCGGCCTGTAGGAAATCAATTTAAAACATCATGGCATGGTATGCTTTAGAAAAATGGGCACCAGTAATGTAAAACATATGCAATTTGAAGTTAATAGGAAAAACCACCAACATGGATAGAAACAATTCAAGCATTTCCCCTGTAGAAATGTGTTGTTTCTTTAGGAATCGAATATTGTCTTCTAATTTACATTTAACTGACCTGTAACATGCATTTACCAAGTGTAATGAAAAGTAGATACGAGAGGATCGGGGAGAGCGGTGGATTCTTGGTGTGTATCTAAACAAAGCCGTGATGCCTCTCTCACTACGACTCCATTCATTTATCTGCGTTTGACTACTAAAGTTTATTGATACAGACCTGTACTCTCCTCAGGCATTTCCTGAAGAGAGCAATACAGGACATGTGCTGCTCTTGTAAGTGGGGTTTATTTTGGCATGATCCGAGGACCTGGGGATCGGGGGGGAAATGTATCCCAGGACCAACATTCCAAGGTTTAGTTGTGGTATTCCCGGTGGTAAATGAAGCAGAGAAAAAGAAAAGGAGTTATGTGCTAACAGGGCCTCTGGACATCAGTGTAATTGCCATTTCCCTTTTAGATTCCTCTTTCATGTGAGCGGTATGGTGTGAATTATTGTCCAGTCTGTGATTTGTCCTTTTCATGGTTGTTTAAGGCCCAAAGCAAGCTCTCACCCCCACCTCCTCCCCTGCCTCCAGCTGTCTCTCTACAACTGGATGCTGTGCCGTTGTCTAACCAGAGTCAGACACACGGGTTTGGGACAACTCCCCTCTTGTTTACTGTTAAAGCTTCAGCAAAAATATTTTTTCAAAACAGTTTTGTAAGATCACAATCTGTGTTCATGTGTTTACCTTCCAGAGTAGCACAGCTAACAGCAAAAAGATGAGGATTCCCACCAGCAGACTGATGGCGATGATCCAGCCGACTACGTAACCCCTCGGCTCCTGACTGTGGAGCGCCTCGAACACCAGCTGAAACACAAACAACACGTCAGACAGTGAATCACACAACGCACACAGGCAAGGGACACACAAAATTACTCATTAAGTCATGTGTTTCTGGTGATGCAATGCAGTGCAACAAGACCATCCCAAGGCACATCTGATTTCAGTCTGCTTGTAGCTGTTGTTAGAGCTCACGAGGCGCTGCATGATAAGCCTAAAACAGCATGAAACTGGACACTAATGGACTTTATTTTACATCGAACACAACGACACAAAACCAGTCAAAATCAGTGTTGATTCAAAATTAGTTTTATGGTGTACATGATCATGTTGCAACCAAGGTGAAAGTCTAAACTCTTTATAGTTTTGAGCAGACCCAGGACAGGACAGGGTTACAGTGACCTTTGCTCCACATGCAACAAACAGCCAGCAGCACAGATAGTAAACAACTTGTTGTGCAGTGAAACATTTTTTATCCATGTAATAAGAAATGGTTTTAGTGACGCAAGCAGCATTGCAATGTCAGTCTGACGGTCAGTCCGCCACTTTGGTCCAGACTGAAATATCTCAAAAACTATTAGATGGACAGCCATGACATTCTGTACAGATGGTTGTGGTTTCAGAGGATGAAGCCTTCCTACTTTGAATGTGTCCAGTTTCGAAGCAGAAAAGAAAAATGGATAAGTATCTTGATATAACATGATTTAACAAGTTGTGTATTATTATGATTTGGTTATGATTTCTTTATGATGCAGTATTTTCCTGATATTGTCATGTTAAACGTTGCACGTTACACCAAATACATCTTCTTGTTATAATGTGATGAGTTTGCATGGTGAAATAATGTTTAAGTATCTTGTTATAATGTGAAAAACATCCCGTTAGAGCAATAAACTTGATCCTGAACCATTTGTGTTTTTCAGGCATGGCAGCAATACACTTCCATAGTCCAGTACTTTGGTGTGTGGCAAAATGAAACTGATGACCCGCCCATCAGTCTCAGCCGTACTTTTTAGTGCTACATATTAAATGTTGGCATGCGAACACGCAGGTGGTCAACATGGTAAACATCATAACTGGTAAACATGTAAGCTGGAATGTTAACTTAAGCTCAAGGCACCACTGTGCCTGAGTACAGCCTCAACAAGCTGGTGGCATGGCTGTAAACTCAGTCTTCATCAGTGCCTCCAACTGTGTAAGATAATATATCTTTTATCACTGGTACACATCAAACTAGTCATAAGCTTGACAATCACTGGCACACATCAATGTGTTTAATGCCAACAAGTATTCATCTTCTGAGGTCAGTGCACTTCAAAATAATGTATCATCCACTCCCTTTTTCAATTCGAGCCTCATTCCTTTACACTGATTCCATGAAGCCCAGACTGAGACTCATTTCTGAGAGTTATCTCGTCCGCTCCGGGAGGCTCGGCAACTCTTAAAAAATAGCCTGGTTCCACAATAAATAAGAGCTATTTAGGCTGTTTCCCATGACATGAGTGAACACTGACCTACTGGATAATCTGTTACTGACAGCAAATTCATTTCACTTAACCCAAAACACTTAAAAATAACAGTGGGCAGTATCCGGTGAGAGACGCTGCATTTACTGTAATTTAGCAAACACAATTATTTTAAATCACTTTCTACCAGTGCTTTGACTTTCATTTTGTCATCATTGTCTAACAATTACCATCCATTTTATTTGTGTTTTGCTTTGAAACAATTCGAAGCTATTAGATACTTCTGTACACGAGCCATTTTAACTTCTTTGATGGCTTTAATTGATTTGCACTGAATTCACAGTAGTTTGACTGGAGTGAAGTATTGCATTACTCAGCACCTCGGCTCGGCCTGCTTTAATGTCAGCATCCAGGCCTTAAATGGAAAACAACACATTCTAGGATCCTGAAATAGTCGGGTTTATTTACTAAAGATCCTAAACAAAGGCAAATAACTGTATAAATAAATGTGTAACTTCCAAATGTCAGATAATCCTGCTGCAAACAATGGCGGGACAATGTCAGAGGCGACTGTGGGACATTGTCCAACGTGCAGCGCTGCATGGGCTTCAAACATAATTTGTGGCATGAGACGCCAACTGTGAGCCAAGACACAACCGAGTGGACAAGTGAAGATTAATCTCTCTGTTGAATAGTTTCCCACATTAACACCTCCCCCTTTACTCCGAGCGCTGGAATCTAACCGTTGTTATGCATGCCATGGCGCTTGCGTGTGCAGAAAAGATGAAAGCTCGGCTGGTCGTTGCTCTCTGACTCTGCCTTTCCCCATTTAGCTTGTGCAATCGGTTAATTCAAGGAATGTGCGATTGAATGCGAGGTTCATTCAACTCAGCTCTGCGATGCTAAATATGTAACACGTGTACTCACAACAGATTCCTATAGAGTTATTGTTTACATGCCACAAGGGATGAAGTGAGCAGGGACCACAAATTAAACTTTGCAGTGTGTACTCTAGCAAGCAGGCATCCTGGGGGAGAAGGTAACTGTGTTTACTAAAACCTAGGGGGAGAATAATCGCTGGAATGAGCACACTCGCTGAGTGCTGAAAGAGCGGCATGGTATGGACAGATTCATGGCGGGTCTGAATTTTCCGTACACGTCTGAAGCTCAGGGTCAGCAGGGCCGCAGCCCGGTCAGCACCCTAATCACTCGAGAGATCACACTGCGAGCCTGCTGGGGGCTCAATATAATCATCAGGTCCGATCTGGTGGAGCATTCAATCACTCAGCGAACAACAGCGGGGGGAGGGTCTGTCCTTCAGCACAGCTGAGGACCCCTAAAAGCAGCCAACGTACAGTATACCCCCAGTCCCCAGCTGTTTCCTGAGCTCACATCAGCCGCTCAAGGACTGCCTAACCACATCATGATGGACTGTGCATCTAAACATAAAAATGTATATGCTTATTAATAGATTTTTGGCCAGCATATGTAGCAAGAACCCCATCCATAAACAGGAAAGCCTGGATTCAAGCCTTATCTAGCTTTCACTCAAGGTTTAAAGGGTAAGTTTACGTCTTCAGCAGCTAAATGCTCGACTCCGACACTGTGGAAAAACCCAGCCCTCTGCTGACGCCTTTAAAAAGCAGCTTATTTATTCAAACTGGCCTTATAGTGTTTATATTTTTTTGTTTTTTATGATCTGTTGTTGCTTGTGTTTTACTTACGGTCTAATTTTAACAATTTTGCTTTGTGAAGATCCTCCTCTGTGAAAGATGTTATCGCCGCCATGATTCAACAGTAGCCCAGTATTGAGCTGGGTGCAACCTCCATCCTCACTGCTAGATGCCACTAAATTCTACACACTTTTATGTAGTTTTTACACAATAAAACCCAACCTCCGATACACTCTTAGGCTGCTGGACATCACCTGATTGTGATGTTCAATGTATTTATACAGTACTGTGTGCTGTATTTAACGTTTTTTTCAGTCTGACAAAAGCAGCCGAAGAGTTGGAATCGATGTGTCAGATGGTGAACTAACTGTTCATGATGTACTTACAGAAATGTCCTCCGGCAGGCCCTTTGGCACCTCTACTGTCCTGTCATTTACTTGCACGTTGCCCCGTGTCACAAACTGGATGACAGAGGAACTGTCCTGTGGGTTGAAAGACAACGGATGCCTGTTAATATCAGAGTCACAATAACCTGCAACTAAATCTATTGAGGTCGTGACATATGTCTTACCCTTTTAAGAATTTCAGTGTTGAGTAGAAGTTTTATATCTATGCTCAGAGCTTCTTCTGTTAACTGTGGACCCAGACTGCAGGAGATTGTCATACACGCTCTTCCAGGTCGGTCGCAGTCCTTTTATTTAAAAAAAAAAAAAGAAGAGGGAAGAAGAAATGGAAAGTGAGGAGAGAGCAGGGGAAAGTGTGTGGGAGAGTGAAGTGTGATAAACAGATGTTGCACCGACTAACAAAAATAAGGAATCCTCACAGGGGGGCGACTGTCAGTGACCTCTGAAAGGTTAAAGTGCAAGTTGAGGGCTGCTTATTTACCAAGACTTTGCGTCCTGATTTGGTGAAGAAGGCGAATATGGAGTGGAAGATGCTCTCCCTGTCCTGGGGGATGGTGCACGGTGTCGGGTTCCTGTGAGGGGTGCAGTTCCCTCGGCCGTCGGCCACCTGAAACAGAACAGCGGTGAAGATAAACTGTGAGATTTTCAGGTAAAATCATATGCAGTTAACATAAACTAAAACATAAATGTAACATAGTTGAGTTAAAATAGGACATGCGGCATGGTGTTGGCAGGTTTATGTCGCAAAGATAAATTTGGATTTGGGTTTGACAGCAAAAATGTAGACATAAGCACTTTTGTCACCTAAACTGGCCCAATCCCACTATTGTTATGAGTCTCCAGGGCTAACAGGAAGTTCTCCCAAACAAGAAGCTGGTACCCCTCCCACACACATTTCCCATATGGAGTGATTTAGAGGTGTCTGGTTTACTGCCCACCCCCCAGGGAACACTTCCCCTTTCCCCTCTCCAGCTCGGACCGACCCGAAGCTCTGGAGGTGGAAATCTCCTCTGGCCTTCCTCATTGTCTGCTCCGCTGCCACCCAGCATGTCTGCGCTTTTATGGCCGCACTTTCTCACGTCCCGCGCTGGTGTGTGGATTCATAGGCTGTGCTAACTTAAACCTTAACTTTACTGTTATTATTCTACAGTAAATAAAAGTTAAAGGGATAATGTGCAGAAAAAGTGGAACATGCGGAGCAACGGTCAAGAACTTGTAAGTCATGACTGAAGAAATAAAACGTAAGAATATCTGGCTATAAAATATAAGTGTGCAACTGTCCGGTGTGCCACAGGCCAGACGCAGTGTGAACAGCGTTTATGATGTGTGGTTCCAGGCTGGGGATGGTACGGAGCAGTAGCCAGCTCTGCAGGTGTCCCATTCCTGTTTCGTGCAAGCTGTCTGATCCCCTGAAAGTGATTCCAGATGGGCTCAAGGAGGGTGGGATACAGTCCACCCCGTCTGCCCATTCACAGTAAATACAATTAACGGCTTGAGCCCCCCCACAATCTACCTATATGAAAGGAGCAATGCAAGGGTTAAGAAAACATCTACACCCAGCGGGAGGATAGTGTTTCTTTATCTAAATGCAAAATGTTGTGAAACAAAATGGCTGGCGAGCTTCAGTAGCAACGTCAACACTTTGGCTCAGATTTTCACTGGCCCAGTGGTGCCTTGCACTAAGCAAATTGCCCATGCTATGACAAAAAGCCTGCGGATTAGCAGCCTTCTGTACATAAAAGTGTCCTCTGAGGAAGAGAGGCGAGGCGGAGAGACATAGGTTGGATAAATGAGCTCAAAATGTGGCTGCCTGCAGGTGAGTAAACTAATAAATAACGATCCGGGCTGGATAAACAATGTTGATTGACTGCTGTTGGCATCCACCTGTGTTTCAATGATGTGGAACATGTCAGCTCCGCTGCCAGCCAGCCGGTTGGGTATCCTGATGTCCACAGTGGAGCCAGGCAGCCTGCTGGGCCCCTTGTTTATGGCCTGGAACCACATCAGACAGAGACGGAGAGAGATGGAGACAAAGGAAAAGAGAAGTGAATATATAGAGAAATATAAAAACACTGAAATCCTGTATGATTTGAGCTGGCAGTACCTGGAAAGTGAGATTGAGAGGCTGAAAGTTGCACTCCATGTCCTCCAACTGGACGAAGCGCGAGGCATCGATGGAGTTTCCGTACACGAAGGAGCTCGGGGTAACCACACTGCAGCCGACAGACAGTCATTTATTTAAATGCGCTCACACATAAACTTAAAGAGCTTCATCAAAATGTCTGGCTTCAGTCATGTTATTAGCTGGACAGCAGAGGGTTTTTTTTTCAGGCATGAGTCAGATGTGCCCAGCTTTGCTCTGAAGCCTCCCTTCACATTAAAGACACATAGCACAGCAGCCTTATCAGATGTCAGGGTTCTGGCAGATTTGGGCTGTTTTACATCTCTTTCCCTTCTCTGTGAAGCAGAGCTATGATAAAGCGCTCAGAGATAAGGCTTTTCAAGTTGACATGCTCCATACTGACAAAAGCACTCCCTCGCCTTGTGAGAGCCAACAGATGAGCAACTAAAGTCTCCATTTGAGGCACATCAACTCTGACAGCTTTAAAAGCAGTGTATGTTATTTCTGCCGCTAGGAGTCTCGCACTCAGAACAATTGTGATCATGGGAGTCAGTGTCTTTATTGTTAAACAACAGCCATTGCTGAAAATCTAGGTCACGTATTAAGTTTTATTCACGTTAAGTTGAGTCTCCTTCGCCAGCTTCCTTTACATTCTCTGACTTTCCAAGAGGTTATAGCGACAGGTGACTAAATAAAACACAGTTACCTTGAGTAAAATTTAGATTTCCATGGGTTTGTACATTTGGGATAATTTAAGTGCATAACTCAACGAAGTATAAACTCAATTCTAGCCGTTTTAATGCAGAAATGTTGCGTATTATATCTTTAAGTTGATAAAATAGTAAGTATACTGTTATGAGTGTTTGTGTTTGACTTGTTCTTACCCAGTAATAGTCGTGTCTGTCTCATGAACCAGAGGGATGGACAGATCCAGACTGTTGTCAGAGAGTTTGTGCTCGGGATTGGCGCTACAACAAACAAGGAGGAATAAAGTTATTCAGGAATTTTGTGAATCAATTCAGGATTCAATTCTACAGACACCCATGATAAACTTCTGTATTGTATGAGGCATACATTCAGACACATTAAAGGTGCAACATGTGAGAATTTTAATAAAAAACATAAAAAATGATCAACATCAACAGCTTTGACATTATGTTGTCTATGTATGTTATTACAGAGATATCTACTGAAGTTAGCATGCTAACCAACTAGCCTCAGCTTCCACGGATGGCCAATTCTTACATGTTGCACCTTTAATGAAGATAAACCAGTGTTTTTACCCACAGGAATCCCTTTAAAAACAACTCATAGGTATGCATTAAAATGTGAGAGTCGTCACACTCACCTTTTTGCTTGAACTAAGAACTGCAACGTGTCATTTTCCCCGGAGAGCTGACTCGTGTCAAATATCACTGCAAAATGATACTGGAGAGCAAAAGACAGAATAAACCAATGTGTCACTGACTGTTTTCCACATGATACAGCATAATTGCTGTTTGTCTTCGTGCCCTCTCTTCACCATTGTTCTTCACTGAGAGTACAACGACTCTGAAAGCAGTTTGTATGCAATAAATTCCACGTTCGTTTGAGCTACCTTAGTCTGTGCTCTCATGAAGGGAAATCCCACGCTGCATTTGAGGAAGTCCAAATCAACAAGTCCACAGGAAATACCTTTCTCTTCCTGCAAAAAGACAGATAGACAGTGTAAGAGGAGGTGTTGGGGACAGACAGCCTGGAGACAGAGTGGGTGACACTCGCGGAGGAAGTAGACAAGATGCAGACTGTGACAGGGAACAGTCAGTTTTGATAAGTTGTTTGCACAGTGCAATCTGCTACACATGCAGGGCTGACACCAGACACATAGACACACACCTGCCGTCATTTACAGTAAGATCGAAGTGTTTTGCTCGAAACAGATGTCGATATGGAAAAGAATAGGTTCTCACATCTTATTGAAGTCCTAAATTAGGTTAAATGAAGAATGTACAAAGCGGTGATGGCACACACACATCTTAGCGGGTGGGTAATTGGACAGCCTCCAGGCTGTGTGTTTGGAAGCTTGTCTAAACAGTATGGAGCTTCACCGGCTGCGCTGTGTAAACACTTAGGCCTTGACCCGACGAGGAGTAAGAATTCTTTCAGCGAGGGTTCACTGCGAGGCTGTCGACTGAGCTCGTGTGCTGGGAGCATGAAAGAGGGCAGAGATATAGAAAACGATAAAGAGACAGACAAGCGCCGCTGGAAGATTCAGCAGGGGGCTTAAGGTAAGTCATACAAAACGTCTGCGTGCATGGGCGGCCGTCCAGTTTGGGCCTGTGTTTATGACACGCTTCCAAAAGCGATAAAGAAAAGAGGTGTGAAGGTTGTCTCAACTGACATATTTAAAGGTGCACATCCATCTACAGTATCATCCACACTCCCATTCCCCTTATTCAGCAGATTCCCAGAGTTCAGGGTGTGGCCGTGCCCTCCATCTTCATTAAGTCAGCTCAAACAAGCAGCGCTGCCCTTTGCATGGAGGCTACGTCGAGTCCTGTGGGGAGGGGGGAGGTGGGGACCCCAGCACAACTGGCACTGATGGAATTTCCTCTATTTCCTGTATTCCTCCGTGCTGCTGTGCAAACACCGCCTGTCCCACGGGGCTGGGCAGGATTTGGGAAGTCAGCCTGTTTACCCATCATCCACCTGGCAGCCCTTGAGAGAGAGCAGAGCACTCAGACATATGGAGAGTGGTGCCTCCACGGGGAGAAGAGCGACAAAAGTCTGTTTGTTCAGCACTTCTTCACTTTCTTTCTCTTGTCTTTCTCTGTCAGAAACAAATACACGCTGGGGTTTTCACAAATGGCAGGCCCATTAAACATCACCGGGATTGTTTGCACTGGTGTAGTGTCAGATGAAGCCTCGAGTGGAGGATAACGTCAGTGTGGATGACGACACACAGGAGGCTCATTTTCTGCATGTTCTACATGCCTCTTTATGGCCCAAACCACTGAGGTACTTGTACATTTCTTTAATTTCATTTTTGCCTTCTTTGTACTTTAGAAACAGGTATGAAGATCAAGATCGACTTTTGGTTTACATGGTATGTGCAAAGCTGCACTTCACAGCCAAGGTTCAAGCTTTCTTCGGTTTGAAAGTCGACTGAAATTCACAACTTCACACATTTCTCAGTTGCATTCCCAACTTCTGGGCTTTTTACCACGATGCTCATTTTGTTCCAACAGTTGAATCACCAGAAATCAGTGGTGGAAGAAGTATTCCAGTAGTTTAACCGCAATAAAATAATATTCCAGCACTTTTCTCGTTTACCCACCATTCAAGGCAGTTTACAACACTTGCCACATTCACCCATTCACACACTGATGACCTACCACCAACCAATTCATTGGGAGGGATACAGCATTTCTTAACCCAGGCACCCCACGACATTGCTGGGGACACTTGCTAACCCAGTCTGCTCTGATTGGCCAACTCAAACATGCATGAGCCAGCATTGCTAACAAAAACACATTACATGCAAAACTAGTTGCTAGGCATAAATTATGAAAATGTGTGACCCTTTTAACTTCCAAGATCTTTTTCAAGATGCACAAGAACCATACCTAAGTATTTTCAGCAAAATAAACTTAAAGTATTAAAAGTTAAAACGTGAAAAAATGCCCAGAAAATGCTTGGGCTTCAAGAGGGTTAAAATATAAGCAGTATTTCAATATGGTAACCGGTTGACATGAAGCTAACTCTTTATGTATTGCTGTGTGGTTTAATTGAACAAAAAAATAACAAGTTACTATGGTGTTCAGATACACTGGTGTAGAAATATAAACCTCTGCAAGAAATACAGTGGCACTAAACATCTGCCACGGCTCTGGCCTTTTAGAAAAAAAAAACAACAGAGATTAAAAAAAAGAAAACCCAGAAGCCAGTGCTGCAGTCCCACGGGAGTAAAGGCAGTGAAGCCAATTCACCTCCACAGCTTTCTGACAGCTTGTGTTGCAAGAACAACAGAGAGATAACTCAGCCCACTCACACTAAATATGAAGGGGAGTGCAAGGAACGCTTCGCTCACTGGAACAAAGCCTCAGGGGAGGATTGTGAGCTGACCTTAACTTTACCAAAAAGGGGTCACATCATCACCTCAGACTTCTTCAGTAGTAATTAGAAATGTCTCAAAGAGCATCTGGTGGTAAATCTGCTCGGTGGCCTCTCTGTCATCTCTTCATGCTGCTCACTTCCTGTTCCCTTTGTGCAGCAGGCCACCCCGACTTATCAGGTTCCTGCTCAAAATGAGGCTCTGCGGCGGCTGGTAACCTGATACTTAATTACTTCATTAGATTTGCTATGAAACTCAAACTGACACACTGTTTTTCTAATATTTGCCCGCGGCATGTATTCTATTTAAATTCAATTTCAGCTTTGTTGGGGGGTTTTAAATCATGTCGCAGGTTGTGCGCTTTACAGAGCCGATCCTCATCCATCACAGGGGCGCAGAACCCAGCTGGAGGATAAACACGAGGTCCATTATGTTGAGGAAAAGCCTCCGTGATGGATGCTGTCCCCTCGAGCGACCGAATAAGCTGCCGTGAACCTGGACAGGCTCGTGTCGGAGCGCTCCGTCCTCTTTGCGACAAGTGAGCGAGCAGACGTGAGCAGAGGCAGAGGAGGCCGCTGTGAAATCCATCCACATGGAGCGCGATGAGTGTCGAGGAAATTCTCTCAGGTTTAATGTGGGACGGCAGTGGGTAGATATTTCTTTAACAGTGACGGAATGCTGAAATCGTTTTCTTTTGGGGGTCAGAGAGTGCGAGGCCTGATCAATATCTCCATGAAGGTCAGCCATAATCCGCGCTTTACATACCTGCATTCACCCGATTAAACATGGCAGTATTTAATCTGGTGTGAGGGATTTTTCGGACATGAATAATGTGTTTTGAACGGTACATAAGTCAAGCCTGTGGGAATATGAAGCATGTGCGTTCTGATTTGTTCTCGTGCATGCAGCTCATATGTTGAATGAGACAGAGGAGCGTGTGACAGGTCGGCCCGAGGAGCTGACCTATGAGACGGGGCAGCTGTTGCAGGGCTCTGCTGCTCTGCATCCTTTCATCTGCAGGGCTCAGGCAAAGCTTTAGGCTGAACTGTCGTCTCACAGGTCTGTGTTTCTGTACGCTGCACTGTTTAGACTGTAATCCTGACGCGTAATCAGTCTTTTAAAATAAACCGTCTTGTTGAAAATGCAGTGGAAATCTAACGGTATTCGGCTGATACTCGTGTAAAATCTGGCACTCTGTATCATTGGATTCGCTTGTGCCTTATCCACATCTTTTCAGCAGAAATAAACACGTGCACTCGGGTAAATAAACAGCAGATACTTCAAGAGCGACCGACCTTCTGCCAGAAGTTGATGTAGAAAACTTCTCTGGAGAAGTTGAAGTAGATGTTGGTGTCGTAGGCGTCGTCGCCGGCGTTGGAGATGGTCAGGTTCAAAGAGACGTTCTTCACTCCTCCGAGCGCCAAATGGGGTTTGCTGTGTTGCCTGATGGACAGAGGAAGTAAACAATGCATTTCAGAGAATAAATAAAGTTTGGGATGTCACAGGAGAAGCAGTCAGAGAAGATTTATAGCTTAGGTGTCTGAGTTTGTTTTGTTTTGAACATTTTTTTTACTTTAAATTGCCAGTAAACAAAGAGGAGTGGCTTTGTTTTTGGAGTGAAACAAAGAATATATGTGAAGGGTACGGTTTGCCGAGACAGACACATCCTGTCAGTAAATGTACAGAGGGCAAAGACACACAATAAAAAGAGAGGGAACTCCCTAAGTATGGAAAAACATATGGATATCCTCCAAGCATGCGTCATGGTTCCACTCTCCACACCCACATGGCCTATGACGTCAGCTCGCTTCCTCAGCGCTGAAGCAAAGGCCAAGACAGAGAGTGAATGTAAACTGTGAAGTCGAAGGTTTTTTACCCGGAGAGCAGCATTTTCCCATGAAGCCTCAGGTCTGCAGCGCAGTCGTCTGACAGGCAGTTCTTCTCAAACCAAGTCTGATGAGGAAACAGCAAAGTACACAGATCATATGACCTCATGCTGGCCGTGCACTGAACACACCGACTACACATTCAGACTAGGGGGCAGTGTTGTGTTGTCGTTGGAGCCGAAGGCCACAATCTTTACTCCATCTGATCTGTCTTTCAATCAGTCAGAACATGGTCTTCGGTTTAAATCATGAAAGGAAACTTAAGTGGAGCAGGGAAGTTGGATGTAACGTTGATGAGCTTCAGATAAATGGATTCTGTAGGTGCTAAGAGACGCAAATCCCTCCGTGTTTCCAGAAGTGCAGACAGTGGGGAAACACATGTGGGGCAGGTTAGAGGTGGTTGCAAAGAAAATAAATGAATCAGTCTTTTTGGATTCCACTCAAGAAAAGCTAACACCGACAATAATAAGCCGGTAACCAACACCGAATCATTATAACCTCAATTTGAGCTATTTCCTTCATTCCTTCTGTGGTCCGAGGGGCGACTTTGTTCTTTATTATCAATTGAGGAGATGACCTTCATCAGAATCTGAATTAGCTGACAAGAGCTGACTGATTTCTTGTCCTCATCTGCTGCAGCACACCTGATCTGAAGCTTTTCTACTTCAAAGGATGATATGGTGTTTGAATAACTTATGAACATATGTGTCTTGTGACACTATATTTATAATATTGACTTGAAGCAATTTGCTGATTGTTTCCAGTCAGACCCTTGTTCCTTTATGTGAAACTTGTTATGTTGCTGTCTTGACCAGGACTTCGCTGTAAAAGAGATTCTGAATCTCAGTGCTAATATTTCTGCTAAAATAGTTTTAAACACTGTAACAATCAGTTATATGTCATGACCCTACCACAGAAAAACAAATATCCAATGCAATCATTTCATAAGAAAAAATATCTTTTGCAATATACACTGAGAATGTTTAAAAGAGGTTTGTATTCGTCCGTCTTAGAAGAGTTTCCTTACATCTTTAATGCAACATTAGACAATGATTCTTCACATAATAACTGTATCAGAGTTGTACAAAATGTGCAGATAATGAAGCATATAACTGGTCAGGGTTCATTTTGAATCATCACACATTTTAACACACTTGTTTGTTACAATATTTTGATCTTTTTTGTAATTCACTTTAACTGCACAACATCAGACACTGAGAAACCTTGATACGTTAAAGTCCCCCTGTTATGCTCACTTTCAGGTTCATACTATAAAAACACATTATTGTTCTCATGATGTCCGGTTGCTGCTGCACCTCGATTAGCCCTCTGTCTGAACACTGAACACATTTTAGTGCCTGTCTCTTTAAGGAAGCCCAGTCTGCTCTGATTGGTCAGCTCTTACAGGCCTGAGCAGGCACCCATGTTTTTGCCTCAGCCCCTCTCTTGTTTTTGCCACCACAGCCGCGCTAAGGGTGGCGACTGTATAGTTGTGACATCTTGACAGCTTGTTTTAAGACAGTTTCTGCTTTTGTCCGTGGATTTTGATACTTTCATAGTATCTATATGGCACTTAGACCTGCTTCACAATAAAAAAATATGGATATCTAACTTTTTTACAAAAAAAATAAAATACTGAACTTAGGGATTTCTCTTACATATAAAATTAAATAGCAAAAGATTTCATAATCATATGTTTCTCAGAGTGATTTACCTCATTCCTCACTGCAATCTTGTTTCCTTTCCTCCATCGTAGCACCGGAGTGAGCGCCGGCAGATCTCGCTCCTGGTGTCCCGTCAGCACATGCTTCCCCAGGCTGTAAACCACCTCGAACGTGATGGCTGTGAACACTTCCTTCACATCTTTCTGCAGAGAGCACAAAAACAAAAACAGGGCTGTTGCAGAGGATTTGTCCCACCATAGACATCAGACTGATTCTGACCGCGGAAAAGATAACTGTCATGTAACAGCCTGGGTAATTACGGTAATTAAACATCTTTCTGTAATCGACGCCTGGCGCAAAGACTGATTGCACAGCAGATTATCGGGGAGATCATACAGTCTGGCTGTGATGTTATCACTGCAATTACTGTGCCAAAGATCCACAGATGTTAAAATACTGAAGAACCACAAAACCAATCCGATCTGAACTGGTTTAAATGGACGGGGGACATGAACGTTCCCATCAATTATTTTTATTTATCAGTGTGTCATTTTCAGAAAGCAATAAAAGCAGGGCCACCACTAAGTTCTCAGCAAACAAACATGGATCTTTTTTTTTTAAGCTGCTGGCTCTGCGTCTGAGAGATTTCTTTGCGTTTCTGGCGGCTCCATGTAAGACCACAAAAGAAGTATTTGATTTGGCATCAGGTTTGGAAACAATGCAGACAGAATGAAAACAGAGCGCTAAATGTGATCAAATCCCATATCTTCATTAGCTGACAGCGCCGAAAGACATACATGGGAAAAGAAGATAGCGCTGTGTCTTTTTCATCTCGTCTGTCCATCACAGTTTAACTCAGGTCTTTGAAGGCGGCTCGGTGGGTCTGGCTCGGCCCTTAGTGACCACAATCCACAGCAAAACACACACAAACTTTATAGGCAACCTGTGTCCTTTAGCTCAACTGATGTCTACCAACATGCAGCCAAACCCACAATCTAAACACAAAGGGCTTCCCTGTGTTATCCGGTGGTCACTCGGGCCACTCGTTCTTTTGCACTTTCTGTCTTTTGTCCATTATCGTAGCTTTTTCCAGTGTCCACCCACCCGTCCTCTTTCCTCAGGGAAGCAGGCGGGCGCAGAGCCAGTCTGCGCTTTGAACACATTAGACATCAGCAGCGGAGAACCCACCCAACTCATCAACAGTTAGAGAGTTATAGCAGGAAAGAGCGAACGTTAGCGCAGGACATGAATAGACAAAAAACAGCAGGGGCTCATTTGGGAAATGGTGCTGCACACAGATAAAGGCACGGCCTTGATAATAGCATCTGATTTTAGCGGTTTTATGTCTTTGTTTGGTTAAAGGTGCAGTATGAATTTGACGGGTGGCCCAATTCTTACATATTGCACCTTTAAAAAAGTAAAGCCCAACATGAACTCTTCACGTCGCTTATTTTATCCGAAAAACAGTCCAAAACACAAATATTTTCAATTCATTATCTTAGAAAACTGACAACAGCAGCAAATATTCACATTTGAAAGGTGGAACCAGTGAATATTTTGATCTTTTGCTAAAGTCTCCTGCCATGCTTGCAGCTTAGTGGGGCTAAACTATTAAAATAAGAATATAACAGACAGATTAATTAATGTTCACAATGACAATGCTAACATGGTAATGACAAACAATTATTCAAGATTCAATGTATTTGTCATTATACAACCAGGACTGTACCACAAAATGACAGTTGTAGTCCATTTATAATGCTCAAATAAAGTTTGGTATGTTTAGCATTTTAGTTTGGCAAATGAACTGACCGGTATCTAACTTTAAATGATTAACAATTATTAAAACAGTAGCAGAAAAGAGTCTTTCAATCAACCGATCAACTGATCCTTAAAGTTCTAATTGAGACGGACACCATTAAGTTGTCATTACCGCAGCAGACCTGGTCAATAACAAGGCTCAGAGGCAAGAGGTTGACCTCACATCCATCACTCGACTGCAGTTCATGCCTCATTGGACTTATAGAGACGGTGTTGTTCTAGTAGCATGTCGGCTCAGCTGGGAGGTAACATGACACAATGTTGTAGTCAGTGCTGGACAAGTGGTGGTAAACCATGTGAAGGACTGGCAAAGCCTTCAGCCTCAATAGCCATTAAAGGCAGAATGCTTGAACTAGCCCCTGTCCGCTGGCCTCCGGGTGAACTGACCCCCTGGGAGTCCACTGCCCGGGCCTCCAGCCCCGAACTCCCACCGCTTATCTCACATTTTCACAAGCCACAGGAGAGCACAACAGAGACGTAATGACTCCGAATGAAATGTGGTGCTTTTGCGCAATCTCATGCCTAAAGAGTGCACAAGTAAACAGGCATAATCATTCCATTACACTGTGTGCTGTGGAGGGATTTCCACATCTTTTTTAACAGAGCACCTATTATTGTGCACATACAGGATCACTTTTCTTCAAACACAGACTGCTAACTAACTGGAGAGCTCCCAAGACTCACAGGAAGCTCATATTAGAAGTGCCGGAGGGCCGTTCGGCAACACTTGGTCTCAGCTTTTATTATCCCTTGATCAATGTTGCCATTTGCCCCGCCCGAGTCCACGCCCCTGGCCCAGTCACCTACTCCCTCCTGATCCTGCTTTTAATTCCTGTATTTGTGGAACAGAGGAGTTCCCGGGGGACACCGGCTGGTGTTAACTGCCTGGTATCTGTAATTTTATGGTGAGCGACCCAACAACTGTTCCTTACATGCGGGTGAAGTTCACAACAGAAAGCTTGTGACGGCTCATTCTCTGCTCAAAGACGTCCACTGTGTTAATCCTCATTCATGTATAGAGGCTGCAGGGTGGGTCCCTGATCTCATAGTAGATAGAGCAGTTCTGGGATTTATGTTTAAAGTCTATATGTGTTTTGGACAATTTTAAAGCAACAGTATATGACATTTAAAGAAGAAATAAAACCGTTTCCCTCCTATGAATGAAAAGTTGAACTCATGAGCAGTAAAACACACCCTTGCTCATTTTAATACAGTCAGGGGTTTTGCCGCTACAGCCTCACTTAGTCTGGTACGACCAGTCGCTTATGTTGGCCAGTGTTAACCAGCTTCAGATGACATTACTGAGTCAGTATGTGCTGACTTTATGACTCTTCTACTTGTCCTCAGTTTCACTATGTTTTCGCATGTTTCTACATCACAAAACAACCATTAAAAATCAAGACGTAAACACTACATTTCATTTTTGTCAGGTTTGGCCACTGAAGTTTTAAAGGCAACTGACCTGATCGTGAAAAAAGGAAGGAAAATGAAGTGTGCCATTGTCCTGTAACTACCAATTGTGGCCAAGTCTTGCTTTAAAGCCAGTATGTGTAGACGCTTTACTTATCCATGTGTACTTATGCATACTTATGTCATCTGTAGGCAATTATAATCTTTTAAATTATTCTGGTGGCATAAATCTTTTCCCAGACCTCTAAATGACCACCAACATACAATGTTCAGAGATTCAAATAGGCCTGATGTTAGTGGCTGTTTCTGCTGCACGGAGAAACAATCGACCAATCACAGCATTTTAGGCGGGATTAAAAATGTTGATATCATCCTCTCATATAGCTCGCTAGTTACCTGGCTATATCCATGAAGAAGTAGTGATAGAAAAATGGCGACAAATGTGAATGAAATGGACGCAGCTTAGGAGTTTCTTGTTAGACCATTTACAGAAAAAACACAACAAATATGAATATTGAGAACTTTTAACTACCCCTACTCTTCATATTGACTGAAAATGACAAGAAAATCTGATGGACCATTTCATTCTGGTTAAAATCTGTGCAATTAACTCAATTTCTTCAGTCCCTTTTATCAGATTAGGAGCTTGTATTGAGTCTGTTTTGATACTGCCACTGCGGGTTGCCAACATAATGTCTTTAAACAAGTACTTTTTATACAGTATCCTTAGAGAGGGGAATAGTGCCAATAAAAAAAAGGTACATTTCCTCCATGGTCACTTTAAAAATGGTCTCAACCCTCTCATCAACCCCTGGACTACATGACTTATTATTGGTTCCAGTCATACTGCAGTGATGCCAGCAAACTCAACGGGAAGCAACAGTCTTCCAGCAGTTCCCACCGTACTTTGGAAACTGTAAATCCTCAACGGTAGGACGGACAATCTGCATGTTCGGATCATTTATGGCACGCTTGATACAAACTCTTTCTCCCTGTATGCATATTCATAGCGTTCACTCACAGGATGGAGGACAGCTTGTGACTCTGCATGTTTGGAAAGAAAACAACTGGGATAGCAAACCTTCACCTAAAGCAGCCGTTCTCTGTGGAACAAGGTTCCTGCCAATTTACTATCCTGCTGTTTATGTTCACACTCTGGACCCATTTATTTGGTACGGCAGAGCATGACTCCCAACTTACCATCCGTTCCTTCCCCTTCACACTTTACGCTTGCATGTTTTCAGGAACATAAACGCAGCTACTGAGTGTATTAATCGGACTTGGTTGAACATATTTCATAGATTTAGCTCTGAACTCTACTTGAGCTCGTGTTGGAAGCTCTGATTCTCACATGTTAATCTGATCAACAAGATGGCAACGCACCAAGCTGCCCCTTCATGCACACAGAGCAGCTCCACCACGGTGGGTGCGGGGAGGATGACGTCAGGCTGCGAAAGGCTCTGATCCTCAGTTTTAAACGCCTCATGCTTGGCTGGAACACACAAGCGCTGCTCTCTCAACCAAACCATTCCCTCAAAAGCATATAGCTTAAGCCCGGTCATGGGAAGTCTTTATTAACTCGTGAGAGAAACGCGCACACAGCACTCCTTTTTAGGACAATGGATGTTTGGATGACTTGCAGGTTGAGGCCATTTCATTCAAGGGCTGAACGCCAGGGAATGGAAAAAAGCTTTATAGCTGAGTGATGAATGGATTCAGCCTGTCAGAGGTTGGGGTTATGTGTGTATACTGAGACACCAGGAGACAAGTTGAAATTGAAATTATTTACAATAATGTCCGCAGCATACGGCAGACATGCACTCAAGCAGCTTATCTCTGCTTGTCCTTGAAAAAAGTGAAGAAATGAGACAATCGCTGAAGTTTTTAGTGTGTTACTCTCTGCCCGATCGACTACAGGTCAATCCAAAGCAGCTGCTCGGCTCAGAATAGGTTAGCAGATGTGGAGAAGCCTAGAATGACAAACCGTGTAGGAGGAGGACAGAGAGTCGTCCAATTGTTTCAGCGAGAAAAGTTATTGGAGGAATCAAATATGAACAGCTTCATTCTGTCCGTGAAAATGATCCTCAGGCTGTAAATCTTTCTGGTCCCGTGCGTCATGGCAGAAAGGTGAGAAGTCTGTCACCAGAGCTTCTTAAAAAGACACAACTGCCACGGCGCACACTCCTATTAACAAGAATTATTTTTGGTTGAATCCCCTCTTGCTTGTGATTTATCTGCTGTGAACCACTTTTAAAATCCTGCTAAACTTCCCAGAGGAGCAGCCCCTCACTTTGGACGGGATATTTTGGTTAAAAATGTGAAAAACTTCCTTCAAGGACACTGTCAAGGACCTCTCAGTGAGAATGAGCGCAGCTGCCTCTGAACCTGGTGGAGTTTTTTTACTGTTATGTTCTTTATGTGCTTTTCCTCTTGTTGTTTTGTTATTTTAACCGTGCCCTTATTGCTCAGTTCCTGCGCCCACCATTGTGCCCTCGTTGACTTGTCTGGCGTAAGTTTTTAAGAAAATAAATCTTTCTTTTGTAATGTTTTTGTTGATTTAGAGGTCTTTTTGTCATGTTTCTGGTGTTAGTTTAGCATTAATTGATTTTTCCGGACACTTGGAGGCACTGACATATTATCATGTTATGAACTTGATGATGCTTGATGCTAATATGTCAGTGAATAGTTGCTTATTTACACATCTAGCAGACACAGAGCAACATCTGCATTCATTTGGAGTTGAGTTTCCATCCCCTGGTGATTATAAGTCTACTATATAATCCCCTGTTAGCTTTATTTTGATCTCCTGACAGAAAATAAACAGCTTTTTAGCAGAAAGTTCCACTATGCTCACTAGCAGCTGGCGCTGCTTTTACAAACAGGTGCTTGGAAACGACTCCCATGACAGCAGCAGCGAGAGTGAACTAAGACAGTAATGTTGCAGGCTGTGAAATCAAGACAACGAGCTGAAAGGAGCTAAATCACACCAAAACTGCAAAGAATTATGATAGTTATCCGTGGGCTTATTCATGCAAGAGACAATGTTCATGATAAATATAATAATCTGACCCATTGTAAATATAACTTATTTTTTTGTGAACATAAAAAACACATATCATCCCCTTTATGTTCATACAATGAACAGTATGTTGTTTGCAAACATTAGCATACATTAGCTCTCAGCTCTCCAGATGGAAACATCTGGCTCTTGAGCTAAATGCTCCACTATGTTCACCAGCTTGTCGCTACCTGTCTGCTGTTTGGTGCCGAGTAGGACACTGTATGAGCGAACCATTGACTGAATAACTCTCTCACTATGAAACTCAGTGAAGCCCATTAAGCGTGACCTCTTTGACATTGTTTCACATTGTCATTTGATATATTGTGTAAAAAAAATACAGATTTTAGCCAATTTAAGCCAGGCGTCTTGTCTGAAACAATTAAATGAGTCAGTGAGAGTAACAGTGTCCTTAACGGCCCGTCTGGTTTAAGTAAAGTTACAAATCAACAAAAAATGCACTTTTTAATACCTTCAGCCCGTCCAAAACCAAACTATTCTGAGTAATGTGAAAATGCCAGACTAGCAGTCATACCTAATGTATGCAGCTCCATTCAACATGAGCCATGTTTACTCCAACTAACGGAAAATATTTCAGCCTGTCTGATGTTGGTGTACGAGGCAGTGAGCGATTCTCAGATGTCTGTCCAGGGTCAGGCACCAACCTGATAAATCACACACTGCAGCTCCACTGCAGCCTGTTGAGCATCAATACACAAACACTGTGACCACAAACACACATCCAGCGTTTCATATGAGTGCACAGCAGGGTTCAGAGTCCATCGCACATTGTGTCGAGGACAGAAGGCAAATATGTTGTTATTACTGAGAGCTACTCCAGAGATGATTCTTCTCATTAGGCTAATTTAGTTAGAAATGAAAACAAATGAGTGGATTTACACAGTTGTACAATCATGGGATTAGGAGTAAATAGTTCTTACAATGAACTTTGGCACAAAGAAATTTAAAAAACCCATTGTGGCACCTCGACAAGACGGAAAAAATGAGGACAGGAATGTATTTTGACATCACAATTGTAGGTACAATAAATGTGTCAGGTGACCCTGGAGCCATGGAGTTTGAATCTAGAGTATTTTCTCCTTCACTTCTTACTCTCAGCTCAATCCCTCCATTCCCCTTTCTTTCCATTCCTTCATTTTTAATAATTAGTGTCTCATGTTTCCACTTCAGTCATGATTCATGTCCAGTTTGATGATACATTTGCAGGATCATCCATCGTTGCTATCCCTGATTAGAATAGTCCAAGAATTTTAGGGCTCCAGCGTACCATTCGTTTCATTATCCATTAATCTGGCAAATAAATATAAATATTTTCACGTTTAAACTATGAATCTTTTGGTGTAAAGTGAAAAATGATCATCACAATTTCCCAGAGCCAAAAGTGTCATCTTCAAATCGCTTCTTTTGTCCCATCAACAGTCGAAAACTCCCCAAACTCTTCATTTACTGTCTTAAATTACGAAGAAAAGCAGCAAATCGTTGCATGAAAGAAGTAAATATTCGACTTTTTTGCATGAAAAACAGAAAAGTTTGTTTTGATCAACTAATCGATAAATTGCTGAAGCTCTACCACCCAAAAAAATCACAGAATGTGAGCGAAAATCTACATTTTCAAAGTCAGAACACTGAATCCTGACTACAATTTCCGTGAAAACATAAATCTACCAAATCCTAACCTTAAGCGAGACCGAGCGCTGCTAGATACGGCTGTGTGTTGTAATGTTTCCCATGAGCGAAACACATATTTCCTCCTGGCTAAAGACAGAGGAGCACCATCACTTAACTGACAGGAAACGTGTACCATCTGTAGTGTCATGCATGAGTCCCCCTCACGAACAAACATAACATAAAAAACACACTGCTCACTGCACACGGGAACATGCATTTGCAGAAGTGCACACTACACGATATTCACACTCTGAAGCACACAAACAAAAACACACACCTCTTTGCCTTTTAGTAGAACAACTCTCCACATGTAGGATCCCCGGGGTGCAGATATACATCGCTTACGCCTTCGAGGATCCAAGTGTATTGAATTTATTGCTTTTTAAAACAACGTTCACGTAAACACAAATTACAGGAAACTTTTACGGCCTCGCATGCATCATGAAGAAGGCATTCAACATTTGACCCTCGGACAGTTAAAACCACAGCTGGGATTTATAAAGGAGGAGAGAAAAGGTGCCTCACTTCCCCCCGGTGGAATTGGCAGATGGAAGAGGTTCACTGCTCAAACATACCAAATTCATCAGCGTGTTATTTTTACTACATACTATCAACAGCAACTTGAGTAAGCGCCAATGCTAACTATAGCCACATTAGTGTAATGTCTGGATCTGAAATCCAGCCAGCCTCCCATAAATACCCAGATGTGTTCTTTCATATCTCAGTTCCTCTTCACTCAACTCCCACATTGTGATATTCTCAACACTGTTCTTTTATTTCTGTGCTATTTCCAGCGTCATTACAACATCACATTTAAGAGCTTTATACTCCTGAAAACACTCTGAAATGAACCGTAAAGTTGAGCCCTGGAAATTCAGCAGCAACAGGAGCTGAACCGAAGGAAAATTAGCCCTAAATGCTCTGTTTTATAGCCCCTTCATTCCCTAAATTCTTGACCCCGGGGCTCCAGTCATCGTCGTCATGTCTATCTACCTTTAACCCTTTCACTGATCTCTATTGTAATCTGAGTGACGAGTGTGGAGTCACCGCAAGGACACGTGCACGGCTCTCCTAGGAAGCAAAACAAACCCAGAGGTGAACAAAAGGGAAGAATCCAGATGAGGTCCTTTTAAGGAAGCAGCTTTGGGTTTTGAGAACTGGGAATTACAAAGAGACAAGGTGGCTTTAGTCACCACATAACTCTGTTTATATCTACAATGATGGAAATATTACTACTTCTATTATTAATGAGAAGAACCAGACTAAGAACACAAAAAAAAAGAATAATGCTTCAAGCCAAGCGAGATAAAAGCTGTGTTTAAATCACTCCCTTGTTCACAATTACTTTTATAATAAACACATAGTGGTTTGCTCTAAAGTGAGTTTTTGGACACTTAAAGGCGCAATGTGTGAGACGTTTCGTTTAAATCATTCAAATATGAACTGAAACTGTCAACAAAATTGAAAGAAATAACAAGTTACATAGAGGTATAACATAGAAATAATAATAATAAATAACATAGAGGTCTATGTAATGGACTGCAGAGATATCTACTGAAGTTAGCATGCTAATCAGCTAGCCCTGGTCCGTCCTGTCTCGCAGTACCACGCCAAGCTCCCAGTCAGAACTGGTGCCTGCAAGGCGAACTGGGCTAAGTTGCTAACAGAAGCTGCAGCTAACAACGATTAGCGGTTACTCTGCTGACACGCTGCCCCCTATTTGTTGTACAATAAAATAGCGGAGGGTCAATTCTGTGCACAGAAAATGTTTTATGCTGTTTTGCTCGTCTAACTAAAAGCAACACAATTCTATTTCTGAATTGTGTCGAACAACAAGCATCCGATGGCTTCCTGTATCTGAGAGATTAACTTCGCTCAACATCCTGACAAACTGTCTTTGAGCATAAACAGGAAGCCCTTTATCTGCACTCCTATGTAATTAATCGCTGAGGCACATTTTTCTACAGATTTGAAGTTCTTTTATTAAAAAAAAGGAGTCAAAGTTCACAGCAGCTGATTTTTGCATCACGTTGCACGAGTTTAAACAACACTACACTGTAATTACAAACAGTGAGATTTGCTGTTTCAATCTCATGAGGGAACAGCCCTCTGATGGGCGAGATAACGGAAGCACAAAATGTGCCATTTTTAAAGTGGAGTTTGGCGTGTTTTCGTGTGTGCGTCTGTTCCATCCTGGTGATAGAGGAGGTCTCCAGATGCTTCCTGCAGCTGATTCCGTCACCGTGTTCAAAATCTGGGGCACTTTTACTACACTGTTATTGTTGGCGCCGTTGTTTTCAGACAAAGCGCAGATAAAACTGCAGCACGCTAAACACAGATTTGTCAAATCCACCTGATGAGGGCAGGTACCAGTCTCTGCCGGATGTAAACAAATCTCTTGTGTATGTGCTGCTTCCTTTGTGGCGGATCCTGCTTGTTTATACAGGAAGACGAAGTTGATGTTGACGTCACCACATGAGGAATATACACTAATATTAACAAATGGGCCAAGCAGTGGGAAATGATAACGGGGTCATCGGCAGGTTGGTGGAGATGCCAAGTGATGAAGTAATCCCAGCCTTTTGTCTTCTCTGTGCGGTGAAGCAAAGGCCCCGTCACAGGCAGCACTTCTGACATTCAACACGTTCACACTGAACACCCGCACACATACATGTTTCCTCCGCACTGGATGTGGGAAACATGGCAAGAGAGACTCTTTCATTGTGGTCAGACTTGGCCACCCATTACGTTGCCTTGCGGTGGCATCGTGTGGCAGCGGCGCGGCCAAAAGGCTGGGGAAACATTTTGCCCGGCATGCAAAGCTGCCAAAATCAACAAATCGTCAAATCTGTCCAACCTTTGGTCGCTCTTGATATGTGTAACGACGATGGATTTACTATGGCAACAACACAGAGCAGGTCTAATGAGCAGCCGTAGCAGAAAATAATAGCTCACTTATATCTTCAGTGCACATGCATGAGAGGAACTACACGAGAAATTTGTTTAACTGTAACAAAAAGTCTGCCGGCTGTGCACTCCCAAAACAAGCCTGCAGAAGAACTGTTCACTCTGGCACGACCATGTAGGGAAATCCTGACCAAAATATTACCCCGAGCTAAATTTAACCTGAATAGCTCTTCTTTAGTATCCAGTAAATACTATTAACACTAATACTTGCAGACAAAGCATTCAGCTGAACTAATTTAGATGACACTGTGACATTTTCCACTCGATTTATTGTCGAGGTGCACTGCACGGGTAATTTTTTTATCATTATATTCTTTATAAATAGATGCTTGACTGGCTTCCACGTGTAATAGAGGGCAGCTGGATTTGATTAACTTCCTGCTATATACTTTCATTGTATCAGCTCTCTTGGCCTGAGGTAAATGAAACCGGGGGGACGGCATCAAGGGAATTGCACGTTTCTGTTGAACTGTAAAGAGGCAAACAAAGCCGGCAGTGTGGCAGCGGCCCGGCTCCGGGTCTCCACATGCCAGACAGTGTTGAGGCTCTGGGACTCTGTCTTGAAGGAGATTCTTGAGGATGCAGTGACAGGAACTCCTGCCTTGTGTTACTCTCTAAGGTTTCCTGTTTGTCTGTGGAGAGCAGACTGAGGTCAGACAGCAAGTGTAAATGATTTTTAACATTTGTTTTAACTTTAAATGCAGTTTTAATGCTGTAATGTAGGTTTTCTATCAAATCAAACTGCTCATCAGAGTCACAATCTCTATCGACTTGAGCTGAAACAAACAAATATTTTCAGTATCGATCAACGATAAACGATTTTGGTTGTCCCTAATGTCATCATCAGTCAATTGACGATACAGGCAGCAGGTTATATGTTATAGCAGCTGACACTAAAACAGTGAACCTAATAGATGAATGAGAACACGAACCTTCGATAACACCGACTAATTCTCTAATAGTTTCTATTTGTTGTTGTCTGCCTTTGTTTTCTAATAAAATATAGCATTTAAAAGATGAATCTGTCCACCAAATGAAGCCCAATGAGATATGAATGAGCTACAGCGTGATGCCAACAAACAGGCACACGAGCAGGATAATTCATTTCCTCCTGTCAATTGAATTTGCAGAGATGATGATACCAAGAACCTGATTCCTTCTGTAACTCCATACACCGTCATCATCCCCGTCAAATCTCCTGCATTGTGTTCCTCAAATCCAACACATAGTTTTTCCATTCAGTCACATGAGACTGCCGATGGCCTCAGTGCATTAAGCTCTGACAGATAGATGTTCATCCTGCAGCTGACCCAATAACAGCAGCAGTCATCAGAGTAAAGTTTGATGGACCTTTAAATACTCCGGTGGTGCCAAGCAAATGTTAGGGGGACATGAGATATAGGGCACATACTCAGCGGAATATAGGCCAGAGGAAAGAGTGAGGGGAAAGTGAGCAGGATACTTTACGAGCTAAATTAAACAGACAACTGTTACAGGCAGGGCTTTAACTGCCTATTTTAGCTCCTCCTCGGAGACTGCGACACATCTACAGAGCTACACAATACCACTCATGACCACAAATGGAATCGGTTCTTGGCACGGTTTCAAGGCTCACGTGCACAACGCTGTGATGGGAATGCTGGAGTAAAAAACACGGAGATGACGACTGATAAACCGCCAAAGACGTAAACATGCCATGAGACGTGATCACAGCAGAAGTGCAGAACGTCTAACATAGGGATACTTAACGCATGTTTACCAAGACGAGCAATAAATCAACAGCAAGTGAGCCGTAAAAGCCAGACTGCAACCAAATAGTGCTTGACACAATGAATAACGAATGCTTTATAGTTTATAGTGAGACATATACAGTATGTCTTACTTACAGTTTGACATATACTGTATGTCACAAGGCACTGCTCACATTACACCCGTTGCACTTTAAATCTGCAGACACTGATGTCCTCCACTCAGCATATAGCGTGCGAACAGTACATAACATGATCTGAATACTTTTCTCATTTCACTTGTATTGTTTTGTTTTTAGCCATGCTAGCGGTGTGGCTCTGTGGATGGCAACATCAATCTGTCATTGATTCACATGAACTTTTGACATTTTTGGTTCAGACTGGCAAGATATCTATTGGAACCTTTTATGTAGCGTCACGATCAGGTCAAAATTTGAATTTATCAAATACTTTGAGCTTTTTTAAATAAAATCCTGCATAACGACTGACATTCCTATCAGCCTCAGCTGTACTTTGGGTTTAGCGCTAACCAAGCTGCAACCTTGGGGGCTGAAAGAGGAAGTCAGCGTAAAAGCGCCAACTAACTGCAGTACCTCGAATGGCCACTTCACGCTGGCTCCAAAAGTGAGTTAATCCTCATAGAGCCTCATATTCGAATACCCAAGAAATAAACATTTCCAGCCTCGTACAGAAAAAACATTTTTGGTCTCTGTGACTGCCCTGCTGACTCTTCAACTTGTCATCCCTCATGCCCACCCTACATAAGGTAATTGATTATGTCTCATAAATATTTGTACTGCTCCAGTTTTCTATCCCTGACGCCTCAATAATTAATTTTAATTGCTGAGGCGTCCAGTCGAAGATGAATCACATTCAAAACTTTCAAGCTATTTCACAATAAGTGCGACCACAAAGGGATAACATGCCAGTTGGAAAGAAATCGCTTAATACAACACATCAAGCTGAAGAATTTCTCCTTAAAGCCGGCGGCTCTCTCGTTCAATGACTCACTGCCAGCTCACGCACAGCGATTGTGATCGTCTCATCCCTAATCATTCATCAGTCATCACTTCTAGGAACTGTTTTCCCTTCCTGCATGTGAGGTACAAGTGAAGTAAAAGCCTGCGTTGAGTTTATTCAGCTAAAAATAACCAAACAAAGACCATCTGGAGGGCTGGTATGCTGTTAGCCGATGCCAATGAAAACATGTTTAAAGTGATGAACATGGAAGCCTTGCATAATTTCAGCGGGAATTACTCTTGAAAAAAGTTCGAGAGATTGAACTCGAAGCTTCTGCACTCTTTGCTCTCTGGATAACTCTTGTTCTGCCCTTGTGTTTTCAACACTGCATGATTTACTGAGTGGCCGCTCCAGCTTTGTACTTGATTTCAGATGGTGAAAATTGAGCATGTCTGCTCCAGCCGTGTTGCTGCATGTACATTATGCGGAGCGAAATACAACTTTAACAGCGCCTTATTAAGTTTAGCCGTTAACTGAGGTCCTTTAAAAGTGTTTATGTAATTTATAAAGTCAACAAATGGGGTCGGCAGATGGTCAGCGCAGTTACAAACGTGAGAGTGGCTCAGAATAGCTCATGGCCTCCTTCCACCGGCCCCTCATGCATCGGGGCTTGAGCAATCAGCCCTGACGTGAGGCTTTTCCATCAGCAGCGCCAGCATGCAGCTCCAGTTGACACAACAGCAGCCCAGCGCCCTGCTGTGACGCGAGCCTCAGCCCTGTGTTTTCACTGTATGTTTTAGCTGAGAGAAGGGTGGGGCGGGGGTGCGCGACCCCTGGAGGATGCAGCCGGGCAACCAGCTGGTTTCCATTAGCATACCTCTTCTGGGGAATGGGAGGACTGGCGCATGTGGGCAGACACATGAGGAAGACAAATGATGCGATTGGTCAGGCAGACTAGTGGAGCCAGATCACCTCTGATTATGGTGATTCTTCAGCTCCTCTCTCAGGTTCGGGACAAACGTGATGACAAACATTCACGGCAGGCATTTATCATGCTAGGTCATAATCTTTGTCCCATTTGCTTTTCATGCATATCTATGGTCATTCAGCCTGTAAACAGCTTGGCAAAGTTGTAATTTGGGCACCACACCTCAACCGTCCTGTGTGGCTTTCCAGCTGAATCTCAGCTCTGCTTTCTGCTGAGCAGCAGGTGCAATTTGTGGCAACATATAAAGAAATAATAATAATCCACACAGCTGGAGTGGCAACCACCCCGCACTTCACACCTCAGTCAAGCCAATGCAAATTTGCATACAGGCTGAAGATTAAATGTCACCTGCATGAAATCACCCTGAAACACACTCGTCAGAGATAATGAAAGGTGCAATATGTGTGAAACTGGCCACCTGTTGAATTCATACTCCAACCTCTGCTTACTGATGCTAACTGTATTCTATTCTAACTGTAGCTGCCGTTAGCTTGTTAGCTCAGTTAGCCATGCAGTTGGCTGGACTACTTGGGTAGGCTTGGTGTTTACAGCCAGAAGAACAAGGTTTTCAGACCATAGGCTAGCTGGTTAGCATGCTAACTTCTGCTGTGCAACGCAGTGCATCGACGACTTCAACGTAATGTCAAAAATGTTATTTCTTCACATTCTGTTGATAATTTTTATAAATTTTGAATGCTTTAAACTAAATTTGTACATTTTGCACCTTTAAAGGAATAGTACAACAGTTTGGGAAATGCACTCATCACTGTTGAGTCAAATGAGAAGATGGATACCATTCTCGTATTTGTCTCTTTGAACAGCTGAAGGCAGGAGATCGTTAACTTACAGTAGCTTATCTTATAAGAATGGAAACAGGAGGAAACAACTGGTCTGGCTTGGCTTGATGATAAAAAATCCCAGGACCTTTAAAGGTCACTAGATAACACTCAATCTGTACAAAATACTTCATTCCAGCACATAACCCCCCGTAAAACTTCAACTTGCATTTTTTGAAGGATTAAAGAAACCAGTTTCTTAGTGAGCTCTACAGGTGCTGGTAGGCAGATTTCTTCTACCTTTGGACAGAGCCAGCTGCTAGCTGTTTCCCCCGTTACCAGTCTTTATGCTACGATTAGCTAATAGCCTCCTGGCTTCAGCTTAATCATAACCAGACAGACATGATTGTGGTATTGATCTTCTCATCTAACTCGCGGCATGAAAGCAAATCCCAAAATGTCCCAAAAAAGAACTAAGCCTTTCACATGAAAGTGCAATTTCATCCTGCAACATTAATGCTAAACCTAACAGACAGAGCTGCAAAAAGCGTCTCCTCCCTGAAGTAACATCGGGCATGATGGATGGCACTTAAAGTACAAGTGTGTTTATCTCACCGCTAGAGAGATGCCCCAGATATGTGGCAGCTACGAGCTACGACTGAGTGATAATACGCTCGCCCACCCACAAACACGAATATGTTTGGTTCAAGTGCTGAAACGTCAGTTTTACTTTGCGCGGAAACACTACAGTATTTTACATGACTTACACCCTCCTGTTAAAGTCCTGCGTGTTGAAACTTAGGCGGAGAAAAGTGAATATTACATTTGAAATGCTAGATTCTTCCATCCAGGTTTACTGAAGAGGCTGGAAAAACACATGCCAGACTTCCCCGATAACTGTGATGTGTGTGTTGTGATGAATAAAGGAGCTCATTGCTACAACTGCTCTGTGTGATATACACTCATTATAGTCTGAGTGGCTGAAGGAAGAGAGGCAGGCGTGGTAATGACAGGCCCCCTCAGCTGGCAGCTCAGCCTCCCACGGTGAAAGCGCCTGGAGAGCACAGTTAAGAATGCCAGTGAAATTTACAGGCCTGCAGTGGGCCTCCGTATTAGAGGAGGTGAAACATGGATGTTGCCCTCAGGACGAGGACCCTCACTGGGGCAGCACGGCTAAATCACAGAGGAACACAATAGAGGGACTATGCAGTGACAAAGGAGACTCTGTTTCCTGTTTCTGTCAGTTTCTGCAGACGCTCTCTCGAGCAGCGCGGTTTAACGAACCGTCAAGCGCCTGAGTGTTACCTTTTAACCTCACCCAGCAGGGCGACGCTGAGAGCTTCCCAGCAGACTCCTGTTGATCTGCAGCCTTCAGCTACAGAGGCCGCTGCTCCTATGTGATGGCACTTACTTCACGTTGACATTTGAATTTTCGCTTTAAATATTTTAGCTGAAAAAAGGAACAAACATTGATGCTCCAGCCAAAAAACACAAAAAATAGATAAGAACATCAGCAAATAACTCATATCACGCGTCAACACTGCCGGGTGAGAGTTCTCAGGGTCATGGGAAAGATCAGCTGAGGACACGGGCAGCACAAAACAACACAAACACAGCCAGCGCTAGAACCAAAAAACCTGTCCTTACCTTCACGTAGGCCGTGTAGCGCTGGCACTCCTCCCTGTTGATCTCCAGGCTGAGCTGCCGGCTCATCTGGCTGATCTGAGATCCGCTCTGAGTGAAGTAGACCCGCGCAGGCTGGCTCTTCTGACGCTTATCCACATCAGCTGTCAGGTTGTACAGCAACTCTGAGAGGAGACAGACATACAGTTACAGCTCATCTTCATCATGCCTGACTGAGGACATGAAGTCGTTCCTTAAACTAGAAAAAAATGTAATTTGCCATAAGCCCAGAAATGTCACCCTTATCTTATTTTGATCATTAGATCATAGGTAACGTAACTTAATTAACAAGCTGTCCTCAGAGGGAAATAATGTCCCCAGAACAGCGTTTGAAACTAGAAAGGTGACTACTTACACTGTAAATCTTAAAAAGTTGACTTTACTTTACAAAAGTAGACTATTAAATCTAAATCTTATGCGCTAAAAAGTCAAAATTATTAACCTACTTTACGTCCTTTCGAGTTATTTCAGTTTGTTTATTATTTATTCAGTCATCAAAAGTTATTTCCCAAAACCACAAAGTGCACCTTTAACGCTTCTTCCAATAAAATATATAATATTGAATAAAAAACCTCATAAAAACACATAACATGAGGTGACAGCGGTGGTTCTTCGAGTAAAGATAATCTTGAGAAACACTTCAAGTATGCAGGGTTTGGTTTTCTGGTAACAGGAAAAAAACAAAAACATTATCGCTCAACGCAGTAAAATGACCGTGAGTGAGAGGGGAGATGGGAAGATGGGAACATTTCTTGGTCAAATCATCTGATATTACTCTAACTGAACAAGAGCCCTTTGTTCGGTGTTGTGTAGTGAAAGCAGCGATAATCTCAGTATAATTAATGTAATGTGCCCCATACAGTAGGCTGGCTTTAAACAGTCACGAATTAAGTTCAAATTTTGCACAAACTTTCATCCACGTGTCGACGAACACGTGACGAAGGACTGTGCAGAATCAGTTTAATGTGAGCTAATGCCTGAATGACTCCTGACAAACCGAACTAACACATAAAAACAGCTTTTTTGTGCCAATATTTTTCATAGCTTAAGGTGAGCAGACAAGAATGAACAAAAAAAGGAAATTAATTTTGCAGCTGGAGGGGCAGAACTAGTATTACTGTGAAAGAAAACATCTCATTTCAACATTCCTGTTGGGTCCACCCCTGGCTTTAGCGAAGCTGAGACACGTAACAACGTCAGATCTATTTTCCAATGAGAAATCTTGAGCATGAAGTCAAACTTCACCGCCATTTCCGAGAAAACCATATACGGGCCTCTGGTCATTTAACATCCATTCATCTGAATGAATCAGCCTCAGTCTGTAGTAATTGCTTCAGTGGGTGTCAGACTGCTAAAACAGTGGGAAGGGTGGCAAACACACCCCATTTGGACCAAAGCCTAACTGTTTCCTCCATCCTACAGCGGGAACGCCATGAGCTCACTGCAGAGGAGGCAAAGGAAGGTTTCATTATGGGAGTCACCAAACACATGGTGCTGCACTTTCCATGGCGTTCGCCAGACGTCTAAACAGAGAAGCTTTATTCCTGCGAGCCAAGACGTAGTCATTATGTAACGACAGGGCTCCTGCTCCCCTGGGGGGGCCGCGAATGACCACACCCAAACACTGGAACAGGACTACACCTCGGCACTCGACAGGCACCGCACCCAAGAGCCTGTTAGCAGTGGCTGAAGGGTAAACCATCGACCAAGCGCACACTCAGATACGGGCCAAAGGCTAACCGCACTGTCCGTCGCCAAGCATGGGGAGAATAGCTCACCATGATCATGTTTACAATTTGTCATGTTCAAGGAGAATGAATTTCACTTCCTCACAACACAAAATGAGGGAAATATAATGCATCTGCAGGGGTTTGACAGGATTATGGATCTACACCAGCAACACATACTAACATTATTCATGGGGTTGAAGGAAGACACCTTGCCTGGGTGCTGGTCGCCAAGAAATAAAACACCACGACTTTGTCGTTTTTACATTTCTGGTTGAACAGATTAATCAAAAGGTGATACAAAGTGTAAAATACTAAGTTTTAGAGGTGTTTGTATGTTTTTTTTAATTACTTTGGATAGAGGCTAGCTGTTGACCTGTCACACCAGATGGTTTGTCACACAGAGTGATTTGTAAAGGCACTGATAGAAACTGTTTGGAAAAGGACCCTCACTTTCAAATATACATGGCACGTGATTGGATGATCCATCTGTCTATCACTGGCGTTCACTGGCCAACTTCAACCAATCAGATCAACAGTAGGAGAGCGCTGGCACCAGCTGAGCCAGTTGGTAAATCAAACTCTTACCAAAGCCAGTCGAGAGTAGAGCGAAAACATCTTCTCAATCGAGAAAAGCTTTTAGTGTCCAGTCCTTATGCTAAGCTAAGCTAATCACCTCCGGGCTCTAGCTCCATAATTACTGCAGCATACTGACACAAGTGGTATCGATTTTGTTACTCTGCAAGAAAGCTAACAAGCCACATTTCCCAATATGTCAAACCACAAATGATTAAACTTTTCTGTATTTTCAATCTGATCTCCATTTAGTTTGCCTACGCTTTGGTCTTATGGAAATGTTTTTGGTGTCAGTGTTTGAGAGCAAATAATATTAATCGCAGGTAGCTTAGTCGCTGCTTCTCACCTATCTGCCCGGGCAGCTGTCGTCCCCTGAAGCGCATGCAGACGGTGACATTGAAGCAGTTTAGGTTCTGGTGGCCCTCGTGGCACTGCGGCACAGAGATGTTGATGGAGACTGGCAGGAAGATGGAGACGTCCACTGTAATGACAGGCCTGGACCTACAACCACACAAACCGAGACAGGAACACAGTGTGGGAGAAAGCGGACATTAAAATGAGTCAGAGGTGGAAAAACATACTGCAGTGTGACAGTGAATGATATGGTCACTCACCTCAGCAGCACCACACTGTCTGCCATGAAGGCCCCGATTGTCACATCTGAAACACAAACACCAGCTTGATTGGTTTGGAAAATTTGATATTACAGCAGCATCTGCAGACAGCACCCTCTACACCTGCAGATCCAGAACAATGCACAGAGGTTTTAAACCGTCATGCTGGCTAAGTCTGAGTGTCAGCTGTGGAATGCAGTAAACAAGATGCCTCTATCACGAGTCTTTGCACTGCTGGTGCAAAAGAATGAGAGTCCAAAACCATGAACAAAATAAACATTTAATAATCTCATCCGTTCCTATGGGATGTTTTAATCTTAATTTCCCGATTGGATGTGCCGAGAAAAAGTTTTTCAAGCCTTCATCTCGTATGCTCTGACCGTACCTGCGTATCCGTTGCCATCCATGTCCACGTTGCCTGAGATCGACTGGCCAAACATCTGCAGGCCAGGGTTTACACTGCGCCCAGACAGTTTCTGTAACAGATCATACCAGGCTTCAAGCAACACATGTGAGCCAACATGGAAAAAATGTGTGATTTGTTTTTTGCTCTGTGTTTGTTTTTCATAGAAGAATGATCTTTGCTTTTAGATTTACAGAAAATAATACATTTGCAGTGTAAACAGCTATATCTCGTTTGTTTAATCTGTACACAAACAAGCGTAAAAAAGACAAGTTTCTTTTCTGCGGGTCGCTGTTAGTTTGTTCTTTTTTTTTTCAACCGTGCTGCGTTATTCACTTTTTCTTAGCTTAGCTTCCTCCATGTAGCTAGCCGGCTAACTGAGCTTCTGAGGCTGAACACGGCTGAGGCACGGACATGTGGTGTGGTGAGGCAGACGCTTTTAAACCTTGCACAGGGATGCATGTCAATGGTGAGAAAGTTGGCAGGTGCCTTCAAGGCGACAGCGGGAAACAGCGCTGACTACGGAGAATGAGGCAGACTTAAGTTGTCCATCACTACTGTCAAATCAACTTAACAGAGGAAGCTGTGCTTTATCCACTGAGAAACCAAAAAACTGACCTTTCTATTTGAATGATTACATTGTTTACAATGACATGTCGCTGCCACACAATGGAGCGCACTTGAGTGGCTGTGGCCCAAAATACACCAGCAGACAGATTTGTAATGTGCCTTTTGAGCTAAAATACATACTATAAAAACCTTTATGATCAAAGTGACTAGTAGCAACGTGTAGTCGCAGAAGAGCAAGGGATCATAGAGACACACTGCTGCTGGTAGTATTAATATAATATTCCTATGATATATCCATGATAACTCAGTCTTATCTGTCAAGCTTGAGAGGTGTACGTGTGTGTGTGCTGGATGGTGGTCTGGGTACAGGGGTTGCTACAATTGGGCCATCCCCCCTGTTAAAAATTAACAAAAGAAGCCCATGAGAAGCTCTTGTGCTTCATTCAGAGCTACGGTGGTCTGCATGTTCCCGAGGCTACATCACCACCTGCGACTTTACCGCACATTACTCAGCTGCTTCAGCTACAGCTACTGTGTCAATACAGGAGGTGAACACATGGTTTTCATCAAAACTTAGCATGCCAACGAGTCGAGAAACGAGTACACCTCCAAATGCGGTACAAGAGAACAGACAAATCGATAGATATTAGGATGTCTGACAGCAGACGACGTCCTTACCATGGAGTATTTGCTGATGATTCCTGTGGGATCCCCGTGGTAGATATAAACAGCTCCTGCGTACTCGTCCTCTTTAGGTGCTCCTATGGCCACATCTGAACAGACAGATAGAGGACAAAAGTGTTTCTGTGAAAAGTCTGAATGAGTACATAAACGACTGCATGTGTTTGTGAATGCGCACAACAGCTTTCATTAACCTGTTTACTTTCCGCTGGCCTGTGCCTGGGAAACAAGCTGTTACAGTAAGTCTTAATAGACAATTAAGTGTTGTTAGTGGCCGTAAAAACTTGTGCAACCTCTGAGAGAGTGGAAACAAGACTATAAAGTGCTGGCGAGAGCACTGAAACAACGTCTCCTTATCCCATTTCCACAGCAAGCCCATATATAAACTTTCTTTTTATAAACCAAAACACTTCCATGACATGTGGAGCAGCACACTGAAGCAGAAAGGGTAAAAGAGAATGGCCCCTTTTTTTCAGTGAACACCACACAATAATGAACTCATTATGTTAGGCTAGAATAAAACAGGTCATTTGTCACTGAAACCAAATGTGTGTTCTGATTTCTACAGTAGCTCTTTCAAATGAAATGGTAGCAGTTCAGTTGTAAATAATGGATTGTCAGTCAGCGAGCGAGTCAGGCTCTTTCGACACGCAGAAGAGTTATACTTCCCAGCTGCCATCTTTCTCCACACACACTCACACACACACACGAAATGTGCCAGGCTGCAAGCCCTGAGGCGTATCTCACACGGAGATGAAACCGGGCAGCAGATTCCAGTCTCGAGTGTGAGACGGACGCCAAGTGGAGCCCTCAAAGCCAAGCCACGCGAATGCCAGGAAAACAGACAGCGTAAATGTATGTCCCGTGCGCACATGAGGGTGAGAGAGGGCAATATTTTGTTAAGATCCTCCGCGCCGCAGGGTAATCAAAACAAAATGTCTGTGAAAATGACATCTCAAGCAGCCTACATTTGCTTGTGGGCTCGTGTGAGGAATATAAACTGTGTGAGTTTATTACTCGCCAGATGAGAGGGGAAATGGCTTTGTTGCATGAAAACAGGACAATGCCACGCAAATAGCAATGAGTTTTATTGTAAAGTAGCTGCTATTGTCTGGATTATAGATTCACAGACCACTGGAGGGCATTTAGAAGACATATATATATATAAAACACGACCCCCATCTGAGGTCTGACCTTTCACCAGTGGCTCCACGGACAGTTCACACGGCCGGAGAAAGTCTAGTTAAGTTTTTCAATTTTTCTCTCTGGTGCATTCAAGGACCATCTGGCATCTGCGACTGAGGCCAAAATGAGCATGATATTTGCTTTGGTTTGTATTGCACAAGCTGAATCATGAGGAGAATATTAAACTCTTGATTACTATTACGAAACAATAATTACACTCCAACAATAGAAACAGAGACATAAAATCTCATTTGGTTACTGTGATGGGTTTCGTAGCGAACAAATTAAAAACAGTGGCTGCCTGCAAGGTAGGAAGTCAATCTTGAAACTTGCAGCATGGTTGTAAAAATGGTCAGCACTACTGTAAAACACAAGTGATTTGTGTTTAATGGACTGGAGCATGTTAAACCCTCAGTGTGGTCCTTTAAGTCAGCGGTGCCCAACCTTTTTGGCTTTTGACCACTTGAAGTAAATCAGTTGCTGCTCGTGACCCCCGACACAGGTTGGTTTCAGATGTCTTTCAGTTGTAAGCGGTCCCCTAAACGTCTCAGGTTGTATTTTTGAATTATTGTTTCTGGCTCAATAATGTAAGACTAGACACAATTTCACAGATAAACAAAGAAGAAGAGGTAGAAAGAGAAAGGTGCATCAATAAAACTCTTCTTATTTACTATCCAATAAATCATTTCACAACCACTCAGATTTATGTTGTGACCCTCTGAAGGAATCCTGACCATTTGAAGTATTTTCCGTTTCTCTGTCTTCCCATTGGCAAAATACAGAATGTTGAAACACTAGCATGAGTGTGCTGTCTCTTTAAAAACATAAAAATATATGAAATACTTAAGTTACTCCAAATTACTTTGATATTTTGTTGATTTTGGAGGCCCCTGTGGACAAAAGTGGGAGTGTTTCCTCTGTCGAAACCACAAAATATAATATATAATAATATAATAATATAATATAACATAACATTTTTGGGAAAATGGAGGATAAATCCTACATGTGTAGAGAAATGCAACATTAGAACAACAAAAGTTGAAACTTCATCTGCTTATAGAGACAATGTGATAGAGTCAATAGCAAATAAATGGACTAGGGCTGCAACTAACAACTGTTGATTAATCTGTCAATTATTTTCTCGGTTAATTGATCAGTTGATTGGTCTTGAAAATGTCAGAAAATGGTGGAAAATGTCAATCACTGTTTCCTAAAGGACAAAATGAAGTCCTCACATTTCTTGTTTTTCTTGTACAGAAACCAGAAAACATTCACATTTAAGCTGGAATCAGATAATTTTGAGTTTGTTTTCTTACAAAGTACTGAAACTGATTTTTCGATTACAAAAACAGCTGGAGATTAATTGAATGGTTGACAACTAATGGGTTAACTGTCGCAGATCTAAAGTGGAGACAGTTTCCACTGAAACTGACCTTGATATCCATCGTCATCGATGTCTCCGATTGCCGTGATGCATTCTCCAAAGTGTGCATTGAAGGAATTGTCACCAGTCAAAACATCTTGCTCCTCCATCACGCCCTGGAAACAGCAGCAGGAAAGATAACAGTTCATAAACTGAGCTGGCAGGAGAAAAAAGAAAGGTCCTACAGTAAACTGCTGCGCTTAAATGATTGCAGCTTTTCTCTGATAAAATTCTTTTGGCCTCGACTGCAGTCGTTTGGCTTCTTTCCAAACAATTTAACAACCAAACAGACAGTCAACTTCCTCGCATAATAACTCATAAATATAAAATGTACAAACAGAAGCTCTAGTCTCAGTCAGTTAAACAATCTCACTGCCGAGTCACACGATGTTCTGCTTTTTTATTCTGGTATCATGATAACAAACACGGGCAGAAGGAAATCAAACATGAGCAGAGCTAAAAATCGACACAGCAGACATTAATAACAGTGCAGAAATGTACATATGTGAAGTTCAAAGACTGGACACACTGTAGTAAAATAAATCTGCAAGTTATGGTGTCATGTTCCCACTGACTCACGGATCCCACTCACATTGCCCTTGCTGAGGTACACAGACACCTGGCCCTCGTCCCGGAGCTGGCTGTGCATGGGTGCCCCCACCAGCAGGTCTGACAGGCCGTCCTGGTTCAGATCAACTGCACACAATGAGGAGCCAAAGTAAGAGCCCATCTGGAACCAAGCCGAGCCACAGAGCAATGGGTCAGATCACAGACACTTCGTTCTTCAGTTCATACGATTGACATACGATTCACGCTCGGACTGAATTTATCTCCCTTT
Source organism: Pagrus pagrus (assembly GCF_965226575.1). Taxonomy (NCBI): domain Eukaryota; kingdom Metazoa; phylum Chordata; class Actinopteri; order Spariformes; family Sparidae; genus Pagrus; species Pagrus pagrus. Next base: position 19,925,003 of record NC_140199.1, read on the forward strand.
TTTACACCAATACCAATATTAAAGGGATATTTACACAACTTACATCTCAAAGCTGCCCCTACTTCCTTTTATTTACACTGAATGGAAAGCATTAGCTTTGGTTTCTGGCAAGTGTGTTCCTTCTTTAAATCGCTGTCTAAACACTTGGCGCAGACATAAACAGTGCAGTTCTGACAACAAAGCAATTAGAGTAGCGTGTCTGCAATGCATCACAAGAATCAACCACACGATCCCTGAGGAAGATTAGGTTTTAAAAAATGAATGTTGTTCTGCTGTTTTCTGATGGAAAACTATAGTATTAAAATAGCCTCAATGCAAATGTGCTGTACAGTGATTGAAAACAGGAACGTAAGACCACATCCGAGCTCATACCATTTTCCCTGAGGCTTGAAAACTCTTCACCAAAGACCCACCATCGATTTTGAAAATGTAAACCTGTGCAGGAGAAAAAAACACATCACTGTAGCAAAGCAACAGAAGAAGACTCAACAGCTGGACGCAGGACGAAAGATAAAGTGCCTACTTTTCCACTGCCGCTGTGCTGAGGTGCCCCTGCAGCTACGTCTATTACATTAGGAGAGGAGAAGTGTCCAGCAGTCACAGCATAACCTGGAGAGACAGATGATAATCAGGCACAGCTTTCTTGATAAATCTGACATTCAACACAAGTGGCTTCATTAAAGGTGTAATTAGTGGCTGCCGTGGAGTGGAGTGGCCCCAGTAGTGTCCCTAATACAGAGGCGATTTACAGCGGCTCCAATCAGTCTATAAATCAGTACACACTCAGTCGATTCTGGCCATATCTCACATATTGCACCTTTAACAGGTTCTCACCAAGGTAGCTGTATCTGTGTGAGTCGACGTTTTCTGTGATTGGGCTGTAGAAGGAGTCCGAACTCAGGTTGTACACCTTGATCGTCCCGGTCCAGTAGTATGACCCCGGTGCCCCCATCACCACCAGCTCCTGAAAATGAAACCCCCCACATTCATTCAGATGATCATGTTTATTCACCTTCAGTCTGCTCTGCAATAGACTGCTAAAGGGAAGAAAGAAGAAAGAAAGGAAAACGCTGCTGGGTGAATGTCTGGTTAACCAGTGGCCACAGACTGGTTTGTGCTATCTGCTCTTAACCACACAGCCAGACGGGAGGCCAGCTTAGCTGCCCCCTTTGATGTGATGAGGAATTCAGAGGCCGGGCAAGACTGACAGCTGTAAAATGAGTTGTTCACAGCTATCGTTGTTTTGATGCTCCACGGCTATTAAAGGGACCAGAGCACGACAATCAAGATCCTTTGTTTTTACTAAAAGCGTGGTGCCATTGCTCACCACTTCCTGATTTTCACCACTGATGTTATCTGTTTTGGAGGATGTGACGCTACCACCGAGAGCTCAAAGAAACCAAACAGCACAGCGAGGAACTGACTCAGCAGTTTAAATCCCCTGTGCTGTGGTGTCAAACATCTGGGCACCACCAGGCGTGTGCACCACGGTTCAGACAGGGATAAGGTTTAACAGTTGGACATCTTTTCTTTAAATTCCTCACATTCTTTCAAGGAGGGGGGTCGTTCAAATGCTTTAACAGATCGACACTGACGCCCTCGGCCTTTGATGATTGTGTCTTTGGGTTTGAAACAGTAGGTTCGTTGTGGAATCCACCGCTATCACAATCTTTTCCTTCCTGAAGCCAAAAGACTTCTCTTTAGTGTTATTTACAGGTTTCACATGAAGTCGACTGAACCGTCTCATGCTGCAGTAAAACTCCCACATACGAGCTCCTCACCTGTACAGCTCTTTTCAGCTCTTGTGTTGTATTTATTTATCATGGTTTACGTCACAGAATGATGAAACTCAGCCCGACTAAACATTACGTCAGACACTGTTACGAGTATGAGTCTTCATAACAGCCGTGAACAAGACTTTCAAAGGCTCTTTGATGCTTTGAATTTGTGGGAAACGTTCCAACCGTTGGCAGGCAGATCATGTGAAATGATCCCATTTTAGTATCTGTGACAGGGAAACCATTCTTATGCGAGCATGCATGAGTCTGTCATGCACGTGTCTTTAAATGTCGGGAAGTAAATGAAGAGTTTTAGGCCAATTATTTTCATTATCAGTTAATCTGACATGACCGGTGTCATTTTGGACAATAAAGTTCATTGTTAAACTACAGTTAGGATCCTGCCACCGTTAAATATCTTTGCCACCAGTATTTCATAACCACATTTGAAGGATCATTGCAAAAAATCTGTAGTATATCAGAATGTTTTTACTCCTGCATCAGCCCCAACAATCATATGTCTTGTTTGGTCCGTCAAATGGTCCAAAACCTGAATATAGTAAGTTTACAGTGGCTACGTAAACATTCACAATAATTTCCCACTATTATTCCAAATATGACAACATTCAGAATTGGATACAGGTCATGAAAACAGTATATTCTGTTTGGATATTCCTAATATCACACCTAATCTTCTGAATGTGGCATTTTCCGATTAAGACATGTGGGACATGCTGGTATTATTCTTGTTTTAGAAGCATTCTCTGGACATTATTCAGCGCATTAGGAATATGCGCCTCAATTGTTTTTTTTTTACAGAAATCTGCGACACACTTGCCTGTTTTCGCATACAGTCAGCTCTGTGCATCATAAACAAACCAGCCAACGGTTTGCAACAGCTGAGGTAAAGATGCATGCACAGAAGAAAAGCCCATATGTCTGGTCGGAAGGACAAACACAACTACTTTAAAAAATTAAGAAAGACTTTAAGAAAGGTTTTTGGATTTGCGTGAATATTCATTTCTCCACAGTGCTCAAATAGGAGGTGCGCCATTACATTAATCGGAGTATGCACAGCTGCATGTTAACAGGAATATTAGTGGAAAATTCATTTTCATTTGCCGTGTAAACAACTTAGTCGCAATGTTCTCTTTTTCAGAATAAGTGGAAAAAAACAGAAGTCCGTGTGCATGTAAACGTAGCCAAAGACATAAAAGTGAGAAAAAGCAGCGAGTCCTCACACTGGAAATGCAGAGAATGATGATGTTTCTGCCAGAAAATGACTTTAAAAAATATTCAAACTCAAAAGCTAAAATAATATTATTTAGCTTTGGTAAAATAAAGAACATAACACCCTCCCCGGGCACAGCTGTGCTCCGTGGACTCATTTTAAGTCCCCTTCAGTCTACTGTACATTACTGTCTGTTCCAAATTGAGCGTAACTGTAATTTAAGACTTGTAATGGACCTCTACAGAACATGTCGCTCACGGGGAACATCAGGAAAGAATTATATTGCTAATGTATTGAAAACAAAATGTCCAAACTGGTCAAGTATACATGTATCCCTTGTATGCACATTTTTTCCCGTCAAACTATATCTTAGCTTAAATGCATTTATAGGTTAAATGAGTTTGACCTTCCTCCCACCACTTCTGCTCACTGCACCGGCCTCATCTTTCAACAGACACAGATAATCAAAGATACAGAAAGGCCTTGTGCAACCAAGGATGATGTCACATGTTAAAACAAGCACAGTAGCACATCTATGCTATAGAGAAAAGGAGAGTCATATTTTCTTAAACTCTTTATCTCGTGGAACCACACCAGGTCAAGCGAGGCCGCTGCAGCCTTCCCTTCAGTATGGAAACATAAGCTGACAGTTATCAGCAGTTAGTCAGCACAGCGTCGGCTGCTTTGAAACACATACTCATGTATATCTGAGTGTAGAATTCAGATTTTCCACATCATTTGACATCTTAAACAACATGGGGGAAGAGAAATCCCCCTCGCCCACGTACATAATGTCTCTGCTAACGATTCCCATAATACCACACAGTCAGAGTCAACAAGGAGTGAGGGAAAAAAGGTTCTTTTACACATTAGGCATGTGGTAATGTTAACAGTAATCATGCTCTCGGGAGGGAGAAAGATAAGAAAAAAGGGACAGTAAGAGCGATTGATGATTGAATGGAAAGGTGAGGCTCTTGACAACAGAGTTTAAAGACAACAAACAACTATCTCCATGTCAGACCAACAGAAAGAGAGCGTTACATGGATTAAAAAGATGAACAAGAACTGTTACTGACCTCCGTAAAAACTCCCGCTATCCCGGCTTGGCACGAGCCGTGCTCTTCCCCATACTTCTGCTTATAGTCTGTAAGAAAAAACAAACCACAAATTATTTCGCTGTGTGCCTGAGCCAGCATTTACTGGAGTTTTTCCTGCATTCCATATGGAGCTAGTCAAAGTCCCAGTCCCATCCGCGAGGAATCTGGGGGCAGAAAGCTAGACCGAGAGAAGGGGTGCAACGCCACATTCGACACCGCTTACTTGTGGGGGGACACAGTGCTCTCAGGTTACAAAAATATTGAGCTTGGATCTGGCGAAAATGCACTGTGAATACGGTCCCATGCAAAGTCTAGTCTGGCTTCTCCGCAACTGCTGGCAACCAGAGTTACGGAAGGAAGTGAAATCCTGACCTGGGAGCACAATTAGGGCGTAAAACAGCCTTTGATAAATAGCTCTGAGTCACAAATCAAAACACATGAAGGACACATTTGCATGAGTCAGCGTAAAATGTTATGCAGCGCATTATTTTTTCGACTGGAACTTGATTTTTAGTGTTGCAGAGGGCTCGCTAGAGAAAACAACCTGCAGCCCGAATGGATTTGATTTACTGCATTCATAACATAAATGTGATTTCTAGACCGTGCAGGCAAATCTGTCCTTAAACGCACCTGATTTCTGGAAAAATCAAGCCAAAGTCTGTGGCATAATTACACCTTTATAAAAATGTTTTTCTTTCGCAAAAAGGTGCACAGGGAATACAAACTCTCCATCTCCGATGTATTCAGTTTAACAAACTGTCCAGTGGTTAGAGCTGGCTGAAGGAGAGAGATCACACTTCAAGGCTCTCCTGCTACTAGTCTTCGGTGCCAAAACACCAATCAGAGCCCAGAAGCAGATGTGGGACTTAAAGAGATCACGTGCAAAGATAAAAGGTAACCACAAAAGGAGAGGATAAACAGACCAAAGCAGTGGTTCCCAACCTGGTGGTCTGGACCCCTCGAGGGGTCCCAGGATGAATCTGACATGTCACAAGATGATTAAAGGAAGAAGTCTACGGTCATGCTAGCAGCTTTGTGTGGCTGTAAATAGGCACAGTAGTGCTTAGAGCTAAATGCTAATGTCAGGTAATGTCAGTGCTAACATGTTGATTATCAGGCCTAATATCCACCATCAGCACTGCTTGTGACCCTGACATCTTTCACACCTCGGGCTGCTCCAACCGACAATTTCTGTTCCTCAAAAGCTGGCCGACGAGCTTTTGAGGTGAGACCGTTTGTGATTTTGAACTTCTCTTCTCGCTTCCTTTACTCAACTGTTTTTATGTCACATTTTATGTGAACAAAAGACAGAGTACAGCACTTTGAATTCCCTCCAGGAGAGACTGTGAAATATATTATCCACATGACATTAACGATATTGCGTCTTCCAGTCTCTCTTGCTGCTCACCTCTCTTTCCATTATTAACATGTGGAACAACCATTAACACCTTTGATTTCCTGCATGTCACGCAAACCAGTTCTCCTCTCAATATCCGACTTAAATTTGAATTTTCCTTGACCACCACGGTGCCTCTACTTTACCTTCATAACAGGGGATGAGCGGTTTGGTCCTGCCCTGCAGGGTGGGGGGAATGATGGAGCAGTACCCATGCGGAAGGATGTGCTCTGAGTCGTAGTAGACGTTTTTCCAGCGGTGGGCACAAGCCTGCGAGAGAAAAGCAGGAAAGGAAAACAACTTCAGACACATGCTCACTCTGTAAACACAAACACTTCAGCCTGCTGGATAGTTTAGTCCCCGTCCTCGCTGAGCTGGAGTCAGAGTGTCTCTGTGGCTGTCAAATGATCGTCACTGATGAGAGGGGGAATTAAAGCCCATCCATAACCCTGACCATAAGAGCCATGGTCTGTGGTGTGAATATCTCCGCTGCTGCATGAAAACTGTGTCCCGAGTTAATCTTCGCAGTGACATTTGTGTTTTTAAAAAGTTTTCATTACAAAAAGCAGCTCCTCCAGGCGGCAAAAACGTTCAGCGAGTAGACGAAAAAGCGGATCAAAAGACAAAAGAACAAACTCCTACTTTATTATGCCGCTGCTGAAACAGACAGTGAATAATTCTCAAAACAATATTTTTGCTGCTGTGCTTTTTCAGAAGTCCACACAGATCGGTGAGCAAACAGGATAATGTAGACTCGATTTCAAACTCTGCACAGATCAGGCCACATAAATGTGTAAATGTGGGAATAATTTAGTACCCAAGGGGGCTGGTGGTGGGGCTCCTGCGGCTCTGGGGACAGATCTGGACGCCTCTGTGCAGACAAAGTTCACTTCATTTCCCCTCGCACTGTTTAACTCCTCCAGCCCCCCTCACCCCGCAGACACACACACGCACGCACACAGCCAATCTAAATGGATATAAGAGCTCGGCAGATTGTGGGCGCACACAGAGCGCCAGATGACAGCCTGGAAGCAGAGAAACAGGACAGCTTGGCCGACGCTAGTAGCAATACCAGCATTAAAAAAAGGATCAGCTGACACAAACAAAGAAAAAGAAGCTCTTGCTGCAAAAGAAGCTTTTACAGTTGGAGTGCTGAGTCTGTGCTGTTGTCGTCTCCCTGTTCAGTTAAAGGCCTCGCTGGTCACAAACAAGGCCTTCACTGAAGAGCGCAGATGAAATCACCCCAACACACATCTGCCAAGCAGCCGTTTCCCTCCTCTCGCACAGGAACGTGCAGTCCATTCGGATGAGATAGAAGAAAAAAAAACCGGGGCACAGCAACACGTGGCTCTGGAGAGTCCCCACCTTTCATTTTATCATGAACCCAATGTGTGTGCAGCTAAAAACCAACTCTACCCTCAAATTCCCAAAACTGACAACTCCAAGAAGTCTTCAAACTTTGACTGACGAGTAAAGCCAAGGCTAATGGTTTGAAACTCGGGCCAATACATTCCACTGAGGTATAAAAGACAAACATTTTGAAAGGAATAGGGGTTTAACAGACCAAAACAGTTGTCTGGACGCTGCAGAGGGAGACATTCTTGTGATTTCTTTGACTCCCGGAGGAGGCGGTCGATCCGCAACAGGTATTAAAACACTTTCACACCTGCCACGAGCGTTTAAAGAATCGTCCACTCAACCGCCCTGGACTGTTCGCTCTAGTTTCGCGGGGTTAACGTTTAATCAAAGGCCGCCCTTGGACCACCGCAGAGGGGCTGAAGCCTAAACAAACTGTGCCAGCTGCCCTATGATCTCTGTGCAAACACCCAGCTGAGCACCTCTGGGATTAGCACCACTAGTTAGTCTATTTCTCCAAATCCCTCTCTCAGTTCTTATAAACAGCAATCTGCTCTTGACAAACCCTGTTCCACTGACTCGTCCAGCTCCAAACACGAGGTAAATGTTTCACAGTGTTATGTAACCCCGCAGCAGTTTCCAAATCTGTCTGACTTTAGTTGTTACTCGAGCTTTGAATATGCAAAAAAAAAGAGAAAATCAACATTTAAGCTCTTACTTGTGCAAAAAGCTTGTAAAGAAAAGGTCTTTCTGAGCTGTAATGTTGAGACCAGCTGTGGTTTAACAGTGCGGTCCGTTTGTAACAATGATGTGGGTTTAATCAGGTCTGCTTTTACGAGTGAACATGGTTCGCATTAAAAAAATTTGTTGACGTGACTGCGCCGTCGTCGTCCCCTGGCTCACCAGTATTTTGCCGTCAGCCTTGTCCTGGCGGGCCAGGCTGACCCCCATCCACTCATCATCCCTGTCTCCCTGGCACGTCTTCCCACACGACTCTCTCGGCTTGTTTCCTGAAAGACAATGAGAGCAGTTAGCAGACGTTGAGTCATCAGGACGGAGGATGTCTTGGAGCGAATAAGTTGTTGCTTGTTAGCCATTGTCAGCTTTTTTCAGTCCTGGGATTTATTCTTCATTTCCGCTGAATGTGATTTTTAGTCACGGTTGACAGTTTAAAATTCTGTCGACCAAGGCAACATTTTCTACTCGGTTAAAACATTTCGCAACAACTCTTCTGCCATTGTACAGTTCTAACAGTCGATACTGTAAGTCACCTTCACTCAAGAGAAATATCTATCTATCTATCTATCTATCTATCTATCTGAGGTGGTATAGCCAAACAACACTGGAATTTGAGGTTTATATTATCATTAATATTAGTGAATTAAACAAGTCTGACAGCTTCAGAATCTTGTTGATGGTACAGTGTCTTGTAAAAGGGTGAATGATGTCTCTATCGCTTGTTTCTGCACTATGTAACTTCAGTGAGAGGGTACGATCACAGAGTTACACACGTTTACTTCAAGGTACAAGTTTCAACACATTGTTATGGCGGAATGAGTTTTGTTTGTAGTTAGCACCTACATTACGTCTGACAAACTGTTACAGACCTGGGATTTGTGTTTACGACAGTGGTGTTCCACTCAGAGACTGAAGGGGGCACTGCATCGCACGAAATGCCAATTTCTACATAATGTTGCTTTAAGGGTCCAGTGTGTAGAATTAAGTGGCAACTAGACTGTGGACATTAAAACGCAAAAAAAAGCAAGCCAGTGTTTGATGTGTCCTCAGTCTCATCACCAGGTCTGCAAATGCTGATGCTGTGGGTTGGCGTCTGACCCGAGCTGCCAGCCCAGAGTGTCAGTATTTAACCATCTGGGGATGAGACTCAGCAATCAGCTATCTTTAACCAGGTAGTTACGTTCTGTTGCTTTGATTGTTTGGTCAATATAACATCAGAAAAAGGTGAAAAATGCCCATCAACAATTTCCCAGTGGACATCATTTAGGTTTATAGACTGAACAACTCATTGACTGAGAACCTTCATCAACGACTCGTTGATTCATTGAGAAAATAATCAACAGATTAATCGAAAATGAAAGTATTCGTTAGTTGCAGCTCTATAAAGATGATTAAGAACAAGGTGAAAGCCAAATGAAAGCTTTTGCATAAATTCCACATTTTTAAGAGTCCAGAATTCCCTTATCGTCCCCCTTCTCCAAGTTTTATTCTCTTTCTCCCTGAAGACAATTGGTTCAGCACAATGGCATGTAGCTGCTCTCAGTCAGTGTATGCTCTCTGAGTCCAGCTCCTCTGGTCCATGTGGTTCACTGAGCACCGAGCTGGGGCACGTTCACTGTTATAATGTATTAGTTTCTCTGGTGACACATTGACTGATCACAGGGGTTAATATTAAAGCCATGCCTGCACCCCGGCTCTCCTGACCACAACAAAAGAGCCTGGGAGTTGGAGGTTTGAGGGGGGTAACGCTCAACATTTTGGCACACGTGCTTGGAAAATATTAGCAGGGGCATAAATCATATTTATCAAAATATTTATGGACCTCTGCACACAGAACCCCCTTTTCTTTTTTTTCTCAGTATAGCAGGTTGAGAGCTAAAAGAACAACTGTGGCACTGTTATGAGAAGTATAAGGCTGCATTATTCTGATAAAACAAAACAGATGCTTGGGGGAGTTTGAGCAAAGAGTGGACATGAAGAGGTTGCAGGAAAGTCCAGCATGCATGTGTGTGAGAGAGCTTTTCAGTGTTAGACTGCATGTGTGTTCCTGAGGCTGCAGTTAGTGTGGATGTGCTGTATGCTCTTGTGTTTGTGCTGCAGGCAGGCAGGCAGGCAGTGGTGACTGACCTCTTCCCAGATCCATCTCCGTGCAGCGGCGCTCTGGGTTGCTGTGAATTCGACACTTATACACAGCTCCGGGGGAGTGCACAGAGCTACTGTAGGTAGAGTTTGCCCTGGGAGCCCCTACTATTACCCTGCAGACATGAGGAGAGGGGAGAGGATGGGCCAAACACCTTCTCTTTAAACTGTGTCCCTAAAACTTTTGATTTCAAAGACAGTCTGTCTCTGGCAGGAGCAGAAAGTTACATCATGAACAAAAGTTGCTTTCCATGCAGAATACCACTCATTATTGTTTACTTTTAACGGGCGTGGATGCAGCCTGAGCTCCGAGAAGTTCAACGTTTGCTCCAAAAGCACAATTAACAGAAAATCACAGCATTTCCAGGGAAAATCACAAGACGGGACTCACCAGCGTGTGTTGTCATGATAGTGCTCCAGCACAGAATAGCCAAAAAAACTAGAATTGGGTCCGCGGAACACCAGAGGATGTTCTAAGTCTATATTGTAAGAATAAGCCACTGAAATAGAGAGACAGACATAAAAAACATTTTGTAATCCCGTTTTTTGTCCCCGAAGCGGAGCCATCCCTTTGCGCATCATGCGTAATAACGCGGTTAAAGTGTCCAAAAAAAGCAGAGGAGGGGGGAAAAAAAGAACCAATAATGAGGAACTGTCAGCTAAACTTTTTACAAAACTATCTTTCACTTATTTCTTCCCGGTGTGGAGCAGCATGCGGGCTGTGATGGCATGAGGAGAGGCTCGAGGAGGAGAGTTAACGGTCCGGTAAATAACGGTGCGTCAGCTTCTCTCCATTCTGTGTCAATCTGACAAAGTTGTTGCTCGCAGGCTCCCTGTCGTGGAGATAAATGCGGTCAGGGGTTTCAAGTTGAGCAAGAGAAGACAGGAAACAAGAGCAGTTCGACTCAGAATAAAAGCATCGCTGCTGCTCGGACAGCTGAGGGGTTTTAATGTGAAAGCTGGAACCGGAACCCGTGTGTTCACCTTGGCGCGGTGACGCGGGGGGACGCGGTCATGGAGAGACGCGAAGGGTTTTCTGAGGCGCAGAGCATCACATTTCAGCCGTGGGGTTCAGGGGCTCTGCTCACCTCGGCTGAGAGATGAGGGCGCACTGCTGCCATCTAACGTTTCACACTCTCAGTGTGCATTTTCATATTTAAAAAAAAAAAAAAAAGCTTTACTTTCAAGGAGAAGTTCACAGATTTATGCTCATTCGAGAGTTGAGTTTAAATCAGGGACAGAGCAGTCTGTCTGCGCAACTGGACAACAATATGAGTAAACTCCAAAGAAGAGCTTTAGATGCAACTGTCAAGTTCCCCTCTGATGTGGTTTCTTCTCTGTCCCCTTAAAACAAAGCAGTCTCCCAGTTGTGACCACTCAACTGCAGACTGATTTTAATTTGCTTATTTGATGTGACAAAAGAAAGGATCAACATTTACAAGAAAAAAAGCAAAGATAAGCAGAATATTGTCACACAATTGTGTTGGTTTGGGACCAGAATGCTAGAGTTACACATCCCTTCATTCATATGTATGACTACACTTTACATATTCCCTTAATATGCACATAAACCACGTCTTTAAATGAAGTATTTTATTATCCATACAGTATTCCAGTATTCTCTGAACATATGACATGGACTCTGAGTACATACTAACAATCTGACCTGTACACTCAGAAGTTTAGTTGTCTATATGTTCAGGTTTGCTTGCAAACTTCTGTATCCTCCACTCAAAAGTGTGTTCCAGTTATTATTCATTCACTGGGATGTTTGAGCTTCGCTGTGCAGATTCATGTACAGTGGGACTGTGTGTAGAGTTTGACACTATAAGGCTGGAAGGTTTCTGTTCTGTGCTCACCTGCAATATGAGATTAAGATTTACAACCATGATTTTGTGACATCACAATTCATCATAGATATACAAAATACTTATTCATGATTTCTGTCAGATAATAGATATCATTTTAAGAATGTTTTACTTATTCATTGACCTTTTCTTAGGAGAAAATAGGAGACTATTTTCATGTCGGCAAACATTTCATTATAGTGTTTAAAGGTGTAATATGTAGGAACTGGCACCTAACAGAGGTCACACCAAACAAACATGGGGCACATTATCACCAGATTTACCTCTAACTGCTGCCAACTGTAGCTGCCGTTAGCTATTTAAGTCAGTAAGTTGTGCAGCTAGCGGTCCAGACTGGGAGCTGGAGAGGTTTTATGAGGCTGGACAGGAAGGGGCTAGTTGATCAGCATGCTAACTTCAGTGTATATCTCTGCAGTGCAATACTAGATATCTTTGCCATAATGTCAACTGTTATTTCTTCAAATCTGCAGATATTTTCAGCTAATTTTTGAATGTTTTAACCAAAATTCTTACAAATTGCACCTTTAAGCTTATAGTACTTTTCAATTACACTGTCCGTACCTCCATCCTTCTCCTGTATAGAACCACAGATAAATCTCTACTAAAGTTTATACTCTCATCTCTTTATATATAAAAATGCATTTGCTGTGAGGGAAAGGAGTAAAGGTCAAACAAAGGTCCTTGCTGAAGTATGTGACCCATCACCAACGAGATCTTCAAAACCCAGACTTGTTGTGATGTCTGCATTCCACGTGTGTCTATTTCAACAGGATGTTATCATACTTTATCCTCCGTTAGACAGACGAGACAGTGTAACACAGGCTAATGAGATAAGCTATTGGATTTGACAGGCAACACACGGTATGATAGTAAGGATAAAGGCGTGACAAAAGGTGTTCTGTAAATAAGATTTAATCTGTTAGTCTGAAAATGTATAGTAAGTCATATAGTGCCCTATAGTACAGTTTCAATTATCATAGTACAATTTACATTTTGTGTTTTCGTGTTCATGTCAGTGACAAAATATAAAGCATAGAAAAGCTGTGTTAAACATACAAGGTCCAGAGGCCAGTATATATATATCTTAATGTGGAGCGAGTGCACAGTTAAAGGGTCGTTTACAGTTTAACACAGGAAGTGATTCAGACAACAGCACGACACAAAAACCTATAAATCAACTGACCTGTCAGCATCAAGACGTGATAGTGACATTATTTATTGCACAAGCCAATCGGTATAAACACATTCTAAAACAAAGAGGAAACAATTTAACTTAATCTAAAATATATAAATTAACAAACTTAATTTTCAGAGTAAAACTGGATTCATGGAAGATTTGTGTTTCTGGCATATTCTCTAAATCCCTCATACCTTTAGATATATTCACACATTCTGCACCACACACACACACACAAACACGCACGCACACACACACACACACACACACACACACGCGCGCACACACACACAAAAATGACAGGAAATGCAGGGAGCAGGGCTCGATCAGATCCATGGCAGTCTTCCCCTTCAGCAGCAATAGCAGCAGATTTTCATCCAATAGTACACGGATTGTTCAAACACTCATCGTAACCAAGTCTGTAGAGAGACACGCAAGAAATTAATTTAATTAACTGTGCAATGATCAGTGAAGAACTGAAGTCGTATGTGTTTAACTGCAAGAGGACTGAGATGACTCCAGTGATGGATGCTTACAATCGTTTTTGTGTCTTCTTTGTCCAAAACCTTCTGCGCTTGGTCGGGAGGAAACTTGAGCATGGAGGTAATCACTTTGGCCATCGTCTGTGGAAGAGGAGCAAATAAATCAATTAATAAAGCTTGCAGCATTTAAAAGAAGAACTTCATCTTTAACATAAACAAGTTTTTTAATGAATGCTTCATTAAGAAGCATTTCATATTTTATTTTCAAGTTTTAAAATATACATTTTTTCCAACACCAGATACAAAAAAGCCCAAATAAATAAATAAATAACTCCAGGCCTATCTGCCAGTGCGCATGCATTTCCCCATAAACAAGAGGGATAATCAGAAACAGGGCTCCCGTGTAGGAAATATAACCGCTCAACCAACGCGGAACAAGGCCAGCATGTCTTTGAATGGCAACTCTGCGTCATGCGAGATGCATGTTCCTCGCAGGCAGCCTGGGGGACATCCTCCACACAGGGGAGGTCTGCCATGTTGCCATAAAGACTAACTGTTTGCTGAGGAGCTGGGAAAAACCCGCTGACTTTAGGACCGTGTCAACAACACTGTTAATTAGGGAGATCGCTGTTAATTTTAACCCAGGAAGACTGGACACAACATGACTTTTATGTGGCGTCCTAAAATGCTCTCACATTTTGTGTGGCGGGTGGAGGTCACTGGATACCCCACGGAAAAAATGGGATGGCCTGACTCTCCGATCTTTGCCCGTTCTGATTTCAATGCAGTGTTTTTTAAATGCTGTGGTTTAGTTTATTGACCACATCCTCATATAACTAGAAATTACAACATGTCAGTCTTTGTCAGGGAAAGAACGATTAAGCCATGGGGCTCTATTGCTGTGGTGGCGCAACAACCACCAGTGCAAGCAGCACTCTGATTGTTTGGTATCTTCTGCTGTACATATAAAATGTAAACAGCACCACATCACTCAGGCTGCAGACTTGCGGTGCTGTGTGTTCACATCATGCTGCTCTACACCCTGACAATAATTTCCTGAAGGCACATTTCTTCATGTCTTAAGCTGCCGTTGTCATGCTTCTGTGTGATTGGCTCAAAGATCTGAGACCAGCGATGTGACTGGCTGAATGTGTATTTGTTCCAACTTCACCCAGACCTTTAGCACTGCGCTGTACATACATGAACCAAAACAGCAGGTGCACTCGGAGTCGCCCACACAGTTTGTGTACTGAAGACCTACTGCTGCGTGTTTGTCGTTGCGTGAGTAAAATAGAGCCCATTGCTTCCACTGGTGTTCCTGGTGTTTTCACAGTAAACTGACAGGCATTTATATCTGACACTGAGATGTATTAGAAAATTGGAACTAAAAAAACTGAGTTATATAAACAACCATGCATTTCTTTGTGCACAACAATGTAAGAAAAATAAAAGCGTACTTTTGTTTCCCGTCCCATCATGTATTCAAACAGCACCTTCCTCAGGTACTCCATCTCTGTGGCTTCTGAGAGTGAATCTGAGCTGTTGAATCCAGGATCTGTGAAATCAAGCAGAATTAGAGCCAATTACTAATCTGAGACCTGCTCAGCCACACTATAGTGCAAGACTCTGATAATAAGCTGTCGTATTCAAATAATCTTTAATGAAGCATGTTTTAAATAGTTGAGCTTCTCTCTCTTTCATGCCTCTCTGTTCATAATGTTTTTATGGGACTATGTGTTAACTTTGCTGCCATTTTGACCAGGTCTCTGAATATTTCTGGTCATATACAATAAACAAATATAAAATAAAACACGTCTACGATCTTTATCAGGATGCACATCTACAAACATTGCAAATGTGGTTTTAAAATGTACAGTTTACTTTTCTTGTCTAGTTTTTAATTAAATCTAGCAAACAACAATACCTGTCACAGTCAACTTTATGTTTGCATTAGCAACCATATACAGAGCCACTCTGCAGGTTTGGGTTCAAATTAAGCACCAGCTATAAGTGCAGGAAAAAATGGCGAGGCTCAGCAGGAGTCCAAGAATGAACACTTTAATTCTCCGCCCAAAGCTTTAACACCATCATTCCTCTAAGAACTATGAATGGAAAACAGTGCTGCCGCATGGATAGGCCTGGTAACACTTAACACTACCGCTTCTACCTATAAAATATCTGCGTCAGGTCTTTAATATGGAACAACACCAACTTGCTCCCTGACTATTTGGAATAATCATTCAGATTACAGCACGAGACAGAGACTTGTGATTAGGCATCAAGAGAAGGTGATAGAGGAGTGCAAACAGTTCTTTGATCTCGTGTTAAGTACTGGGTTTCCAATAAATCCCACAGCCTTTGTCCTGCTGACCCCATGTAGCCCCAGCTGAGCCTACCATCAAACCACTCAGGGAGCCACACACATGAAACTACATATGAAGGTGATTTAAGTAGGTTCAAAAGATTCATACTGAGTGGAAGACACTTTCACCAATATGTACAGTTGTCCAAATACGGGACAGAGCAGGTATCAGGCTGGATATAGTGTGTGTATTGAGAGTAAAGGTTTTAAGAAGTAAAAGTCTGTCTGCTGCAGGGTCCTGTGCGGGAAACAGGACCACAATCTGTAAAACCCATTAAATCCAAGGATGGCTTCTTCACCGCCCCCCTTCTGACAGCAGATTCTCTTTATTACACCAGCAGGGAAGCTCTGCAGACTCTCACACACACATCATGTTCAGTTTACGATATCCTTGAGGGTATCGCATTGACTTACAGTCAGTACCTAGAGGCTTACCCTAACCTTAACCACACCGCTTATATGTCTAACCCGAACCTTTACTCTAACCTTAACCAAACCATAATTATAACCGCAGCTCTAACCATAACCAGTAAGCCTAAAATCACGCTTAGTTGGCAAAAATCTTCAGTTACATTTCTTACAGTTAAACCAGACCACACACCCACACACCGTCGCACATTATTCAGGATCTCTGTCTCTTGTCTTCCGTCAAATCCCATGAAGAGATGTGGGGGCGGCAGATTACTGGTAGTGTGTCAAAACTCCTACAGAGATCTTTAGACTATGACTCTACAATTCATATTCTGAAGGCCCCGTTTAGTGCTCATTTTCAGGTTCTTAGTATTATTTTGGATGTCTACTAGAAAATGTTTACATGTTTTTAATGCTCAAAAAGCACATTACTTTTCTTGTACTGTCCATTGCTGCAGCACCTCTATTTAACCTGTCCAAGTACATTTATTCAAGTACTGTACTTGAATAAAGTAAATGAATTTACCTGAATATTTCCATTTTCTTGTCTGAAAGCTCTGTTTTAGTGCATGTCTCTTTAAGACCCCCCCTCTTCCCATAGTCTGCTTTGATTGGTCAGTTCTCACAGGCCTGAGCCAGCACTGCTTGCCTTGTTTCTGCATCAGCTCTGTCAATGTTTTTGCATCCACGACCGTTTTGAGGGCAGCCTTTGTATAGTTGTGACATCCCAACCTTACAGAAGTCCCGACTGCTTATTTGAAGGCACAGAGACTGAATACGGGTGTCTGTCTCCAAAGATTAAGCATTTTGATACTTTCACAGTATTTATGTAGCACCAAGACCCGCTTTATAATCATAAGACACATTAAAATCTCACTTTCTACAATAAGGGACCTTTAAAACATTATATAATTATATGTTAAAAATCCCTATTACAATATACAAGTTAGTTAACCTATTTTATGCTTTGAGTGTATTTAGCTTATGTTAAAAGTTTCTGATGACATTGCATGTGTTCAAGCATTTTGTACCGTTGTTGAGTAGGAAACTGGCTCGCCAAGCAGAACTAAGTGATTCATGGTGTTAACATTACCTTTAAATGTGCTCCCAAGATGAGTTACAACAGTGCTCCGGTGGAAACATTTAATCTTGTCCTCAAGCGAGTGAATCTACCGTGGAGAAACACACAAGTATTCACAGATTAATCATAAAACAAGCCATTTGACCCCTGCGGGTTAATTCTATGCATTAGTCTAATTGTTGTATGGGACACGAGCACAGCATTTTGTTGATCATCCCTGGGGGATGTTTGTGAGAATGACGATGTGTGTGAGAAAAACTGTGGGAGGCGTTGCTCTGAGTGTTTATAGGGTTAAACCAAATGTAAACAGATGTGCTGTGTAATTAAGTTGATGCAGCAGGAGAGCAGTAGCTTCTCTTGCTGGAGGCCCCAGAATCCTGGGAATACACTGCATGGGATTTGCTGTTCACTTGTCCCCAGCGAAGAGGGTGCGCGCACACAAACACAGGGCCCGACACTCACTTTCTCAATAAAGCCCTGCTCCTTCAGTCGAGCCTCGCTCAGCAAAGTTGTCTTCTCCGCTAGCTGAGCCTGTGGTCGGAAAGGACAGAACATTAATTTCGATGAGGACAAAACAAATAGTACAAACAGTATGTTGCTATCAATGATGCATGTTTTACTTGATTAAACAATTAAAATACAGTGGTAACTGGCTTAAATGATATGAATCCTAGAAACGGCGAAAGAAGTCAAACTGGAACCAGCAAACATACCTGCAGTTCTTCTGGAGTCATCTCTGCCTAAATAAATAAATAATAAGGGAAGAAACTTTATGTTAGAATAGAAAAAGACGAAGATACATGTGTATTTACAGTAAAATAATAATATATACATTTAGCAATATTTGGCTCACCACAGCTGAAGCATTGAAGAGCTCACTTTGATCCTTGTGGTTTTTGTCGTGTATCTGATTTAACTCATTCGACATCCCTAATCATCTACAGGTTTATAATAGCTACCCCACAAGTCCCCTGTATGTGGTTTTTTTTTTTCTCTCTTTTACTTTCTTCCTGTTTTTGTCATTGTTTATTTTAGCCGCCTTGTCTCGTTTTAATTTAATTTATGTAAGTACATGCAATTTGTTTTACCTTGCACCTTATGTACTGTATGCGGGAGGGGTGGGAGGGGGGTTGATTGATGTAACAGTATGTTCAGTGGCTGTGCATCATTGTTTGTGTTAAAAAAAAAAATTAAATAAAAAATGTGATAAAAAAAAAAAATATATACATTTAGTCTATGACGGCATGATAATAAAATGAACAGGCAGTTTACATTTAAAGAGGAAGTCTGCCGGTATACGCTATCTTTCTTATTGTCAACAAATCCCATTAAAAGACCTGAACCAACAAAAAATGCATCCTGCATACACAAGCATTGTTCGTGTATCCAAAGCCTGATTTATCGTATTGCTGCCATAGAGCTCCACTGTTGTCCATAAACTACTAGAAACATAGAAATGAGCCACATTGTTACAGTGTGACATGTTCCTGTGCTACAATGAACATGGGCACTGTTGCTAGAGCACCAAATGTGCATAATCCCCTGTTGAAAAGAGTTCCTAACAAACATTTAGTCTTGTTTGAATAATGTTTTCCAAAGCAATAGCATAAATATTAGCCTGGATAGCGATAGCTGTCACGCAGTCGTGAGGTCTTCATGGGTATTGAGGAGCTGTAGAGTTTATTTATGGGCAAACTGTAGCCTTCACTGTACATTTACTGCCATTAGACAACTTCATTGCTAAATTTAACCTCTGCTCTGATCGCAAACACCTGTCTGCTGTGAGCACTGTCGCTTTTTCCTTGGCTTTAAAGAGGCCATGCTACCCTTTCAACACCAGATAAACTTGAGCCATTGACTCGCAGTTTGGTAAATACTGCCAGTGCAGCGCCTGCGCAAGTTTGAAGGATGCTGCATCACTTGGGGATTCTTCTAAAGTGATACGTCATTGGTCCATTTTTAAAAAAATCTAAAAATGCCAAAGTACACTGGTGTGGGGCTTAAGTGAAGCTATATGTCTTTGTGGCCCGTTCTGAAAGCCACAACAGGTGGAAGAAGAAAATACTAAGTGATGAACTACCACACTGTTGGTTTGGTGTATTTATTTTGTCTGCGTACACAGACTAAATCAGACTTTTACTTCTAAAAAAGCGCTGGTCTATTGTCTCTATAGAGAGACACACTGACCCACTGTCGAAATGAAAAATGGTTTGTGAGGCCCGTTGGAAGGTTTGGCCTCCCTGAGCTTAAACCCATACAATCCACCCATAAAATTATTACCTCACCAGGGAAAAATGCAGCAGAGAGAGCAGTGTAATTCTTTGTGTTTGTGTGCATCTGGACACCGTGTAAAGGTAGAAGAATCAGGTCTCACAGCACCTCAACACCACAGTAAAGCATCTCCCTGGAGTACTCTTGTCCTATCTGGCTTCTTTCCAGTATGCATGCGAGTATTCCTGTAGTATAAATCTTAAGGCTGAGAATCACCTCATATGATGATAATTGAGAACAGGGATTGAGGCTGGCTGCTGCCTCACAATCTCTTTTTTTCCGAGGAGAACATTCCTGAGTGATTCAAACGAGCTTCACAGGATCCGGCGTGCTTTGGAGAGCAGCCACACGACTGGGGCAGAAGACTGATCAGAGCAAAGTATGTAAGCAAATTGTCCCTGAGCTCTAAGACGGAATCCTTCAATTACGAAGCAAGACAAAGGAAACGATAACGGATAACTGTTAAGTCTGTTAACCTGGATGTGAACTCTCAAATAATTAGGTATGGAAACAAAATGCATCTGGATTCGGCTGTCGTTCAAAACTAGTAATGCTTCCATCAGACTTCAGCCTTTTCCCAGAGGAGCATGAGAGGGAGCTGACAAGACTTGATTTCCTACAGCTATGTGAGTGACTTACGATTTCAACAGAATCACTGCATAAATTCAATAGAAACCCCCAGTCTCGTATATAATGGACTTTAATAGCAGCAGGTATGAATTTCTACATCTGTGCAAACATTAAAATGTCCCCAATACATCAACCAGTTGTGACACCAATCGCAGATGTTTGATGACCCATAGTCACCCCATGAATATGGGTCAGAAATGTTTGTACCTCATCTGTGCCCTGGCTCCTTCCTTGCAACTCCTCCAGTTCTTTCTGGACCTGCCACACTCTGTCACCCATCTCCTCCTCTCGACTCTGGAAAAAAATAAAACGAAACAACAATGGCTGAGTCATTTCCTCTGCTTCATCTGAGCATCACAACTCAAGTATGTCGATCAAATCTCTCCGCCTTATTTTAGACATCCCGTCCTTAATTATGCTTATATTATAATTAAAGAATCATTTGGTCATTTTCCAAGTTCATACCATTCGGCAGGCATTGATTGATGATTAAGTGCAGTTCTTTAAGTGATTACAGATTGGCTGCCAGAGGAAATGTGAAAACATTGTGCAGCAGCAGTAGAATTAACGATTTGATTAAGAAAAATATATCCACATATTAAGTCAGCCATAACACTTAAACAATGTTGTGATTAAGAGTGGGTGAAAACAAGTTGGCAAGCTCAGAGTAGGGAACAGACTTGCTGAAAAAGCTAAAGTTACCAGATAAGAGCTGAAATAGTTAAAAGTGACACATTGATGATTAAAATAGTTTGCTAAAAGTAATGGATAAATGATTGCAAAGTCTAAACAAGGTGGACAAACAGCTGAAGTAGTTAGCTAGCTCAAAGTAGTTAATGAACAGAACTGCTGAAATAGCTAACAGTAATGGGTAAAGGTTGAAATAGTCTGTTTAAAGTGATAGACAAATGATAGTTCACTAAAATTAGTGGATTAAAAAGTCTAAACAAAGTGGACAAACAGCTGAATTAGATTACTAGTTTAAAGTGATGGATAGACTTGTTAAAATAGCAGATTAAATATGAAAAATATTATTTAAAAAATTGTGGAAATTGTCAGCTAGCTTAAAGTAATATGGCTGAAATAGCTTAAAGTACCTGATAACAGTTCTAAAAGTTATCTTAAAGTAAGAGAACAATAATTAAGAAAAGGCTAAACGAAATCATGAACAGCTGAACAGTTAGCTAAACATTTTTTTTAAACATTTTTGATGTCAATGAAGGGGTACTTGAGTTCATCTGACGGGGATGTGGGGGTATATCTGCCAACAAAGGTGTGAACCACTGCTCGGAAAGGTAGCTGCCAACAGTAATAGCTTCCAAATGGTGGGTGGGGTTGATTGCCCTTCCATGATAAACAGTGGGTCTTATTTTAGGTAAGTATTTTGAAGCTCCATCTTTTGACAGTACCTGTATAACCTGTTCATACTTCTGAACAGTTCTGTGCAAATCATCCTCCTTCTCGGCAACCAGCTTTTTCAGCTGACTGACTTCCTCACGATGGATACTGATGAGCTCTGCTTCTACACTCTGGGCTTTTGCTGTGTCAAGGAAAATAGCCAGAGTTAGTACATGAAAAAAAAAAAAAAAAAGGAATTCATATTCCAAACCACTCACTCACATCCCATCTGGAATGAAACACGACATGGAGGAAGCAAGGAAACATGGCAGTTCAGACGCACTGTTTCCGAA
This sequence comes from Pagrus pagrus, assembly GCF_965226575.1. NCBI lineage: Eukaryota > Metazoa > Chordata > Actinopteri > Spariformes > Sparidae > Pagrus > Pagrus pagrus. The sequence continues at coordinate 19,946,711 of NC_140199.1, forward strand.
TGCAATGATCCCTCAATTTGTTCCAGTCAGTGACGAAATAAAAAAAATACATAATGTTTCCGTGTAGTTATTCCACCCTGCTGGTGTATATGAATGTCTGATCAGATTTACTTTGATTTTCCATTTTAAGGCAGTTATTTTGGTGCCTCAAACGTAAGTAGTAAGTAGTGATTTCACCACAACAAGACAACTAATTCAATCCCATGTCTTACAACACAGCTGTAAATCTCAGCAGTTTAATTTAATGAATGGAGAATTATTTTCCTCTGCCTCACCAATGGCCTCCTTCACCGATGTATCGAGCTCCGCCTCCTTCAAGGCCAGATGTGTGTTGAACTCCCTCATCAGCTGCTTGATGGCAGAATTGTGCTTCATTTCCACATCTTCCACCTCCAATCTATTAGAACAGACAGAAAAGGAAATGTTAGTTTCCATTTTCAGGTCTTTACTATCAAGAATCATTAACAAGATGAAATCATGAACTTACTTTAACTTTTTCTCCTGCTCCTCTAACAACTCTTTCTTCATGTATTCAAGGTCCTGCTCGTGCTCCTTCCTCAGTAATCGGATGTCTTTCTGTAGCCTGGTGAAGTCCTTGTGGATTTTCTCCTTCTCGTTCTTCACCTGAGTCAGATTACTCTTGACAGACTCGAGAGAATCGCCGCCTTCCGTCGGAGAGTGGTTTTCCATCGCGCTCATGGTTTGCTGTACGCTGCTACGCTCCACCATCATCTCAGCCCCAGGTTGTGATGAATTCTGGATCTGTTTAATGGTTTCCTGATGTTGATCGAGCTGAGCGTCCTTCTCACATATTTCTTCTTTCAGCCGATTTATTTCTGCGACAAGGTTTCCATTCTGCTCTTCTGCTCCTTTGAGCCTGGCCTCGATTTCATGTAGTGCCGATTCATTTTCTTTGAGCTCCCCTTGTTGTGCTACATCTCTCAGCTTCTCTTCGTACATGATTTTCAATTCCTCTAAAGACTTTTCTTTCTCGAGCTTTTCATTACTCAGAATCTGTTCAAGATTTTTCTCCTGCTCTTCCTTAAGCTTGACAAGAGCATCCTCGAGTGTTTTTGTTTTCTCTTCTAACGTTTCTGCGTGTTGTTTGCCGGCCGTTTCGTTGCTCTTGATCTCCTCCAGGCTCGTTTGAAGAGCCTTGATCGTCTGCTCCTTTTCCTCAAGCTGCGAGGTTAGCTGTTTCTTAATCTGACCGATTTTCTGCTCAGCTTTCTTCTTCAGCTCGGATACTTTGCGGGCACTGTCTGCAGACAACTTCTCCTCAGTTGCCTTCAGGTTCTCCTCTTTGCTCTTTAGAATCTCACCTTTCGTTTTTTCGAATTCCTCCCTCTGACATTCAAGCTTGTGTTTACACTCTTCCTCCAGGGAGCGCAGTTTTTCTACCATCTCCTGCTCCAAATTACCGTTCTGAGTGCACTGCATCTGGGTCTGCTGCAGCTGCTCTACTAATTCTTTCTTTTCGCTCTCCCTGACGCTGTGCTGCTGTTTGAGGTCAGCTGTGAGTTGTTCACACTCTTTCGTCTTTAAGGCTAACTGCTCCTGGAGCTCGCCAAGTCGACTGATGCAACTCTCAAGCTCCGAAGTAAGTCCGCTGACCTTCTGCTCTTTCTCGCTCAACACCTGGTCCATCTCCGACTTGCTGATGGACTGATTGTCAATACTCGCTGTCAGCCTTTGCAGGGCTTCATTCTTTTCAGAGATTTCACGCTCCAGATCGTCAAGCCTGCTCTGCAGACATGTGATAGTGTTGTCATTCTGGGTGAACTTGGTCTCATACTCAGACAGACTGTTCCTGAGTGCATCCGCCTGCTCCAACGCAGACTTTCTCTCGTGCTCTAATCTCTCTGTGGTCTCAGCAGCCTGTCGCCTCTCCTCTTTATACTGCTGGTTCAGCTGATTTATGGCTTCCTCCTTCTCTTTTATGCTACTTGCTAGCTGATTTTTCAAGTCACTGATGATGCTTTCCAAGTCGCTGATACGCGACTCGTTGGCTTTAATACTTTCTGATATGATTCTGTTTGCCTCACTCAGCTCCTCAATTTTCTGAACTTTCTCACTGGTAGATTGAGAATGATTCTCCTTCTCACGTGTTAAGGCTTCGACATGCTCTGTTTGAGCATTTACCTGAGCAGTCATCTGGTCTAATGAAATGCATAGATTCTTATTCGCCTCCGTCTGCTGGCGGAGATCCTCCTCTAAAGTGCAAATTCTTTCTTCTTTAGTATGGATAACAGCTTGGAGCTGAGAGGAACTTTCCTCAAATTGAGTCTGCAAGTCCTCACTCTCTTTACCTCTGGAACCTTCCAGAGCTTTGAGCTGCATCTCTGTTCCCTCCAGCTTATCTGACAAGGTCTTTAACTTCTCTGTGTTCTCCTCCTTTGTCGTGTTAAGCTGGTCTTGCAGGGAGTTCCTCTCGTTCAGAGCCTGGTTGAGGTTCCTCTCCACTGACTCCATTTGCTCTTTCAGCAGCGCCTCGGCCTGAGACAAACTTTCAAGCTTAACCGCTGCTTCGTTCAGCTCTTCTTGCAGCTTCTGCACGGTGGTTTCTCGAATCACCAGCTCCTCCTTTAGATCCTTTAATTCACGCGACACTTGCTCGTTCTCCTCTTTGCCTCGGCTAAGTTGCTGAGAAATTTCCTCCAGTTCCTGAGCCTTCTCCTGTAATATGTGCGAGTGTTTCTCTGTTAATTCCTCCTCTTGCTGTCCTATCTTCTCCTGCCACCGACGCTCCAGCTCCTCAATCTCATGCTTGTGGGTGTCATGTAGCTTCTCCACCTCTTGCTTATGGTTGGCCTGCAGCTCTGACACTGTGCTGCTCAGGCCTTGGGAACTCTTTTGAGCCATCTCTACGATCTTCTCTTGAACTTGTTGCTCCTTCTGCTGAAGCTCTTTCTCCTTCTTCGCAAGTTCCTTCTTCATGTTTTCTTCATTCTGCTGAATCTTTTTCTTATAGCTCTCATGCATGTCTTTGGCCTTCTGTTTAAGCTTTTCCATTTTTGTTTCCTGTGTTTTCAGCTTAGCTTCTATCTCATCCCTCTCTCTTATAGTGTTTTTCATCTTCTTCTCATGATCTACTTTTTCATCATCCAGCTGTTTCGTGAGGCGCGTCTGTTCTTCCTGCTTAGTGTTCAGCTCTGCAGTAAATGACTTCTCCTTCTCTGACAGCTCCTTTTTGCTTTCTTGTAATTGGTGCTCTAGCTCCTGAAGCGACTTCTCTTTCTGTTGGCAATCATCCTTCGCTACTTCCAACTGATGCTCCAAATCTGACAAATCCTTCTTACACTGATCAAGATCCTTTGAGATCTTACTCAACTGTGCATTAGATTCCTTTAGGCTCTCATTATCCAGCTTGGATTGTGATAAACACTGCTGCAGCTCCTCCACTTCCTTTACCTTGACATTTAGCTCTTGTGATTCCTCTTGTAGTGTTTTTTGCTTAAGCATGTGTTCTTTAATTTCCTTTTCCTTTTCCCTCAGAACAATCTTCAATGCGTTAAGTTCCTCCTTCAGAGTTTTCTCTATTCCTCCAAGAGACTGCTCGTGCTCCTGTTTGATATTTGCCAGCTCTACATTGTGCTTTGCCTGCCGCTCTTGAAGCCTCTTCTCATGTTCCTGTTGAGCTAACCTATGAACCTCTTCAGCTGCGACCAACTTCTCCTCCAGGAGCTGTTTACCCTTCAAAGCCTCAGAAAGTTCAGCGGAAACTGCCTCTAGCTCTGCCTGCTTTGCTTCCAGTTTCTCTAAAGTTTTCTGGTTCATGTCTTCAACATGTGCTTGGAACTGCAGTTCTTTATCTTTCAGGAGGGTCTCCACTTCAGCTCGGTGTTTTTCCTTGAGCTCTTCGAGAGCAGCATTATGCTGCTGGGTTAGGGTGCCCTTGTGCTTTTCCAGCTGCTCCTGGTGCTTTTCCTCTAATGCAGAGATTTGCTCTTTGTGTTTATCCTTCAGCTCGTCCAACTGCTTGGAAAGTTCATGGGACAGACATGATCCGTCTTGTGAGATCTTGTCGAGAGAGCTCTCCAGCTCCAATATTCTCTGTAACCACATACACGTAGGTTATTAGATTATCTTACAAAGAAATGATTTAACAGAATTATGAGACAAAATACATGGTCAGTTATTAAGATTATTTTGAACAGTGGGACTGAAAGAGTATAGCTATCACCAAATATTCAAAGCTTCAAGAGCAAGGAGGGATGGGTGTGTGTGTTTTTTTACTAACAACAGAAGATGAATTAAATTAATTTAAAGCTTTTACTTTGCAACAAATTCAGCAATTCAATCAAATGTACGATGCTTTGCAGTAAAATACTCAAATATGATGGTTATATAGGCATGTTTAATAAATGCACCTTGCCCTCACTGTCTGTGTGTGTTCCTGGAGAGCTTAGTGGTTGTGAAATATCATTCAATAAATTAACATGGAAATGAACAAAGATTTGACCCTCAAAGAATTCAGTTAGCCCTAATTAACACTTCCAGTAACATCCACGTAACTACATTTTAAAAATGTACAATTAAAAAAACAAAACAAACAAACAAACTTACAGTTCTTGCAGCCTCCAGCTCCAACTGTATCTCTTTAACCTTGTTATCACCTTCTGTCCTTATAGCCGTCTTCTGTAACTCTATATCCTCCAGAGCCAGAGACGCCTGCTGATCTCGCTCCTTACCTAACTGGGCAAACTCCTCTTTGCACTGCTCCTGAATACAAAAGAAGCACAAGGAATGCAAAAATTCAAAAATTCAAAAAGTGGTTGTTCTTCATCCAATTTACTCGATTATGTTGTGAAATCTAATAAATGAAAATCTTTGGCACGTACGACAGCTTTGTTGATTCTGGCACTCATCTCTTCTTCTTTAGCAGCCAGAGCTTCCTTGTGGAGTTTTTCCATATTGACCACCGTTTCCTCCGATGACTTCTAGTAATATACATATATATAATAATGAAAAAATAGGATATAATAATATGATCGGTAGATCAAATGTAAATATTACCAAACATAAATAAAAATACAGTGTTGGAATAGTTTAACTGGGCGATATTGTTGATAACAGTGTGCCGATTCCTGTTATTCTTCCAAATGAAAACCCTTCAATTGTTGAGTTAATGCTACTCATTAGCATCTCATGTAGTAATATTAGTAATGTTAATGTTATAACAAATTCTTCTAAATGAAAATAAAATCATGAGCATCCGGCAGAAGTCACTTCCTGACCTTCATGATGGTGACGACCTCCTGTTTGACTCGTGTGAGCTTCTCCTGCAGACTCTTCCTCTCCTCCTCATTGACCCTTTCGACTTCTTTCACTCTCTCCTCCAGCTGAACCTGCAGCTGTTTTCGGGCCTCCTCCGCCTTCTGAGCTACACCCAGCGCACGTTCAAGTTCTTCAAATGCTATGATAAAAACAAAACAAAACAAAAATTTGAAATACATTGTTAACATACTAAAAGAGGTTATTCCTGTTCACATTCAGAAGTGGACTCCACTCACCTGATTTCTCAGCCTTTTCTTTCTGTTCCTGCAGTTCTTCTTTCTGGACAGTAACCTGCTGGAGCCTGGAGCGAAGCTGTGCAACCTCCTCTTCTTTCATTTCCAGTGTCTCATGCATCTGCCGCTTTGTCTCGGCAATGACCATTCCCTGAAAGACAACAACCCAGAAAAGAAAATCACCCTTTTGATATCTGTAATGTTGGATTTGATAAGTATTATCCTTAAAATTTACACCAAAACTCAAGGTCTGTGTGTGTAACTGTTTTTGATTTAAAGCATTCCTCACACAGATCTCATGAGCTGCTGTCCATCCTGCAGAGCTGGGGTCAAAGTTTAAGAGGAACAATATGGGGTGTCAAGGTGTCGGACTTCTTTACTCAGTGGCAGAGTAAATAAACACATCCAGTTTTCGACTACAACTGAATCTGCAGGACTGTCAATCAAGATGTGACTCAAGCCTAAAAAACTCCTCACTCACCTTGTCCTGCTCCAGCTGCTCAATGAGGTTCTTTGCATCTCGAAGCTGAGTGATCAACTTAGTCTTTTCTGTTGTGTGAAGCTCCTATAATATAAAACATTTGACAGAATTACAAACGAGAATGTCACATATGGTCAACACCCAACTTTACACAGGGACATTTCTGATGTTGGGACTCATATCCTGTATATGCTTCAAACTCAGATGTTTGCTGCACCACCCAGGATGCCTCACCCACAAGCCAAATAACCAGACAGTGTACACAAACCCAGCTAAACCAACAAGTCAACCCAAATTACAGCCCAGCTTAGCAGCAGCGGCATGTAGTGGCCATGTCTCTGTGCCACCAATGTGTAACCAGTGGTTTCTGAACAGGAAATGCTTGGATGACTGTATTTGTCATGTTGTTTGGTCTATCTGTGCAACAAGGCAAGGTGTCTGTGCAGTCTATGGATTAAAAAAAAAAAATCAAGAAAATGTATTATCTCATTTTGAATATACAAAAAAGGCAAATAAAGTGTACAGTACTCTGTGAAACCAGGCTGTAAATAGAACATTCAAAAATCCCTTAGCTGAAACGCAGACAGATGGTCTGTTTTATGGGATATTTGTCTGAGGCAGGGGATGATCACGGCCCGCCCAGCAGTTCCAGGATGCCTTCATGCTGCTTAAGAGGGCTAAACGCCTGTTAACCTCTGCTTTTCCTGACACAGGAAAGGCCCAAACAGAGTGAAATGAACATGAGACCATCGTACAGTCACAGGCAAGCTGTCCATTCTCAGTGTCTCTGAAACAACAAACATCTGTTATCAGACGCTGCAAAACATCAGAGCGGCTACGGACAAGCTAAACAAGCCGATCATACCACTGGAGCTAAATGTTTTGAAATCGATGAAAACAATGATCCAGTCATGTCACACTGACATGAACCCTTGTCCTGGAGCCCGGCCAGAGAATTTGGATGTTCGGACTCTGAGAACCATAGCAAATCACTGTGTCACTGAGATAATTGACCCACATTATCAGCGGACCATAACGACTCTGGCAGACATTTTGCAGCACAACATTAATGACCCTAAACAAACTGCTCAGTCATTTGCTGCATCTCTGGCCAGCCTCATTTTAATCAAACCTCGTAATTGCAGTTTACCGCCACATCAATTTCTAGTGAGCGGCTGTCTCAGGAAATGGCCTTGAAACGATGGTTACTTTGCACCTCATTGACAAAGTGATAAAGTGTATGCTGAGATATCATCTAAAATTTATGAGAAATGTCCTAATATATCGCTGCCATTAAACACAGGTTAGCCACCTTAATCTTCTCCAGCTCCTGAAGCCTCTCCTGCAGCTGCTCCTGCAGAGTCTCATTCTCTGTGCCCAGCTGGGCGCTCCGCTCCTTGTGTGTGCGCATCACTTCTTTGCACTTCTGCAGGAGGTTTTCCTGCCTCTTCACTCTCTTCTGCAGGGCCTCCATGAGTTTGGTCGGATCACTGTTGCCCTCTCCTGCCCAGAAAATAGAATGCACTGATTAGAAAAATAACATTAGAATGAAATAGAAAATGATTCTCATACAGGTTTGATTGAAGCAACTTCATGTTTTAGTGTTGCTCCCAAAGAAATCACAAATATACACAAAAACTTTCCCCACCCTCGGTGCCTTCAGGCTCTTCTCCTTGCTCCTTCGAAGGACTTTGTGTGGAAGAGTCTGGAGCATCTTCAGATTGAGGGACGTCATCCTCAGTAGGCACAGGACCGTCAGTGAAACCCTTAGCTCGTTTCTTCAACAAAGCAACCTGTTAGCAAGAGCAAAAAACACTTAGCAAAATAATCCTCTGACTACTTAGGTTTAACACCCAAATCTGGCATTATACTCTGCATCCTTATTTTTTAATGAACTCACTAAATTAAGCAGGCAGATTTTATGTAAAATGTAGCCACATTTATTTGATGATCACTGCAGTAAAATCAGCATATGTTAAACTTTATTACCACATGTTTTGCATTGTTAATCAGTCACATTTAATCAAAGTATTTTATATTATAGTACTAGTGGCAAACAAACATGGCATCTTTGTGTTGTTTTCAAAAGACTACATATTTCTGCCTCACATGAAGCCAACACTCACCTGTGTTTGCAATACAGTGATCATCTGATCCTTCTCCTCCAGCGCAGCATCAAACTCATCCTGTAGGTGTTTCTTGGCTTGCTGGTCCATTTGAAGCTCCTGCAGATCATTCAATATATTCACTCATGCGTAAACTTTAATATACAGTAAAAGGAAGACAGATATTGACCATTGCCCATACATAACATATAGCCATACCTCCCGCAGCTCCCCTATCCTGCGGAGAGCTTTATCTTGACTCTGACTGAGGATAACCTGAAGGGACGGAGAACAGAAATGACTCCTGTGAGCTTCTCCTGCAGACTCATTTGATCAGCTCAGGATGATCAAAATGTTCCTCTGGCCAAAAACATTGTATCAAAAATTAAGTATTAGTCAAAATGGCAGTTAAGACAATTTACCTGTGTTTTTTCTTTATCTCGCTGCACTGTTCTGTACGCAGTGACCAGCTGGAGGGTGAAGGAGTGGAGGTGAATAAAAGGGAGAGAAACAGAGTAAGAGAAAGACAGAATCATTAATAAGGACACAAAAGTAATTATAGTTATACACGCCTGTAAGACTGTGTGCTATACACTCTTAGTGTGACTCTTACCTCCGAGTACTTCCCCCTGTACTTCCCCAGGCTCCTCTCCACTCTGAGCAGTCGGTGCATCAGCTGCTCTTTGGAGAGGGACTCTGTAGTTCCTGGTGGCTCCTCAGCCTCGCTCTCAATATCTGAGGGGGGATCATATGTAGGGGCGCCAGGGGAATCATTTTCTCCCAAAGGCGTCAGAGAATCTCGTGATGAGCTTCGGACCAGGTTTTCTTTAGAGGGAGAGCGGAACAGGTTCTCTGCACGACTGGCGCCGCCACGAATCAACGACTCCATCGAGGGAACTTTAAGCTGCAGTTTTTGGACAAGTGACGGTGTCTCCTCTCTCTGTTGGGAGGAAAAAGCTCATTTTAAACATATCGAAGAATAAGCAACAGTGTTATAACTTTAACTCGAAAATCAAAGAGGAGGAAGGGTGAACATACAAGAGGAGAGGCACTTCCGTCCCCATTGATGCTACCTCTGGGAGATCTTGCTGGTCCTTTAGAGGCACTCTGCAGTTAAAAAGACATCATGAGAGGAAGGAAAACTGTGCCAGTGGACTTGTCCTGGGCAAGTTAGTCATCCACACCCAGCATGGCTCTCCCTGATTACTCTGGAGGGAGCAATATTAGTATTGCTGGGAGCAATGCAGGGGCAATGGGTACCCTCATGCAACTTGGAAAAAACAGAGGGGTTAAATACATAAAAGAAGGCATCTCTACTGTACATCAAACAAAAAGGGTTAAAACTGGACTCTACAGAACAGCCATGAGGTCAGAACAAACAAACAGTTAAAAGTCAAGTAGGAGAGCTGGTATTTGAATTAAAGATGCCCGGCAGTGCCGTGTGCAGCTGTATTACAAGAGCACAAGAGAGTATTGAAGTAAGTGAACATCGAGCGGCTTAGTTGGTTTAGTTGTCTTGTTAGAAGCAGGATCAGTGAGCACATTTTCTCCTCCCTTGTCCGGCTCCAAGCTACTCGTTCCGCGGGATTACTGTGCAAAACATTCAACATATCTGTCTTGTTTCTTATGGAAATATTTTGACTGTAGTCACTTCCAGGATCTGTTTAAGTGGGCGTTGCAGGTTAGGAAAAGGTCTTTTCCACACAACTGAATGTTTAAACTGTTATTTTCATTCTCCTGTTTTTTGACTGAATGAGTTTGTTAATGTGTGTTTGTGTTGTGGGCAACAGAGCTAACTGAATACAAAGGAAGCACTAATTTCACTGTAGGTTTCGCTATCAACAGTAGAAGGGTAAATATTGATTTATATTTAAACAAACCGATACTTACTTCATTCTCACAGGTTTTTGTGAATAAACAGGGATAAAGGACCACATTTAAAAACTCCATACAGCACACATTACTTACTGACTTCTTTCACTACTTCACCATGTAGATGCTGGTCACCTTTGCCTACAGTAAACCAAGACTTGAATGCCTCTGCTGTGTTTCAGCACTACATGTCGAAACACTTGATTTCCCAACAGAATGGGGATGGCTAAATTCAAAGTGTTTCTGAATGTCACTCACAACAGTAATGACAACTACAACAACCTTGATCAAGCACCAAGACAAACATAACTCCAAAAGACAGAAGGACTCCTTGGTATATCTCTGGTCAAAGACAAAGACAGTTTTTACCTCCAAAACAAAATGTAAAAACAACAAAATGATTGAGATAGTTTGATGGATTACTATTGTTGGGTTTGAGCAATTAACATTTTGTGAAGATGTGCTGATATTTTAACAAGATGTAGGTGAAACATGATAAAAAAAAGACAGTTTGATGGGTTTAAGATATTTGTGGTTCATCAAAAGAGATGACAATGACACCAGTTGTTTGTTTCTGTAGCTGCAACACAAGTTAAAATTCTCCAGACTGTAGTAAAAATATTTCACTGATGTCCCATTAATGACAATAGACGTTATATCAACAGAGGAATAAGTTTTCCGCTAACCTGTGTAGTTTAATTCTATATGTATATCTTTACATCTTCATTTCAATTTGATGTAATAAAGAGTTAAAAGGTTCAAACATTAATTTACCCGCTTTACCAGTATGCCCTTACTTGTGTTAGTAAACACTGACAAGGTTAATCACATGTTACCACTGACCCCAGTTAAATTAATGTCAAACTGTGTTTGCTAAAATAAAATATTCATATCACTGGACAATAACAGTACTGAATATAAACGGTTTGGGTAGACAACCTCAATCAGCACTTAAAATTAGGGTTTCAAAAATAAGATGTACATTATGGCCAAAGCCCTTTCATAGTGAGGAGTTAGTTAGTTGTCAAAACACAAATATCTACTTACATCAAACATTTTACGTTACACAAAAATATCTGACATTTTGAACAGACATACAAAACGGAGGCAAAATGAATGTATTGTATGCATTCAGAGTCTGTCTGTATCACAAATGATGCATTCTTTCAAATCTTGCTTTCCTCTAGTCCTCTTACTGCCTCCACATGAGCACACATCATTTAGTCTTCGAGGCATCTACAAAAGGTGCTTTGGGTCTGTTTGTTTACTTGGAAGAGTTACAAGCAATTCAACATTTAAACTGCTGAGAAAGCCTGCCCACAGCTTGGAAGATGGAAACGTCAACTCTCCAAATAAACAGACTTGTGGGGAGAGGGGACAAAGGCCGTCAGGCAACATAACAGGGTGTTGAGGGTCTCTAAAGCAAGCAACTAAGGAGACCTAAAGACAAGGGGCAATATTCAAATCTGAGACAGATAATATTAACTGAAAGGTAGGGCAATAAACCAACATACAGCAGAAAGCACACAAGCTTCTAACCCACCATGTAAACCATAAATCCCATTAGATGCAGGGTTAGCCTACATATGAGATGCCTTCTTGATGCTAATCCAAAGGAAACAGGAGACAGAGAGCAGGGAACAAGCTGTCCCTACTCGGGCCACAGTCCTCTACCGATTCCCCAAAGGCGCGGAGACGGGAGGAAGGAACAGGGCGGGAGGAGGAGGAGGAGGAGGAGAAAGATGAGGAGGAGGAGGAGGAAGAGACAGGAAGTGAGGGCAAACTCACCACACTGGCTACCTGGGCCGTTTTGGGTCGTTTTGAATGGTCCAGAGCAAAGATAGTATACTCAGAGAGAAAAGCGGGCTCTGCTATCATCCCGGCCAGCACCTGACCCCGTCAGTGCAGTAACGGGACGAAAGGTGGGGAAAGGAGAGGAACACAGAGAGCAATGAGAAAAACAACACCATGAGTGTGAAATAGTGCTGGAGGGGGCGTCTGGCCGAGAGAGACTGAGATGGATGGAGAGAAAGAAAGAGAGAGAGAGAGACTACATGGGACAGGAAGAAAAATAAGAAAAAACGGGAAAGTGAAACACTCAATCAACATTAATGTTATGGATAACAGTTTGACATCTCTGCATGTAGTCTTGAAAAAGGGTTTAATCTACCCTGAAAAATCTAATTAACATTTACAGAGATGTCAAAGTGTTAAAGATTTGTGAGGTGAAAAAAGATGCTGTGATGACAAGAAGCTTCTAAACTGAGGGCACATGAGGCCGAGTTACTACAACACACCTGTGCTTCCAAAGGATCGGGGGAGAAAGCAGAGCAGAGAAACTAAAGGTCGGCACTATCGCTTTTCCAGTTTTGGGTCTGCAGTGTTGAAATGTAGAAAATTTGTCATGAATGAGTTATTAGGGCCAGTTTTTGATCTGAAGATCAAACAGCCGAGACTGTAAACTTCCATGTCTGAGCTCCAAAACAGATTATTAACCACATGTTGCATCATCAATCTTACAGTTGTGGTCAGTACCTTATCATGGGACTACCTCCCCCTAATGAATCAAAGAAGTCTTGCATTAACTTGCTCATATCCACAGGGGGGAGGATATTCCCCAAACAAATCACCAGAGAGAAAAACACTGAGAGGAGGTTGCATCAATTATTCATACACATGCTGAAATATGGCTGGCTCTCCAGAGCTAGAATGACCTTCCCAGTGTTTCTTTTGGACGAGCAGTGTCAGAATAATAAAAAAAAAACTGATAATGTGTCATTAAATGAGCTACTCTATATACAGTGTACTGAATGCTATCACATTTAAATAATTAGCCAAATGCTCTTAAAGATGTACATGAAAACACCCGATTATAACCCAAAGTGCGACTTCATTGTCCCTTGTAATAACACATAGTTATATGAAAAGAAAGAATAACAGACCATTCCTGTATTTAATTAAATCACTGTGCTGATTGCTCTACAACATCAGTTATCACAATGTTATTTTGGCTTCTGTGTTCTCATGAAATTAAAGAACGCTGTGGTGATGGACTGTCATCTGTTGGGTAAAGTCATGGAACTGCGACGATTCAGGAAATATGCCTCGGTAATGATAGGACTTTTATTATATTAATACATTTTGATCAGTCTGGGAGAGAGTTAACATTTATACTTAATGTGAGAGTAGATTAGATGTCTTGGAAAAAGAATAGAACAGAATAAAACAGAAATAAAACTGACACAACTACTTGGTCACTGATTTACTTTCACTTGGCACAGCAATCAAAAAGGCACCGGTTTGTTATTGAGGGAGGATAAAGCGTAACAAAACACATGGCAGGTTTTTTAGGACTGAAGGGAACACGTTGAAAATTAGAATATAAGCTGTGGAGAGAACAAGACATCTCTGCAGGCTGCAGTTTAAGCTCACAGATATTAAAACACATATCCATCACAGGCCGACACCATGCTCACCTCTCTGTCACTGGGAGAGGGCGAGCCATCGTGATGAAACGGGAGGGTTTGGCTGCCGCGCCGGTCTCCACTGCCCGTCTGTTAACATGAATCAAACCATATTTGTATCAAAAATACTGAATTCACACGACCATAGCTATAATCTTATTGCCTTTTGTGATAACTTTTGGTTCCCTGACATACACTGTAATATTGCAATTAGCCTTACCTAACTTTTCTTGACAATCACTCAGTGTCTCCCAATCTTCACCTTTGAACCCAATCAGCTAAACATGCTGGTTTTAAAGAAACACAATGGGTGCCTTGAACCCACACACAAACAAACTTTGAGGAATAAATCTAAGTTTGCTCATCACAAGCTCCAAATCACAAAAAGAGTAGCTCAGAGATTAATAAAAGTAGACAAAAAATGTTGTGCACTATGGAAAAACTACTTGAAGCAACTGGGACACAGTTATAAAATAGTAAATAGTAGCCTTTCCCATTGTAAAACATTGACAACCTGCGGTGTCAAATAAGGACTGGCTGAACTAGACCAGCAGGGTTTGTCAGTACGCTACTTGCCTGCCCTTTCGTATTCCTGTACTATGATGGCAGGCCTTTGGCACTGGTAGTATTTGCATGTGTCAAATAAAGCTCCCAGCTGACATCCACTCCCAGCCAATCCACGCCCATACCGTGTAAGAATTACAATATTTCTTGCCAGTGTTTTGGCTACAATGAAGTTCACGGCTGGGTGCATGTTACTGTTTTTTCTCTACCCCCGGGACAACTAGTTTCACCAGTTACAAGTTCACCTGAACGCACCTTACTAGCAGCAGTTAATGACAGCTAAGTTAGGCAGCTAAATGACCTAGCATGGTGCTAAAAAGGGACAAACAATTAACAAAAGTTGACAGCTTAATGAGTTATGCGAACCATATAGTACTAAACAATTCCCGAAGCAATTATAACTCCTGCGATAGGTCAGCTATCTTCATTGACTAGCAGCTCGGCAGTGTAAACAGAGCTTAGCTTAGCTAGTTAGCTCCCAGCAACAACAACCAACCTGGGCCTGCTGTGGTGACTGCGCATTCCTCTGCGGGGACTGCTCCTCGTTTATCCTCTGCTTCAGTTTTTTAAACATCTCGTCACGCCGATGGAGCAAACAGCTGACGAGCAGATGACTACTATCCGGCGGAGATGTATTTAGTTTCTTTTACGCTGACATCCAATGCTCGGTGCTAGACTTCCTTGTTCGCCTCTGATTTCCAGCAGGTGAACGCGCTCTCTGCGCATGTGCGGCCAACGTGGAGGAAAATTGAAACGTCAGAGTTAAAGGGCCAGTCCGGGATGAATTAGCTACAGCGCCACCCTTAGAGGAAGAAAGGTATAATTGTTTTTCCTAATGCAACCTGTGATGTCGTTAAAATTAATGTTGTGTTTCTTCATTCAGTACTGATTTATTTTCAGTGATACAGTGGCTCCGTACCTTTTCGACTTGTAACTTCTCTAAAACTGAGCAACACACTCATGACCCCTCATCTCAAGTTATAGCTGGAGGCTACTATGGATATCAGTTGGCAGCATTTCAGTCAGTGATTTTACTTTCTTGCAGTGCTTCATTTAAGGAACACAAGCCTAAAGAGAAAAATAATTTGATAATTCACAAGAAAATACTAAAATTAGATAAAACTCAGAATTTGATGCAATTTAAGAGTCATACTTTTATTCTGTCTGTGTCTTCTTCATTTAACCATCTACATAAGTGCATGCATCAAATATAATCAACAAAAATAAATGAAATAAAAATACAAATAAACATCCTTACTATTCAACATCTCCTCTCATTTTCTCAATTTTGCTTTTGCTTTGTAAAAATGTGTTTTGTATTTACATGTTTGCATTAATCAGAAAGTAAAAGGCACCAGAGAATCATACAGTAGTGTTGCTTGGACAGCAGAGGGCACTGCTTAAGCATGTTTACTGTGATTTTGCTTCAGGCCAGTTAAAAGCACAACTAACAAGACTTGCATAATGTTTATGTGCAACCTTATTTTCATGGTTGGCACCATTTCCCCTGCTAAAAGAACACTAATTACTTCTTTTTAGTCATTGGCAGCATCCCTGAAAGTGAATGTCACAGAGAAAACCTGCAGTTTAACACACTGCTGCTAACTTAATGACTTCTGGGGTGGTAATTAATGCCTTTGTGCTACTACACCTGAACCACTGTCAATCTTACCAGTGTGTATATAGTGAGCTGGGCACACTGAGTTCTTGCAATTAAAGCAGATGGCCTCTGTCTTCCACAGCAGTGTTTTTTTGTCTATGTGAAACTGAGCAGAATGGAGATTTTCTACTGCAGTAATGTAGTTTTCAAAGATTCATGTATTCAATAAAGTTGGCACCAACTTGGTGCTGAAACTTTATTTCTGATTCAGTCAAACTACATCCACAAAACTCTAGTACCCCCTGATTTCAGGGTATTAAACCGGTCGATTGGAAAGCGGCAGAGAGCGCGAACTCTGTAAATGTATGAACATATTTCATCTGCTTTATTTTTCTTTTGCAGAGGGCAACCCATTTGTGAGGCCTATACAGAGCCACAGTGATTTACGATTATTGGATTTGTTTTTACAGTAAAAAATCAACAACAAAAAACAAGTTCCATTCGACACGTACATCACATACAGATCAATGTCTTCTGTTTATTGGTGATCTGATGATCTGTGGTAGAGTCTCGCACTCTGATCTTTTATATTAATCTTATATGAGTGCATATCTAAAGATAGAAAGTCTGTATGTTTGCACTGCATCTGAGTCATAGTGTCTCTGTAACAGCTACAGAAGCTGATAGAAGAGATCATACTGGAAGTATGAGTCACAGTTTAAATAGGTGGTATTTTCCCTCCTTTGGGATCTGGCCATGTGCAAATATCTGAAATAAACATTTCTGAGTCAGAATTTGTTGTCTGGTGGAGACAGAATACAAGACATGGCATTTTGGGGACAGAATCCATTGAAATGACGAGGAGAATGAATATGTGATTTGCATTTTTTCACCATTCTGGCTCTAATGTTTACACCACAGCAGGGCTTTTGATCTACGGTGGGTGCCTGGAACAGTGAGTATGAACGATGGGTGGTTAACGGCAGTGTGATGGTGCTCCCCCTATTCGACACCCTGAGGGATACAGCAGAGAGGAAACATAGTCAAAACAGGCGAGTGGTGAGTTAAAGTAGTTTATTGCAAAAACTGTCTTAAAAAAGTTCTTCAGTTGCAAGAAGAAGCCCAAATATCATGCTTTAACTGTAACCACAGTACTGTAGTACTTTGGTAACATAAACTATGCAAATATCCCTGAATAAGGTTCAACGTTCGTTCTTGACATTGGGAACACCTGTTTCCATTGAGTAGCTGTTCTGGAGCTCTGGATTATATCACATCAGCTTCATCATCAAATTGAGTTTGGCAAGTTGTCAGTCGCAGCTTTGGAAACAGCAGTTGAGAATGCAGTCTCACCACAAGGTCCATTAAGTTGCTGTTCTGTCTTCATCAGCTGTTCAGTCCTTGTTGTGCACAGAGATGTTTTACCACAAACTGCAGCCTTCAGAACAGTTTCAAGAAACATGTGCACCAATAAACCAGTAATTAAGTCAAATATAATACAACTAATGTGTGTTTTTATCAACTAATGATCAATTACCAATCAAAAACATAGCAATGTTGCCAGTTCTGTTAAATGTTTACCATTTTCAGTGGTAGAAGTATTTAGATCATTCACTGAAGTAAAAGTACAATTACAAAGGTCACAAAATACTTTATCACAAGTAAAAATGATCAAGTATCAAAAGTAAAAGTACTCATACTGCAGAAAATTATTATATATGACACGGTTAGTTTGGTAATATTGATGCTTCCATGCATAAGTAGTGGCTCAGACCCACTCAAAACTATCACAAGATAAATTGGAGGGCTTGTGAGATGATTAATGCTGTTGGAAAGAAGTAACAACAAACTCTGCTACAAAAATATAGTCATTTTTCAGACTTATTTCTAATTCTAGCATTTTTAAATGAATTATTGCAAAATGCTAGTTGGACCTTGAACAGTTATTTAAATCAAACCATTTATATGAGAAGTTTGATGGAGCTGCCAACAAAGACATCAGAAATGCAACAAGAGGCCCAAACAAGTAACTTTTCACTTTTCACCTTTAAATGTAGTGGAGTAATAACTAAAATACCCCCTCTGAAATGTAGTGGAGTCGCATAAAATGTACACACTCAAGTAAAGTACCTTAAAATTGTACTTCAGTACAGGACTTGAGTAAATGTACTAACATTCCACCACTTTGCCACCTTACTGACACCTTGTTGGAGGGGGAGACCACCCAGCACATTCACTTGGGAGTAAAGCTGTCCAATATACAGTGCACAGGACAGCTCACTGCTGACAACACAGCGGGCTTCAGAGACCAGATCGATAAGAAGAAAGCTATAAATCCCTGGAGGTTATTGATGCCCAATCTAAAGTAAATCTGCAGGAGCACTTGCAGACCGAGCAAAAGTTACACAGCTCGGTCTCTGAGGATCAGACTGAGAGACATGCTGATTAAATTGAGAGAAATGCTGACGAGAGTTAGCATAGGAGGACCCACAAGAGTCATTTTCTCATAACATAAACATAACAGTGCATTCTTAAATATTTTGATAACCAATAAGTAATAAAATCGGATACAATAAAATAATAATAATAATTACTTTCCACTTTGCACTCAGAGGTTTCTCACAGTGCAGGGGAGCTTTGAAGGAGTAGAGGTCCTGTACTGTACATCTGCCTCATGTAGTATCTCCTCACACTCTCCTGCAGCGAACCCCCTGAGAAAAAGGGCCAATCTCATTAAATATTAATACACTTCACCTGACTTGCCTTGGCTTGTCACGGCACTGTCCTACCTCCTTCCTCTCCAGAGTCCTCTCCACAATAAGACAGGATCCTGGCTGCACCTCTTCTTCCTGCACGAAGGAAGGTCATGTGAGGTAGCCTCGCATTCTCTGCTGCCATGTTTAAAGCAACGTTATATAACTAGTTTATTCTAAAATTACACCTTCACAAAACACCTTCAAACTCATTTTGATGGTAAACTGACTCATATTGTGGAGAAGAGTGCCTCTGTTATTCCCTCTCTGTGCCCCAAACTTACTCTTGCACTGTTTAACTTGAGCGGGTACGGCCTCCTGCAAAAAGTGCATAACAGTGCTAAAGGCTCATTTATGCGGTTACACCCCGCTTTTCCGAAAGCCAGCTGTTCTGAAAATAGACTTCCATTCATCGTAATGGCGTGGTTTCTCATTTTTTCTAAAGACCCCGCTATTCCGAAATGGCTATTGTGGTACCCCTGACCCTAACCCCTAACCCTAACCATATTGGGAAGTAATCGGAAGTTGAAAGTCGAATTCGGAACAGCGGTGTGTCGGAGTGGGGTGTGTCGGGATGGAGGGGTTTCGCAATGGAGGTGTTTCGGATGTCAGGCTGTTCCCCATTTATGCTCAAGCCCTCTGTTTGTACTATGTGTTCATTTTATCTGTATTTATAGCAGTACCTCAGGTAGTCGTTAGGGGGCAGTGTGGCAGTATAGCCAGTTCAAGCGAGACACGACGACAGGACTAGTTTTAAAATTTTGGAGATCTTTATGATGTGACATCACCCAGGCACCAGACAAATAGTTACTACAGAACAGCTGGGAGGAGACTGGACAGAGGGAAAAGTTGTCCGTTCGAGACCCTCATCAGTGCACTATAGTGGGTGTGTAGCTTAACATCCATGCTAACGTGAAGACTGCATGGAAGTATGTGGGCAGTGCCAATTAAATCAATTATATCTTTTGAAACAGGCGTATCTATTTTTGTCTCTGTGAAATACAGAATTTACCTGATGAACACATAGCTTTACTTGTTGCTAAAGCAACTGCTAACTGCTGCTTACTGTAGCTCCTGTTACCTAGTTAGCTCAGTTAGCCATGCAGCTAGGTTATGGTGGGAAAGATCGAGCAGGGAATAGGCACCAGCCTCTACGGACATCATGACAGAGGTGAAGAGACCAAAGAGATGTTTTGGCCGCCCACATTTGAGTCTGGTTCTCCTCAAGGTTTCTGCCTGTTAGAAAGCAGTTTTTTCTTGTCACTGTCGCCAAGAGCTGGCTCATGGGGGAAATGCTGGCTCTCTGTAAATAAATTAATCAAGGAGTGTGGTCTAGACCTGCTCAATTTGGAAAGTGTCATGAGATGACCTTTGCTGTGAATTGGTGCTATACAATGATACAATGATGATGATACAACAACAATACAATGATTGATTGATTGATTGATTGATTGATTGATTGATTGATTGATTGATTGATGGATTGATGGAGGGAGCTAGGAAGAGAAAACGACACAGTAACCAAGCTAGAGGTCAGACAAGAGTAAATCCCAGACTTGCTTTTAAAGAGTTTTGTGGGGAATCAAAGGCTGAAAGACAGATGTCGAGCTGGCTTTGGTGGACTTGCAAGTATGTCTTGTGTTGTTGCACTTGTTAGGTATTTGGCTGTGTTAGCAAAGTTGTCAACTCGCTGTGTTTGTACTCATAACAAATGCATGTGTACAGCTGTCCATATTTACAACAGCATAGCATGAGTGAATTGCAACCCAACACTGTAGGGTCTGCAAAGCCCCAAAAATACCAATTCTGTTGCTTCACTGGATCCTTATCAGTTTTTCTTCCTTACAGCCTCCTCTATGAGGCGTCAAGCAGGCAATAAAGGACAAACTAGAAGTAAAATCCCCACCACAGTCTGAATTATTCCTATTGGTACCCCTGCTTATAAAGGCTATTTGACTATTTGACTATTGACTACAAGACCCATGAGTATCTGACATGATTTCAACATTTGCAGCCACAAGTTGTGCCCCTTGTGTTCGATGATGTCCATTTGGTTTATTCAAACAGATTTGTACCACGACAAATCTTCCAGGCTACTTACAATCTGCCTCCCTGCCCAGATCTGCAAGCTGTCTGTGCGACCAAAGGGCTTCAGACACCAAGAACTAAATGCAACAGCTTTAACTCTAAAATGACCATGAGCTTCTTATTGATTTTCACACTAAGTTTACCTTGATGTTCCCATTAGTTGAAAAAATGTGTCAGTCCTGTGCTCGAGTTGATGTAACAACTGTTTTGGGCACTGACGGATGATTAAGGGCTGCTACACTGACCAGCTCCAGCCCCATTCCCATCTCCCATGGAGTCATCATCTGGTTGTTTTGTATCCATGCCTCCTGTCACAGTGAGGCCGTGCCAGCTTGAAGAGCCTCAAAAGCAGATCCCGGGCACGTCTTTGTCACTGGCATGGGGGATAAGCATTGCACAGCTAAGAGCACAGCCATCAACTCTTGTGCCCTGTCCACAGAAACAACGGTACGTGATGATTTGCAAACCTTGTTGTATAGAATTTCAATAAGAACTTGAATAGCAGTTAGCTGGACTGCTAATGCAGTGATGAAGGTATGATAAGGCCAAATACCAAATGAGTCTGCAGCAGAAAACACTGCTCCTGCGCCTTAAACAATTGTTTGTAGTCCCGCCTTTAATTGTGTGACTTTGTGACATCACACTATGTCTAGTCAGCCTAGCAGCTAGTTAAGCATGTAAGAATTCATTAAGTACAGCTACTCCGCTGTTTTTAGTAGTGCTGGCTCAGGCGTGTGCAAGCTGACCAATCAGAGCAGACTGGATATTAAGGAGAGGCGGGTCTTAAAGAGACAGGAGTGTTTCAGACAGAGGGGGAATACAGTATGAGAAATGAGTATGTAAACCAATTCTAGTGGTAACCCAAAGTAAAATTGAGAATGAGAACGATAAGTCTCCTTTAAGTGTCTCAAAAAAAACATTACACACAAAATGTACTGTGGTGAAACTGGGTGGAAATTCTGTGAAACATTGTTCTCTGTGGTATTTTTTAATATATTTTTTTTCATGTTGCTGCAGGTTGATGCTGTGGTTTCATGTCGGATGGATCCACTAGAGGGAGCTACCACTGCATCAGAATCACCTTACTCAGCACAGTATAAGGTTTTGTGTCATAATGTGAGTGAGTGAGAGACAATGCAGCTCTGTTTGTCTCTTTGGACTGGCTGCATCTGGATCATCCTCTGACTATTCATCTTAGCCTACAGAGATGGCATTCACTTTCACTGTGTACGTGACAGCGCAACATCCATTCATGTGCTACTTGTCTTGTATTTATGGTAGCCTGATATATAATATGTAGCGACAGCAGGTCATCATCATTCAAAAGTTTCTGTCACCTTCCAGCTTCTTAAAGCTTCATGTGAAACGTTGGCACATGTCTGTTGCTTCAGCAGATATTTTGACCTGTCACAGAAGGAAAAGCACAGGTGTGACCAATAAAATTAACGATGGCTCTGTTCCATTCAGGTGAGCCAATAAGCCGTGACAGTGAGGCAGATTGTGCATTTTTCATGCCAGACATTTGAACATGTTATAGTATGAGAAGCACAGGTGTTGCTAATAACACCAACGATGGCGATCTGTTCTGTTCAAGCACCCCGGTAAGTCATGACAGTGTAGACGCTGAACGTCCTAATGCCGTCTGATATTTGCAGCTCATGGCGGAACAACTGTTGGCTTGTTCACAGCCTGTCTAATCGTCAGACAGCTTGTATCCTGCCCCCCATTGGACCTCTGTGAATGTCAGTGTTTTTCCAGATCTCAGAAATCACTTGGTGAAGGGGATATCATAACAAGAGGAAATTGTGGCAAAAAAGGCATAAATTAGACCCAAGTTGTAATGAACTGGAACTATCCTTGTATTGGCTCAGTAAAACAAGGCAGTCATGTCCAAGGGAACATAAGCAGGAAGTCAGGTAAAGCAAAGGCTCTGGACACATGCTGTAACGAAAGGGAAGATATACAGTGAACTGTGTGCTGGGGAGCTAATTAACGAATTGGGAGCAGACGTGCAGGCGGGTGATGAGAAACAGTGGGGAACACACTGGGAATGGTCGGATGACAGTTGGTTGAGGCTGCGACTTCGACAGCCAAAGTTCACCAAAGTTGAACTCCATGCAAGGCAAAGATGCAAATAGAACAAATGTTTTGCGAATTTTTTATTCGGCCCTCCTCTCCCAAAGACTCACCACTGTTCATTTTGTACGTGTGACTCTGCACTAATGCTGAAATGGAAGGAAATGAATCAAGAGATAAAATTCTTGCTCTCAAATATGCATATTCAATTTAGGGAGTTTGATGCAAACTTTGTTTTAGCATATGTCTGAATTTGTGCATGTGTCACCCTACGTTAATGCTCGAAAGGAAGGGAATAATACCAGAGGTTACATAACAATTCTCTCCGAGAACCAGCATCTTTTATCAGAGCACTCAATCTTTAAATTTTTCAGAAAGGCACTGGGGTTCATCACTGTTGTTATTTTTCCGGCAACCTATCATATCAGATAGGGTGGCATCTCACTCACTAGTCCGTCTTTACAGGGCGGACTCATTTACGCTTAAAAAATTTATAAAAGTGGTGTTCATAACAAAGTATCATAAACCTGTGTTTGCTACAGAGCTTTTTTTCTGCAATAATCCAAAAATCCAATGGAAAAATCCCATAGGCTTTTTGACGAGGGAACCACGGCAATGCTAACTACCTTAAAAAGGTACGTAATTACCATACCATAGCATTAGCTTAAGCGAGACAATATAACCTCTGAAACATCTCCTTTTACCAATGAAAGTTAAATTCTTTAAGAATTCAACACACCTTTGCTCAATCCACTTCACTCAGGGATGCATCTGCTACAGCCTCATTTGGTGTGGTATGACCACCAACTAGTTGGCTACCAAACTTTAGATAGATATTCCTTCATAACTTATGGCTACATTATACCCGCTGTTCAGCAAAATATGCATTTACTCTCCGTTTCATGACTGGCAGACTGACACCAGACTGTGATTGTATCTCGCCATGACCACGGTCTCTTCCACAAACTTAAACTGTGTGCTGTATCAGCACCAATCCAAAAATGGCCATATGAGTGAGGAATTCAGTGACAATAAATCACAATTATGTTCAAGTATGAGAACCTGTGAAAAAAACATCAAAATAAATGATTGTGAACACATAAAAAGAGGTCAAATAAAGGCATGCTTTCAGTGTGATGGGTGGGCCTGCTGGCATTTGATTGACTCTTCAGGACTATTACCTTGAATGAATCAAAGATCGGAGATGTGTTTGCTTACACACTTCGATTTATTTCCACATGAAAAGTGACTCCCCCAACATA
Organism: Pagrus pagrus; assembly: GCF_965226575.1. Classification (NCBI taxonomy): domain Eukaryota; kingdom Metazoa; phylum Chordata; class Actinopteri; order Spariformes; family Sparidae; genus Pagrus; species Pagrus pagrus. The sequence goes on from NC_140199.1 coordinate 19,970,486, forward strand.
AATCAGAATCTAATTTTCTGCCAGCATGAGTGTGAATAATAAATCTTGAAAAAGAACAATATGTGGGCTCTTTGAATAATGTGATAAACATGCCAGCCAAAAGACCACTGAATGTCTCTGTGGGTTAGTTATGGAGGTTTTTTTTCCACCACATAACTTTCTACATATTTTTTCACCTTGCAAGTAATGTCACAGATGTGATTCGGCGTAGAGAACAGGCGTCTATAGATATAATATAACTAGCCGGAGTCTCTCGTGGCCAAGAAAACGAGACTCAGACACTGAATGTTAAACGGTTAAATTGCTGTCTCCTTCAGAAACAGAAGCTATTACAAGACATTCTCCACAGTTGGGGATTCACACTTCACGTTCCCCCTGAGGGCATAATTGCTTTTTTTCAGTTTCTTCCGTTTGTCTCATCCATCAGTATATCATAACTTTCTATCTAATTGCTGTGGGAAGAAAAAAAAGATGGATCTCGCTCTTTGGAGGTATCAACTTCACCGCTGCAATTTGTTTTGCTGCTGCCACACTTCTATGGCACGTTTAGAAATAACAAAAAGCAGAGCTGAACATCGGAGTTGAAGAGAAAAAACGGGGAGGATGATCTGCGTGTAGTGGTAAATGTTCAGGCATCTGTGTGTTTCCATCTGGGGATTGGTTGTGTTTGTTTGATGAGAATGAGGGCGGTAGTTACAAAGACCCCCGCTGTTAGAAGATGCAGCATCTTGAGGGGAGGAGGATACACCTGGATGAGCATGTTTTATGCAACAAGGATAATCTGTCCAGAAGGCTGCACAGGTCCCAGTGTTATTATCACTCGAGCAATTGGATTTCCATCCTTCTCTGTGGTCAGGAACAGTGGCATCTCCAGATGGCAAATACGCAGCATATTCATCCGAGTCTTACAGTAACTCATCTACAAGACCCATTAGTGCTCCCTTATAGTTCTTTTACATGAAAGGGCAGATCCAATATGCAATATTGCGTAGCACATATTTTGCGTTTATACTTTGTTTTCAGGGCTGGCGAGGAAATTGAGATAATGCTCGTGGTATTTTTTCTATTTGTTTGAAAGTTAAGGCAACCCGGGTAGAGTTTACATTGTGTATTTAAAATAAGGTAACTCATGGTGGGTATTTTATGAGTTGATTTCAGTATCTTGTGAGAAAACAAAAGATTCAGTATTTTCCCACTAGATATTGAGCCCTGGCAGTGTGAAGACACAATTTACATCCTCAAAAATCCTTAAGATTTTCATGAAATGAATCCAATTTTTGATATCATGGTCAGCATTTATGTTTAAACACCAGCACCTCAATATATTTACATTCTGTTACCACCTTTCTATTTTTTACTGGCAGTGACAGAGTCTGCCACTCTCGCTATGGACTGAAATTACCTGCCTGCCAGGTTTTATCCAGCCTGTCCTCAACAGAAGCCATATATACAACCATAAAGGTTGACTGTGCAAGCAGCTTATTACAACACATATTTACACTTATTGTTAGGTGGCAACCTCTAGCAGATGTTGTAATATTTCCACAGCAAAGAAGGAAATCCAGCGACTTTCTGAAAAGAGGGACAAAGTCTGCATAACAAGGAGGTTGGGGAGGACTGATAGGTCAAACAAACACAGGGGACACAAACAGGAGACTGCTGGTCTCAAAAATGTGTCCATAAAAACAGACCAACAGTCATTTTTGGATTTTTTTGTGCATGGACCATTTTTGATTTTTGCAAAGGGAACAACTTTAGGAGCCACAGTGAGCTGTTAGATGAACAGGCTAAATAAATCCAAGACCTGCTGTTGTGTCAAAAACTACTTGCACCATGTGCAACATTAGATCAGATGTCGGTTGCGACTGTGCAGTTATATTCGGATGACTTCTTTATTAAAACAGCATGAGACTGTTTGGCTGCACTGCAGAAGGATACACCAGTTTCTGTTGTGTTGTATTTCATTGTTCGCTGGAGCATTAAACTCACTCGCTGTTATAATGTAATAGCAGGTGTCACCAAATCAACTTTGATATAAACATAACTCACAAAAATGTTTTATCGATGACTCTGAACACACGTTATAAAGCGCAGGGAGGGTTGGAGGGAGGTGGGGTTGTGCACCACATGTTGGGGACAGAGACCCATCACCGCAGCGTTTCTAAAGCCCTGGCTGTACAACTTTATTATGCAGAAATAATAGGAGAGTGCTCCGTATGGATGTCAGACAGGAGGAAGCAGTGTTGCACAATAACCAGAGAGCTGAAACTTGTCACTTATCTCCACAGATCCCATCAAGTGAGTTCCAATTAGCCTGTACACTGATACAAAGATGTGTCTCATTAGATACACTTTCATGTTTTAAGAATACTACGGAGCATCTGGCACCACAGATAGACGCTCATCTGTTGCTGACAATGATCAGACAAACATCACTCTAGCTAGCCTATTAAAATGTCTCCAGTGTGTCCTTACTGCGGCCACCATTGTCCGGGTGCAACCTTGAATGGGGTTTGATAAAAATCAGACTGAGTGAACAGCTGTGGGTAGAGTCTCACAATGCACACACAGGGGAAGTTTCTTTTTGGGCAACGTCTAGAAGGGTTATCTATCTGCCCCCTCATCACCATGCCAGTGGTAATAAAATGCTGCTTTGTGGCAGAGGATAAAAGCAGCCCCGCTGATACCTTTGATTCCGCTCCCTCAGAGCTTGTGGGGGCGGGGCTGAGACGGAGAAGCCATTAGAGGAGAAAGGAGCAGTAATCTGATCATGTCCTATAGGAGCAAATGCAGCATCAGTCAACGGTGCTATAATCTCAACTGTCTGCCCCGGAGCAAACATCAATTTCCCATTTGTTCTGTGCTTACATCAGATGACATCTGTGCGATTCCGGTCATATTCTGGTGTCTGTATCATCATGATAACCCCGTCACTCACCTGACAGCAGCATATACAACATATAGATGGGCTCTATAGGCTCGTTAAGTGGATTGCATGCTGGACGAGTGCCAAAAAGTGACAGTCACTAACAGTGATTGAACAAGACTGTAGTCCATTCATGTTTAGTTTGTCTAAGTTGATCAAATACTGCTCTAAAGCTTCAGCCAGTGTTTGACTATACCATTTATAGTCTAGATTTTGGAAGAATAGATTTACAGTAATGGTAGAAATTCATTTTCACAACTCCTCACCTCGTTCAGAGTATATTTAGAAAGAAACAAAATCAATTCTTGAGAAATGAGTTGTATCTCATTAAATCAACAGTGGGGTATTTACTATGATTTATTTCCCCCCTTAGGGCATGTCTGATGATTTCCTGCTTTACAAGCCAATCAACTGAAGAGTTTTTTGCTCTTGGATCATTCTGATCATCAGAAAAATGCCCAAAATTAGTTACAAAGAAACCGGTGGCTCTTTGAGTTTGGAAGCAGTGCTGAGAAGGAAACATCCATTTTTTGTCACATTTTCACATCGTTACCTTTTGCACATGTAATATTTACGTATAAAGATTCATATTGAATGAGGATTCTCTTCTGCTTTTCTTTTCCTTTTTTTGTCAGTGTGCAGGCGTTTTTTCCTCAGATATGGAACTGTTATTTTAATCATGTCACTGTGCGTCACATTACCATCAACACTACAGTCGTCAGCGTGAATGTTATGTCAGTGCGGCATTAGGACTGGATCAGCGTTTTCTATATTTTCAGTGACTTGCTTCATGCCGTTACATCACACCGATCAGCCACAACATTAAAACCACTGACAGCTGAAGTGAACAACATTCATCCTCATGTTACCATGCAATGTTCTGCTGGAAAAACCTTGGGTCCTTGCACTCCTGTGGATGCTTTTTGACAAACACCCAAGAAAAACACCATAACACACCAACTACATCCCCACATGGCAACGGTACTCCTCAGGGGCAATGCGGCAAAGAGCTCAGGGCTTCGAACTAGACTCCAAATTCCCCAGATCCTAATCAGATCGAGCATCTGTGGGACCTGCTGGAACAAGTTCGTTCCATGGAGGCCCAACTTGCAGCCCCCGGACAAAAAGGATCTGCCGACAAGGCCAGTCCTGTGTTAATGCCCAACAGGTCAGAGCTGTCTTGTGGACATGAAGGAAACCTGCAGAACATTAGGCAGGTGGTTGTAATGTTGTGGCTGATGGGTGTATTTTATAGCAACATATTTCTGCTGTTTATGTCCTGTCTCGCTGGTAAAGCACTGTGTAGGAAACATTTATTTTGAAATGTGTGGGCACGAGTTATATTCACACATCACTAGGCCATGACCTTTAGGAGGCTGGATCCATAACATCAACACATAGTCTGATAAAATCTTCCCACTGGCTGAAAGAGATGTTGTTGTTTTTTTATAAAGAGCATCGTGGGGCTGCACCGTCTCCCACAATCTGCTGACTAAGATGCTTGCAAAGAACGCAGCATACCTTATCAAATCACTCTTAATGTACTGTGACATTACAGCCTCTGTTCCACAACAACATAACATGCTGTCTAATTCCCTCAACATCTCACAGCACCTGCTGAACATCCAGTTCCGGATGAGAGGATTTCTGAGCCGTCAATGAGTCATTTTATAAAAATGGCAAAATATCCATAAAAAACACAGACAAGACAAGACTAAAGGGACTAAATTAACAAGCATAAATTAAATTACTAAATCAGAAGCATGGTCGGAAAAAAAGCACCTTTCCAGGCAGCTTTCGTTTGGCATGCAAGCACAGTCTAGGCATCATTGTTAGCGATAGGACTTATAGGGATTAAGGCAGCTTTAAGAGTCTGTATTGTCTGTTAGGTTGTCAGAGCAGTGACTGCAACTAAGAAGTGCCTGTTTACCTCCTTTACCTCCTATCCCTTTATACTACGGATTAAATTGCCTTCTATAAGAGTAAAACCCAATTAAAATTGTTTGTATATAACGAGGACATAGGTTTGGTTTCAGAGGTGGGGGTAATGTAATATAAAATGTATATTATGTATGAGTGACAAAGTCCTTACAGGCAAGGCTTGCCACTCACAGCCGTCTTTGCAACACCCCCAGGCAATTATTTCGCGCTAACAAGACCAGGCCTCTATCTTACTTTAATGGTAACCAGGACATTAAAACAGCTTGAATAGAATCTGATAAAAAAAAACCGCTTGAAATGTTTGGTGACAAAATAAGGTTTAATATGTATCTTCCTACAGCTTGTACCTCTGCAGCGCTTGTTTCACAACACCAGCTTCTTTTACGGCTCAATACAGAGTGGTGCTCCCAAAGTGTCGGTTTTTGACGATTTGGGAATGAGACTCAAAAGTCAATTTTTCTTACGAATAGCATCTTTAGACAAATGCGAGTCTAATTTCTAATCTGTGAAACTGTCATGAAACTCAACTGTGAGCTCCCCGTCAATGCAACAACGCCAGGTTCGGCTGCGATAAAGCAGACCATTGGCTTTGGGGGAAAGGGCAGTATACTGTACTGTATGTGTCTTAGAACCGCCATCTCCGACTTCACATCTTTTCCACTTAAAACGCCTTAAGGGCGCCCTGTGTAAGAATTGGCCACCTGTCGAATTCACACTCCAAACTAATAGGGGGCAGCCTATTTCCAGTTGCCATCAGCTCGTATGCTCAGCTAACCATGAAGCTAGCTGACTCTGGGGGCTGGGAGCATCGGGGGAGCGTTGGTGATGTTTCCTGTCGGACTATCACCTCCTGAGTTACAAAGTGGCTGGGGGCTAGCTGTTTACCTTCAACAGATATCCTTGAAAGATTATACATAAGTTATGTTTTCACATTCTGTGGACAACAACTAAAATTACATATTGCACCTTTAAGTGTTCGGTCTCTCTAATGTCTCTGCATGAATTTGGTCAGCCTTTCTTCTGGGAGTGTAACAAAGTTATGTAAATCTCTGTGTCATTAATGTGCTTACCCAACTTCAAATCATATTTTATAGCTGATACCAGGACTGTCTGTATTTGCACTACAAAGAGCACTCTGCTTGACTGTCTTGACTTTGACTGATGTTCAATTATAGCATCTATTACCGGCTCAGTTCCCCTCTCATCTCGACTCCGGCAACATCAAAATAAGACAACATCGTTCAGAGTGACTTTAGTGGGGAAATAATATTAAAACTTTCAGTTTCTGCTCACTTTTATAGTTTCAATAATCTTGAAACTATAAAAATGAGCAGGGACAGTAATAGGATTTTGAAAAGTGAGGTCTCTACATCCCCTGTGGAAATTACACTTCAGATTTTATAACCCATCTGACTGTAGATATCCACAGATATAGCCTTGTCTATGATACCCGCACAGATACCGGCAACATGGATGTATGTGGTGTATCCCCTGTGTGTTATCCTGCAATGCTATCATCTCCGCACATCTAAATTAAAAAAGTTGTGGGCAAAGTGGCCGAACAGAAAGATGGAGCCTATGGCGAGAGGGAGAAGCTATAGGCGGCTGTCAGCATGACGAATGATTTGCGGGGAGAGTCACATCTCCTTCACTGTACTTCACTGAAGTCTCGACGGGCCGAACAAGATTCCAATTTAAAGGAACTCTACCTACGCAGAACGTGAGCAGGAATACATATTATCCGGGGATTGATCGATTGTTCCTTTCTGTGGCTGATGCTTCATCATCCTGTAATAAATAGGAGGAGCAGTCTGCATCATAGCACATTTATATTGAGGAAATTGAGAAGTGGCACTAAATAAACGTACAGTAAAGATGTGGAATGTGACTTTCTGAGATAGCAGATTCAACTACTAGACCGTGACACCTGCTGCTTCAGGGGATTTGCAGCAAGCAGGGACGCAGCCCGTGGGATGTAAATCTGTCCAATCAGCTTTTTCCCAGTAATTAACAGGCTATATCCCAGCCTACTGTTTTTGCAAGTGTGGCTTCTGTGTTTTCTCGGTCTTTAAGGAATAAAGACAATCTGAAATAGAAAACACTGCAACATCTTGTTGTGCTTAGTCAGGCATTAGCTTGTTATAATCACTTCTGCCTAATGTATGAACACATGTAAACATGACGATACATGTGCTGAATATAAAAAGACAAAAGTGATGCAGCACTTCACTGCAGCTGCAGCATGTTTTCGGGGAGATAAGCATCCATAGCAGGCTTATCCACTGTCAGCCACTCCTCTTGCACATTAGCTTTCCATTCTGAAGTGGCTTTTGATAAAAAGATTATGACAGTTAAAAAGCTGGCAATATGTTGGCGAAAATATCCCCCGGGACACTTAAAGGTCCGCTTCCCTCCTCCTTGCGCCATTTAGCCTGTCGGAAAGTTATGATATGTTCGTTTGTGATTCTGCTCCTCTGGCTGCCCTTGAGGGCTGCAAGCTGTTGAGAAGGTGAGTGGATTTGAAAAGTGTAATAATGCAGGAGAACTGCAGCAAACCACGACCACGTAGAGCTCTCACTGTGGGCCACCTCCAGGTTTCGACTGGATCGTTGTCACGAGTGTCTCACCGAGAGGAATATGCTCTACACGAGAGGATCCTCTCAAAAGGCTTCGATTTAGAGGACATGCAAAAGGTTGGTCTCACCCTGCAGAAAATAACTGAAATGAATGTGTTGCATGAAGGCATTCATAATGCAAATATCGATTGAAAGGGCCTAGAGATGGATGTGGTCATGAGGCAGCATCACAATCACCACATGAAATGTATGTCTCTGCAAACCACGGATATGTTGACACTTAATTTTTCTTCAGGTTCAGTTGAATTTGATGCTGTGTCAACGCTGTGCTTCATATCTGGGTAGGTTTAAGCACGAAAAGCACTTGGTTAGGGTTAGGAAAATAAGGCTTGACAACGTGAACTTTTTTTTAACTAAGTTACAGTTGAAAAAACACTGAGATAATTACAGACGTGTACTGTAGAGTTAGCACCGGAAGCAAAGGCAGTTCGTATAGCGCATATATGTCACACTACTTCGTGCAAGTGGAGAATAAATATAATCTGAACCTGAAATGATTGTAAATGTTGATATTATACACATGAAACAGACACTCTTAATGTGTCCGTTTGTATAAACACACAATGCCAACATTTTATCTCTGCGACTGGGCTGGAGGAGGAAGGTAAGAAAAGGTGAGGCAGTGCAAAGAGAACAGAGGCTAAACCTTGTGTTTTTGCAGCATTCAAAACGTGATATAATTCCTCCCAAGGTGATGAAACTTGGCTGATCCTTCCCACTGGAGTATCACAACCACAACAGCTTTACACTTTCAAAAAGACATGTGGGCAGCTTGAACCGCATGGAGTGGAAAATCATACGCTGTTGAAAAGGGTTCACCTCAATCCACCGCTGAACAGCCGAGTAGCCAAGTGGATATATTTCTTCAGCAAAACGAAAAGCAGGTTCCAAAACTGAATGGACCACCCAAAAACCTACACCTCATGCCAAATGATTCACCTTGTAGGATTTTCTAGGAGAACTATTGTTGTTGGACTGTAAATCTAATTGGATTCTTCATGGCAAATCCTTCTCAGCGGGAGGAGTGGGGAAATGGTTTTCATTTAGAGCAAATGCACACAGACACACAGAGAATCACAAAAGAGCTGGATTAAAGTCGTGGGGCAGACGCGCTGATTGACTTGCACTTTTGTCAGCGCTCCTGTCAGAGATTACTACAGGACTTTATTTAAAGAGAAAACCTGATTCATAATGGGAGAAAGGCAAAAGTACATGCAGCTTTGACTTCTGAACTTTATATTTTTTTTATTTAAGTCAGTGTAAACAAAGTTGTACTTTCAAAGCTGCAGAAATACAGAAGAGCCACATACATCACTTGTACTGTATACTGTATATATGTATAGTGAGATAAACAGCAGGTGGGATTTCTACCTCTCTGGCTCATTTTACTTGCTTTATTTGTTTTCATCCCTTTTCCTGATTTGAATTATCCCGACAAAACAAAACGATTATGAACCCAAATTGAACTGTACTGACCTTTGACACGGTGCGCAGGTGTTGCTATGTTAAGTCAATCACGCTGAAGCTCACAGGACAAATTAGGCTGCACTCAAATCTCACAGGACTGTGCTGGCCGGTTTGGCCTTGTCAAGGCAAATCTGAATCAATGAAGCTTCATTCCGTTAAACACTATCCTGCCTACTTTCTCTTTTTTTTCGCCTCTAACATCAAGGAGTTATGAAATGCATCAGCTCACAATGACCCATTAAAGGGCCATGGGTGTTTTGTTTTTTTGTTTTTTTGAAAATGACACAATGATTGATTTCACCATATGTTCTCAATCATTGGGAGCTGCTCCTGCTCAGCAGGGTGAGAGGAAATCCCTCATTCCCTTCCCTCCTTGTTTCATTTCTCACTGTGAGTGGATGTGTGTCCTCCCATGTCACCTCATCTTTATTCACTGCGGGAGCCCTCGTAGCTGCACTGAAGGATTGTCTCTGCTCTGTCTTTCCCACATGCTCCCTGCATCTCTTGTAATGGCCAGTTAAGGTGTGTGGAGCTATGGCTGAAGTGCATTTACCATTTAACACTTAGCCTACACTACTGCAAAAAAGGCTCCTGCATTGGAGATGAGCATTTAAAGGGGACTATGGCATGCCTTTTCTGACAAGTATTAAAGGGGCTCTGAGGAACTTCTGTTACAATCCACTCACATGTGGCCAGTAAAAACGTTCTTAATACATGTAAAATGCTGCAAATTCTCGCATAGAGCCCGTTTAATATATTTTTATACACACTCAGCAGCGTTAAACTACAAGCTAAGAAAAAACACCCTTGTTACTTTCCTTCTACAGCCTTAATTGGCCTGCTATGACCAGCATGTTAGTAAATATTAGCAAACTCTTTCAACCTTATTACACAGCTTTAAATAACAAACAGGCCTTAAAATTGTTAAACACATTATAATAATTCAAAGCAGCATACTTTAACCGGGAGGAAATAAAACAGGTGGTTGTAAAGCGCAGGTCGAGTAGGATCACGTTAATTAACATTAAAACCTCATCCTAAAAAGCAGCCGAATGCAGCCTTTTGACAATCTGGTTCCAGCCCTTTGACTAGTTGTTAGCAGGCTAATTAGCCCATTCATTATTGTTACAAAGCACAAAATTACTATTATTTACAAGAATCAGACTAACAACCTACTTTGAAGATATAAAAAGGTGCATTGTTTTTTTCCCCTGTACTTTTGTAGATGTGTTTCTTTGTTGAAAACAAATAAAACAAACACATTTTTAAGTGTATTGTATTAGAATGTAACAGTCCAGCCCCTTGGTACTTTTTTTTTTTTTTAATAAATCTGGCCCTCCTAAAAAGTAGATGAATAAGCCTCATCTAAAGCATCAAACTGCACAACAGATAGCAGGACACTTGTCTGCAGTTTTTGGCTATAGTGGATCTCTAATAATGGCTGTCAGGACTTCTGTCGGGTTATGATGTCACAACTACACGGTCACCGCCCTCAGCCACGCCCCCAGCTCAGCCTGTTTCAAAAACACCAGCAGAGCTGAGGCGGAAACAAGGTGGGCGGTCTCTCCTCAGGCCTGTGGGAGCTGACCAAACAGAGCAGACAGGGCTTTGAGGGGGGGTGGACCTTAAAGTGACAGAAGGTGAATAGAGATGATGCAGCAATGGCTGTATTTATTAAGCATGTATAAGCCATACAGGTAACAGTTAATTCATAGGCTATAGCACATTATAAGTCACCACAATGTAGCTGTGAACAGACATGAGGCCATGTTTATTCCAAATATAACTTCCCCGTCATAAACATATAGTTGATGAATGCTTGATAGCAATACGATGAATAACATTATGTGTGATTACGAGGTTAAGATGAAGTAAATCCTATTATGTTAAACTGACATTTAATAGTGTTTCAGAGGTTAATACTGTTGTTGCCTGAAAACAAATGGACCCAGGATTAGATTCTGCTTCAGCTGTGCCGGTTTCCTCCCACAGTCAGGTGGACTGGAGACTCTAAATTGCCTGGAGGTATGAATGAGTGTCTGCACTGTATGTCTGAAAGCCTGTAATGACTTCCCTGCCTTCCACCCGGTGCATGATGGGATAGTGCGCAGCTCCCCGTGACCCTGAGAAGAAATTAGTGGGCGGAGAATATAAATGAGAGAAAAAGAGGAACAAACTGTGTTTCACTTAATTGCCACTGATCAGTGTTTTCTTCATGTTGTCTACACTGATGTTGCTTAGTCTGTATTCTGCTTGTCTTTCTTTCATTCAGGCACAGTGTACAAGCATATTTTTTAGCTAAAAGAACACAAGCCATAGTTAATTAAATGGATAGGTTTTCCCGTCAATGCCAGAGACACAACTTTCCATTGACGTCTTCTTCTATTACATCCCTGTCCTCTGCTTTTGTACATTCTGCGGTAATGATTAGAATTGACAAGGACAGACTGTGTGCAGCTGAGATAACAGTGCTGAGTGTGCCCTTGATCTGTATTCTGCCTTGATATTTGTAAGCCAATTAGCTAGATTAGAAAGCATCATCAATACAGCCACCTTATGCAACCCCACTACTGTCTTCCCATCGGAGAAATAAGTCTGCCTGTCACAGTAATGTGGATTTAGACCTCACTTTCGGGCTCTGTTTCTCTTTTAAATCCCCCACTCGTATTTATGCGTGAGTTTTTCTTTATTTTACATTCAGTACACATCCCTTCTGAACTGCACGGCGACAGTTTATCTGCAGAGAATCACCATTTCCACTTCAGCTGGCTAACTCGTCCTTTTCAAAGCATCAGTCGATGTTTTCGCAGGTATTTTCATGGATCGGCAGCTCCAGGTCGTCATTGATTTTCTTAGACTCTCCACTGCGTGTCCAACAACCCCAAAAGGATTTTGCTCCTTTTTTTTTCCTAGACAGTAATTTGAGCCCTTTGTGCCCTGTGCTCACTCACCCATGTCCTTTTGTTCTGCAAACTGTCAATAGGAAGTCTTGACCTGCTGGAAACGTGACCAGCCTCTGCTATTTTTATGTAGATGTGAGCACAGACAACCGTACCACTTCTTCAAAAAGTATCAATTCGTTGCAAAACTCCCCATCTTACCATAAGTCCGCTTTTGGTCCTTAAAAGCTATGCAGAGTGGGTCGTTATTCATTTATAGTGACAGCAGGGTGAGATCATGTCTGTCTTCAACCAGTCTTTAATGCTACTGGGTTAGCACATGAACAAGAGCCACACACAGGGCAGATAATGATGCTGTGCTCTCTTATGTTCTAGTGTTGGAAACTAGCAAAATACATTTATTCGCTGTACTTAAGTACAATTCTGAGGTTTTCCTTGATTGAGATTTTACACACATCACTCTGTAAAACGTGATTGGAGTGAAATAGATTAATTTTGTAATCATAAGTGATTGAAAGAAAATGAAACCTCAGTTATTTTGATCATCAGTTAATCAGCTGAGACATTTTTTTCTGGTTCTGTTTATGTCACTGTGAATTGAATATCTTTTGGTTTTGATCTCTAGGTCGCCTTGAAATCTGTGAATACGAAAAGGGCATTTTTCCACTAAGTGATTTTCTGACATTTAATAGACCAGCCGGTTAACTGATTGGCCTAAAGGAAAAAATAGTCGTGACATCAATCAAAATGAAAATACTCCCAGGCCTATAGTAATATCAAAGTAGTACTTTCTTCCAGGAAAATGTGATAGTTAGTGCTCTATCATCTCTCTCATGATGCACTGGGGCAGTATATAAAGTAGTTAAAATTGGCTTCACCTGCAAAGCTACAACATTACTTCTTACACTTTTATGCCTCTGTAATCATCGCCCAGTATGTGATCAAAGGAGTCCTTGACCTTCAGAGTGTTATAGGTTCTTGTGCATGTAAAGTTAAAAAGCCCAAAGTCCGAACCAACGGGAGTTCCCCTCTCCCACAGAAAACACTGCTCCTGAAACGCCTCGTCAGTAGTCCCACCTTTAATTCTGTGACTTCTTGACATCACAATACGTCACCATGTCACATTTGCATAATTTATGCTTATATTCACACAACAATAAAAAAATAAACATGTCAGAGCCAACAAGAGACATGGTGAGCGGTGCTGGCTCAGGCATGTGTGAGCTGACCAATCAGAGCAGGCTGGGAATTCGAGAGGAGGGGCCTTAAAGAGACAGGAGGAGTTTCAGACAGAGGGGGAGTACAGTGCTGCAGCACTGGGCAGAGAGAAAACTGAGCCTGTAAACCTTTTCTAATAGCAACCCAAAGTAACATAATGAACCTTAAAAGGACCATAATGTCTCCTTAGACTAATTATTACTTCAACAGCAGCCCTTTTGCTTCAATGAGTCCTTTAATTGCTGATAATACCTTTATACTTAAAAGAGATTGTGCATGCAGGAATTTTACTTGTAATGGAGCAATTTTTTTGCAGTTATATGGCTACTTTTACTTTCTGATCTGAATACCTCTTCCGCTTCCTATGTTTTTGGATAAGAACATCTTTGTAATGTGTCCTTGGCTCTTTGCGAAACTTTTAAAGCGGCTTATCTCAGGAGTGCACCTTTGTTTCTGCCTCTGAGCCCAGTTTCCAGGGAGTGAGGTATCCCCCCAGTGCGCACGGCACGAGGAAATACGGCCGCACACTCCAGCGAAAATGTAAACCCTGTGTTTTCTGAGGATTACCTCGACTCAAAGAAGGACGCACGGGGACTCCTTTCACTCAGCCTGCCGTCCTATCTAATCTTGCTGCCCCTCTTCCACACCAGTGCTGCCTCTCTCACCATACGCGCTGATAGGGTACTGTGCCAGGGCTGCAGCTCCACAGTCCACTGTGTGCAGAGCAAGAAAAGCCTGAGGATAAACGAGTCTATCTGAGTGGATCTGGCTGGAGCGGGGGTTTTCCTGCTACACACACACACACACACACACACACACACACACACATATCTGTAACTCGCAGTATTTCGAGCGTCATCGTGGGGAAACATTTTGGTGCAGGGGACCCGGAGGATACTACTACCACTGCTTGCATCCGCGCGGAGGAGCGTTCCGCGCGTCCGACTGGATTTACGCTGCAGTCCACTTCACACCAACTGCATTGGCACAACTGTGAGAGGAAACCATCTCTGTCGTGAAACTCTCCCGACTTGCATCCACAAGTGAAGCGTTTGGTTTTTTTGTGTGTGTTGTTGGTTTTTCCAGCCTCCTGGCTCCAGATGATATCACTTCACAACTACCATGGGACAACGTGGCGACGGGCTGACTCGAGGTAAAGCTTGCCCGCGGGAGAAGTGCAGAGAGAGTGCAGGACGGTGACTTCCAGAGGGCACCTGCAGACGAGTGGATGCCGTCTCCGATGTGGAGCTTGTCGCTGTCCGACGCGCGAGTGGTGCTGAAATTTGGATGATGCCTGGCCAGCGACTGCAAGGCTGCCGCTCCCTGCACCTCAACGAGGACAACGGCCGCTTCGTGCTGCTCGCCGTCCTCATCGTACTGTACCTGCTGTGCGGCGCTGCGGTCTTCTCGGCCATCGAGAGGCCCTCGGAGCTGCGGGCTCACGGCCGCTGGAACGGGACGCTCCTCAACTTCAGCGAGACCTTCAACATCAGCCTGCAGGACCTCAACTCCTTCCTGCGGGAGTACGAGGCTGCGATCGCCGCCGGGATCCGGGCTGATGCTCTGAGGCCACGATGGGATTTTACAGGGGCTTTTTATTTTGTTGGAACTGTGGTGTCGACTATAGGTGGGTGATGTATGCAGCATGCACTGATTCCCTTGACCTTTGCGTCCATTCGCTGTCCTCTAGAACATGTTTTGTGCCAAATGCATCCAAACACATGTAAATCCTTAAAAATCTAAGTGAACCTCCCAAGAATGCACATCAATCAGCTCACACCTTTAACACAGTGATAATTGGATATTTCTTGCACAGAAAAAGCCTCATTCCTCACAAAAATAAGTGTGAGAATGCTTAATATTAATGTGGCCTGTGTTTGTTAAATAATCACATCATTAGTTGACAGTCTGGGTGTCAGAAGGACTGGAGCTGCTCCCTGTAGGCTGCTTTCTTTCCACTGGCTTACATACAGAATAACAGATTATCATTTTTGTTTTTTTCCACTCATGTGTTACATTTTGGCCGTGAGGGGACTTTGGCAGTGGGGGTGACATCTGACTCGCCTGCCAGGAACGGCACACTCATCCCTGGCTATAGGACAGCACCCATGGGTGCAGCCTTTTTTCTTTCTTTTTGTCTTTTTTTTTGTGTGTGTCACATTTCCATTCAAACCAACAGGAATGTCAATGAGAAGCCCCGTCTGCTCCCCCTCATTTTAACATTTACTCGCGCGATAGGTCAGAAAAGAGCAAGTGTCCCTCGCAGGGCACCCCGAGGGCCAACAGTGTGGTGCACTGCATGCCTGATGCCTCCGCTCACACCCCCTCCGCCCCTCCCTCGGCAACGGCATAGAGTGAGAGGGTGAGTGCGAAAGGGTGAACGCTCAAATGAACACACTCGAGGTAATCGCCTGAGCTGACAGCAGCTGTCTATCGCCGACCTTGCCCTCAAGAAACAAATACACACATGCCGCACACACTGATACCTCCACCCTCCTCTTAATTGAAAGCTGAGGAGAGGGGAGTGATAAGGAAAACTGATGGGTGCACAGGGGGAATTGGATCCACACGAGCATTAGACCTGTCAGAACTTTATTTACTGTAGAGCTGTCAGAGAGAGCTTTACTGGCCCTCGGATACAAACACAGAGCTCTGAGGGAGCCCGTGCACTCAGCTCACCCATGAGTCGCAAGGGAGGAGGAAAACCACAGCAGCTGTGTTTGTGTACACGTCTGTGGCAGATTGAAATCCTTTGTGCACCAGTTGTCATGCAGCGGCGCAGTGTTCCCCCAACAAGCAGATCATATGAAGTGACTCAGCTGCTTGGGGGTAAAGAAAAGGGAAAAAGGGTGATGTCTGTCTACAGTATTTGTCTTTTTCTACTGTGCTCGCATGGGTTTCTGTTTTGATTTCCATCTCGCTTTGATCTCCCCCCCCTACCCGCTCACCCCCCCGGCTTGTGTGCTACTTTTTCCCGCTTGCTTGTAAGCCGGCGATATAAAAAAAAGATTTGAGGTCCTCCCCGCACAACTCTATCAGACTGGCATCCCCCTGCGCTCTCTAGACACTCCTCCCAAACACTTCCCGCCCCTGACTCTGCCGTGGCAGAGGCTTCAAATCAACAGTGACACTTTGCTCCCCTTGATGTGCCTCCACCACATCGCTTTGAAGAATGAAAGTGAAGCCGGGGCCACTGGAGGCGCTTGTTTACCCAGGTTTTTTGGCCAGATTCACCGGTCATTAGTGCTGCACCTTGTGTGTTGTTTACCAATTTCAGGTGAGAAACACACAAAAAGTACATTGCGGCCCTTTCAAATCATCTCTTTGATGTTTTTTTCTCTAATTTCATTTTTTTTTTGGGATGAAAACAATCTGGCTTGAGGTCGACTCGGTGGCTTTTGATCAAGGTCTCCTTGTCCACGTTGGTTTAGAAGTTGACACAGAAAGATCATTCCTGACCTTGGTGGACAAAAACAGACTCACCACTCTGTCCTGGACTTTTCAATCATGAAACACGATCTTCGTCTGCAGAGGCCAGGTTGTCATGGAAATGTCTCAGCTGGCAGCAAAACAAGAAATACTTTTTCTGAGGTCAAGAAAGCGCTTTCCATCTTCAATTTTTAGCCATGCTGTGCTCTCAGGGAGTGTCGGTCTGTCGTTTGGTCCACACTAAGATATGTAAGGAGCTATAGGATGTATTGCCATGACATTTAGTGACAGATATATGATGCTGGAAGATGAATCCTAATGATTCTGGTGAGCCTTTGGTGATGGTTGACATTTGCGTGTTTGAGCATAATGTTCCGACCACTTTTAGAAGGCTGACCACTTGTCCAGTGATTTGGTTTATGACGAAATACCTGTAAAACATGACATTTCCCATCAACCCCAGCTGACCTTTGTAATTATAGCTAATTAGCAAATATTAGAGAACTGGATAGGGTACCACTGCTCACCCTTGCTACAAATTTGCCCAAGGGGCCACTTGTGGTACTACGACAACAAAAAACGCGTTCATGTACGGCAACCTGGTCAGTAGCCTCAGATACCTCAAACTATGGCACTCTACGTAACCCTTGAACTGCAGTTTTTCTTGTGCAAGGCTCAACAGTCAGCTTAGCAAGACTGACTTCAAGCAGTGAGGGTAGAGGGACAGCTACGGTGTACACCAAACACTCAGATGGGTTGCTGCTATGGTGGAAAACAAATATCACTAATACCCCTTTTCCACTGGTCAAAAATCCCACTTTAACCCACTAAGATTGGGCTTTTGTGTGCAATGGGAATGTGTATACTCGGCATTTACACCCAGGTCAATTGACTCCGCAGTAGACCTGGGTTTTTTATCACCTCAGCTCGGCTTGGCTTTGATCTAAACATAGACCCGGGTGAACCTGTTAAATTCTGCAGCGCAAAGTGATGACGTGTTATCAACATCTGATGGTGGCACGTAAATAAGGAAGGAATTTGGGATGCAGTCTGTTGTTGTTTTCTCTTCTGTTACAACTGTTCCCGGCACATCGGTGACGTGATGTCAGTGACGTGCAAGGTAACGATAAGAGTAACCGCTAACAGTTGCTAACTGTGGCTTCTACTACATCACCTGACTTCAATGGCACATCAATTGAAGCATTACGTTACAGGGGATGACACCAGAGGGGAACTGACAGTGTCACAGTCTGAAGCGTAGGACAACAGACCAAGCTGCTGGATTGATGCGTTGGGAGTGAGTAGAGGCTGGAAAAGCACCATCAGACCATAAGATAATATGAGGCATCTGAAAAACCTTTGACAGGACACCTTGAAATGGAGATAAGTTAAATTATTGCTCTGTGTCATAAATTTTAAATCTATGAAGGTTTTATATTTGTAACATTGTCTAAGGTCCCAGAAAAGCTACTTTCTAATATAAAGTCTACAGGGTGTGTGGGAATGTGCGGCTCTGATGCACATGTGAGTGGGTGCCATCTTTGAGTCCGGTATCCAGTCCCTGTTATACATCCATACATTTGTCAGCTTTGTTTTTTGCGAGCATGTTAGCATGAAGATGAAAGCATGATGAAAGTACAGCCTCACAGCCCTTTTTTTTTTTATCCGTCTCGTCTTGTTGAAGCGGTGAAGACTTTGTTTTCGTCAGCATCCGACTGTTGGTTGTGTTGTCCTGCCCTACATTTTCAGACAGCGCTTTATGTTTGCACACTCATTAAAGAGGGCACAAGAGTCTGCTCGGTAAACAGAATTTCTATTAATACGAGGGCTTTTTATAACCCTCAGGGCTGATTGATAGCTGACGACTGCCAATTAGGACAGCTCTCTGTAGCCGTTAGTGGGCCTGCAGGTTTCATTGTAAGTAGCTGTGATGACATTTTTGGAGAAATACTTTGTCAGGTTTCAAAGTCAACAAAAAGGGGGGATGCTTGTTTGAGAATCAAGTGTACTTAGTGATAGCTGTCTGAGCCGAGACTTTTAACCTGTGTTTCACATAATCTTTAGCCGCAGGTTTGGCTTGTGTTCAGGGCTGTTTATTTCTGGGGATAGTCTCTGCCCTGCCTCTTCTTGCCCCTGGCAGCCACTGCAGCTTCTTGTTCCATCACACCATCCGCCCACTCGAGAAGTCTCAAAGGCAGACAAAGCAAATAGGACAGTTTAACAAACAGCACAAAACAAACCCTCATGCAGTTTGTCCTTTAAACAAGGCCTGATTTAGCGTCTGTGCAGTCCAAAACTTGCAAAATAAGGAGAAATGTCAGAGATAGGCAGAGTTAAACGGAAGATGGTGCAGCAACATGACAGGGTGCTCTTCCCTCAGGATACACTGGGACAGACGTTCTCTCTTTTCCCTCACAAACCACCGATTCTGTGTTGGAATGAGCTATTTTAATCAAAAAGGCCTCATTAGGCAAATAACTTCAACTTATACTGTAATATACAGATAATGTTCACACTGTAAGAGGTGTTAAAGCTGCTCTTTGGTATGTTCTGGGGTGCAGTTTGTAGTGTTGCAACAGATTTCATTGGAAACACTCCTCAAAATCTTAAGCTTAAAGCTTCACTAATCAAACCGTTTTATGTGCATGATGGATTAAAATGTCTTTGTGTGATGTGAAAGGAGGCATTCTGTCAAGATGACACTGACAGACAATACTGACACAACGGCAGTGAAAATTTGAGAATATTTCATCAAGCAAAGATTCAGTACATCAGTCTTTCAAACTTGTGTTATGATTAGTGACATATGACATATTCTGTCTCCCTTGCCCCGCAGTTTAGATTCAAGTGGGCCTGTTTGCTCGAAACATGCTCTGTGCTTTGTCTAGTGGCGCTTCACATTGCCGCTTTTAATAATCGTTATGGATTCAGAAATGAGTCATGCTGATTTTGAACTGCTCGGGGAAGAATATTTAAGAGACCATTCTTGTTATATCTCTGAGTGTTGTCTCCTCTCTCCTCTCTTCATCTGTGTCCGACTCGAGTGACAACCTTAATTCAATACACAGATTTGATTGGCTGAGTAGTGTCATGTGAGTGATTTACAATGCATGCAATTGGCCTGTGAGTTTCCTGGACCGCTAGTGCACTAAAGGCTGAAAACCGTGAAAATTAAAATGGCAACACCTTGTGAAATTGTAATAATAGGCAGTTATTTATCAGTACTAGGCCTGGGTGTGATAGGATAGGCTCTGTGCTTAGCCTTTTAGCCTGTTTCAGCTCATTGTTTTGGTTTTACAGCCCACAACCTCACTTTGTTTCACTGTTACTGGTCTCTGACCTTGTTTCTTGACACAGCTGACAGCTAAGCAAAAAAACCTACTCTACTTGCTCAGCACCAAACGGAAGAAAGACAAAGTTAGCAGCTAGCTGATGAACACAGCGTAGTAATTAGCAGCAAAAGAGCTGGATATTTCCCTTAGGAGTGGGTGGAGGCTAAAACAAAGCTAAAAGGAGAGTGAATATAAAGCTTAAATTTGTCAGGTCACCCGAACATACGGTTCTAAATAAATACTAATATTGCTCTGTGTCTTCTGGATTTGGCTCGCACATTAACTTTATACAGAGATTTTTATGTGAATGTTGTGTTTACAGCTTGTTCTGCTGCTCCCAAGTTGCCAAAAAATCAATGAGTACTGCTTTAACTCACCGGCCTCTGACACATTATATTGTATTACCATTATTAGCATTATAAACTTGCAGTGGAGTCGCAGTGCAGAGATAATGGAGTACATTTCCTTCGACTGGTACAGATGGATGTCCAGTCCGTTCTGTTTCAAACAGACTCAGCGTCCAGGAGTGAGTCCTTTAAAGTGTAGTTTAACATTTTACCTTAACCTCCTATAGTTAATGTATGAGCCGTTCTTAACCCCAAAGCACAGCGCCAGACTATAACTTCCCTTCAAATTTAGCCAAAACCTGGCTAGTAGTGTCTGAGAGAGCACTCTTGAGTTGAAATATGGTCTGTTGTAACACTGTAGTGTCTCCATCAGGAGAGACAGTTAACATCCTCCTGTAAAAGCTGAGACAGAGTGCCAAGAGAGATAATTCCTCCAATTTTGTAGAAATTCTCCAGCTGTGTTTTGGATATTATGTGCAAAATTTGATTTCACTTGATGGCTCCGACACCGGTGTTACCCCACAGTAAGTGAAGATGCATCATCCTGCCGAATTTAGTGAAAGCCAACGCCACCATAAAGTCAGAAGAAATCACGTTGTTTCTTGTTCAGCTGAGAGGCTACGCTCCTTAATGAACAACAGATCTGACATAATCCTATGCAGAAGACCAGAGAGGATGTGCCTGTAATTGTTTGTCAGGTTTTGTGTCCTCGTTATTGCAAACTAATTATCCCAAATAACAGTAATGAATTTGCTGAGATCAAATAGTGATTATTGACAATCACACGGACGCTGACATTAACCTCGGTTCGTAAAACAAGAATAGTTTGACAAAGAAATTTAGATTTTTATGTCACGATCGCAAGGAAAGACTTAGAAAAAGCTGTGTCCTCGCCCTCATTCCGTGTTGTGCAGCGTCAACAAATAATCAGGCCTAATGGTTTATCTTCCTCTTCTTCTTATGCCAATTTAGAAACTGCTGAGGCACACTTGTGAGGTCTGTGGGACTATTACACGCCTGCCTGAACAGGGCCCATGTTTCTTGGATGAAACTGCGAACCAAATTTGTTCTCTGTGCTGTACTGTGCCTTGTGACTCGTGCGTTTCTGAGGTTACAAGGCGGCTTCACCTCGGACTGGCAGAGCGTGCGTTTGGCATTTAAGCAGTTTGCAGTGTCACATGATGGACAGCGTGGATCCCCGAA
The DNA here is from genome assembly GCF_965226575.1 of Pagrus pagrus. Classification (NCBI taxonomy): domain Eukaryota; kingdom Metazoa; phylum Chordata; class Actinopteri; order Spariformes; family Sparidae; genus Pagrus; species Pagrus pagrus. Next base: position 19,991,885 of record NC_140199.1, read on the forward strand.
GGCAGGCACTGTTTTTGCTTTGATGTCGTGTTCTTATTTAGATTAACCGCTTGGTGCTGCCTCACTGGGCCAAAACCATCTGTGTTGTTGTTACTGTTGCTGTGTGTTATAAATTGGCTTTCAGGGGGTGGGTGGGAAGGTTTGCAATCTGTGGACGCAGATTCAGCCATGCACGTCGATGTTTCAGGCTTGTTCTTGCCTTCTGTCTCCCACTTCAGCGCTGCCACGAGACTCAACCCAGACAGTGCTGACTCCTGTTTAACGTCCATCTCAATTCTAGCCACTTTGCTCCTCTGTACACCACAGCACGCTCATTCAGCCAGTCATTTTGTTCTCTTGAACACTTAATACAGCGTGTTTCTGTGGGACAACACTGCAGCTGTGTTACAAAATAGAGTCTGCTCATATTGCACAAGCGGGGCATTACATAATGAGATGAAGATCACTTTACAGTTCATTTTATAGAACCATTTGAAGCTGGTCGGCGTTACCTTGTCTCTGCTGCCAGCTTTTTTCCCTCTCTTCTCTTTAGATCTACCGGGCTGGTCTGTGAATTCACACAGTCAGAGGAAATGTCACTGTTAAAAATGGAAAACAGAGGGCCTTGGGTCACATGAAAGGCACTCGGGGTCTCTTTAGATTGTGCAGGCCAGACGCTCAGCACAAAAATTGCGTCCCCGGTGAGGAAGCAGAGCCAAACTGCACCGCTGCATAGAAGGTCCATAATATCGAGTCTATATTAATCCAGTTGCTGTGTAATATAACTTATTTCTGCCTGAAAGCTTTTATAAGCACTGAAAAAAAGGACTGTGTGTAATGTGATAGGAGCAATGGTGGCATTGGTGTGGGGGTGCAGTCTTCCCCCCTGGTGCCCCCATGTTCAAAAAGACACCACGGAAGTGCCCTCCAGGGCGTCCGCCTAGTGCCCATTCTGCACACTCATGCCCTTTTTATTTTTTAACCCCTGCCCCTCAAACATCAAGTCACTGAATGGTTACTCAAGAACAAATTTGATGTACTTGTACTTGACTCTTTTCAGGACACTTTCTGCTTTTCAGAGAGAATTACAGCAATTTTTTGACTTCACTTCATTTACTTGACAGCTTTAGTTACTTGTTTCAAATTAAGATGTATGCATATCAAACATATCTTTTAGTTTCAGTCATGTAGTAAAAAGGTTCAAAAATGAGCTCCAACTCAACCAACTACAACAGTAAACTCCTGTTTTACTTGAAAACATGAGTAATAACAGTCTAATCATACAATATATTATTGTATAACAATCACAAGGGGACATTTTTCTGCACTGAGTACTTTTACTTTTACTACTCTATGTACAATTGTAATGTACTAGTACTTTAACTACACTTTCCCTCCTCCACTGGAACGAACTCACTCGTCTTTGAGCCCACAATGTAGCTACTTTCGTTCAAGTTCACCTCTCTCTCCAGCCGCAGCAGGCAGCCATTTTCACTTAAGCCATTCAGAGACATCATCTTGGCACCATGAATGTTTGCACATAACTTCATAGCGATCCATCCAATAGTTGGAAGTCTGGAAAGTGGTGGACGACCGACCACATGACCACCGTTGCCATCCCAGAGCCACATGCCGGGAGAACGGCTAAAATGTAAACATGCAGTAAATGACTTGATGCTGACAAAATGCTCAAATCATTCATTTATTAAAATAAACTTAAACAAACTGACATGAATCAACTCGGGCACTCGCCCAACTTAAAACACAGAGAAGTAAACCATTGTATCCCACCACTCCTCTCCCTGTTCCTCTTCTTACTGGGTGCTTCCTAGGTTAGAGTGGTAATGTGTGTGTGAGTGTGTGTAGGGCTTCAATAAATCCTCGTCTTAGTGAACTGCTTCTCCACAGGATAGCTGTACACACCTCTGCGCTCTGTCGCAGCGGTGTCATAAATCCCCCCCCGTCTTGCCAAGGCGTGTACTCGCCTATGTACAGTAACTCACAGACTCAAATCATCATGGTCAAGTGATTCCAAGATCATTTTAGAGGACACAGCAGATTTGCTGGTCCTCCTCCTCCTCCTCCTCCTCCTCCTCGGGGCTGATTAGCATTTCACTGATGCTGCTCTTTGAACTGGCTCGGAAAAGAGAGGATCAACGCTGCGTGCTCTTTGCACTCCGCAGTCCTCTGACCTGCCTCCCAGCAGGGCTAATTTCTGACAGCCATTTTAGATTTCACTCTGGTGTTAATATTTTGATCATCATCGGTTTCTCTGACAACCCAATTTGCGCTGGTGCTGATGTCAATGCTGACTTGCAGCTATGCGAGTTTAAACCTTCCTCATAAGTTCCTCCCTTGAAACTTTTGGGTGGTTGGCACCCTTCGATGCAGTGAAATCACACACCTGCAGAGGCAAAGTGGCGCCAAGTTGCAGAGAGCCTGCATAGCAATTCCACTCCTGCACCAGCTTGTCTGTATCTCAGGGTTATGTGTATAAATAGTTATCAATATTAATAAGCTAACAGCAAGTTGTTGAACAGCTTCATTTGGCAGCAGTCCATCTGTGAAGGAGGGGCTGAGCAGAGAGAGCCAGGAGGACGAGCTGCACTATTGTTCCTTTCATCTGCTTACACGTGGACAACGTGCTGAAATAGTATCTCTCGTAAAGTAGTTGTAGATGATTCATTTTCAAATCTGAGAGGAATCAAGAACCTCTCGCACCTTTTTTTTGAGCTTGAGTCAAAACCCTCCGAACAGAGAAAACACAGTGTAACTCATGAGACATAGAGGAGGCACACGTGACTTTTTGAGCCTGACCTTGAATCCTTGAAATGGTTGATCATGATTAGATTACAAGCTGAAAGAACTGACAGAGCACTTTGTCATCCCTGGATCTTGAGTTCATGGGCTGTATGCTTCATGGCCCCCTGCATATTACACACCTGTATCCAAGACAGACGACCAAACGCAGGAGCCGTTTAAAATTGGAAACGACGCAGTCTCCCAGTTGTCAGAATAAACCTTGGCGCTGTACATTTCAGTAAACCACAGATATGTTGCAACGTGACATCATCTCTCTTTATGTGGCAATGCTGTCCTTATGGTCTGGTCAGGTTTAGGCACAAAAAACAATTGGTTAGGGTTAGGAAAAGATCAGGTTTTAGCTAAGGGAGTCTGGGGACTTTCACACTGGGCATCAGAGCAGCTGCCTAAATTGGTCACTATTTACTGTACTTGTAACATTTTCTTACCATCAATACATTTTGTATTCTCTCATAAAAATGTGCTCAACTGCTAAATGTTGGGAGGCACTGAAGACACAGAAGTCTGTGTAAAGCAATCCTGCAACAAAACACTTTTTACAGGTAAAGAAGCAACTAAATGTATTGCATTCAATGCCGAATTTACAAGAAGGCATGGATGATTTAGAATTTGTCATAGCCGTTCTCGCAAAACTTGTTACAGTTCTCTTCACTCAACAGCTCTTAAAATCAGGCGATTTGTTAAGGGAGGCTGGGGATGTTGTGGTTACGAGTTTAATGGTGTGTTTACAAACATCTGCTGCTAACACTGGCAGGTTTAGAGAGCCCAAACACATACTCAAATGGAAATCAGACAGTGTGTAATCCATTCTGCCTCTTCTTCTTCTTCTTCTTCTTCTTCTTCTTCTTCTTCTTCTTTGTGTTGTTTCGCAGAGTTGAGTGAGCGGTTATTCAATGTGGCCCAGAACACATGTGCGTACATGCTGCTTAAACAATGTGTCCCCGAATGTGGTCTGAGTGACTGGATCTCGAATTCGCCCTCAATGCGTCTTGGTTGTGTTCGATCGGATCACTCAGGACAGATGTGAATACCAGATCTGAACAGCTTCACTGAATCCACACTGGCCTGACTGGAGCTTAACTAAATAGTTGTACTTTCTTTTCCATCATTGCATCAACAGACCTACTTCTCCTGCAGTCATTTGGCATACATTTTGATACTCATAATGAAAGAATGATGATCCCTAGAAAACACCAGGCTCACACGTAGCTGAATGTGCTGAAATGCATACTATATTTTGCCAGCATTCATAAATTACTCAGCTACCTCCAGGCTGGCAGCCTCTGGCCGAATCTCAGTCTCAGACTCCTCGTAGTCGGCACATTCAGTTAATAGAAAGTAAAACATCATTTAATTGAGAGCATCAGAGCATCGCCTCTTCATTTCTCTGAGACGGTGTGATCCATGTATGATCCGGGATCATTATTGCAGCTGTCTGTAACTTAGCAGCCCCTGACAGGAATCAGGCTTTTGCACAGTCTGAAATTTCAGGCACTCGTGCTTTCGCATTAGCAGTAATGAAAAACCATTAAATTGAATGTCTACTGAACCTGGAGCGTTCGTTTTTCTGCTGGCACCTGAAGCTTTCTAATTCTGAGGCAGCTATGAAAAACATACAGTACCATGATGCTGGATGAGCACTTTTTATTATCTTTTACGCTGAACGTGGAGCCTTATCACACTGATCTGAGGTGGATAGTGTTTCAAAAGCTCCACCTGGACAGGTGTGTTTACTTAAGGGAATAATACAAGAGGGCTTTATGGAGCTCAGCTTTTATTCAAACATTGACTGTGCGCGCAGTACAAGATAATAGGAAACACAAGGACGTAACCCTTGGATCACTCAGGGAGAAGCTATTAATCTGATGAGAGAATGACTCCTCAGTCTCATGAAAGGACAAAATCTGTGTTAGCTTTCGCAGATGAGGCTACACGAATCTTAATTTTGATTTTGCTCTTTTAAGCCCTGACTGAACACTCTGTAAAACTGCAGAATAGTGGACTCCATTCATGTTGGAGCCTTTTAAAAATCAGCAGAGATGAAAGACAGAAGACGGAGAAAATGGAGAGAAAAAACAATAAATGTGGGCGCAGATCCAAAGAAAATGCAGCGTGGTTTTTTGACATTAAATCAATACAGACAGCAGTGCAGTCATCAATCCTCCTGCCGCTCTTTGCCGGTGAATTAGGTATTGAGATGCAATTTAAAACACCGGGCTCGATTCAGTTTTGAAGAGCCAAACAAATCACAAAAACAGAAGAAGAAGGTATTTTAGTTTGTGTTTTATTGAACAGGTTTGTGCTGCTCTGTAGATGTCACCTTGATACTTCTACCAATATTTACACCTCTGAGCTGTTACTCTTGTAATTTATATCTGCTTCATCATAGTCACCACATTCAATGATTACATTTTTAAAGGACACATATTATGCTCATTTTCAGGTTCATCATTTTATTTTGGGTTACTACTAGAAAAGCTTTACCTGCTTTAGAGCTCAAAAAACACATCAGTTTTCTCACACTGTCCAGTGCTGCAGCTCTGTATTCCCCCTCTCTCTGAAACACTCTGTTTGAGCTCCTGTCTCTTTAAGGCCCCACCTCCCACATACCCAGTCTGCTCTGATTGGTCAGCTCAACAACCACTGACCCAGCACCGCTAACAACAGAGCAACTGCGCTGAATCAGTAAAGGCGGGAATACTGACGAGGCGTTTCAGGAGCAGTGTTTTCTGTTGGTGAGAGGAGCTTCTGTTAGTGCCGACATTGACCTGCTTAACTTTCGAGATCTTTTACATGCACAAGAACCTTTATGACATTGAAAGAAAGGAAAAAAATTGGCGTCCTCTAAAGACAATTTCAACAAATACAAGAACAGTTGCAGTCATGTTATATGAGCAATAACAATACAGTTGCTAAGGCACTCCAAGAGTCGATTTTTTCTTTTTGTATACGGCTTTTTGGAGGCATTGTGCCCTTTATTGGACAGGGTGATAGCTAAGACGCAAACTAGAATGTGTGTGGAGAAAGGGGGGTGTGACATGCAACAAATGTCTCCAGCTGGAACTGAATGGCTGACATTGCAGTCATGTTGCATGCACAGTAATCATTCGGCTACCGAGGCGCTCCCTGGGTCCATTACTACTAATTATTGCACAGCCATGTGTGGCACAAACACTCATTCTGAATGCTTTAACGTGCAGAACAGATACCATTACTGTATCGCCTATGTTGTGTGTGTGGGTGAGCTGGGTGTGGAATTGAATACCACACTGTTTTGCTTTGCTTTGCTTTATTAATATTACTATGACCTTTGTTTGTGCATGCAGCGCATTGATAAAACAATATGGCTGCATCTCAAACTACATTTATCATTTAGTGATCTATATCATTATGTTCTCGAGCTGGCGGCAAAGTGTGAATGCTCCTATTATTATCCAGTCTGCCAGTAATCCTGGCAGCTCCTCAGCAGATGGCGAGGTGATGATGTCTCAGGTCTGGCCGTGTTGCTGCTTCCTCAGCCCTCTGTCCTCTCTGCAGACCCCCGCCACGCCACCCCATGACTAATTATTTCCTGTTCGTCACAGAAACACAGTCATCAGAGGGACGTGGCGTTTTCTGCTGCCGTTCCATTCAGGCCAATTTAAGAGTATTCCCACCAGTGGGACACAGTTGGCTTGACTGGGAGCTTGTTTTTAAGCTCTTTAATTGGGGACATTGGGAGGCAGAGATTTGATTTTTGGTTTTCAAAGCAGCCACATAATGAATCTTTGGGTCCATTTTCAGGCCTTCTGGGAGTCGTGTGGGGGGATGTCGTCCTTGACGATGAGGAGTGACCTTCTGATTCAATATACTGCTCAGAGAGACAAGTGAATGTACGGCACATGTCCTTCATTCAAACATGGAGACATGACTGAGTGCTTTTAGTAACCCTTTATTCTCATGAGGGTGTCCATTAGGAGCTTTGGCACGCTTGAGATGGGTCTACTGTATGTTTCTCCTGCATCTTTATCTGTTGTCATTTAGTTCTGACTGGCCTTAAACTCCCTCAATTGTCAGCTGAACTCACACTAAAAGCAGAGTTGTCGAAATGCCCTCGGCTTTGTGATGGTTGGCCTTGTGAGTCTATTTTCCAGGAAAATGAATCAATGAATCTTCTTCAAGATACTTTTATTGTAAAAGGAGTCAAATGAACCCAAAAACTCAACTGGAAACAAACACATCCACCAGGAGTTGATCACCATATGTAAAACAGATAAATGACCTCGTTATCTACGTAAAACAACGTTGTTATTCCAGGATGACATAAATAACTTATGATCTTGAGAAAACAAACTAAATTTAACTAGAAAACTGAAGAAGTAATATGTTTGACCAATGACTGTTAAGAACCTCTGTAAAAAAATAACCTTGGTTGGGGTTGGGAAAAGATCATGTTTGGCTTTTAATAACTGCTTTTGTTGACACGAAGATGGCTCAAAGTTTTACCCGATGTCTTGTTAAAACTACCCAGTTTTGTTGCCACAAAGATAACTGTTAAATGTCACCACGTCTCGTTCAAAATATCCAAATGTGGTCCTTGCATTTCAGCTGGCTCACCATCACCATCTCCACCATGAAAGTCAGCTCATATACATATATGTTACTAAACGCCTCGGTAGCGGTCCCACCTTTGTTTCTGTCACTTTGTGAAGTCACACTACATCACCATGTCACACAGTTGCAGAAATGATGCCCAGGTTCCCGGTAGAAGTGAAGCTAACTGGAAACTGAAAACAGGACAGAGCTGACCGGAGACACTGTGAGCGGTGCTGGCTCAGGCCTGTGTGAGCTGACCAATCAGAGCAGACTGGATATTCAGGAGGGGGGGACCTTAAAGAGACAGGAGCTAAAACAGAGCGTTTCAGCCACAAGGGGACACAGAGCTGCAGCACTCGACAGTATGAGAAAACTGATGTGTTAGTAACCCTAAATAGAATTATGAACCTGAGAATGAGCATGATGTTTCCTTTAATGGATGTGTGGTTTGCAGAAATGTACAATGCTAACATTATCTGTCAAGTAGGCTGCCTCCGATTCCTGAGAAAAACTTATTTTCAGCTGAATGTTCGACTACGTTCACCTGCTAGGTTCCTAACTTTGTCTGTCTGCCATTTGCTGCCGGACTGATATTGTACAGCAGGCTTTTAGCTGAAATTAGCTGCCTGCTTCGACCAAACAGCTGAAAGCTGAGCTGAGAGGAACTGCAGAATTGGGTCCTAATTATCTTTTCATCAGTACAGGCGACCGCTGCTCCATTACCCGTTCTCCTTTGATCCATTGTTAGTATCAAAATCGTGATTATTGCAGCTTTAAAGATTTGAAGCAATCTTCAGTAAGAACTTATGGGCTTGGGGCTGAGTGCCACAAACAGGAGAGGAAAGTTGGAAAGTATTGGGAGACAGACTCACACATTATTGGTTTTGGTCTTTTCATGGGATTTGTTGACAATAACAAAACAAAGAATACTGCCAGCCTTATGGAAACGGCTTCCAATCTGTCACTGTGATCACATGTTTATGTGCTTATTGGGAAATCATTTCTTCTGCCTCATTGTTTTGATACACGTTCAACATATCTTTACCGGGGAAAATTTCCCTCTGGCTGAGGAGAGCTTGAAAAGCACACTTTATAGATTTTTTACTTAATAGCTGCTGTTAACTCCTTTGTGCTGCAGACTCGTGTTGCAGGCTTTGTACAGATCTCCTTCACTCGGAGTGGCTCTTTGGTCCAAATATCTGGTGATTGATTACTGTTCAGTGCTCTCCTAAGTGTAGCAGATTAAATGCAGAGCACTCATGAAGTCCATCAATACGTCTATTAGCAACACTCGTAGTAATGTGCTCTATTTGTTTAGATCCCAATTTTACCACACAACCTAATGAGCCATTGCAGTTTGCCATCAGGCTGTAATGAGAGCTGCTTATTTGTATCACATGTGATTCAAACTTGACCGCAGGTGATAAAAAGCTGATCTGAACACTGAAATCACAACATTCCAGTAACAATCTGTTCCCCTGCAGTCTGATAACCATTAGAGCTTCTTCTTCCATTAAAACTGTCAAATGGTAATTAATGGATACTAATGGCACCGTTTCCATCACCTTCCTTCTGGTTGAATCTCTAGTGTGTAATTATGTGCAGGCATCATTAGCCGTTAGAGCATAACATCATTTTCTACGTGGAGTTGCTTTATTTAATGTTAATGAGTAAATATTCTCCCAGGGCTCGGATTTAATTGGATTAGCACACATATGATTTCCTGCCTTATCAAATTCTGCCGAATTAAATGAGTCAAAATAGCTCGGACAGAGTTCAAAGTGTCCTCCGAGGTCAGCGGCAGGATGTTCGGTCTGGCCGGGTGCGATTTCTATCGCAATTAGGAGTTTTAAAGTCTTAACGGCAAAGTTTTTGTGGGTAAAAGTCACACAGGGCTTGCATCTTCTCGTTTCAGCTTGCCTGTCCCATGTCCCCGTATTGTTCTGTTGTCCCTAATGCATCTTGACACAGTAGTCTGGAGTAATGGCTCTGTAATGCTACACTGAATCGATGCCTGGTGCCTTTTCCTCTCTTAGGCAATTTACTCAGTAATGAGAGACGGTGCAGGAGACTGTCTCTGAGCACGCTGAGAAGATGTAATCTGTTTTCCCTATTATTCAGTTGGGTTAAAAAGACTTGGGCTGCTAATTAATTATCTATGAAACACTGGAATAGGATTTCACTGAAGGACTTAATTTGGGTAATCACTGCCGCTCACCTTCCTGTCGCCCAGCGGTGCTTCATCCTCTGCTCCTGAACTTTGTAGCTGTGACAAAACCAGATAATTCAATGTCTGGTTTTATATATTAACCCGACACAAGTCTATCTGTGTGTGTGCAAGGCCATGAGGTCTGTTACATTCCCTCCTGTCTCTATAAGCTGTATCAATCAGCGTTGATCTAAATGACCCGACGTGTCAACAGCAAGTCACAGGAGAGTGGTTTTCAGTGCGAGAGATAAGGTCAAAAAAGCCATTTTGGATATCATAAAGTGAGTATTGTCTAGATATTGATGTCATTTATTACCTGACAAGGATGGTTATACAAGGGCTGGATGAAAAAGACGGGGGAGGCGCTGCCTTAATGCTCCGAGAAGACTGAAACAGAGGACAGCCATGATGGAAAAATCAATTAACCTTGGTCTGGAAGTGAACTGGTTGATCTTTCAGCACGATTTTATTTGTTGACAAATATACCATCTGCCGTTCTGAGGATAAGGGGCATGACACTGTGCGTGTGCGCGTTTAAGTGTGTGTACAAGTGTGCGCTCTCATCGGTCCCTGGGAGAGAAGTGAGTGCTTGTATGTTTCTATACAAATAATCATAAAAGCTTCACATAAAAGAGAGAAGAGAGGATGTGCAGATGAAAAATTAATAATCAGAGGTTGATGTAACAGGTCTCCTGCAGATGCAGATCAGGCTTCCACAACAAACACAGTACAGTGCTTTTGACAGATTAGATGTTTGAGAATATTATTGACTCGTGTTTTGTACTGATAAAAATAATTATGCTACACACCACATATGGGATAACAATATTTACATAACACATAAAGTATGTTTTGTTTTTTTACTTGACAGTACTTTGTGCTTTTTGGCATGTAGTGATGGCAATATCGGTCTGTTAGCCGGTCCACCGATCTGGTTCAAACTGAAATATCCCATTATTAAAACTAGATCACACTGGACGAGCTGTATGGAGCCGTTTCATGTTCCTTTTCAATTGTTTTTTACGTTTTAAAACAAGTCCATATCTTCTTCAGTTGTTTAGGAGAACGCTGTTTTGCTGTGAAGCTCCAGAAAAGTTTTGTGAACTCTAAAACTTCACCCGACTTTCCACTGCCATGGGGTTGAGTAGATAATGACTGTATTTTCATTTTTGGGGGAATTTAAAAAGAGTGCTCCAGTGATTTGGCATTTCTTTCCATAAAGTTGTGAGACTCAAGCTCGAGCTGAGATATTTTTTTCTAAGTCCCCAGTTTGGGTCTAGCCATAATGCAGCTCAATAGCATATTTCTTATACCACCCATGCTTCCAAAATGACCACTCTTTTCAAACCCCATACCATGTCTCAGGGCCAAGCAGAGACGACCTGGACGACAGCGTCAGGATTTCTTTTTGAAAACTTTGCGAAGCTCCTGCCACAGAAAGGATGATCGTTTTCACACGCTGAGTAGTACTCCGTGTGATGACTCCCTTTAATGGTCCCCTCGAGGAAGAATCTTACTCACGGAGTGCCACCATGAGGTTTCAATTTCTTGTGCCTCATCAAGTACTTGATGGATTGTGATGAAATTTGCCACAGACATACACGTTCACCTCAGGAGGTGAATAAAACAAGTGTCTGACTTTTCATTGAGTGCCATCATCAGGTCAACTTTCAATTTGTATGACTGAACATCTGCAAAACGAATAACAGCGCTGTGTGTTATCCACTAATTTGCGAATATTAACAGTAGCAAACATGATTCTGGCAAACATTTCACCTGCTACATCAGCATGCGTGCACTGTGAAATGCTTAAAGCCTCACAGAGCCACCAGTGTGGCTGAAGTGTCTTTCTAATTTCTAGTGAAATACTGGATAATTCCACCTATTGAAGTTCCCCTTGGGGATCAATTAAAGTAATTCTCTATTCAGTCACGTAAAAATAATTTGAAAAAGTTGGTAAAGTCCCTCAAGGGTTGAACTGCTCACAGCAAATGTCCACATTGTGGCCATAACCTGTAATGAGTATTTGAAAGTAGACATTTCCTCATTTGAAGGCGTCGGATTGGCAACCACTGCTATAAAATATACATTTTTTATTTCCCCTCAATTATTGAACCAAATAATCTTTTCTTAATTATTCCTACGCCTCTTCCTCTTGCGGAAGCCTGCTTGCACTTGTGGTGCTGCGAGAATTTCTCAAATGATTTGATCTCATACGTAGAGAAAGCAATACTGTGCTCAGATACTGAGACACTCATCAGCTAATGTTAGCGTCAGAGCAGCAGAGTCAGAGCTGCACCTGTGACACTCCTCCAGATTGTGAAGTGCTTCTTCAACATGCAGCAGAATCTATAAACATCCTCTCCTCTCCTCTCCTCTCCTCTCCTCTCCTCTCCTCTCCTCTCCTCATAACCCCTTCCTCAGCTATGAACACTCAGTCTAATTGACTCAGATATCAGATGATAGCAGGAAGCATCACCACACAGCCAAGAAGAAAATAATTCTGAGGGTTTACCAAAGCTTATTCCTGGCATCCTCCTCATTCCCTCAGGGAAACTCTCATGTTTCTGCAGTCACACCATCAGCAATAAATAGTAAATACTGGACTTAATGTAAACACACACTGTGAAATCATTATACCGTGGCCAGAATACTTAGTCAGTACGCTTTTTGGACCTGATAAACATTTTAAAATTATTGATTCGCGATCATAATAATGTTTTTAAGGACCCTTAACTAACAGATAATTAACAGTTAATGTATCTAATAATCATTTACTTATTGTTTATGCTAACTATTAACATTGATTAATACAATAATGAGCATTAACTAACAGTTAATTAATAGAATAATAAGCACTAAGTAACTGTGAACAAATGCCTCTTGTAATATGTCTGACGGGTTTACATGTCAGTGAAGGTAAACTTATATTATTATATGGTTGATAAAGATGTTAATTAACATGTATGTCATGAAGTTCATAGCTAAGCCACTTTATGAAGAGAAAACTGCTTTATAAATGTTTATTTAGGGTTAATTATTGTCCACGTACTAGTCCATCCTCCAGCTTATGACTTATTTTTGGTAAAGGTTTGTATCAGTAGACACACAGCTTCATGTTGACTTTCCCTGACTTATCGATTAACCAAATATTCAATTTAAAATCAATTATTTTATAAGCATTACCTCACCATTATTAGATATTAATGAAAGCTCTTTGTGATCCTTATTGTGAAGCTGAAAACACGTATCCCTTCAGTGACGCTTCATAAATGCATAATAGTACCATAACTTGTGTTACGACTATTTACATTTCCTGGATTTATAATAACATCGGGCACATTAAAAACTGTTTCAGTGAAATATGTTGTGTTTGGATATTGTTTTGTTTTTTTAATCACATAAAGTTTACATAAAAGTCCCTACAGATGGAAAACTTTCATTTTAGTTTGGTTTACAGCCAATTAATGTAACTCTGGCTTCACCTTAAGTGCCAATTTTGTTATTCCCCTTCATTCGCTCTTATTTAACAGCATGAAATTTTATTTGCAAAGCAAAACATTATTTTTTCCAATCATCCCATAGTCACTTTATTATTGTCCTCTCTGTCCATTACTATGATTTTATATGCACTCCTCTTCTGGGGAATTTTTACAGTCTTGTATCAGCAGCAACACAACTTATTATCCAGTATTTTCTGCACACTGTACTCCACTCCATCTCTTTTACATCATTTTTCATTAGCGGCACAAATGCTTAGAAACCTAATTTAAAAATCTCATTTAGATTTGTGTTTGCTGTCACGCATCGCCTCCCTTGTCTCTAGACATAATTTCTCTCAATGTAAGTGAAGACATCGTGTGGGGGAAAATCTGTCTTTCAGCTCCGTTAGAGGGACCAACTGTCTGAGATCTCTCCTTCTCTCTCTGCAGGTTTTGGGATGACAACACCTGTGACGATCGCAGGCAAGGTGTTCCTGATCTTTTATGGGCTTCTGGGCTGCGCTGCCACCATCCTCTTCTTTAACCTCTTCCTGGAGCGCATCATCACACTGCTGGCCGTGGTGATGAAGGCTGTGAGGGAGCGGCGAATCAGGAACAGCGGTCTGCTCCCACCAGGAATCCGTCATGACTTCTCAGCATACTCCCTCCCGGGCTGGAAGCCCTCCGTGTACCATGTGATGCTGATCCTCGGCCTGTCAGCCATCACTATCTCCTGCTGTGCGTCAGCCATGTACACCCCTGTGGAGGGCTGGGCGTACTTAGACTCTCTCTACTTCTGCTTTGTCACCTTCAGCACCATCGGCTTTGGGGACTACGTCAGCAGCCAAAGCGCGGCTTACGAGTATCAAAGCCTTTACAGGGTGGCCAACTTCCTCTTCATGCTAATGGGTGTGTGCTGCATCTACTCGCTCTTCAATGTCATCTCGATTGTCATCAAGCAGGTGCTCAACTGGATGCTGGAGAAAATGAGCTGCTTGTTTTGCCAGCGCTGCAGTAAAGCCACCGTTCTCCTGGGCAGACGCAACGCCATCCGGCCGGGCACGAAGGGTCGCCAGGGTCGCCAGCGGCCTGACTCAGATGGACCTTGCGACAGTGACACTGAGGGACGCAGACTATCAGGGGAGATGATCTCCATGAAAGACTTGGCAGCCTCTAACAAGGTGTCGCTGGCCATCATGCAGAAGCAGCTGTCTGAGTCGGCCAACGGGTATCCCAGGACAGTTTGCGGCAGCTCACGCCATAACGGCTTCTCCGGGGGGGTTGGCGCCCTCGGCATCATGAACAACAGGCTGGCAGAGACGAGTAACTCCAGGTAGACACGGTGAAACAGGAGCTCTTTATTCTCTTACTGTGTGACAAACCCTGAGGTCGATCGCCATAGAAAAAAATACAAGGAAGTGGATTGCCAATGTTACTTGTTATGCATGATTTTTTGGATACTTTTAGTTGGAATTACAAGCCTGTGGTGATAATACAGGTACCAATGGTTATGGTGATGGTGATGATGGCATGAAGAGAGAACAAAAAAAAGAATAAAGTTGATCTGGAAGCGTGGGGGACCACCGATAACCCATTTCATTAACCTCAAATCCAATCCAGAACAAATCACTGAAAGTCTCTTAAATATCAGTGTTAGTCTGCAGAGGAATGAGTCTGTTGAACACACTCAGTTTATCAGACTCAGACTGAAATGTGCTGTAAAGGAGCCAAGAGACGCACACACTGTGCTGTTTTGAGGCTCTGCCAGTTCATTTGAATGTACATATTGAGTGCTGACGTAAACAAGACAAGTGTAATCACTGAATGATATAGCACATAATGATCTATGCATTATACTTCTCATGCATTTTTTGCACCATTTCTAGACCTTCCATTGATTGTGCGAACCCCATTACTTTACAAGTTTTGCCCTCGAGGGTTTGATCTCATTTGTGGGGGGGGGGTCAAGCCGAGCACGGCTGCGATGTAGCTGATTTGGACACGACTGCAGCGAGGGGCGTTTTTACAGTTTGCCACACTAACAGGCTACAAAGAGTAATTTTCCATACCTCGAGATGGAGAAAAGAGCAGCGTTGAAGAATGAAAATCCATTTCTCGTGAGAGAGGAGCTGGCCTTCTTATCAGCTCAGAAAATGCTTTGGCTTGAAGGGTAAAAGAAGGCACCTTCCAGCTTTCTTCTTCGTTATGCTTACAGCTGTCTGCGAGGAAAACAAACGATAAAGGCTCGCGTTGTATTAATTACTCTATTTAACGCAGAATGTAGACTTATGTGCTTGTAAAACAGAATAAATGAGACGTTTATGTTTGTTTCAAGGGAAATATAAAGAGAGCAGAGGGAGGTGAAATATGGATGGTTCTATCCTGGAGGCACATTATGTTAAATGATGCAGATTAAAGGTAGCCGGGTCAATCTCTCTGCTGGAGTGGAACAAAAAGCCCTAAAGGATTCTCTCGCTTGCATTGATTTGTCTTTTGTGGGAATTTTCTGTTTTCATGGACGGAGCCTCTTTTTGCAGACGCATGCCTCTGCAGAGGTTGATTCTCATCTTGATTTCAGTGTAAATGTGTAGCCAAGGTTTAATGGATGGAGGGTGTTTGCGGAGGATGCGGTGCTACCCTGTCAGGCTGCAAGATCGATGCGCCCGTTGCCGGAAACCATCTCTTCCGAGGCATCGTGTGATTTAAAGCCGCGTGATGCTTGATGTTTTTGCAGACAGACAAGACAGAGGAGGAGACGTCGTTAGGTGAACTGTCCGGGAGACGGTGATGAAAGGGAGAGATGGAGCGAGAGGGGCCGCTGACAGCAGCAGAGGTAGAGGAGGTTGTGTTAATGGACTCCCTTCATGTCCAAATTCATGCCCGGTCCAAATCAACGGCCCCTCCCAGCCAAGGGCTCAACTTTTTCCTGGCGTCCATCTTCAACATCTAATATCCTCCTCACCTCTTTTTCTCTTGTCACCTCCGCATTCACTTCACACACACTGCACCAAAACCCTCCTGCTTCCTTTTTCTCGCAGATCTCGGCTCTCTCCTCACGCTCATCACCCTTACACTGTGAATACGATGAGACATGCCATACATGTATATAAATATATATATATATATATATAAAAACTGGAATGTCTTAAAAAGCGCTTTTTCAATAAGGCGTAAATTGGATCTGGATCTATCCTTAGTTGGTTTTCATCCTGTCCGTGCATAGATTTGAATAATTTCCTTGACTCCCCAGTCTCACCAAGAGGAATAGAGAAAATGACTCAGGTAGTTAAATCTTCAGGCTTGTCTTAGTTTTTTCCTGCATGCCACTATGGTAAAGCCATATAAGATAGCTGTATATAAAACAGAGGACTCTTTCAAGTCTATTTTTCTACATATAGCTTTCAAATGATCTACATGTGAATGATTGAAGAGGTCACACTGTCACATGTCTCTCACGCAGTCAGTCAGCAGATTGACGAGATGCATTCAGAACTTAACTACCCTCCAGAAACACGGATATTTGGGTTACAAAGTGAACACATGATTTCTCAATGTTAAAAAGTAGTTTTGGGAAATGCATATTTTGTCTTTCTCGTGGAGAGTACGATAAGAAGATTGATAGCCTACCATTTTCACATCTGTAAGGTAAATATGTAACTGGCTAGCTGTAACCTGACTGGCCCTGACTGGATTGTTTGTGTCACTGAACCATCTGGAAAATTCACCTTCGAAACGGTTTGGAAAAGGGCAGCCACCTTCAAGAAATACTTGGCGGATGATTTGACGAACCATCTGTCTATCACTGTCTATCATGGGCAAACTTCAATGAATCAGAAGCCATATGAAATAATAAATACCATATTGGTAAATCAAACTCTGAAGCCAGTCTAGAGAAAAACATCTTTTGAAGAACAGCCTTCAGTGCCCTTTTTTGCTTTTTTTTTAATGAAATATACTCTCCAGTTCTGATGTAACTGACGCTGTAGCAGCATCTATGCTAACTTAAGCTGCTGGCGAGTCCCAACCGCTGTGGTTTGACCACGAGCCAAAGATGGATTGGCAAGCTCACATAATAATGTGATTTTGCTGATCCAGCTGCCTTGCAAGGTAAGGCTAACTGAGTTAGCATGTAAACTACACAACGACTCGCGTAATTTTTATGGATTAACCAACTGAGATATAGACTAATGTATTAAGATATACGTGTACTGGTGAGCAGATTTAGTTTCCTTTGGAATGAGCCATTGACTGTTTCCAGTCTTAATGCTAGGCAAGTTAGCTTTGCTATGTTTTGCGGGATTAGACGTTGGCGCGATGTAGCATGGGGAGCATGCGTCAGCCAAATGCCAATGACTGCCGTTTTCCTAATTAGCAAACGCTCCCCATACGATGTCTTTCCAACGTAGCTTCTATTTGGCGCGCCAACATCTCAGTATCGGTATCAATCTTCTTCTCGGTGAGAAAGCCAATACATGTATTTCCAGAAATGTCTATTTATACCCTGAACACCAACAGAGTGGCTCATGAACTTATACGCATGTATGTATGTCGGTGAAGTGACGTGAAGCTTGCAGTGTCAGAGGGGGTTCATGTGTTGCCACGCTGTTATGAGTGACTTCACAGACATAAAAAGGTGTCAAACCCCGGGAGGTTTGAGCAGGAGTACGGGCATGCTGTCGCAAAGGACTCGCAGTTTGATTTCAAAGCTGATCCCCCGCTGTGATATGTTGTTAGTGGGGGGGAGACGGGGTTTACTGGCACTTCTTGAATAGTGATTCCTGAATGAAGTTGTAAGGAGCATGTGTGTCTGTGTACATTGATGTGTTCAAACCAGTGTGTAAAGGATTGAAACATGAGAATTAAAGGACTGTGATATGTTATCTTAAATGCTTCCCTAAACATAAGTCCCCCAGAAGATATTGGACTTAATATAAAAATATTTTCCTTAGGCCTGAAACACGTCGAGCTTTTAAGACACTGAATATAGTATTTAGAGTAATGTTTGCTCACCTAAAATGCATGCGTGGCTTGAAATCAATTGCCTTACTTTAGTCCTTGCATATTACAAAAAAAGGTTCCTTATTGAAAAGATCATAGTGTGTAGAACCCGTGTGTTGTTGTACTCTACAATCCTTTTGCATTTTGCAAAATTGATCTCCATTGATTGCAATGGTTTTAACTCCCCCACTGTCCTCTGTGTCTTCTGTAAGAGGAGACAGGCGGTCCTATAGGATTTACTGTATGTTTGTATTTGTTTTCAGCAGAAATGACTCTTAAATGTGATATCTCTGACCTTTCTTTTAAGTGTAATTAACTCCTTTCATGTTCTCGTCAAACAGGAAATTAGATTGAAATGATGCAAAACTTCCGAGCCCACACTTTCGGTGCGTGACGCGGGTGAACATAGCAGACTTTGGATCACAGCGCTGCATGATTCGCAGTGAAGTTGTCAGCATGAATTTAATGGGAAATTGTTAAACACTGCTAGTTTTTATTCCAGTCGACGCAGTATTTACTGTATTCACAAAGGAAAATCAGCTCTGTAGTCAACAGTAATTTGACTGTAAAATAGCGCCATTAAAATGTCATGCTCCGCAGCTATTACAAGCCCCGTAATAAAACAATTTGTTTGAAATAAGCAGAGGCTGGAGATGTTGTTAATGCTCATCTTGAAGGCTTTTGATGGTGCTAATGGCATGATCATTTATTCAGCAAAGCTATTATTTCGTTGCGATCACAGTATGATGCATAACACTGTACCCGTTCCAGTTTCCTCTGAGGAAGAGTGCGTGAACTCCTTTCGTGAGACTGTTAAAGCCGCTCGTTTCAGGAACAAAATGTATTTACATTAATTTTGCCGGCGCACATTGGAAACGCGAGCCAGTAAACAGCTGAGTGGCTCGGTAACAGAATGATGTATTACTGCCCTGCTCGGCTGCTTCTGATCTTTAACAAGAGTCACACTGTCGGCCTTGATCCGGAGCTCGATTTCCAAATCTGCCAGCGTGTGTGCCTGTTGTTTCTTTAGCGAGAAGACGGATGATGCTGAGCCGCAAACTGCTTTCAGAGCTCTGATTTCAAAGTGACTCGAGGCGTCTGTGATCCACCGTTATGTTGACCTTCGGCTGTATCGACATCGACATAATCCTTCACCTTGGTCCGTGTCTCATGTTGCTTGCATCGTGGTGTAACATCCAGTTAATGTATGCAAATTCATTCTGTTTGCAAGTTGCACATTTATACCAATGATTGTACTTTTATATTTATGTAATTAAAAGTAAAACCTATATGAAACAAGAAGGGGTTCCATTAAACACTGATATTTACTGATGTTTCTTTGGTTTTCTTACTTCACAAGTTTAATGTTCATGGACACTGTATCCATTATGTTTGGGGTGAATAACGACAGAATCTGGCTTAAGTATCTGTGCCTTATTTCTTAGATACTCCTGTTTAAATGCCAAGTCACACATACTTGAGATTTCACAAAAGTTTCTCACTTCCAATTATGACTTGCATGTTGACATGAAGGGTTTCTTGAACACTTGTTACTGAGGAAGCTTCAGGAAAGTTGGATGTCTTACACTGAAACACTTACTGAAGCGTGATCAAGGTTACTTTCTGAAGGGGGAGTATCTAACCTTTGCCACACCCATGATTCTTACTAAATGTCCAAATAAGGTTCATCTTCTTCACTCATCTATACATATGTAAGGATTTGATTGCTGATATTGGAATCTGAACAAGAAACTATACTAACGTAAGTAATCTTATATCACATCGTGTGATCCTCAGGTCTCATAGCAGACAGTCTGTTTCTATGTTAGAGTCTGAAGCCGTGAACATCACATATAATGCCCTTTGGTTGCCCTGGAGACTGAGATGGAAACACAAAGGTGAACTCGCTCTGAAAGAGACTGGGACAAGTTACTTTTAGCCTTCAGAAGGAAAATTCCTTCACAGAAGCGAACACTATTCAGAAATCAGGAACTTGTAATGTGTAAATTATTGAGCTTTAGAGGGGATGGTAGGTGATTTTGTAACCTTCGGCTAGAGCCAGGCTTGCTGTTTCCCCTTATTTCCAGTCTCTATGCTAAGCTAAGCTAAGCTAAAGGGCTGCTGGCTGTACAGTAGTGTCATATTAGGCCTACACACAACTCTTAGAGAAAAATAACAAGTCAGCATATTTCCCAAAATGGTGAACCGTTACTTTAATGACTCACCAATCACAAAATGTATAATAAATAAATTAAATAAATTAAATAAATTTGAATAATTTATGCCTAGCAGCTAGTTGGCATGTAAGAACTGATTCAGCACAGCTGCTCTGTTGTTGTTAGCGGTGCTGGTTCAGGCATGTGTGAGTTGACCAATCAGAGCAGACAGGGTATTCAGGCAGGGGGGCCTTAAAGAGACAGGAGCTAAAACAGAGTGTTTCAGACAGAGGGAGATACAGAGCCGCAGCACTGGACAGTATGAAAAAACTGATGTGTTTTTTGAGGACTAAAGGGAGCACATGTCTCCTTTAAGCCTCTCAGTCTAGAGCTGTAAAAATGTCACCAACAGAGAGGTTTAATAACTTAGCAGTCTTAAAACCTTCTAGTTTATTTGAACAGCAAATGTCATGAATTTTTTATAGACCAGCATCGTATATCCCATGTGAAGACAGACACGAGGGGCCTTTTTCCATCTTTGATCATGTTCATAAGTGCTCAGTTCACATTGGTTAACAGTGGTCCTCAGCACTCTGGTCAATCAGCTTCACTAATCCATGTATTTCTTTAAGACGGTTTTCCACCAGAACACGAAGAGCTTTACTGGAAGTTCGTCGAAACAGCGTGGATCTCCAGTAATGGGTCGATCAGGATGTAAGTCATAAAGGGGAACCTGTAATTGCATTCATTATTGAAATGAGTCTGATCCCAGCAAATTATGTGGAAAAACAACATGCATTATCTCACTGCACAGGGGTTAAGAGGAGTCTGCGCTGAGGAAATGTGCCCCTACAGTCTGCGGCCATCAGTAATTTTCTGTTTAGCAAGAAGCCAGGTTTCTACTATTAGCAGCGGCATTAAACAGTCCAATATTGTTGTTGGAGGAATTAACACCCACCTAGAATGACTGCAGTGTTCCCTCTCCGTATGCTCGACCACGTTTGATCAGCAGGGCTTTTGTCTTGCTGGAATATCTGCGTGTTGCCAGACTTATTTAAAATAACTGCTTCTGTTTCCCACAAGAAAAAGTCCACCTGTACCGCAACACATCCAATTCAGCTTTGATCTCCTAAAGACTTCCCAGAGTTAGTCGGGGGGAAACAATTATGGTGTCTTCTCCTTGTTTTCCCCTTGCTGGGCTTATACACAAACCTGTCTGTCACATCGGTACAGTGTAAACAGCGTGATTACTCCACTGGGAGATAGGACTGCAGCAAAGCCTCCTGCAGCAGGCTGAAGTGTTTCCGCTGGGACTCAGCTGGTGTCACAGATATCTGCCTCAATTCCTTCACTGCAGGAGAGAACTCTGATTTCCTCCTCCTTTCGTCAAGGACTGTTCTCGCCGGTCTCTCTGCATCTCCTCCCTGTTCCTCCACGCTCCCTTTTCAGCTAGTTTTCAATTAATAAAATACGAACATCCCTCTTTTGAAATCAGATCAATCTATTTCTGGAAACTGAGGATATGCATAGATACAGATAGATACTGTCTGTGTAGGAGGAGAAAAATCATACTCCAGCACTTCCCTGCAGACACACTGCTAAAATGTCATTTATCTTCATTTTAAGATTGTCACAATCGATTTGGTCGGCAAGCTGTTAAGAATCAACTCTTCTCAAAACCTTGTCAAATGAAATAATTTGTACAATCCGTCTTGAGAGGGGAGAGTAGTG
Organism: Pagrus pagrus; assembly: GCF_965226575.1. Taxonomy (NCBI): domain Eukaryota; kingdom Metazoa; phylum Chordata; class Actinopteri; order Spariformes; family Sparidae; genus Pagrus; species Pagrus pagrus. The sequence continues at coordinate 20,013,838 of NC_140199.1, forward strand.
ACAGGCATTAACAGAATCAAAGTGGCAGTAAGGTAGTACCACTGAAGTACCAGTGAGGATCACAGAGTCTGGATCATTAAATGATGACATTTGAGACCACTTTGTTTTCTTTTATCCCTTTTTACAAGAAATGTCTGAGGGACATCTATCGGCTTTTAGAAGAGAACAGGAGGCCCGACTGAGTTTTGAAAATAACGATTGTAGAGATGTCTGCCCTCTCTCAAATGTAATGGAACGAGATGGCACTTGACTTGTGGTGCTCCAAATGCCAAAAGAAAAAGTAAAAATCCAACAGCAATGTCTCTTTCTTGAAATCGCGACAAGGTTACTCAAGATAATCCACAGACCTTGTTGTGAGCAGTTTCCTGTAGGAACTACTTTCTTTTGGTATCGCTGCTCAAAAGGAAATCTACTCATGAACGAGAGGCTAGTTAACGAAGCTAACTAAGCTGGGTAATGTTAAAGCTCAGCCGAGGAGGATGCAATTAATGTTTGCATCCTGAGCTCGTCTGTGAGTAGATGCAGAATTCCTCCTGCGTAGGGATACAGTGGGAAGGTGTAGCTCCGTAGTAAGGAAATAGTTCCTGCATGAAGCTGTTCACGACAACTTCTGTCCCATCTGGTTCTATTAAATACGAGGGATCTCGCAGACATCTCTAAGACTGATATCTCCCAAACTCAGCAGCTCTTTCCAAAAGAATCTATATGGATTAATAGCACCACAGGTAAGAGGAAAAATATGTGTTTTTGTTTTGGGGGTGAACTGTCCCTTTAAAGGATACATCCGGTGATATTCCGTGTTTTTTGTTTTGTTATCACACCCCTTGAAATGACTAAACCCGCAATTAATTGATCCTGCTGACAAGTATTTCTACGTCTTATCCTCTGTACCAGAGAGCTCCATTGTTGTCCAGAAACTATTAAAAACACATCAGTGAGCCACGCTGCCGCACTGACTGATGTCTTCCTTCATTACACGAAAACATGAGCAGCTGAAAATAATCCCCAACAAAAATCTTATGTCCTCCTTTGCGTAAACTTTACTAAAACCTTCAGTTTTTAACCAGTTTGGACTCGCAGACTCAGGATGAGCAAGCTGAGCGGGATTTATTGTAGAGTGAAATGAAAGCTGAGTCGAGGATTAGTAACGAATGAGAGGCGGGAAGGTGACGAGGGTAAGAAGAAGCCCACAGCAGGTGAAGCGAGGCTAGGAGAGCAGCAGGCAGGTAGGCAGGATGAGCAGGGAGGTATTCACTGAGTAAAAAATGAAGACACAGGGAATCAAAGAACTGCAGCGAAAGGAGGCCTTAAGTTACGTACCAACAGGGGCGTTATTGATGTGAGGGCACACGATGACCAAAACAGGCAACCACACAAACACTCAGTGGCTGCAACCGATTATACGATCGCCCCTCGTGTGTCGTGTGCTGATTTCAAACTGGACCAACATGGCGGCTCGTTTGGAAACTTTCTCTTACATCTCTTGAAACCCAACGCTCCGCTACCAGAATGCATTGCATGGCCTCCTACATAGACAATGAATGGGACAATGGATCCTGTGGACACGTACAGTTAGCACCACACAAGTAGACTGAATGAGCTGACAGTGAGCGAGCAGAGAACCGGGGTGTAAATACTGCATGCTGATGAAACGATGAGGAGCAGGTGAGCTGGCTGTTGCACAGCGGACCAGGTGAGGTGCAGAGTGGTCGTCACGCCGAAGGGAAAACAGGAAAAACAAAAGGGAAATGGGGGAGAAAGGAGCCTTGGCCAAGACCACGACAAAATATCTGAATATTTCCTTTTTTATTATTATAATAATAAAGACTTACATCATCAGTAGGAATAAAACTGCTCACAGGGTAGAGAAGTCACAACCACCACATTGTTGGTTTGGGTCTTTTAATTAGATCTGTCGACAATAACAGCACCGCCAGCTCCGTCCTGTACTCAGAAATAAGGCAGCAAATAAGTCAGCGCTTGGACTTTCAAGGCTTTTCATTTCGGCGCTCGGCTGTGTTCATTAAAATGTTTTCTCAGACTTTTCATTTGGATTAAGATCTTGAGAGATGAAAAGGAACATCAAGCTGTGGCTGCATTAGATGTTCTGTGAATTAATTTAGTCTCCCCATGTTGAAAAGACACTCTGATGTCCAAAAAATGTATCATGTTGTCTGAAACGTTGCTTTACGTTGATCGAATCTTTGAAACAAACAATAAAAAGAAAGACTCTTGAAACTTTAACATCACCAGGCTCTACACTCTTTATATTCATGTCTTAACCTGAGGCAGTAGTACATTCAGACGCATTGAGAATCACTTTAAACCTCTTCTTATAGCTAGATGCTTCTCATGTCGAGTACCTTCTGTTTTGAGTTATTCAGAATGCACACGGGGAAGTCTGCAGAAAAAGCCTGCGGTGCTTTAATTGTATCTGAAGAGGCCGCGAGCGTCTGAATTAAAGGCAGAGCGTGAGAAATCAAAAGTCTTTGTGGAAACGTGACATTTACATGTAGAGGGGCCGAGCAGCCTGAACGATGAGGCAATTACCTTATAACATCTGCCTTTTCAATTACCATGGGAGGAGAGGAGGAGGGAGAGAGGGGTTAACAGATAAGGGAAACTCACCAGTTCAGCTAATGAAGTTTAATGTGATCTCTTCGTCAGATTAGAAATGCAGCACTGTTTACTACTGCAGACATTCTTCAGAGTCGGCACGCTTAAATGGAATAAACCACGCAGTTCACAGCAGATAAAGTTAGATGAATACTAATCGAGCGCTGAGGAGGGGTGAGAAGGAAACCTTTGAGCGATAAACACCACAGTGACTCACATGGAGTGGAGATTTCGAGCGAAAGCAAACTTCGAATGGTTTTTCATTATCTTTAGTGGAGAAACAGGTCCAGATTCTTCAGAAAATCCCCCGCTGTCTGTGCACCGGTGTGATTTTAGTGGAGCCGTCTGCAGAAACCAAGTGTTATCAAGGTTCACCACTCTAACATTTGAATAAAATGAGAAGATATTGGTACACATAGGCCTGGTTTGAATCCCTGTGAAGTAGGGTAAAGGCTCCTTGGGACATCTGAATTTTCCCCAAAACTGGAATCAAGACCCGGAGACTAAATGTCAAACTAAAATAATTAAAACATGGGAAGAAAGAGCTTCAAATGAGCCAACGTTGAGCTGTCTTCACAGGTACAGACAGCGTAATAATAATACTTTTATGCAAATCCCCGCAGTCGCAGAGATTTCCATTTTGTCTTTGTGTTTTTCTTATTTCATATCACTTTATTGGCAGACTGCCTCTGATATGTCAGCGCACTGAGCAGCAGGTGCATTTCATTTTGGAAAATGCAAAAGCAAAAATAAACTTTACTTCACTTTAGTTTGAAGTTTGGTGCTTTGACAAAAAGATGTTGAGTCTCTACAGCGGTGGTTCCAATTTGTTTAAAGCAACACTATGTAACTTTTATACCTTAAAATAGCAGCTTCAAAATCTAAATTGTGTTTTTTTGACATCATGTAAAAGATAATTTGACGTTTAGCTTCAGGAGATCTTGTTCTTTTCCTGAGGAACTGTCAAGCAAGAGGTGCGTTAAATCTTTTTAATTAGTTTAGATGACATCTGCATCTAAAATGACAGCTGTGACAAAACAAAACTAAACGAGAACAAAACTATGAAGTGTGCATTGATGGAACAGACTATAGTTCAACACTGACAAGAAGACAAACATCAAATTCTTTGAGAGACGGAAACAATTCCACAGCTTTGAGATGGACACTGAAGTGCTTCTAAATCTCCCGAGTGAATAAAGACAAAGCAAACAAATTGTGTTCTGAACGTGGGAGAATTTAAATTGCAAATCAGTCTGCAGTGTGCACAATTTTTGGTGCATCTCAAGGAAAGCAGAAATCATAGCCGTGATGGAAAACTACATAACAGCAGGTATTTTCTCGCTGATCTTTTTATTGTCACGTTGCGCACGTTTTTATCCGTGTGGGTGCTCCAAATAACCTCGTTTGTGAAGACTCAGCGACTAAACGCAACTAAAAATAGACAAAATTGTTCATACTGCACCGTTGGGAGGACAATGCAGTGTACATTCAGATATCTTTCTCAATCTCTCTTCTTCCCCATTCTCATCTATGCTAATCTCCCCTCTTCCCCTCTGTCTAGAGAAATAGATACTGCAGTTGGAGTTAAATCTGCTGACTGCACTATCACTCCACTATCAGCCACAGTTCCCACTTCACTTCCCCCTGAGGCGGCTGAATTAATGCGCCTGAACCTCACACATTCATGGTGTTTCAATAGGTTCGGTGGCAGAATAGAGCAGCGGAGGGACGGGCGAAATCACTGAACGGATGGCAGCGAGGGGGCAAACTGGCAGCAGGCATTAGTCATTTGGATTAGGACTTTTAATTGGTCTCCGTGAAGTAAAAGTAAAAAAAAAAAAAAAAAGAAAGAAAAAGCCTGTGATCATAAAATCTGTCTCATGTAGTGTAAAAAGTGAGAGCAGCAACAAAGAGAGAAAGCCGGTCAGCCTATTATGCAGCAGAGCAGAGGAAGAGGAGAGATGAGAGGAAGGAAGGCAGGAAGAGAGGAAGGGCTGAGTTGTTATTTCATGTTGTTTCTCTCCGTACAGTCCCAGCAGTGCATGGGAATCACTCTCTACACGAGCCTGATGTGCATCCTCATTATGCTAAGAGGAGTCCCGCAGAGCCTGCTTTCGAATAGCACTGCTTCAGGAGCAGTCGGAGAGGAAGAAAGACCCCCAGGAGGAATGAGAGGGGTTGTTTTTTTTTTTTAATAAAAAGCAGGTAAGATGATGGTGGTGCAGAGAGGGTTTCACTTCTCTTGTCAGCTGTGTTGCTCTAACCCTGAGATTTCCACAGAGATGGCTGCTAAATTTAAATATGAGTATTTCTCTTTTTTAGATATTTGCTTGTTTCTGATCCAGTCTTACAAACCTTCACCGCACTGATGGTAATTCAATTCTCACAGGATCCCACTGTCAGTGGTCGTTGTGACAGATACTCTCATAAGCCAAATTAACCTGGCGCCCACTGAGGTATTTTTAATAAGAATATAAAGGAAGCGTTTCACATTCCCAGTGGTAGTGTTAATAATAGTATTAACAGCTGATCATAACATTTAACACGAAGTTAAAGGAGTAGTCCAACATTTTGAGAAACATATTTATTGGCTCTAGAGTTAATATAGAATCATTAAAAGCCTCAAGGATACTTGTAAAGTGTAGATTCCTTGAAATGTGCTATTATTATTATTATCATTCAATTGATATACATTTTATTGCCTTTGTTGGCCACATTAATGTTAATAAGTCTGCAGAATTAACATGTTATTAAGCTAAAAGAACTAAAAACCATCATGTACAGTACATATACATGTACACGTACATTGAGGAGCAGGTTAGCTTAGCGTAGCTTAGCAAAAACTGCTAGCCTTCCACTGTCTGAAGGCAACAAAATACACCTCTAAAATTTACTAATTAGCAAGTTATAATTCCTTTGATTAATCCATACTAAAACAATAATGTAAAAATAACAGGTTGTAGGGGTACATAACCCTGTAAAACTTTAACTTTGTCATTTTTACACTGAGGTTTTTGATTTTTTTTACATATTACAAGATACAGTGTGTTCAAAGACAGAGTTTGAGCCTAGCTGGCTATTTCCCTGTTTCCTGTCATTGTACTAAGCTAACTGGCTGCTTACTGTCGCTTCATATTTACTGTGCGCACCTGAAAGTGGTGTCAATCGTCTCGTGGAGGAGGCTAATAAGCTTATTTCTCTGTCTTTGAAAACACCCAAGGGATGACTGAGGTAATCTGCAGTTAAAGATATTTTCATGTTTCAAAGCTGCACCAAACAACTTTGGAATTTGGCAGCACCAGTCAGCAGAAGATTACAGTTTTCAAGGACAAAAAAAAAATGTTTTATAAAGTGATCTGTGCCACTGCACAGTTCAGCTTGCTTTCTGCTGTTTGGGAGGAAATGTTTTGCTGCTGACATGGTTCAATTTGTCACTTTCTGCATACAAAAAGAAATCCCCTCATGACATGATGTGGGATGGAAGGATCGCCGCCTTCACAGCCCCAAATAGGCAGATGAGGTGAGTGTATTTTTACACATAAATCCTGCGTGGAGCAGCTTCAAGATGTCCACATCAGCAAGATGTATCATTTAATAATGTTATCCGGGGCTGCACCTCGATTTCTTTCTTGCCCACTTTATTTCACAAAGCACTTGACAGGGCTCAAACAAGCACATGCTTGTGAAAATGTACTTCAAGAGGATTTCTGTGCTCTGAATATAAATTCTTTATGAGTCTTACACAGTCTGGTGTATATTGCTCTCTGGCTCGAAGCCACGCTGCTCTCGGGATAGTGCACTGAAAAGGGTGAGAGGTGAGGGAGCCCTTGACATTATAAAACACAGTTTAACATTGACAACAGATGTTCGGCGCATCGACCCTGCCTGCTCTGCACTGTTGCATCAGCCTTAATAGTGTGCCTGCTGGGCAAACCACCACACTGTGGTACACAATACAGGAAGGAGGATTAACATGCAAAGCAAGAAAAGGAAAGTGCAGTATGCAAAAGACAAAGAGGCAATTATGATGATTAAAGAAAGAATTTAATTAGTCAGAAAATTGTCTCTTTGGCACTTTTTGCTCCGTTTAACACGTCAAAGCATTTCCTTTTAGTCTCAGTGAGAAATACAAAAGCGAGATTTAGAAGAGATGATTTAGTTAAAAATTGATTTCCATTTAAATCTCCTGCTGAGAAGGACTTTTTACAACCAGCAGCGATCTGTATAATTCATAAAAACACTGCAATACTTGATGTATTCGATCAAGTTTTCTCATGCCAAATACTCCTCCCTAATGCTTAGTATTCATCGGTTGCGGCGCACACAAACTCAAGGTTGAAATAAATGTCTGCCCTGGCTTCTCTCAGCCGGACCAAACAACTTTATTCTCTCACGGCGCACCTGGGCATTTGTTTTTAAAACAATTAGCTGTGAGTACCTTTCACTTAACTGTTCCAGCATTGACTTTTAGCTGTTAAATCACAACAGCATCAACCCAGAAAGCTCCACAAATACACAGCAATGCTTAATAACCATGCAAGACCTGGTGCTTCACCAGGAGGTCTGTGAGCTGCTGTAAATATTGTAACTGTTTGAGCAAACATCCTGTCCATTTCACAGGTAGAAATCTCCTCCCTCCTCTCTGCGTCACCACATGAACACAATGAGCAAGAGACTCTGACATAACCTTTACCTCATAACCACCAGAGAGATGTTCCTGGCATTAGCCTAGCTACAACTGCTGCCAACTTATTTATGCGTGGCACTAAAGGTTATTGTTTGTCCAGTTTATTATGAAACAGATTTTTATCAAATATACGTAGTCGGCGGTCGCTGCAGTCTCTTTTTCAACGAGGGGGCCCTTGACCTGAAAAGCGTTGACGACCCCTGATGTAAGATATTTAACTGTCTATGCTTTAAACACAAGTAACTGCATTCATTCTGCTCAAATATGCTCTATTATCAGTAGTTTTATATAAAATATGGATATTTGTCTCAAAACAGACAATTAGATCTGAACAATGGCACAATAACTTGGCAGATTTAGTCTGAATTAAAACAGCCTCCTGTAACAACTGCTTTGTAAGGTTTCATAATGCTGTCTTAATTAGCGTTTTCCATCACCCACACACCATATGCCAAAAAGTCATAAGTGGGCGGATGTCTGGCTGTTTTGAATGTAAGGCCACCTTTTTTTGTTGTTTACAGGAATATTTATTTACTCTCTACTTCCACAACAACATAAATATATGCAGCTAGCCATTTTTTGAGCAAGTTTTTGTTCATCACAACTGGGAAGAACATTTTCAGCAGGGTGTAGTATTTCAGCTGAAGATTTCTGCTGAAACGAGGTCACTGGGTGCGATGCTGACTCATGCCTTAATGTTTGCATACCGCTCTTTTTGTTCCTGTTCATCTAAATGTGTAACGGTGCGACATCTTAAGCAATAAGACCACAAAATCAACATTTATGTGCCATTCTGATTTTAATGTATTAACGCTTAGATGACAGGCTGATGAAAGCTCAGTGTACTAAATTAGCCCATGTTGCAAAGGAGCTGTAATATCTGTACTGCCTTCCCCGGGCTGCCTGTAACAAGTGGATCATCAGATAGAGGCTATTGCTCATGAAGCCTCCAGTACTCTACTGCCCTCTGATGATCATATGTGGCTATTACAGATTGCACCACATGATGCACCACACACACACACTGATTGAATTTTGCAACTGTAATATACAGTTGCAATCAAAATTATTATTATTCAATGCCCCCATTGCATATTAGGTTTATTGTCAAAATTTAAATTTTTTCAGGTGTTTGCAATAAACAAATTACACAATAACAGTTCAAATAGTTAAATAAAACTAATACTAGGATTTTATCCAAATTCAACACTAAATCCTACTTTCAATGACTACTGCAGTCTCAAAAATATTCAACCCCCTGAATAGAATTCCTCATAAGAGCACACATTTGCAAATCAGGTGTGGTCTCAAGCACGCCTGATGCAACCAATCAAGGGCTTCATTAGTTGCATCAGGTGTGCGTGAGATAGAACACCTCAAATACCTGGACTGTTGACGGTGACGTTTGCATGTTAGAAATATGGCTAAGTCAAGAGAATTGTCCAAAACATTCAGAGAAGAGATCATTGCCTTGCACAAACAAGGAAAAGGATACAAAAAGATAGCAAAGGCACTGAATGTTCCTAGAGATACAGTTGGAAGCATAGTTTGCAAGTTTAAAGTTAAAGGTACAGTGGCTACACTACCTGGACGTGGCAGAAAGAGGAAGCTATCAACGGCTGCCACCAGAGTCCTGAGGAGGCAGGTGGTCAAAAACCCTCGACTGACTGCAAAAGACCTGCAGCAAGACTTGGTGGCAGAAGGCACTGAGGTTTCAGTTTCCACAGTAAGGCGCATACTAAACGCTGAAGGGCTCCATGCCCGAACTCCAAGACGTACACCACTACTGACCCAAAAGCACAAGAAAAGCCGGCTCCAATTTGCTTAAAACCATATAAATAAGCCAAAGAGGTTTTTGGATTCTGTTCTGTGGAGCGATGAAACAAAACTGAAGCTTTTCGGGCCTATGGATCAGCGGTATGTCTGGAAGAGGAAGTATGAAGCATACTCTGAAAAGAATACCCTGCCTACAGTGAAGCATGGCGGTGGCTCAGTGATGCTCTGGGGCGGCTTCGCTTCCTCTGGCACTGGAAACCTGCAGCGTGTGGAGGGCAAGATGGATTCAATCAAGTATCAGGAAGTCCTCGGAGAAAATGTCATGCCGTCTGTGAGGAAGCTGAAGCTTGGGCGTCATTGGACCTTCCAACAGGACAATGATCCCAACCATACCTAAAAGTCCACCAAGGCTTGGTTTCAGAAGAAGTCCTGGAAGATACTAGAGTGGCCATCACTGTCGCCTGACTTGAACCCCATTGAAAATCTCTGGTGGGATTTGAAAAAGGCAGTTGCAGCACGCAAACCCAAGAATATTAGTGAATTGAAGGCCTTTGCCCATGAGGAATGGGCCAAGATTCCCCAGGAACGCTGCCAGAAGCTGGTGTCTGGCTATACATCACGTTTGCAGCAGGTCATAACAGCAAAAGGGTGCTCTACGAAGTATTAAAGATGCTTGTCATGAAGGGGTTGAATAATTTTGAGACTGCAGTAGTCATTAAAAGTGGCATTTTGTGTTGAATTTGGAGAAACCACTTGTAATATTAGCTGTGTTGAGCTATTTAAATTGTTCTTGTTTGATTTGTTCATTGCAAACAGCTGCTAGTTTGTACATTTTGCCAATAAACCTAATTTGCAGTGGGGGTTGAATAATTTTGATTGCAACTGTATATGTGTATAAACATCAATTAAAATGCAATTTGTATGTATGGTAGATCCTGTCATGTCCTTCTTTCATGTCTTCTTTCATTTCGTGTGCTGTTAACTGTATGAACATGTAGGACTACTGTATTTTGCACATGTTGATTCCATACATGACTCTGACAGACATGAGAAAGACACAGGAGCTCATAAAACGGATGAAGAGGAATTTGTTTTGTTTCCATTTCAATGTTGCAGCATTTTTGATGCCTCATTCAGAAGTCTGGCGTTTACATGTGGCCAGAAAATGTGCCCACTGCTCAGAAAAGGTTGAGAAATCCAGTTGTAAGTAAGTAGCCTACATTTACTCAAGTACTTTAGTTAAGTACAATTTTGACTTTTACTTTATTTGAGTATTGAGTATTTCCATTCTCTACTACTTTATACTTTAAAGGCAAATATTGTACTTTTTACTCACATTTATTTAAGTTTAGTTACGAGTTACCAAAGAATTGCATGTTTGATTGTAAATAATTAGTTGGCAATCAGATTAAAAAAACATTGATTACAGTGAACATTAAAAGACTAAATCTCGACCAATAGTGTACAGTATATAAATAGCCTACATGTAAATATACAGTATGTAGCCTATAACTTACTTCTACTTAAGTACATTTATTATTGAATTCATTGTGTGTTGAATCACCAGAAACTGACTTTTTTTATGGACTACAGATACTTATTGATTGATTGATTGATTGATTGATTGAGATGCTTTTGTTGTAATTAGGTACAATCAGAACATCTACAGTGTGTAGTTGATGCTATCACTAGGGGGCACCAAGTCTAACATGTGTAAATGTAAAGGCCTTCACACAGTGGCCACAGTAAATGTTTGTATCTCCACAGACTCCTTGTGTTATGGCTTGAATAGCAAAAGCAAAAATTACTTCTGTACTGCTGAAAGTAGCTTCAGTGTGTACTTTTACCTCTTAGCAAAGAGTGACAGTCTTAATACGAGCTACATGGGCAAACATGTTCAAGGTGTAAGTGTATGTTTTATGTACGTAGGCCTGCTCCTTGAATTGGAAATACAGTTGAGAGGAAAAAGAGGAGGAAGAAGAGTTCACTGAGCGCGAAGGGAAAGGAAGTCATGTTGATACACGTGACTTCCGGGTTACAGTGTTCTCGCTTGTCATTGGAGGAAACTCGTGTCTCCGCCCACTACACCCCATGCCCGTCTTTCCCGCGAACTGACTGCGCAGGCAGCGCTCGAGCCGTGTAGCTGGCTGCTAGGTGACTCAGGGAGGCCCGGGTAACTGTCGCTAGCGTTTTATGTAAAGTAGTTAAAAACAGTCGCCAAGCTCGTAAACATGGCGAAGCAAAGCTCCCTTTTCAATTTTTTCACCAAGTCTCCTCCGCCGGTCTCCAAGCCCAAGCCGAAGCCGAGTCCCTCTCCGACCGAGGCAGACCTGCCTTCTTCCGTGGAGAAGTCCAGCTCCTCTCCGAAAGAGCAAGCTAAACAGGCACCGCAACAACAACCAGCCAAGACCAGCAAAGCTAAGCCGAAGAGTAACTCCAAGCCTGCGAAAGGAGGATTCAGCAAACTATTTGGCGACAAGGCCCAACCAGTCAAACAGAGGTGAGTTAGCAGTGATAATGTCGGGGGTGGTGTAATTGCTGGAGCACGTTTTGCACAGTTTTTTTCTTCTTCTGCTGAAGTTTGTCTGGATGCAAGGCCCCATAAAGATACATCAGGGTGGTCAATAAGATGCAGCTTTTTGAGCTAGGCGATGCAATAAAACCAGCAGGTTCATTTGCGGAAATGTCTTTCGTTTCTGAGCTTTTTTAATAATTCTTAGGAAAAATCCTGCAGTCAGTGCTTTATGTAGTTTACCCTGGGTCAAGTCAATGCTAACGCCTTTAACTATAATAACGTGGGACACAGATGAAATGCAGTAATGACTGTCACTTGGCATAGTTCAGACAACGTGGGCTTAGAGCCACATGAGCTGTGCAGGTTGTTGTAGTGGCATGGTGAACTCATGGCGGTATGGTACTCCCCCTCCCATGCTCACAGTAAGATGTGTGGTTTGCAGGATGACAGATAGTCCAGGATAAAAGTTCATTGTGGTTCTGTATGTAAACATAGCAATGATGCAGGAGTCTTAAGTGGCAAGGGGACTCCATATTTTCAACACATCTGTACAATCATTACCTGTATTATTGTACATAAAATACAAAAGTCAAACATCCAACCAAATGTAGTCAAAATGTTAAATAAACACTATTCTGGTTCATTCTTAGTTAAGTTAACGTGTCCATGTGTGAGAAATACTCAAAGTGTTGGACTAGATCAGCTTTCCAGAACTTCATTAGTATATATGTTTGACACAAACTGACCTCAGATGTCACAGATTGCAGCAGCACTAGTTTGAGCAGCATTTAGAGTAATAGTCTACATATGAGACGACACTCTAACTGTGTTGTACATGCCCATAACGGTCTGGGGCAATGTACTGTATGACTTGAATACAGCTTTGTTTTCTTCCTTCCTTCTGCAGCTCAACATGCACATTCAGTGCTGGTGCCCTCGTGTGGGCCAAACTGGAGGGACACCCCTGGTGGCCATGCATGGTGGTACCCCAGCCTCTGAGTGGACAGCAGATGAGGGGGAAAGGCCGGGCCCAACGCATACATGTCCATTTCTTTGATGAGCCCCCGACTAGAGGATGGGTCAGCACCAAATATATACGAGAATATCAAGGTTGGCTACAATATGTCCCACAATTAATGATACTATTTATCTTAAAACTGTGGCTATAATGCACTTTGTTCTCCCAACAATTATGAGTAATCTCGCTTGTACGGTTTTGCAGGTTCTGACAGCAGTGATGCTAAAACAGGAGGTGTGTTCTTCAGCGGCAAGCCTGTAATCCGCCGTGCAATGGAGCTCGCTGATGCAGTGATGTTTGACAGTCCTGAAAAAAGATTGAAGATCTCTCTTTGTATGGATCCATCTGATGATGAAGAGGATGATGATGAAGAAATGGAGGTGATCATATTAGATTAGTCTTTCTTGTACTATAAAAAACAGTGCTATCCTAATGCCTTTTATTTTGTCAGTAGTGAAAGTCACATAGAGTTTGTTTGTTATATCTAATGCAATTATTAACTGTCCTTTGTGGGGGTTTTTCCTTCAGCTTGACAAGTCAACAGTAAGTGATGAAGAGGTCAGTGATGAGGATGAACAGAAAAATGAGGAAATGAAGTCAGCCAAGGTCAGTCGACGCTCATCCCGTGCTTCAACAGAAAAGGGAAATAAGGCCAAGCGCCGTCGCATAATCGTAGCCTCAGACAGTGATGGATCAGGTGATGAATTCAAACCAGAACAAGCTGCGTCTAGCAGTGAGGATGAGGAGGAAGAAGGGACGGTGACAAGTGAAGAGGAGGAAGAGGAGAGCACACAGGAGTCAGAGGCAGACAGCCCCGTCAAGCCCATAAAGCGCAAACGGCCTGAAGAAAAATCTGCTCCTACAAAACCCAAGATACCTACCACCCCGTCGGCTGCACCAAAACGAGCTCCAGCAGCTGTGTCATCCAATACAAAGTCTCGTTTGTCAGCCTTCTCCGCTCCTGACAACTTTGACAGCCAGGCAAATGGATCGGGCACTGGTGGAAGCGCCACAGTTTGGGACCACGAGAAGCTGGAGTGGTTGCAGGATGGCAGGAGAAAAGACGGCGGGAGGCGACGTCAATCAGAGGATGACTACGATCCGACCACCCTGTATGTGCCAGAAGACTTTCTCAACAGAAACACTCCTGGTATGCGTCGGTGGTGGCAGCTCAAGTCTAAAATGTTTGATACAGTAATTTTCTACAAAGTGGGGAAGTTTTATGAGCTCTACCACATGGACGCTGTGATCGGAGTCAATGAGATGGGGCTAACTTTCATGAAGGGGGCCTGGGCTCACTCGGGCTTTCCAGAGATCGGCTTCGGCCGCTTCTCAGATGTACTGGTGCAGAAAGGCTACAAGGTGGCTCGTGTGGAGCAGACGGAGACCCCAGACATGATGGAAGTGCGCTGCAAGACCATGGCCAAGCCCACTAAGTTCGACCGTGTGGTGAGAAGAGAAGTGTGCCGGATTATCACACGTGGTACCCAGACTTACAGTGTGTTGGACGGTGCTCCCTCTGAGAGTCAGAGCAAGTTCCTGCTGAGTTTAAAGGAAAAGGCCGAAGAGGAAAGCTCCGGTCAGTGCCGCACGTATGGAGTCTGCTTTGTAGATACCTCTGTGGGTTTTTTCCATGTAGGTCAGTTCCCAGACGATCGCCACTGCTCACGTCTGCGCACCCTGATAGCACATTTCTCCCCAGCTGAAGTGCTCTTTGAAAAGGGGAACCCATCTGTCGAAACACGCAAAATACTCAAGGCCTCTCTGTCCTCTGCTCTGCAGGAAGGACTTAATGCAAACAGCCAGTTCTGGGATGCTCAGAAGACTCTTAAAACACTTTCAGAAGCAGATTACTTTAGCGAGACCGCTGGCAAGGATCAGGGGACAGGGAACAATTTACTTCCTGCTCCTCTAAAAAAGATGACCTCTGAGAGTGATTCACTGGGCCTTACTCCTAAAGAGGGCTATGAGCTGGCACTGTCAGCGCTGGGTGGATGCATTTTCTACCTGAAGAAATGTCTGGTAGACCAGGAGCTGCTCTCCATGGCCAACTTTGAAGAATATGTCCCTGTTGATGTCGAGATGGAGAAAGCTACTGGACCTGCCAGCTTCTTTGCAAAGACTCGTCAGCGGATGGTCCTTGATGGAGTGACTCTGGCAAACCTGGAAATCTTTCAGAATGGATTAGGAGGAACAGAAGGGACACTGTTGGAGCGCTTGGACACCTGCTCTTCCCCATTTGGAAAGAGGCTGCTGAAGCAGTGGCTCTGCGCTCCTCTCTGTAACCCCACATCCATCAAGGACCGACTGGATGCAGTGGAAGACCTGATGGGAGCTCAGGCCCAGGCTACTGAGGTTTCAGACCTGTTGAAGAAGCTCCCAGATTTGGAGCGTCTTCTGAGTAAAATCCACAGCATTGGCACTCCTCTGAAGGGCCAGGATCACCCTGACAGCAGAGCAGTTCTCTATGAGGAGGTCACATACAGCAAGCGTAAGATAGCAGACTTCCTCTCAGCACTGGAAGGTTTCAAAACTATGCAGGAAATAATTGATGTCCTCACTCCAGTTTCGAGTGACTGTAAATCCACATTGCTCCATCAAGTTGTCAGTCTGAAGGGTGATAAGGACGGTGTCTTCCCCGACCTCTCTGCTGAACTCAAGCGCTGGGAGACGGCCTTCGACCACCAGAAAGCCCGCACTACCGGTGTCATAAGCCCTAAAGCTGGCTTCGATCCAGAGTACGACCAGGCTCTGACTGAAATCAAGAACTGTGAAAGAGAGCTGCAGGATTACCTGGACAGACAGAAGAAAAGACTGGGCTGTAAAAACATGTCCTACTGGGGAACTGGGAAAAACCGTTTCCAGATGGAGGTGCCTGAGAGTGTCTCAGAGAGGAACATTCCTGAGGAGTACGATGTGAAGTCCACAAAGAAAGGCTGGAAGCGTTACGTGACAAAAGAGAGTGAACGGCTGTTCTCGGAGCTGCAAGGGTTTGAGGAGAAGAGAGATGCTGCCCTGAAAGACTGCATGAGGAGGCTCTTCTACAACTTTGACAAGAACTACAAAGACTGGAAGACTGGTGTGGAGTGCATGGCAGTGCTGGGTGATTACATGCTTTTTATTCTTGTCAATTAGCATCACTTTCACAGCATGCATCAATCAAATCTGTTAAGTGATACAATTTAATTACTGCAGCATAAAACACAGTGTTGTTCAGGGTCTGGCATCACTGTGTAATTTCCTTTTTTGCTTCTGAGGAATAAAATGAGGCTTGTGAGAATGAGTTTGCATTGCAGGTGTCTGCTCCGAATACATTTCCTGCAGATGTTACAGATATGCCTCCATAATGTGCATTTGATGATGATGTTGCACCAGTCTGAGTGCTTGTTTAAAATCTTGCTGTCATTGAGTAACTATTCCATTTAAAACCTGGCTAAGCTGACAGTAATTAGAGTGTTTTTCACTGTTATGGAAATTGTGCACCTCTTGACAGAGGGAGAGACAATTGCATAGTTTATTACTGGTCTCTGGTGCAGTAACATAATGTGCTTATAATGTGTTTTTCACCCACTGGGCCATTCCTTAGCCTCAGGTTTATTTATTTAGTTTTAACAAAGCTGAGCTGCAAAATCATCCCCTAGCATATGAAGAAAAGCAGGTAGGAAATTACCTTTTTCCTTAATTTTATCACTCATAAATTGTTAATGGTTTTCAGATGTGCTGCTGGCCTTGTCACGCTACAGTCAGGGCGGAGACGGTACGATGGCCAGGCCAGAGCTGGTGCTCCCTGAAGGTGATGA
The DNA here is from genome assembly GCF_965226575.1 of Pagrus pagrus. Taxonomy (NCBI): domain Eukaryota; kingdom Metazoa; phylum Chordata; class Actinopteri; order Spariformes; family Sparidae; genus Pagrus; species Pagrus pagrus. Next base: position 20,030,250 of record NC_140199.1, read on the forward strand.
CCAAGTAGCACCCTTCCTCGACCTCACTGGGTCCCGCCACCCTTGTGTCACCAAGACCTTTTTTGGCGATGACTTCATCCCCAATGACATCTACATCGGCTGTTCTGGTAGCGGTGAAGAGGACGAGGGGAAAGGTGATGCCTCTTGTGTCCTCGTCACAGGGCCCAACATGGGCGGAAAGTCTACTCTCATGAGACAGGTAGGCGATTTATTGATACATATTGATGCAACAAAAATGTTTATAGTTTTCTTTGTGTGTAAGGCTGGTCAGTATGTGGGTATTAAATCGTTGTAGTAGTATGAGACCATATATCTTCTTTTCAATATTGGGTTGCACTTTATTTAAGAGAAAACTAATAAGGCATAACACGTCAAGCTTTGTTTCGCATCGGACATAAACTAGAAATATTATCTTCTTTATTAGATTATAAATGGCATATCACATCATATTGTTACTTGTGGTATAACCACGTGTGTTTACCGCAAATAATGCATTTCTAGTTTATGTCTAATTTGATACAAAGTACCACTTACAACATCTGATTAGTGCTCTGTGTCAAGTCTGATGTTGAGATACTGTGCTCTTTTCTTACAGTGTGGACTTGTGATCATCCTCGCTCAGCTGGGTTGCTACGTTCCTGCTGAAAGCCTGCGCTTCACACCAGTTGACAGAGTCTTCACTCGGCTGGGAGCCTCAGATCGCATTATGGCTGGTAATATCATGAGCTCCTGTAACATATATGGTAATGTGTTCAGCATCCACTTCACAGACTAAGCTTGTATTATCCAACATGTCTTCTTTAGGAGAGAGTACCTTCTTTGTGGAGCTGAGTGAGACTGCCAGCATCCTGCACCATGCCACTAAACACTCCCTTGTGCTCCTGGATGAATTAGGTAAGTTTGTTGTTGCTTACCAAGGCTTGTTCATTGTAACAGGGACATGAGAGGCAGTTTGCTCAGCAAGTGTTTTGTTCTCGTGTTGGTTTGTTTTTGGAGTGTAAGCATTCAGCTGTGAACTGTTTGCAGGAAGGGGCACAGCCACATATGATGGCACAGCGATCGCCAGTGCGGTCGTGAAGGAGCTTGCTGAGAAGATCTGCTGCCGCACACTCTTCTCAACACATTACCACTCCCTGGTGGAGGACTACGCCAACAACCATGCTGTGCGGTTGGGCCACATGGTGAGTACAGCAATGCAGAAGATGCTAAGTACTGCAAAAAAGGGCAAACGGGAGAAAGCAGTTTCAGACTGTTAAAATGTAAAGAGCTGCGACTTAAATGTTGTATTTGATTATTGCATCATGTCTTTCTCACCATATTGATTTCTCATCTGTTGACCCCCTCATTGCTATTCAGTTATAAACAGTCTATAGTCTTTTGGAAAACTTTGGTGCAGGGAATAACTCTGAAATCGTATTTCCTGGTTTTGTACAGAGCCTGGGACGTACTGGGTATATTGTTTTCACACAAAAAAAATTAATTGTTCCCTCAAAATGAGAATAATTAGTAAACAAACTGAAATCATTCCCTTAAAACTGTACAAGAGCTTCTCAAGAGGACACAAACAAATGCAATGAAGGCATTAACACTGACTGAGAGAATGAATTCAGTTGTTTTTGGGGCACATCTGCGCTACAGCTGCTTCCCTAATTCCATCATTCTGGGTGCTCCTCTAACCACAACCTGCAGCTGAAGTTTATATTACACATGTTGCAAATGATTTGAGGGAATTAAGCAATTTAGTAAACACAGTTTCCACATAACATCTTGCTAATTGTATGTAGATTATTAAGTGGATAAATTAATAATTTCAGCCTCCTGCTTTGCAGGTTCTGTAGTTTCATACAAGTTGTCGTGCACTAAACTACCATTTGCGTGTTTGTCCTCTGAATCATGTGTTGTGCCCTGGTATCAAGTATAATGTCGCTGTCCCTTTCAGGCGTGCATGGTGGAGAATGAATGCGAGGATCCGAGTCAAGAAACCATCACATTCCTTTACAAGTTCATCGGTGGTGCTTGTCCAAAGAGTTACGGCTTCAACGCTGCTCGACTCGCCTCCCTGCCAGAGGAGGTCATCCAGGCAGGACACAGGAAGGCCCGAGAGTTTGAGAAGAGCACCATCAGCCTCAGACTCTTCAAGTATGTATTGGTGCTCTTTAGCTACTGAACCTCATGTTACTGCTGTGAGCGCAGTTCTGATTTTCTCCCTCTTCTCTCCTCTTGCAGGAAGCTCTGTCAGTTTGCTGAAGATACCACACTGGACAACAAACACTTCGCTTCACTTGTTCAAATGCTCAACAGCCTGTAGTTTGTAAACATGCATTGTTCCTGCTGACGTTTTGTTCTCAGCACTTGAAAAAACACTACTGTTATGATCTAATAAAGTTTATTTTTAAAAAATGACAATGTTTCATCTAGGAAATTAAACCCTTTTAATTCACGCTAGCGCCTACATAACGGTTATTGAATACTTCACAATATATTAAGTCTAGATGTTATGATACATGCATACATTTCAGTCTGTATGAGAACCCACAATCACCAGTACACATGAATGGGGAGGGAGGGGAGGGGGGCAATGAAACCATATAGGGCTGTATATAGATACTTGTCTCAGCTTCAGAGTAAAAGCCTTTGAAATTATCCAGCAACATTGGCAAACGAGGGGAAAACATCAAAATTAGCTGTGCTTTCACAAGACTTGTCTCTTTTTTTCCCTTGGACCTTTAATCAAAGTAAAAAAAAAAAAAGTGGAGTCTGTGTATTCTAACAGTCCAAGATGCAGCATTTGTGCCCATTATTGAAGAGAAGGCAGGCTCATTGTTTCTTATGCAGGTCAAGATGTGTACAGATTATGTAATCTACTTGACAGATACAGCAATGTACCAACAAAGTTAAACCATCCAAATGTTCTTGGATAACGTACTAAAAGATGCATTATAATACCCTTAATGTGTTTTATTTATTTGGTAAATGATTCTTAATTAGAATATCCTGGGTTCATCTGGATAAACAAGCTACAACTGAAGCCTTGAGTAAAACTGTCTTGTAAGTCCTTCCTGTAAACTAGTTTTTGTGACAGGCCAATACAAACAAACAGAAAATATGCATAGATTATGTACAACAGACAGAAATATCACAACTGTTCGGCTCCCTTATGAAGACAAACATTAAAGATGCTATTCCAAACAAAAAAAAAAGCTAGGCAAGTCTTGTGAAAGCACATTTCAGCATCTATTTTTCTGTATTGCAAATGTGAAATGAGCCAACGTTGCTGGAGAAAATATTTAGTGTTTTCCTCTCTTTTCTCTGATCTCTTTCACAGAAAGAAGTTACATACTGCGACATGTATAATTACAGCAAATCTAGGGTATAATAACCAAAAAAAATTGAAACACATTTAATAAAATAAAGACATTCAAGTACAGTAAGATTTTTGCATGAAAATACAAAACTACACAAAAAGCATTAAAATCAAATCTCAACAGTCTTGAGGAAAAAAAAAAGCTGAAGTGCTAGGTCATTTTTCCCGTACATTATCATACGAGCACGTCGGTTGCCCAGTGATGGAAGCATTGTTGAATTTGGAGCCTTCTGCCTCCTCATGAGAACAGTTGTGCCTCTTCTGACTTGAGTGTCTGTCCACGATGGGTCTGTACATGACTGCGGTGTCTTCTTAAAAGCAGCCTCTGTGGCTTTTTGTCCATCTCTCGCCGGCTTCACCTTCTCGACCAAACCAACACACCCACAAACCCTGAGTCAGCTGCTCTTCCACTCTGTCCCACTGATGTAATCTTTTTTGTCAAATAATTGAAGAAAAAGAAAAAGCGCGGCATCCATAATCAGACTTTTTTTTTTTTTTTTTCTAAATGTCTCCTTTTCGCATATTCGTGTCCAAGTCTTTTAATTTTTTAAAAGTCTCTGTATATGCTCTGTCAAAGTGAATCTGTATTTTTAGTTTGGACTTCCTCCTCCTCCACTGCACAACGTAAAGTGTCTTATGTCCATTACTGCTGAAGCACAAAGTGACCTCTGGGCTCGGAGCTCAGTTGTGCTGCAGTGTATTGGACTCTATAGGAGGAGCTGAGTCATACAGTGTGTCTGTGTCGTGAGTCGGCTCTCCGGCTAACGTGCAAGGATTTGACAGCGTCCCTGCACCACAGTCACAGAAGAATCTGCAGTGGAGAGAAAAGAGGAGAAATTATTTTTAGTTGAACTTTGTTACAATGCAAAGAAGAAAACACGAGATATTTTGAATACTGTGTACTCATGAGCCGAATTATAGCTGCCACAGCAGTGACCGTTCAAAAGACCTGCGCAGTCTTAATTTACACCTGGTATTAAAATGTCATCTACATCCAGACATGTTATCCTGTTGAGAAAACAGCAGCTGATGAAAGGTGTATATACGTCATGTTCAGAATGTGATCGGATCTGCTCGACCACATCTGGTGGAGGTCTGGCTGATTTATGTTTAGATCTTTGGTAGGTATGAACACAACTCACACAACATGCTGGCTTCCATACAAACATAACACATCGAGATATTTGTTTTTAGCCAACTTAAAATATACAGTAGGCTGCTGTTCAAATTTAGAGAGCAAGAAAGCCAGTAGGCTGAAAGACACAAGCCTTTTAATATGGATTGTGTGTCAGTGCAATGATGAAGTGCCAGAAGACTGACTGTGCGTTGCACTCATCTGTGGAGGTGCATCAGCTGTCAACATGGCATAGAATTTATCTAGTCATAGAGTAGTACTGCAATACCATTACACAATGCTGTTTTAATATCTGGATAATGTATCTGGAATGGACAGATTCCATTTAAATACCAGGTTTAAATAGGGTGGTCGTATCAGAGCAAGCAGACACCAGTTCTTCACATCATTAGTTTGTAGTAAAACGGGTCAATAAGACTGACCTATCGTGCCTGATGAACTCCACGTCATGTCCTTGGTGACACTTCTTGATGCAGTTCACACAGATGGCGTTGCGGTCTGTTGTGTTACAGGTGTGACACCTGCGGGAACCCAAATTGTTTTTGTAAACACATCACGGAACAAGCTTACAGCTGAGGATACTCCGGTCACCGTCATTGCGAGTACAAACATGAATTACCTGTAAAAATCGTGCATTGGGTAGCTGGTGTAACTTGAAATCTTGTACAGGCACTGACCTCTGCTCACAGCCTTTTCAATGGCATCTTGATTGTTCATGATTTTATTATCTGGAGGAGAGACAGGAGAAATGTATTAATGGAAAATTCATGGTTGTCAAGAAAATGTGAAAAGCTTGGAGCAGGAGAGTACCTTTCATTGTAACATTGACACCAGATGCAAGAAACAATCCTCCGAAGCGATTGTTGAAGATCTGATTGCCCTCAAGGGTCGCTGTGGCATGATTGGTGATCTCAATACCTAGTAGGAAAAAACACATAGTTCCCATTAGCAAGGCATAATGTACCTCATTAAGAAACAGTTTGTTTACATTTCTGTAATTACATTTAAAAACAGGATTAGAGCCTGTGTACAGGTGTGACCCACCTGCAGCGAAGCCGTCAAATATTCGGTTTTTCCGCAGGACAGGGTGGCTGTTGGTGCTAATGAGAACTCCTGCTTGAGCATTTCTGAAGATGTCATTTTCTTCTAACAACCCTGAAGACAAAAAACAGACAGTCATACCCTCAGACCACAGACCACACATGAAAATGTATCTGTACAAAGTGCAACACACACCAAAATGCGCCAAAAAGGACGGACAAAGAAGACTGCAAGCTAGTAAACATGAATGTAAACAATGCTGGATTTAAAATGGACAACACACACAATGTGTTCTGGTGAGTAACACTAAAAGTAAACAAAACTTTTGTTTGATGGCAGGAAAACTTTTCTAACTGTGATAAGTATCCCCGTTTTCATACGATATGTTACCTCTTCCTCCGTTGAATATACAGATGCCACCGTCTCTCCCGTCATGGATCTTGTTCCTCCGCAGAGTGGGGTTGCTGTCTGTCTTGATCCACACTCCTGCCATAGCATTGTCAAAGATCTCATTGTCCTCGATGAAGCCTAAGCCTGAAAAACACATATTCATGTTTATTTATAAAGGCGGCAGTGGGGAGAACTGTTGAACTGTTGTCACTTTGGTCAAACAGCACATTAGCAATAAGCAGGGAGGCCAAACACCCTGTCAGGTGTCAGCAGGTTTCCCTCTTGAAAAAATGGAAAACTGGACACACTACAGAGAAATAAAACACTAAAGATGTCTCTGCTCCTCACCTGAGTTGTAAACCAAAATGCCTCCATTCTGGCCTCCCCAGATCTTGTTTCGCCTGATCTTGGGATTGCTGCCAGTCCTGTCAAGAAAGGACACAGAAGAGACAGTTGATCCACTGTTTTAATCACGCAAAAATGCATTTCCTTCCCCACCTAAACACATTAACTACTGACTCAAGTCTGACTTTACTGGGACATTTTTCTATGACAGTATGTAACTGTCACGAAGGTGTTTAGATGAATATTTCCATATTGTTATCGTTTTTCACTAACCTTATTTGAACTCCAGAGTACATGTGATTGTAGATGTCATTGTCTTCCAACACGCCATGGCCATTGTCATAGAAGTAGACCCCAACCTGTTTAACAGTGAAACATAACTCATTTATTTATTCCTGGGATTAACAAATAATTTCTTAATTAGTTTCTATATGACAGAGCTTACTACAGAAGAAACACATCACACAACAGTATCATCTTTGCCACTGGTTGGTGACTCTACATTTATTTCTCATCATTAAACTTGTAACCAGTCTGTAATTGTACCTGCTTCCCGCTGTGTATCCTGTTCCTCCTCAGCACTGGCGTACTGCCCGTTGTCACCCACACTCCTGCCAGCGTGTTGCTGTACACCTCGTTCTCCTCTATGACGCCTTGTCCTTTTTCATGCTGTGTGACACAAAACCACCACACATCACTGCTACGTCCCCGTATTACAGCATAAGAAAGTTGAGGAAGCGAAAACATGATGATGAATTAAGACTATTAATGGTGTGAGTTGATGGTTTTAATGCGTGCATATGTTTTGAAAATATTTACCACATAGATGCCGCCATGCTGTCCATCGTGGATCTTGTTGTGTCTGACGATAGGGCAGCTGTTCGTCCTGATCTGGATTCCTGCCAGGGCGTTACCGTAGATGTCGTTTCCTTCAATGAGGCCTCGGCCATCACCAAATATATAAACGCCACCTTGGTTGCCATTAAAAATGGCATTGCCCCTGTGTTCGGACACAACAGCACATTTTAGGACATGCCACAACTGTGTATGGGACACTGTCCTATTTTACATGGTTCTCTCAATTGAGCGTTTGACCTTTGACAGCCAGGCCACACTGACCTTATTGTGGGGTCGCTGTTGGAGGTGATCCACACCCCAGCAAAGTTATTTGCATAGATCTTGTTTTCGATGAACTGGCCACGGCCCTTTTCGTGCACGTAGATGCCCCCCGTCTGTCCATGATGGATCTCACAACGAACCACTGTGGGATTGGCGTACGCCTTCACCTCAAAGCCGGCAATGCGGTTTCTATGGATGTTACAGCTCTCAAAGTAACCCTGGGAAGGGAAAACACAATTACTCCAGAGTCTGATCAAAATACTTTTGGAAGAATAAGAAGCTTGTGTAACCAAAACTTTACACGTAGACAATTACTCTCTTTCTTCACAACATTAAACGCTGTATAATTATACTAAAATGACAGTTCTTACGCTCACTTATACACATGGTCATACATATATCATCAAACAACTGTCATTTTAGTGACACCACTGCACTCCTGATTGGAATGAGCACAAAGAAGTGTTTAAAAATCCTCACTTTTTGTCATCACATCTAAGAAAAATGACTGCGGCTCTCAGTAAACACTCAGGAACAGTGTTTTGAACACAGACCAAAGGACAGAAAGTTGGATCTTACCATCCCGTGGTCAAACGTAAAAACACCCACGTCTCTGCCATGATGGATGTGATTACGTCTGATGATTGGGTTGCCATGGTTTTTCACCCAGATTCCAGCCAGAGCGTTGTTTGAGATCTCGTTGTCTTCGTATATTCCCTGAACGATAAACAATGTTGAGTGAGGCTTTCAACATTTCCATGGCCACTTTAAACTTCAAGTTATTTTTTTAGCCGTTTGTTTTATCTAGCTGGTTTTCTAAACTGCGACTATACTTCTTCACTGTTGATGGAACCAGGACTGAATTAGAATTGAGAATGATGGGCTCACGCTGCTATTCAATTAGCTACAATGACATCAAGAGACCAGCAGAGCAGTAATACAGATACTGACATGGGTGAAAGGTGTGTATTACCTGTGCATGGTCAGTGATGTAAAGACCAACGTTTTCACAGTCACTAATGTTGCAGTGCTTGATCGTGGGACAAGCGCCCTGGCCGCTGACACAAACAGCAGATCCCACTGAAACAAACAGGATAGAGATTTATTTGTACACTTTTATCCAAAACAAGTTAAAATATGCAACAGAGACATGTGGTTACATGGGGTTTCTATCATGGAAAACCCTCCTTTCAGCTCAAACATGTCAAGTGATAGAAAATAGATTCCAGCTGTACCAACATGAAATAGAGCAGTTGTTTTTTCCTCCTTTCTGTCCTGTTTTTACATTTTAAAACCCCTCAGATTTACCTTGTGACCCCTTTGAAGGTTGGGAAGAAGAACAAAGGCGCAGCAGAATTACCTGTGCACGTGCTGCGTATGATGCAGTGGTCGATGATGGGGCTGCAGTTGACTGTAATCTCCAAGCAGTGGTGTGCGTTGTGGTGCTGGGCGGATTTATCATCAGGATTGAACTGCAGCAGCAGAGACAAAAACAACTGCTATTTAGGTGGTTTAAAAAAAACAATGGATGCATTGTACATGTGGCCTGTATAAAAACTCACAAAAAAAAAAGAGAGAAAAGGTCATCTCACCCTAATGGTCATGTATCCAACATAAGCGTCTTCTGAGCCTTCCATGAATACAAATGTTGAGTCTCTGGTGTTCTCAATGATGACTTTTTCTGCTACTTTTCCAGGAGCTACAAAAGAATCAGAATCAATTAGAGATGAGACGAAACAAACGCACAAAGAAACTGTAACCATGACTGCAGACATACATACCAGCTCCGATCATTGTGATAGGCGACTCGATGTAGATCCATTCATCTGTGTAAATACCAGAGTGGACGAATATCAGGCCGTCAAAGTGAGGCTCCTGACCCCCTCCGAGAGCATCCTCAATGGTGTCGTAGTACTGGGGAAAACATCACAAGGCAGGTTAATGACTGGAGTTTCAAAGTGAGGGGAAATAGACAAGAAAATGTTGGAAAGAGTTCACTTACAAACATGTTATCTCTCCCTTTGTATCTGGCAGGATTACTGTAGAAGTGTTCTGCAAAGCCCGGCTTAACATGTGCTCCTTTATACTGTAAAAAAAGAAAAAAGGAAAGAAAATCACACACTCGAAACACCCGAATAATTCATAATGAAAAATTTGACTCACTGAAGACTTTGCACTGACATGGCATTTTCAACAACATGGAGGGAAAGAAAGTCATGAAACAAAATCTTAAAGGTCAAAACATCACAAAGGAATATAATATAAACACACAGTTCTTTTCTACGCCGTGCATACTGAATGTCACCATTATGGCCTGTGGTGTTGCCCTTTCACATGACATTAGCTGTCTGTACACAGGAGGATTCAAAGTCGCACAGAAGCAACTTTCAGCAGCAAAATTATTGATGTAAGGATTAAAAGACAGCAGAGAGGTTCTGATTTATGCCTCTACAACACTACCTTCTGAAGTGGATTAAATACTGTATCACAATATGCAGTATGTAGAATCAACTGTTTAATGGTCCTGCAACACATACCTCAAAACCCTTTTGGAAGGTTTTTGTAAAAAATGCCCTCTAATTTAATGTATTTTTGGAAACAGCATTTGCCTCCTCTAGAGTAAAGTCATTGCAATGACACATATCAAACATAAAGGCTATGATAAGAGTAGCGCGGTGTTCTACCAGCTGCGTGCCAGTGTTTTATTCGCTTAATAATAAAATGTGAACTAGAATGAGTCAGTAATTAAGCCCACAGGAGGATTCCTTACCAGCTGTTGAAAACTTTCCTTCCACGGGTTTGGCTGCTCGTACTCCTCTGGGTTTATCTGGTAGAACTTCCCTGCCTCGGGGTGCATCATGGGTCGCGTGTATTCAAACACTTCCATGTACAGCCTCTTCCTGATATATGAAAGCACAACAAGGATCAATACCACAGTAATCTCATTTGTGTCCGAATGTAATCTACAATACAGAAGCTCTGGTGCAACAGACTTCAGTAAAGCAAAACAGCACTGAATGCGACAAACTTGATGATTAAACTTGAAATATTTGTTGCAATACACTTATACACTTACTTACACAGATAGTTTTCAGTTTAAACATGTCCACAGTGAAATGGCTACTTTGTTTTGATTGTCCATTATTATTTTGAAGTGTTTACTCAGATTACTGCCTATTTTTTTAATGTAGACTTCTTAAAGTCATAAAGACGTTCTGCTTACAGTTGTCAAATTCTCTTCTGCCTTACTAATATTGATGTTTGAAAATTAAATGCATAAAATGCTGTTTGGTAATTTCACACAATAGTCTGCATTGGGGCCGAGGACTACAGAAACAAGTCTTATGTTTCCACCCAAGTACCTGGAACTTTTGTGTTGCCACTTGTCAAGTCACTAAAAAGTTTCCTTCAGCTCGTTGTTGTCCTGACAGGTTAACTGCTGTTTCAACACGTCATTATTTTGCATACAACAACTTCATCGTCAGCCCATCTGTTGTATGCTTTCTTCTGTAACTCCATGTTGATGTGTCCAAGGAAAATGAATAAAAAACAAACTTGTTTAGGGCTGTATATCTAAAAAATATTGGCTGAAATTAAATCCTGCAAATGCTTGACCAATCAAAATGTTCAGTGTGTAAGTCTGACTCCCAAAGATTTTGTACTTTTGCAAGTAACATTCCCTGAGGAGGGATTTCTGAAGGGGTAAGAAATTATACTACAGACAATTTGAAAAGAGCTTTTTGTTTGTGACAGAGGCATACAAACGGCATACTTCTTCACACTGAATTCAATTTTAAAATCTATGCAACCATTTCAAATCAGATGGACAACCCAATCAAATAGGGTTGCAGCAGCAAATCGTTTTCAAGGTATAATGTAGTATGAAAATTGATGATTGTGTGTGTTTGCTCAAAGAAGTATATTTCAAGTTTATATAAAGTTTCATATCTGTTAGGACATAATATTTTGTGAAATTAAAATAAAGTGTTTCACTCTGTTTTCTTTCTGTTAAGGGTCGTTGTCTAATAACAATAATATTAACTTTGTAACACTGTATATATGAGATGATAATTGTACCGTGAAAATCTCATACCGTTGTCAACCTAATATCAAATAGCTCTGAAAGTGTAGTTGTAACTTCCCTCAGAACATTTGGACGAAGTATTGATTAAGATACGAAAGGTCCAGCTGCTGTTCAACAGCAAATGACACAGGGTCTTACCAGAGGATGGGGTCATTGGCCAGCTCACTGAAGCGCTTACACACACACGCTGCACGACACAAGTCCTGCTCCAGCAGGTACGAGAAGATCTTTAGCACCACCTCGTCTGGAAGCTTCTCCTGCAAATACTGCTCTGCTGGAGCTGCTGGGGGGAAGATCAACATGGAGTGAGAATAAAATATTTTTGAAAGGACAAGCAGGGTCACACAATTCAGTCATACAAGCACATTTAAAAAGGGAAAATTTGAGGAACCTAAATGATTGAGTCTACTGTCACTGCAAAAGCAACTAATTTCAGTAGAAATCACGAAGGCTCCGTTGAAAAACACCCAGCAATTTGAATTGCCTTAACATTGTCTATTTAAAATCAATATTGATGTATGTGAACCCTTCCAGTGACAGCTGAAGCACAAACAAGTTCTTACATTTCCTCCCATCTGACTGAGCATTGCTTTAACAGCCCAGCTACCTAAAAGAGATTGATACTCTATCAGTGTTTGCACTCCTGAATCCTAGTGGAAATTATGATAATTATAATCCATGATGAGATACATTTTCATTAGTTAGGATTTCAAATGTGCTATTCATTTAACATCTATTCGATTAAGAAGCTTTTCTTATTTACATTATAACTATATATCATATATTGGATGGAGGCCTATACCAGTGTGGCTCTTATTGAGATTGAAACACAGACCCATACGGACTGGTTCTCTGGAGCTAGAACCAGCAGATCCAATCGCATTCCAGTTGCAAGATGTCAGAGCTGAATGGTACATAGTTTCCCCAGTATTCACATGTACACATTTGCAATGGTTACACTGCAATGGATGCAGTATAATTAGGTCAGTCAGCTGCCTAAATATAAAGATATACCTATCATGGAATTTTGCATCCAACTTTAAAATACAAGGAGACAAATTAGAAAGAAAAATACCATGCTTGCTATTTGGAATCAATTTTGGTTTTAAAACAGATCACATGGAGCTACTGTGAACACAACACAAGGCAATGTGATGGTTTACTTGGGACACCACAAGGCCAGAATCAAATGCCATCTAATGGGGCAAACATCTATTTCAGACGCTTTGGCTCGAGCTGCACTGTATGAGAAAGACTCCAAATGCCACAAATAACAGACTCTAAAATTTCCACTTTGTGAAACTCTTGGTGCTGCTTCATGTCTTTACCAAAGAGGTTTTTTAAAGAGATGATCTGAACTCTTGACAAAAGGTTGATATCATTACACATCTACTTGTCCTAGATTGCCAGAACTTGACATTAAGCCAACGGTAAGTCTGAGGTAAAGGTTAAACACAGAATAAAAGTGTCATGTTGAATTCACTAAAAAAGACTGACAAATAGCCTTGTTTCTTTAAATCTTGTATTAGAGTTGTTTTGGGGACACAGGCCTCTTCTGATGAAAATGAAAGTGAAACTTTATCATTTACAATTTTCAAAGAAATGCAGCTATTAATAACAGACATTGTAAACAGCATCATGACACTTTGTATAATGTAACTATCAGCTCACATGAGTGACTAACTGTTGCATGTAATTAATCCATAACCTTACTCAAATTAGCCCGACAATTACCTGCCACCACCAGTGGGAAATACAAAACAGGATGCAACTCTGTGGGGGAGACACATCGTGTCACACCACAATTAATATCTTCCTAATTACCTGGTAAATCCTGACATTTCCCTGACACTCTGGGGCGCTTAGGTCGGTGTCCAAAGTTTTCTGTGGTTGAAGTGGAAGCACCCTGTGGATAATAAAAAGTCAGTAGGGACACTTCAACATTCGATATTGTGTTTCATTAATACCACATCTTAATAACAAAGGAGATCTTCTAAGGATCCGTACCTCCATGTTTGTCTTTGTCGGACACACTGTTCTCTTGGGTAGAGACTTTCTTCTAAGTTGGTAGGGACTGTTCTGAGCTCCTGGACCGGATTCTTCTGCGACCATATCTGCAGGAACGTCCTCATCTGCAAATAGTGTAGTAGAAAAAAATTATTAATTGCAAAACTATCAATTAAAACAATGCAATATACTGTGATATGAAAAAGAAGGAATGACTAGGGAAATATGTTTTAGATGTGTGGTCAACAACATACTCATGGTGTAGCATTTCAAATATACTTATCAAGGAAATGAGTGACAGCTCAGCAGCTAGCACCATGACTAAATAATACAGTGTGTATTCTGTTTTTTTCCTGTATGCTCTTTTCTGTAGAGCGCTAAAACATGGGTGGCATAATCTGCAATATTGGACGTTAACTTTTATGTTTCAGATCTTTGGTTGAACAACAGACAAGAATTTAAACCATCAAATCATTGCTACCATACATTATTAGATGTTGAGCTTTCACGCATAAAAAGAAATACATTGTAAAACAAATCACCAGAGGAAAATGCTTTCATTACCTATTATCTGAACAGTTTTTAAAACTCACAGGTCCGTGGCAAACCCCAGAAATTACAAAAACAGATTTTGTAATTACCTGCTTTGTATGCTACGAATTGATTACAGATCCCATCAAGAGGGGATTCAATCAAGAGAAAAACAAAACAACCCTGAACTAAACCAGACACCTAATTATGAGGCTATTCACCATGGCATGAGTTGATAGCTACCCCAGATGGGAGATGTAAACTCCCTGCTCGTTGCTCTGGTTGCAAGGATGACTCTCTCTAGGCCAGTAACCACTACAAACATCGTCCATGTAACCAGTTAAATCAACTTCTCTCTTGTTTTGCTTAAACAAACACATTTAAGACCAGGGGTGTAACTCCACAACAAATTTACACTACATGATCAAACGAGCTATTGTTGATCTGTTACCAACCACACTATCATTAATCATTTAATGACACCTGAAAATGACAACTGATCTACACACTGGACATCCGGACAGAGAGAAATAGGTACCAAGGCAGGTCATGACTGAATAAATTAATTGATACAAGGGAAAGCACTCAAGAAAACTCATAATTCATTAGGATGCTATGGACAGTTCATTCTCCAATAGATTGTGTTGTCGACATTATCAAGTTATTGTTACAGTTTTCATTGTTTACACTCACTTCTGTGAGAAACAGACGTAATAATTAACCCTGTGCTACTGATGATTGCCTTTCAACTGATGCAGTGAGATCCAACATCACAACATGTAACCGATCCACACAATAACGTTGAATCAGATACAGAAACCAGCCATTATTGTTACTGATCAGTGTGTACTGGATTGACTGGGGGGCTGGCACTGGCTTTAACTCATGGCAACTATGATTTCAGAGCATCTCTGGCTAATGTTTACTTTGAATAATTGCAGCCAGTATCCTCTTACGCTACACCGTCTGTTGTCACACAGCGTTACTGTAGCTAGAAAAAAAACAAAAACATAATGAGACTGGTTGTAACAGTGACGTTATAACATTAACTACACGCAGTATGTGCACACATTAACATTTCAACAGCGGCAATGAAGGCTGGTGCTTTTTTTCTAAAGAACGCAGATAGATAGCCAAACATGCTAATAATAACAGCTAGCAGAGGCTATGTTCAGTTAGCATGCTACGACAACTGGCAAAACCACTTTGTGTATCCTTCCCGGCGTTCGTCACCCACGGATGAAGCAAAACACTGCTTATCTCTTGTCATTTCCACCAGTATTGTAAGGTTAGCTGTCAAAACACAAAATTCAGCAGCAGTATGAGGTCAGACAAGCACAAGACAGGCCGACTCGGGGCAAAAACCAAGCAAAACAAAGCGCGGCCTGGATGCTAGCTACAAACACAAAAGCCTCGGAGTTTCCTGGCTGCACAGCTGCGCTCTGAAACTGCTGTTAACTGCCCACCGTTTCACGACAATAGCCGCCATTGCAATAATGCACGCGCTACATTTTAGCACGAGTAACACATAGCCCAGTCTAATCATACGGTTAACACAGTTTAACCCCAAAACTAGCTGTTTGACAAGCCGTTCAGCAATGCTAACGCTAGCTTAGCTCACATCACCTCTTTCCTGGTGGTTCCTCTCCGGCTGCACCGGGCGCGGCCTCGAGACTCGCCTAGGTCTTCTGCTAACGTTGCTTGCTCTGACGGAGTTCATTTGGGGTGTTGTTAATCTTGAAGAAATGTCGAAGCCTTCACAGCAGAAGAGGCGACTCGAAGCACATCATCTATGTCTTTTTCTTCAGCACTGCACGATCTGCCATCTTCCGCCGTGGCTCCTGGAAATTGTATCGCGGTGTGTTATTCCCGTTCCCCCGCACTGGTGTTACGTCTTGCCCCGTTCTACTGAAGCAGGAGGAGCCATAACAGACAGGCACAGTCCGTCAGGCCTCGGTCACATCACATGGGAGGACCTCTGCCTGCACGGCGGTCTACTCAACACTGATTGCTTTTACTTTTAGAGATCAACGAGTCAAGCATCCATCATGGGATAATCTGCTGTTTGTCTATCTGCCATGTTGACACTGGGAGGTGAGGTCAGGTGTCTTGCTCAAGGGCACATTGGCAGCCTCTTACTTGTAGAGGAAGCAGAACATGCACCTTATTCCACCAGTTTATCCTTCAATTAAACAGACTGTCATCAATTTATTATTATAATCTGTGACCCCAAAATGCCCAATAATAACACACAACAACATATTTTGTCATGCTTGATAGAGTTTGCTATATATATCATAAATACATTATTTTTGAAGTCTTATTTTATGTAACAAAATGTAGATATTAGTAAACAATACATGTGCAGCTCAGGTTAAATTTGATTCCTAACTTATTTTGCATAATATGCTAAAAAATAAACTAATTAAGGATTGATCTTTGAAGAAAGACTTGTTCATTAGTGGTTAGAAAGTATATCCTTGGAAACCATTCTATGCTACTAAAAAAATGCTTGACCCCTAAGAAGAGACAAGTAAGAGGATGCTTTCTGCACAGAGATCAGTCAAGTGTCTCATGATCATTATAATGTAGACATTTTATGAAGTGATGCAGAGTGTGCTTAGTGACAACGCAGAGCTCTCACTCATATAATCCTGCATGCTGTAGGGACTCGGAGAGAGAGATTGTGCCATTGAAGGGCCAAGGCGAGATCCTTCAACAGGTGAGGACCTTTTTGTTCACACATATAGAGGAGCTTGTTGCGGCAGCTTTGGCACTTGCTGAGGAGTGCTAAGAAGAACCTCCTGGTCCAACTGACTGGGGGGAGACCCCCTGGCAGACCAGCCAAACACTTCAGTTGCACTTTGACCTGAAAAAAGGAAGTAGAAAATGGATGATTGATCATTTTATGTCAAGCAGATTAGTCAAAATATACTGTTTAAATGTTTTCTGCCCTGCTTCACATGTGTTTATACAGACATTCAAACCTTGCAGTGCCCACTACACAAAACAATATTGTTGTCATCTCTTCCTGTTGTGAATATCACAAGGTGGGATCCATTTATATACATGGAAGTGACTGAAAATCAGCTTACTTCACCACACTTATAATGTCATTAACTTCAGCTTGTGGGCCATTTTGAATGCGTTTCAGTGAAAAATAATGACAGTAAATCATGTAAAAGAGTTATACAGCCTCAAGAACCAAACCTATGCATCAATTTTTTTTAGATCTCTTAGAAACGTTTGTACAGCTGAACGAATTGACAAAAGTGTTACAACTGAAAGATCTTGTATTTTGTCTGATGGTGGTGCTATTTAGCATGATAAAATTGGCCCATTAAAAAGGGGTTTCACATACTGTATATGTGGATCCAGCCAAAACACCATATACCACCATATACTTTGCTCAATGTTATTTTTGTTATTTACACATGTGCTTTTTCTACTGTGACATGTCAAAAATCCTTCTGTGTTTAAGATATTTAAGATTAACAGGAAAAAAAGAGATTAAAAATACTTATTCAACATCATATTCCACAATATGATGTTACATTTCTTTCTTATTTTCTTAAATTTGTGTTAATAAGTTTGGGTTTATTGTCAGAAACACATACTTGGCCTGGTTGTCCACTAGATGTCTCCACACGTCTACCTCTGAGTGTTCACTCCATGCATGCTGTGTGCGAGATGAGCGTCACATGATGCTTCACCTCTGTGTCTTTTTGTCTCTATTGTCTAAACGATGCTTCACCTTGCTTTGGTTTTCACCTTGGCTTCTCCTCACTGATGCTGAAATATGAGTTATTTCCAACATGCATCCCGATCAGTCACTGCAAACTATCATTCCTCTCCAGACCCCTCGCCCCAGGACGCTGCTGTGACAATGATGTTGTTTGTCATACTATTAGTGTCAAATTGCCAAATGTACTGAAGAGTGATCACCCCTCTGATTGACTGAAATCTCAGTGCTTTTACACTGCTCCACATTGTGCTTATGTAAATATTTTCATGTAGGATATCAATATGTGTCTGTGGTGGCAACATGGTAATTAATTAGCATATTTTTTGGCTGGTCTAAATGAACACTGTTCCGCTGACTAATTAACTACCTACAGCGAATGAGTCACACTGAGCTGCAAAACTACCCCGAAAGCTGCCTTTAGATGGCAGCGTCCTCATAACTGATGCTAAAAGTCTTAGTTTTCATACACGTTTGTAGTATTTATGTTTTCTGTTTATGCATCAGTTTGCTTTCATAATGTTTTGCTTTATGCCTGCAATCAACCCTGCGCCTATCAGCAGGACCATCTGTGATTTGTGGCTCTGTGGTCATTGACCCATCTGTGAGGTGGTCTGCCTGATGAGGTTGATGGTGATTGACCACATGAAAGAAGAGTCAACTGAGAGTCTTGTGTCAGGCATTGTATTGTTCAAAACACTTAACGGTCATTAGTGACCGAGAGCGTTCTTGTTGTTGTTTATCTCTGGTGTCTTTTATTGTGAAATCTGCAGTCTGATTTAATCAAGTTGATCACTTTTTCTGTCTGGACTTGTTTTACCAGAGAGGCTGTAAATTGCCTTTGTGCTCATGTTGCACTAGCTGTTGTCCTCTGATGATAAAACGGTCGGACTCAGCGTTGCCATGGCCAGAAGGAACATTTTTCTTACATAATCAGAATTCAGGTATGTGTTTTTATTTCTATTTTTCACACTGTCCTCTTATTAAAAGTACTGCTACGTACTACTTTAACTATGCCTGGTAGATGAAGAGCTTAAGATATCTGTTGTTTTCGACACTAATCCGTCGAAGATATGACAGTGAGGCACATGTGTTGGCTTGGTAACCAATCTAGTATCCAGTGGCAACAGAGGTCTATTGAATGCTGGGTGGCTCTGTATTGGCTGGTGTGCCCACCACTCTCCTGTGTCACCAAGTCACACAGAGGCACATCCACACAGCAGCTCTGAATGATGCGAGGGTTGTGTAATACTCAGCTCAGGAGTCAAAATCCTGTGTGTGTGTGTTCATGTGTGTGCGTGTGTGGGATTGGGGATGGGTCACCCAGGCACTGATATTACAAATGCTCTTTGTGTTGAACAACTTAATGTACTGACCTGCAGGTGGTAGCGCTCTCTGTCTGTGTCACTTTCTCTGTCTCTCTACAATTAAGTCCTCACCTCAACTAGCCTCCCTCCTCTACATTATATTCTCTCCTGACAAAACTGTTTCAGGATTGTCTCCGTTCTTGGTCATCTTCGAGTCCCATCCACATCTGAAGGCATCCACTGGAGCAGAGGCAGACACAACAGGATAAGCGTCTTTGTCTCAGACTCCTGTCTGTCAGAGACCCCCCCCCCCCCTCCCAGCCTCTCCTCTATTTGGGCGGCTGTTACAGAGAGGGCAGATGGCTCATTACCATAAATAGGACAGAGAGAGAGTGAGTGAGGGGGCCGTGCACACCGACCAACAGGACCATGCCGCCCAAAACCAAGGAAATGGGAGGCCGTTGCTAGGAGAGAGGAAAGACAGCTTTATGGCAAAACAAAGCTGATTCCCCCATCCGACCTCATCTCGCTCCCGCCCACTCGTTCCCCGCTCTGGGGACCGAGCCTTGAATCTGCTGGTCGGGGGACAGATGGTCGATGGGCCCCACCGTCTCTACAGCTGGACACAGGCTACGCTGACACAGTCAGACCTGGCAGGACTGAATCACACCTTATCCTGTCCAGCCTATGAGGAGCGGGAGCAGAAAGTGCTGAAGCCCAGGCCATCAGCTAAGAATAGATCCACACTTGTTGCCCACAGGAAACGTGTGGCTGCACAGTAGATGATAATATGTTAAGAGTTAGTCTTTGTAGTAGTGTAATGCTCTCTCTAGGATGAAAATCATTCGCTGAGGATAATCACAGGCTTTCTCTTTCTTCTCCATTGCTGCTAAACAATTAATGGCAATGGCTTGGTCAGTCATTATATAGGGAAGTTCAGAGATGATACACCTACCCACACAAAGACAAACACATACACACACAGACAGTCCCAACATGACTCTGACGTAAACAGAGTGGGGGTTTTTTTCCACCACACCTCTGTTATTTTTAATCTCTCTCCCTTTTCCTAATCTGAGCATAACCCGTTGAGTCCTTGCCCCTGTTTTTAACGACGGTCATGTTTATTCCGGCACCTATGCAAATATAACAGGTGTAGCAGAATAGGGGCGTGTGGGGTGAGGTGAGGCACTTGTAAAGTACATCAGTCAAGACACCATGTCTGAAACAATAGCACATCTGCTCTCACCAGACCTCTGGTTGAAAGGGCAAGAGCAGCCAACTGTCTCACAGACAGGAAGGAGCAGAAATCAATTGAGAAGAGGGTTTCATTTAAATGAATTAAAATGTTAGATATAAATACATCAGTCTGATAAATTCTGAATGGGTGTTTGATTTGAGACTGCACACCAAAATGTGTTTTATTCCTCATAATTTGCCGTAATAATTAACGTGCGTTGATCTGGTCTGTGACATTTTGCGTTTTGTCCTCGGGGGATTGGGGCGAGATGTTTGACAGCACAACATCTAAGCGTCAGCAGAGGAGAAGAATGGGGAAGGAGGGGAGGGAAGGACAACTAACCAGAACGAGGGAAAGAAAGCGTGGCAGCAGCATGACAAGTAAGCAGAATAGAGGCGGTCCTGCATCACCTAGCCATCCGCCCTGGTTGCATAGGAACACGAGGGCCATGCCTACCCTGCAGACACACTCCTTTCCTCTCTCCTCTGCCACGCTTCATTACCCAGTGCTCAGCCAGGCACAGAGAGGCACTGCACCACTTTCTCCAAACTACAGCCGTGTGCCCGCTCACAGCCTCACAGCCGAGCTCCCCTCAGACCCAGGCAGGGTATACACTGCCCCTCAGGCATCGGGTCACACTCACTTTACATGCATAGTGCAGGGACAACACTGGGAGGTCTGCACTGGTATCTTATGAAGCAGTGGCTCCCAACCTTTTTTGGCCCTTTTTGTACTACCCAGGCTCCTGTTAGAGGCACTGAAGGAGCCAAATGTGTTTACTTGAATTGAAACCAGGTCTTATATAACTACTAATTATATAAAAGTGGATGTAATAGTGGACGGTGTGTTATTTTTTCATACAATTGAACTGTCAACATGGTCAGTTTGGTTACGTTTCCATTTGTACTGGCAGTTTTCAGCTGTTTATCTGTTTCCAGAACAGTCGCCAGAATAAAATGTTGGCAGTGCTACGTTCACATTTGTACTTGTCATAGGCAGCATACCATACGTTTCTACTCACGTGTCATTTCACGTTCACGTCATATGTTTATGACCTAACTTTCATACTGGGAGGTGGAGGGAATGATTGTAGCTGCCAAGCCAGTGACCGCAAATTTGGGACATCCCCAGCTGTGTTTGTGGCGACCAAAGCAAGTGGGCTCTATTAAGGCTCAACATAATCTTTTCCTTAACATTACCAAGTGGTTTTTGGGCCTAAAACTAACCATACCATAAGCACAGCATTGTCACAATGGAAAAAGAAATGGAAAAGTTTCAACATATCCGTTGTTTACAGAAACGTATGGTGCCAACATTTATTCTTTATTGTATCCTTTAGCCTTATATTTCAATCTTTTATCCACTGCTTTCAGCTAACAAGGCTATTATATAACTGTTTTTCCACAATTATCCATTAGCCTACATTAAGCAATTTATCTATTACTGTAGTTATCTATTCAGCTTATTAAGTTATCCATTACTCTTAGCAAATTCAGTGTTTTACTTTCAGCCAGGCTATCTCAATCTTTTATCCATTAGTCTACTTTTAGCTTCCCACTTCAAACACATTTCCTTTTTATTTCAATCAAATTGTAAATTTTATTTGATCAAATCGGTTTGAGCAACTCCCCAATCTTTTTATTTGCCCCCTGGCAACTGCTGCAGTGGCCCCCTGGGTTCATGTACCACTGATTGGGAACCAGTGATACAGCTGTACCTGTCAGATTGTGAATTAATGAGTGCACACTTATCTGGGTATGATATTTCTAAACTGAAAGTGAAGATTCATAATCATAATTCATGATTGTATTGCTACCGGGCAGGTTATTGTAGTGTATGAAAAAACCCAACACACACTTATTCACACTGCTGGCAGAACATAAACAATCTCTCATACGTGTCATAGCCCACTACGGAGCTGGTAGTGCCAGACAACACTGCTGGGCACAAGACCACTATTGTCCCACAACATAAAGTTCGCTTGTGACCACGGCCAGGCGAGGCGGACCCGATGCTGTGAAAAGATAAGGGAGTGTCAAAGAACAAAGCCTTCGGTGTTGTGTTGTTGTTTACAGTCAAGTCCAATGTGTCACGACTTTGCTGCGCTGATGGAGCATTTTCAGCTCCAGGTACATGTCAGAGTGGGTTGACTTTCCTTTATCCTCCTCCTGCTTCACAGTTAATTGACTACAAGTGTTCATTTGCCTGCAAGGAGCAGTCATTAAGGTTGAATAACAAAATTTAGCCTGGCAATGGAACAGCCAAGGATCAATGGGTTAATTCAATTGCCTCTGTATGTGGTGTATTGTATAGCAGGGCCGTTTGAGGGCCTTTATATGGGAGTCACGCAGTTTTAGTGTACTTAAAAGTGCAAAGAGATAGCAATGGTGTTGGTCAATAAAGAGAGAATTGAATAGCACTCAAGGCAATGAAATAAAAAAGACCAAAGTTCAGTGTTGTGTGTTTGGTGACAACCAAACAGTCAGGTAAATACAGATGGTTGACAGGGCAGTCTTTACTCACTTGTTGCAGTCAGGTATGGGGGAGTGCTGTCATTGTTTCCAGTGTAATGACTAACAAATGACACATTGTCTGCTACTGTAATCAGTAATGCAACGTGATGGAAATCTTTTCCAATCTTCAACAGTATAATATAATCTAAATTATAGACTTGACTGACAGTTTTACTATTAGGTTTCAGTTTTTTCCCTCCAAGGGGAAGCAAAGTTGGGGCACCCTGATCTAAACCACAGAGAGGAAGCAGCAAACTAGGATCATGCTGAAATAAACTCTTAATATAACCATGATGGCTCAACAGGCTCAACTCCAGCCCACTATAAGGTAATGTGTGCTGACTGTCTTTGGTGACATGCCCTATTTTTCCGTAGAATCTTAAAAAAATAAGTCATTGTGGTCAAATCAGGGTCATAATTACTCCTTTATAGATTTGCTGTGTTCTTTGTTTTTTTCCATCTGACCACCGTGAGGCCTTTTTGTGGCCAGATTACGGCAGCTCCATTGCAGGTAATCCATTACCCCCCTGCCCATTTCTAATGTATGTTGATCAAGTTTTGTGGGTGTGGTGGAGGCTTTAAGCAAGAGTAACCCTCTCAGACAAGCAGAGGGGGTTTTGTTCTAATTATGCACATAAATTGGGAGGGGGGCCCAGTGTCACATCTTGCTAGGGAGGCAATCACTTGTAGCTACGCCCCTGCTCTGGCCCTTTGAACTGATTAAAACCGGTCAATGACAGTCTTGTCTTCATTAGGCTACAGGTTCATAATTGTTTACTTAGCAGTGATTACTAAAATTGATGAGTAATAACGGGTAAAAGTCATTAAGCAGCTAGTCACACACCACACTGGCATAATCCTCATGGAGCAGAATGACACTTGGGCCTGTTTATACAGCGTTTGTCCAATCTAACCTGGACAAACAGACTGGATCAATAGAGAATTACAGGATATTTGTTTGACTGTTGAAGAGATCATTCCTCCGCCCTACATGTTGAGCATTTTATTGCCTGTGCATTAAAGCAGGCACTTATCAGCTGACAGATAACAGACTATCAGCACACTGCTGACACAATTCATAAGACCCGGTTAGCAGAAAGGATTGTCAAACAAAGGCTTCTGTAGGCAAACACACTCTTCAGTCGAGGATAACTGCAGGCAAAAGCTGGGAGAACCTCCAGGGAAAACAAAACCTGGAGAACAAAGAAAGTGTTGCATTTGAAACAAGTTGACCACGCCTGGTTGCTCTGCTGACAGTTAGAGGACGCATACGAGAAACATTTACACTGATTTACCTGCAGAGACATAGATTTAGCATTTGAGATTTAATCCGTAAAGATAAAAAATAAGCTATCAGCAGTGCGTCTTTTTTGCTCTCTCCTTAAACAACAGTTCTTGCTCCTTCTAGAGCGATTAAGTCTGGACTTTTAGCGCATTTCTGCACACAGCAGGTGGCCTCTGGCAGCTTTACAGGCAGTTGAAATTGCCTTCTCATCCTGGGGAGAATGCAAATACTACCTGTTTAACCAGTAACGCCTCTGACTGTATATTATCTAGGAAAATGAAGAGCCATGTCTGTGTGCACGTGTGTTTCTGCACGCATAACTGTGCGTGTGTGTGTGTGTGTGTTCGTGCTCTTTTATCTACGTCACAATTCTCTCGATGACTCCTCCACTTCGCATTTCAAAGGAGGTTCAAACTAATTAGCTCGGGGTGCCGGTTGTCTGCTGGTCTCGCTCCCATAACAACTGCAGGTGATTGTTCCAGCATATAAATCCTCTAAAAGGATGAGGACAGTGGCTTTATATACTACACTCTGTAATGTCCTCACTTGTCCGAGACACATAAAATTGACCTAACCAGTGAACTTTTGTGCATACTTGTAATATTTTGGGAAACATGATCACGTTAGCATCACTGGATTGCAGTTTTCTTGTCATTAGCCCATCTATTGTTGTAAATGTGTGTGTGAAAGCAAGCAGGACCAAGAAAAAGATACTCTACCTGGCAAGTTATTGTTGCAGAATGTAACTTTAAAGGTGCTCGATGTAGTTTTGGGGATCAGAAGAGAAAGATCTTCATTGGCTGATTCTATTATGCAAATTAAACAAACACACTCTCTTTGTTTTCATGACTGAATAAACAAACTAACCTTAAAGGTCAACACAATATCATACTGTATTACTTTGTTTATATGTGGCGGACCCTGCCACCTTTCTAGCTTCAAACAGTGTTCTGGGGATCTTATTTTCCTCTGAGAGCGGCTTGTTTATTCAGTTATTGAAAAGATAAATATTGCTGAGTTTGTATCATTACCTCATTCATATTGTCGATATTAAAAATTGTGTTGGAATTTCTTCTCAAAAACTACAGACTGCCCCTTTGGCAGATTTTCCTCTGGAATGTATCTTTTACAGTTTTCACCTCTTTTACTGGCTGTGTACCAAAGTGTCAGCATCTGTGTTCCCACTCCAAAAATCCACAGCTAGGTGTAATGAGAGAAAAAGGAAAAACGGAGAGGGAACAACAAAGGCAAGAGGACAGATCGAATGAAGAGCAGCATACAAACAAGGGTTGTCACTAATAGAGAGTTTTATGAGCTCCAGACCTGCTGAAATGGAGTGGCCGTGCGTGTGCAGCAGCTCTTATCGGCTCGCTGGCAGCAGGGGAGGGTGAGAGCTTCCACACTTGCGCTCCGTAAAAATGGTCTGATTCATTTTCCGCATGAGAGGGTCTCACTGGGGCGGCATCAGACCGGCCAGTCCACACAGATTTATGGACCATTAAAGCAGCAGGCCTCCTGACCGCTATGCCACCATAGGCTGGCTGCGAAGACACACTGCACCCTCATTCATGCTCGGTCACTACTCTCCATCACGGGCTAGCTTCCCTCATTGTTCATCCCTTCATCAGGACCACTTTTACTGCCTTACATGAACTCCTCTCATAGTCTGTAATCCTGCTATTCTTCACCGCACTCCCTTTGATGCAAAGTGAGCTGTTTACTGTAATCATTGTCACCCATTGTTAAGTAAAAACAGTCCTCACAAAGACTATTCTTGTCACGTAAAGATCATTCCTAGAGTCCCTTCCATCAGCAGCCTGGGCAGACATCATGTTATATGGTCCAGGAAATGCTCCAGTACATTATGAACATATCTGATGCTGGTCAGTGGGGCATGTTGTTTTAGCCTAACAGTTTTACAATCAGATTAGCACCACTGCAGGCACACCGACTAATGGGTCTGTCTTTCCAAGGCATCCTCAATCAACTGTTTCCTGGTGATTAATGCATCTTCTTCTCCTCTCTCTCGTTTGCTATTGCAACTTCATCATCCCTAGGAGTGATACTGGAAGGAAAAATGGGGCAGAGTCTATGCTGCTCACTGGCCCTAAGAATAGCTCAGTGTGCCAGAAAATTATGCCACAGCAACCTGAGCAAAGGCTCAAAAACATGAATGAATGAATTAAGAATTACTGTGGTACAGAAAGCTTCCACCTCTGATAAATCACCTCACAGACATTCTTTGTTGGATAGATGAATATTACCACATCATCTTCGCCTTCTGTGTCGGCATAAATTATACATAAGTGTTTCTATTCACAGTGTACCTGAACAATCGGACACCAGATAAACAAGAAACTCTTTAAAGGAGCCTGTTAATGACAGGTACCAAGCGTCAGATCAACAAAAAATACATTCCTGAGTACCAGTCAGGCTTTCCCCATGACATAAAACTGCCATTAGGTTACGCCGGTGCAAAGCCTGTTTGTCCAGTTGAAAGTAGGTAGAAAACAAGGGTGTGCATCAACACCAGTGCAAAAGTATTTACAGCGCTGCTGGATGGCAGGTATTTGGGCTTCAACACAGTAAAAAGCAAATATGGAGACTATTGGATCAGTCCACAGAGAGCTACTCATGTACGCTTATGAAATGGAGTGGCTGAGATGAGTAAGGTATCACCGTTATGTGAAAGTTACAGTTTGGTGTGAAGTCAGTCGCCTGGTAAAGCTCATCAGATAGCCGGGAAAACACACAAAACCGACCTGCTGCTTTTCCTCAAGCACATCCATGCGGTCCTGTGAATAACAGGTAGGGCCTACGTGTAATTCAATTACACATCAGGATGAGTTTTATCTGCAACAGCAAAGAAGGTGCACACTTGTGCCTTTTATTTATTCTTCCAATTTCTGTCCTTTGCTTTGTCTAAGTGCTCAGGCATCACCCAGCATGTGTCTATTGTGTGTAGTGTATACAGGTCACGTTAGCTCCTTGTATCATCGTTTACTCTAGGAGGGGCCCTGTTTGAGGGTCCACTATCGTCACGAGGCTGGGTGTGGTGACACATCCTTTCTCTCCGCCCCGAGGTGTTTGTGTAGCCTAAATAACGCGGGAGTGTTTTGTGTGGGACCCGTCCGGTTTGATCGCTCACACACACTTTATTAATTTATAATTCACCCCCCGCCGCTGCCTCGCCACCAAACACCACGTCACCAGTCAATAAATCTGTTCAAAAACACTATTTCCCTCCGCTGTGTTACGTTACAAGCAGCTGGCGATAAAAGTGAAAGCACATTTCACCATGCAAAATAGGATGGCGTGCGCGCTCGCGGAGCTCCTGCGCTGCGGCAGTTGCCAGGGGAGATAGGAGGGGAGGGGTTTTGATTGGCTGAAGTGGGCCTGTTGCCATGACGACGGCGAGGGGTTTGGTAGCGTTGCCGTGCGCTGTGTGATCCGCGCGCTGCGTGTATGGAGGAAGCAGCTGCTGATCTGATCTCTGACATTGTGTGAGACAGACAACTGAATAAACTGCGCACAGACGTGTCTTTAAACACACCGCACCGAGGCACGCCGTGCATGATTGTGAGTATTTGCTCGTTTTTTAAAAAAAGAAAAAAACTCGCCGTTTTTGTTAATCGTGTTCGGCCCGATTTCGGTTTGTGTTCCGAACAAGCTCAAAGTAAATGTGGTCAAGTGACTTTGCTTAGAGCAGCCAGCATGGCAGATCAAGCGACAGCATGTGGCCAGCTAGCTAATGTTAACGTTATATACTTCTCCCTGTTCTCTCGGCTCGTAGCTTGAGGAGTAGAGGAGGGGTATTTATAGCCCCTACGAATGGCTGTGGTTTGATACGTGAAACTAGAATAACTATAATATTCTGGATAGTTAAAATGTTATGCTAACGCTAGCAGCAGATTTACCTTCACTGACCCACCGAGCGGCTGCTAACGCTACTTTGCCTCTCGGTTGTGCTGGTTGAGATACCGTTGGTAACCTTACAGCTCGGGAACTTAACTCTCATTAAAAGTGACCTGAATGTAATTCACTAAGTTAGTTCGTATCGCGTCCCCGTGAGTAGGGAAGTGTTGTGCAATGGTCCACGTCATTACGTGTAACTTTGTGTTGCTCATTGTGAGGCTGGCTGTGGCTGCCTGTGAGTGTAGTCTTGAGTCCGCGGTGATTAAATGCCTCAGTATATCTAGCATTAGCTACAAAGCATATTGGTTTTCTTTGCTAACAGCACTTTGAGTGTATCTTCCCCACTTGGCTTAGACTCGCTGTTTCGTTAAATGTCTTTGTTTGTGGCGTAGTTCCTCACGTTGTAGTAGGCAGCGATACATGATTTTTTTTTGTCGGTGTTTATTTGTCTTTCCCTCATGTCTACACGTATTTGAATATTTCATGCTATATATCGACGGTAGCAGAGGTTGGGAGGCTACACTGGCTAGCTAAGCACATGATGTAATGGATTATCACAAGATTGTCCCAGATATAGAGTGCTCTACAAACAATGTCAGAGTGTAGGAAAAATATCTGTTTAGCCCAGTAGGATATACTTAATATGTTCTCACTGACTATGTCTTCATATACTTTGTTATTCCACGTGTCTGCCCCTGTTGTCTCTCTACCTGCTACCTGTCAGTGTTGTTCATCTGAAATTCACTGTGTGCTCTGAGCTTTATATGTGTGTTTGTAAGAAGGAGAAAAAAAAGCATTGGGAAATGTTTTTTCCTTGTGAGGTTATGACATTGATGTAGACTGACGTTTCTTTCTCCTTGCCTGACAGTTGTTAAAGCCCGAGTGATAAATAGAAAGACAAAGGCAACAGGGGCTTAAGGGACAGAAACAGACAAAAAAGAAACAGATGTTGTCAATCTGCCATTATTTTATTGCCAGAAATCTCCATGGTCATGTCGTGGGTCAAACCATCTGTTGTCTTTGTAGTTGTAGCATGTATCCACTCCTGTACATGTTTGTATGTACAGTACCCTCTGAAGGGTGAGTACTTTTGCCTCCCAGAATAGACGAGGGTCTGCCAACTTTACTGACATTCATTACTATAAATAAGTCTTGTCGTAACCCAGTGATGCGTTTATTGCTGACGTGAAATGGCTTTAATAACTTCATGGATGTGAAATATTATCAGTAGAATTGAATTATCTGGAATAGGCCTCTAAGACATTGTAGTAACAATAGGTAGAATTACTCCATTGTTTGAGGGTATTTTCTACCCTAGTAAAAGGTGAAATACAGGTGAAGTAGGAGGCAGAGTGCCCAATCTTTATGATTATTATAGTCTTTCCTTATGGGTCTGCTCGCAGTGTACACAGCTTGAATATGTAACTGGCACACTTGAGAGTCAAAGGCTTTTACTCATAACTCGAAACTGAAATTAAGAGCGAGTTCATGCATCAATTGATGACATGAGTCACAGAACCACTTGGTATTTTTGTCGTGTATTCCTGACGGTAAATCCTGGTGTGTCAACATTCTTGTTAACTTCATTGACGCAGATAAGATCAAAGTCTCGACTTTTTTTTCTTATTTAAAAGCTTAATAGTCAGAAACGACAATGTGCTGCTCCCTGTCTGTGTTTTGACTGTACCGATACAGTAATAGAATCAGTGGTAACAAATATATCTCAAGCTCCCTCCAGAACTCCCAAGAACGCCACACTTAATTTTGAACACTTGGTAGACACTTTGGTGTCACTCGTTCTGAATAGTTGCTCCATTGTACTGTACTGATGACAGAACAGGAAGATGTTCCTCAGAGGATGTATGACAACAATGAAGCAATGTGACAAGAGAGACCACCAGAGCACAGCACAACATTTTTATGGAGTGAATTTTGATCGTACACAGTACATTTTCAACCCAATTGAGCTGTTTTTTCCTGTTCAGTTATCACAATGTGCTGGATATAATGTATAAAACATCTTAATAAGGAAATTACATGGTACTAGATTGTAGCTTGTTGCTGTAGCACCAGTGGTACAGAATCTGCACTTCGAGATGGTGGTATTGCCATGTAATCAGCCTTATCACAGAATTGTGTACTCTGACCCAAAGTAAATGAAAGGTTGCGTCCTCTAAAATACACCATGTTCTTTGTAGGCATATGAGTGACTGTGTTTAAATTCATTATGAAAGCTGACCCATGTGGCAGAAACTTTTGGGATTGCTTAACATAGTCTGAACCTGGCTTCTCCTGAACAGAAAAGCTCAAAGCTTTATAACCTACTGTTCTCTGAAAGCCCTAATTACCAAGTCATTTGAGACTTTGATTTTACTGCCTGTTAGTTGGACTGAGGTAGCCATTATCGTTGTAATGGAGGAGGTTGAATAATTCGATGATTGGCAGAATAAGAAAGTTGATGGTCGCTGTTCACTTGAAATGACTGTATTCCCATAATTATGTTGTTGCGTGCACATTGCAGTGTTTTTACACATTCAAAGTGGAAAGTAGTGTATTTTTTTAAAAGATCAGCCAAAGTCTTTATAGTTTTTTATAAAAAAAAAAAGCCTTACCATTATGAGGGTTGTTAAAATGAGCATATGCACATTCAGTTAGTTCAGTCACTAATCAGTGAGCTCCAGCTCTAACTGCTGGCGTTGACCTATCTGGTTTGCGGAGTCGACAGCTTCGTGCAGTTATGTGGTGGTTGGCTTGAATGGTTAAAGCTGCACATTTCATCACCTGCTCAAACTCCTGTGTGTGTGTGTGTGTGTGTGTGTTTCTGAAGGAGGGACAGCCCCAGGAGTAGGTCGTCTTCTGTTGTCTCAGGCCTGTGACATTCTGCTAATCAAACATAGGTCTTAGCCCTGAATCTGAGATGTTAAACGCCTGTAGAGCGATGTTTACACCCATGGGCTTTATTTAGTGGCTCTGGTCATGATTTTGCTTTCCATGTCCTCTTCAGATGATCAAATTGTCTGCCCTTTTTTGTGATGTTTCACATCATTTAGCATCTCCCAGGGGACATGGGTACAGCTAAATGGCACCTATTTTTATCCACTAAGCTTTCCACTTAACAGCTGTCACTATTTTACAAACTGGGGTCGACTTATTGTAGGTAATGTCATAACATCAACAAAAAGACAGAACATGTCAAGTTCAGTTCTGCAAATCTAAAAATACAGTTTGAATGTGAATGTTTTGAGTTTCCACCTCAGTTTTTCCTTCATACGTCTTTTTCTGCTTGTGTGTATTTACAGAAGTTGCATATGGGCAATGTGTGTATTCCTGTTGTGGCGCCCCTCCGTCTACTCCACTTATTGTTTTACATCTCTTGATTGGTCACAGTGGTCACGCACTGACTCTATCATGACCAACCCCCCCCCCCCCCCCCCGCCCCCCTTCCCTGCCCTTCTTTTACCCCCCAACTGTCCCTGTCCCATTCCTGACGGGGTGGACTCGAGACGCAGCCCATTAAGGCCCGCCTCCTTGAAAACAACACTGATATGACCGTTTCTTTGATTGAGAGAAAGGAAGAGGGAAGCACGGCTGTGTCCTGCGTCACAATGGGCCTTTGTCTCATCACCCCGGGTTGAATTAACGGGATTTATTTAATTGATGGCAGTCTGACAACAATGACGGAGGCTTGATCAGCTTGTCTGCATATGATCAGGATTTTGGAGGATGTGTGAGGCCATTTGGGATTGTATCGTCACCTTACCAAAGTTCGGACCCAGTGCCAGCCAAGGAGCAACAGGACTTAAGTTGTAAACAGTGTCGTCATTAGAACAGCACTGGTGAAGGGCTGAGAATGTAAACATGAAACTGATGCATCCGTCACTGTTCCTTGAATGAGAGTCTTATACTGAGCTCTGTGCTTGAAACAGCTGAATCCATGAATAAATATGAAGCTCGGTTTACGAGAGCTTTTGCTATTTTTAAACGTCTGGCATTGTCATCAGATCACCATGGTGATTTATTGCCAAAATAAAGTTTGTTGGAAATATAAAGTAAACTTCATTTGAGCAGGTTATGTAACAACGACACAAAGCCACCAAAAATGTGAATGGATTCTTCTTTATAATATATGATATTGTAATGCTTTAAGTTTCCCTGTGAGAAATTTGCTCTCGCCACTTTTTAATGTTGCACAGTGTAAGTTAGGGCAGGATGCTATCAAGCCAATTGTTGTAGCGCTGCATAAACATTTATCGTATTGAGAGATGGTAAATAAAGGCCTGCAGGAAATGCTCTTGTTGGTCCATTTTTTTAATAACCCCTAACCCTAACACTGACTCTTAAGAGAAGTTAAGCTTATTTTGTATATACTCCAAACTAAACTAAACTAAACTAAACTAAACTAAAGTACTAATTAAGAAAGGTTTAAACTATACACAACTGTATTTCTTTTTCTTGGGCGGGGATTTATTATCTAAGATGTTGAGTCAACACAATGGAATAAAATACAAATACAAGAAGCAGTAATGTAACAAACAGATAGCCAAGAAGACATGCACTGTGCTCATCTTTGTTATGTTACTGCTCCTTACTGTATGTTCATAATTGCTGTGTATGCACTTTAGTTGATTTACTCACTTCAGAAGCTTCAGTAAATATTTTTTAATCTTGGAAAGCAAGTTACTTGTAGCTGTCTTCAGGCTGGTTTCTGTTGGTTCTCACTGTACTTCAGGAAGCTCAGGAAGGATTTCATTATAATTTGCTATAATTCAGGAACATTTTTGTCACTTGATTTTCCTGCAGGGCCTTACTGTTCTTGCACACAAAATTTTTCTTTTGCAGACACTTGCAGTATTTACATGGAATCTCATACAGAGCACATTCATAGAAGGGCTTATGTTGAAACTTTAACTGAACAGTTAAAGAAACATTCATTGTGCCTCCAAATATATGGAAACTTTATTAAAAATCTCCTTACAAGTGTTTATTACATGGATTTTGACACTGCTGCAGAGGAGATGCTCAGGCAGTTAGTGCTGTTTTTGGTGTTAAAAAGTATACGAGACTGTTGCGTAGGCTGATTGGTATGAGTGTTTGTACACTTAACTTAGAGCCACATGACCCAAGAGATAAGGTTTCAGTGTTGGCTGGGGGCTGGCCTGCACTTTTACAGGCCTCACCTCTGTTGACGGTCGAAGTGCAGTCCTGTGTGTTTGAGTTTGAAATCACTGTGTGAAGTTAATGTCTCCGATGAAAATCACAATGTTTTGTTTTCTTCTTTTTTCCCCCAGCTGTTAAGTGATTGCATCAGTCATTTCATTATGTTCGGCTCGGGTGTTTGTCAGCGGTCTATAAGCTACATGCTGCTGGAATTCATAGATTGCCAAAGTAAATACCGCTGGTCTAATAAACGCTGCCTCTCGGCCCCTCACCGCTCCAGTCCACTGTTTTGGTGTAGAGCAGAACCTTGCTGTCTCTGTGTGAAGTCTGCGTTTGTTTTCTGAAAATGAACTTCCTCAACAGGCAGGAGGTGTTTCCTTCCCTCCTGGTCCACTGTTTGAAACTGTGAGGTGAATACTGAGCGCTTCTGAAACATGACTGGAGCAAAAACAACTGCTCCTTTGTATAAGCCGAGTGCGGGGCCAATTGTAATGCTTTGTGCAAGCTTTTTCATTCGCTTTCACCTCGGGCTCCGAGTAGATCGTTTTAATCCATTGAGTACTTTTATTAGAGAATGTATCATTTAGACGTGCTTTAACAGTAGCCTGATTAGCCTTCACATTAATGGATGCTTTACTTGTTATGACATAATTTGACCCTCTCATAAAATAAAAAAGACTGCCACTCTTGGCTACCTCGCTCTGGAACAGCCCCTCTCTCTCTCTCCCACTCTAACTCAGCCCCCCTTTGTCTCATTCACATTTTTCAGAGCTCCAACCAGACTGGGTAGTCACCTAAATATCAGTTAGGGTTTCAAATAACAGCCCTCGCCGTGGGGCTTTGCGACACACCTCTGTGTATCTATTACAGAGGTGTAACTGGTTTGTGTCAACTGGTTTACATCTTGTGAGGAGGGTGTGGCAAGAGTACATCTGTGTGTGAACTTAAGGCAGTAACATACTGAATGTAATCTCTGGAGTTTTTGTTCCCAAATTTACGAAAAAATAATTTTATGTCATTTTTTTACTGAACAAAAATAGCTGTCTAGTGCGTTCGGTATGCCTTAATGGCACTAAGTCAGTCGTGCCATGACAACCAGGTTGGCTGTGGCCTTTCCCGCTGCTCTTTGTCAGACAGGTTTGTGGAGAACAGCAGCAGACTGCTGGCCTCAGCATTTTCCGCCTGTATTGATCTCCCCACATTAGCTCTCTCTTCATGCACAGACATGAGCACAATTGCTTCCCTTACAACATTGGCTGCCGTGGCAACTGAGTCCTGATCATGAGATTCACTCCCAGAAACCATCTCAAACCGGCACCTCTTCATTTTGCCGCCGCTGCCGCCGTCTTCTTTACATTCCCCTGTACATATTTGACACGTCAACGGCTTGATTTGCCACTTAAAGCTATCTCCATATGTCTTTGTGTATTTTTGAATAGGCTAAGTGCTTAACAGGATAAAAGAGCAGTTTGAAAAGGGGGGAAAAATGTGCCTTGGCACCTGCTGTTAGTGCTTGCCTGTTTGCACATGAATATGATGAGGCTGGCGGTGCGCGGGGCTATTTTAACTTGCAGATGAGCCATCAGGTCAGCACCATTGCAGCTTTGGTGTATTTTCAAGGATGAGCTGCAGTCAACAGGCCAGTGCAGCTTATTAGCTCCCTCTCCCCCTCTCCACTCTGTACACACTAGTGTCCCATTATTCATCGCATTCCCAGCCGCCTCTCTTTGATGCCTTTTTCATAAGAGCAATGATAGCTGCGATCATCGCTACAGCAGTGCGTAATTGACCAGCTGCAGTCACAGTAAAACACTTCCTGTGTTTGGCTGGATGCAGGACAGCTTTCTGTGTCGTCCACCACGCTACATCTGTTGATATTTAAATGGCGGTCTTCTGGAGAAGCGACTCAAAAGAGGATAAGCACTCCCAGCCACCCAAGAGCCCAGCTGAGAGGTCAGGGCTGTGAAAATGGACTGAGGTGAAGCTCTCTTGTGCTTTAAGGTTAATCAGTCATGTGACACTTTACCCGGACTGTGACTTCTTCTCCTCTGCCTGCCACAAAACTGAATCAAGTTTACAGACAGTTATGGCCTGCTGAAGAAAAAGCACAAGCATGTGGAGTGTTTACTGTTGACCCAGTATCAAGAAACCACACCTTCTAATCAAACAAAGAGCAATGCAGTCATGAACTTTTTTGCCACACCTGTGTTGGCTTATGGTTTATTGTGAACTTAATGTTTGTCATACACAGGTATTGGGTAGCACAGTCATGGAAATAGACTTGACTTAAACTCACATGAACTCTTTTAAGCGGTAGACCGCTACCCCTAGTCTAAAGTAGGGGTAGCGGTCTAGGAACTGAAAGTATGTACATGCTTTTCACCTGATTTTCAAAACACATTTAGTATCTGAAGCTTCATTCTGAAGTGATTCCTTGGAAGGGTAAATTATATTGTCCTCCAAAACTGCAGGCCTGTCTGTCTGTGCAGTCCCAGTTCTAGTAGGAACCTGTCATGTCGAGGGATATCTTCTCGTGTTTTCGGTCTCTTGAGCAGAGATTTTCTTTTAACACAAATGGGCAGTTCTCGCGCTGCCTGACATATCTGATTGCTCTACTTTGCTGAGAGCTGTGATTCATCCTAGACTGAGGATATAACTTACATAGCCTACCTCACTACCACCACAGAGTCTCAGCTGGCTCTCTCTCTCTCTGTCTGTCTGTCTGTCTGTCTTTCTCTGTCTCTTGGTCTCTCTCCTTCTGTCTGTTTGCTCTGTTCTTCCATGAAAGGGTTTTTCTATTGTTGTGTCTCTTCCTATGTTTCCTCTTTGCCTTTGGCCTGGAAAGCTCTTTGACTTACTTCCCTTTTTTTGGTGATAAAAATCGCAGAAGTGTATGTGGTACACAAGGAAATGTCAATGGTGCTGACAAATTAAAGCGCAGACAAAAGAGGACTGACAGACAGAATGCAGGACACAATGTAGCCTACATGACGCCATCTATGGAGTAGACAGGAAGTACTACTTTGAAAGAAGCATGTATCCTTTTAGCTAAATAAATCAGCCGCTTTGATTTAGAAGTCACTCCAAACCAAAATAGGATCTGTTTGCCGTATGTTTATCCCCTCATTAAGAGTTGAGTGGTAATTTTGTAAATGCACTCCTTCTCCTGTCCTCACTGACTGGCTTTGACAAACTGATTTGTGTGAGTGTGTGTGTGTGTGTATGTGTGTGTACACTCCCTCTCCTGTCTCACCCGCTGTGCTAACACTCTCGAGTTTGACCCAATTCTCCTCTTATCACAAAAATTAGAAGATATCCCTATCCACTAGTTTTCGTGCGCCTTTACCTCTCCAAGCTCCCAACCCCTTCTCCTATATCGATCCGGATCCAGAACATCCCAGACCACCCCGGACCGGGGCATCTGGTGTCCACCAACGGGTCCAGTGGGACCATTTTCAGCACATTCTGCGGCAGAGCCAGCCAACATGGATTACTTATTTTCTTATTTCATCTATTTATCTTGTTTGTGGGATTTGTGCTCTAAATTGAAGGGACGGCACGGTTGGCATGGTGACACCCAGGACATAAAGCTTGTTGTGAGCTGAGCCAGAGAGGGATCTCTTTGTGCTCTTGGCCTCACTAACCAGTATGAAAGACCATAGCTTGTATTTTCTGGTTCAAACAGAGTTATTCAGGTTTAAATAAGCACTTATTTACCTATTTACTTATTGTAGTCTGCCAAGACTTTGACACAGTTTTTCTGTGGCTGAATCCAAATCATAACTCGGTACGTTAGGTTCAATTTAGGGATGCATGATACAGACGGGAGGGGAAGAGCGAGGGCAGATTGTTCACTAGTTAATCGATCACGGATGGCATCATTCTCTTGGACAAATTTTGTAAAAAGTATAAAATGCTAAAATGGATCGCCAAATACACCTAGGCGGCCCGCCCAGGGAAATTCTGTGATTTGGAAACACTGCAACAGTTCTTCATCTGAGCCTGTTTGAAAAAATAATCATTGTCTTATGAATGTAGGTACTTGTTTGGATTTGTTTAATAATACAGGGCTCTGGCAATATTGAATTTCCTAGTGCTGTTTGTCAAATGACAAACAACTTGTGGATCCATAGCCTCTTTACACTACTTAATCTGGCGTGTGACAAATTGAGACTTGATCCTGGCTGAATGCAGATCAATCTGTAAGAGCCATCCACTCTGTAAGATCGTCGGATGGTCTCATGCTCATTTACACATAACGAGCAGCTGGTTCTTGTCTGAGACGAGGTGGGCGTCAAGGAGTGGAGCCTTAAGTCGGTTCAGTTTCTTGAGAGGACGTCCTCGATGGTCCTCAGCTGGAGTCAAGGGGGAGGGAGGGGTCGGTGCTGAGAGCCTCTCCGTCCTTGGCAGGCATGGAGGAGAGGGGCAGTGAGAGGGCCAGGGAATGGGATGGCGGTAGACAGGCGCAGCCACAGGGGGTGTATCCCGTGGGAAAACTTAAGAAAACAATGCTGCCGCTTGGAAGAGCACATCATTCCATTATGTCGCATCCAGTCATTTCATACTTTGTTTTGAAGTCATCTGATAAAAACTGTCTATAAGCTGTTAAGTATTAACCATCTCTTCTCTCCTCCCCTTCCAGACCTCTTTGGTTTAATGGGTCCAATCATTGGGATGTCACCAGATAAGAAAACGGAAATTCCGGGTATGCAAGAAGAGCGGACAGGGCTCAGAGGCGTTTGTGGTGTGGGAACACTGCCTGAGGCGGAGTGTGCGTCCAGTCCGCTGGCGACCAGCGTGGATCGTACCGGAGGCAACGAGGATGAGGAGCTCACCAACCTCAACTGGCTACACGAGAACCTGCTGCAGAACTTCACTCTGGGAGGTCCGGAAGCTCAGCCCAGCGGCAGCCCCCTCTTTGACATAGAGGGAGACTACGGCTCCAACCAGGGCCCGTCGTCCTCCTCCTCATCTTCATCACACGGCAGAGGCAGGGAGCGGGACTCGTTGAAGTCGAAGCCTCCTTTCTCGTTTTCCCTCCTCATCTACATGGCCATCGAGCAGTCTCCCAGCAAGTCTTTGCCTGTTAAAGAAATCTACGGCTGGATTCTCGAGCACTTCCCTTATTTCTCCAACGCTCCTACTGGCTGGAAGAACTCTGTTCGTCACAACTTGTCCTTGAACAAATGCTTCCTCAAGGTCGAAAGGAGTTTGGGAAAGGTAGGTTAGCAAACTGTCTAACTTTCACACACAGATTTAAACTTGTATGCACTGTTTAAATTATGCTTCTTGAAACAGTTGTCTTTGCGTTGTTGTTTGAGGATGTGATCGTAGAAATACCCATGGGCTGCTGGTCTGCTTTGTTTAGCAAAACACAATTGGTTTACAGAGCTGTAACGATTAGTCTATTAATTGACTCGAGTCGAAAGAAATTTAATAGTCAACCATTTTGCTAATGGATTAATTGTGTCAGTAATTTTTCAAGCAAAAATGTCAAACATTTGCTGGTTCCAGCCTCCTAAACGACCGCTATACTTCTTTTCTTTGTCATTTATGGTAGTAAATGAAGAGTCATTGAGTTTTGGACTGTTGGTTGGACAATACAACCTACGTGAAGATGTCTGTTTGGGCTCTGGGAAATTGTGATGAGCATTTTTTTTCACAATTTTATGAGATTTTATGAACTTAACTAATAATAAATGAAAATAATCGTTAGTTGCAGCTCTATTAACAGTGTGTTGCAGTGTGAAGCTGCACTGTGGCTCGTGTGTCCGGGTCTGTAACTCAGCCGTAGGGACCTCTGACTCTGCTGCGATAAGGGTGGAATCCAGTCAAGGTCACAGATACTCCTTCACAGGAAATACAAACACAGCACGCTAAGACAGGACCTTATCTCCCGTAGCACTACAAGGTAGTGCAACTGTTTTAACCAGGGAGAGAAGCATCCCACAGTTGGCAACCTCGACATATCTCTGTGAGAATGGAGTGAACGTGTCCTAGTCAGTCGTGTTTACTTGTGTTTGCGTTCCCGTAAGATGTTGACCTCCACATATACTTGTGGAAAAAGGACAAATGCACTCCTGCAAATCCTGCACAAACATTCTTGTGAACCGAATGGGAAATTAGTAAAAGATTGGTTGTGAAGTGGTGAATTTACTTCCTAATGGTTGCTATTTCCGTTTAAGTTTCCAGTATTTTTGTTGAGAAATACGACGAGAAACAGGAAAGGTTTGAGCCTGACTTTTGGGGTTGATGCTGATTTTTGCAATAATCCCTCAAATTTATTTAGCAAACATTTTTGACAAAGATATATATTTCAGGAGAATATTTAACAGTAGAATAGTAAACTTTATTGTCTAAAATGACATCAGAGCCAAAATTAACTGGGAATTTAAGTTACAAATCACCCCAAGCAGCTTTTTCTGCATTATGATCTTAAGAAAATATTTTTTTCATATAGATGCATATTGGACAACATATACACCAATAAGATATATTTATGACCAATATTGGCTCTAGAAAAGGTACAGGAATAAGCTCAAGATGGTTTTTGGTGTTTTCTCAGAAGTCACTGTTAAAGACAGCTTGTCTGCGTCATCGTGACTGTAAAGGTGTGGTTTGATTTGTTTTGATTGATAGTGGCTTGGTTACAAAAGCAAAGAACACTAAAGCTGTGCTCAGAAAACAAAAAACAGTTTCAAGCTTGACAGAAAATGTTCATATGGGACCCCAGTGCTCGTAATCAGAAGCTGTAGTGCTGAACATGTCAGTAGTGATTAGCTTTTTCTCTTCAGCTTATTTTTCAAATGTTGCTCAAGTTTTAGAGAAAGGCAGGGAGGTTTTTAAGAGTACAGTGAGACATGCGTCACACTTGTGTTGTTTGTATGTTATACTGATCCAGGAAGTGACACAACGGTAGCCATATTGAGCTGCAGTATGAGTTCTGACTTGTGACCGGTAGAGCCCGTGGTGCCAAGGCTGCGCCTGGCTAAGACCTTGTATTTTCCCACCGTGGGGAGGGAATGGTGGTTAGCACTCAGCGAGTAGCAACATGGTGAGGCGCAGGCCGCTCAGCGTGCAGGTGCACAGCGTGAGCCCTTCGTCTGTTGAGAGACCGGCACCAGTGTCACATGACGCTGGCTGGTGGTTTCCGTTGCCATGGAGACATTTCCTTCTTCCTGCATCAGGGCTGGTTGGTAATCTGAGTCAAGGTTATTCTCCTCCCTCCCTCCCTCCTTCCCTCACTCTGTTCTCCTCCCAGA
Organism: Pagrus pagrus; assembly: GCF_965226575.1. Classification (NCBI taxonomy): domain Eukaryota; kingdom Metazoa; phylum Chordata; class Actinopteri; order Spariformes; family Sparidae; genus Pagrus; species Pagrus pagrus. Next base: position 20,070,687 of record NC_140199.1, read on the forward strand.
CTGGGCAGTACGCCGCCATCAGATAAAGTGACAGTTAACACACTCCCGCACACATCACCAACAGACAAATTCCCTCCTCGCACAGAGCTGCAGAGCAGCTATTTCCTCCTTTTGTTCAGGCTGTGAAGGAATTCTTAGTTATGCATTTTCTGTTTCCACTGTGTGGTTTATGATGAAATGCTTCTTAAAGAACTATTGCTTCAGTGTTTTGCCATTTGTGCAAAATGAGACTTGCTCTCATGGCATCTGACACATCACTATGCTGCCTTCACTGCAGTCTCCTGTATGTAGTATTCAGTTTGTCTGCTGAGAATGCTCTGAATGTAGTGTAAGCCATTTGATAAATAATTCTGTGTATTATTTGGATAAATTAAGAATAGGATATAGCCACAAATAGTTTTGGTATGTCACTATTTTTATTTTATTTAAGTTTTAAGAAACTATAAAAGGTGCTATTATTGCTTATTATTGACCTTTAACCTTGAAGAGAGTAGTCTCTTAAAGGTCAGGGTTACACTTCCACTTCCACGTGTCATTTAACCTATATTTTACCACAAACAACTAATGAAAACAAACAACATCAAATTCTAACAAAAGAAACAAGAAGCAGACATGAAACAAGCAGCACATTACATCAAGACAATGAATTTACCAGTGTTCAGTAAAGGACATGTGTATTCAATCGACAAATAGTCCTTAATCCTATTTTTATAATCTTCCATACTTATGTTAATATTCAAGTTCAGGTGTCTCTGTAGCTCACAGCAGGAAGGTGAAGGCGTGAAAACCGTGGAATCATGTACATAATTTGTCTTATCCGCTCTCCTGATAAATCACAATCATTTGTAGTGCTCTGCAATTACACAGATCACCAAAATTGATTAACTAACTGTCTCAGTGAATCTTTAAAGGTGCAGTGTGAAGTATGTGACCATTGGTGCCACAGTGGAGAAATGTTTTCTCGTACTAATACTAACCATGCATGCACATCCTGTTGCTGGTTTTGCACTACTATGGTGAACAACAGTTGGCAGTGGTAACGTGCAAAGAAGTGTATGAATGCACTCATAAAGGCAGTGAAAAAGACTAGAAGCTGACCAACGTGAATATAAACAATGCATGTTTTTAAGCAATAGAAAATGCGGCTTTGCAAATGTATTTTAGCAAGGATTCAACCTTTATGTTAGGCTTCAAGAATACAGGTTTTGGTGAGAAACACTGAATTTAAATGTAACTTTTGCGTGTTGTCTCAGAATGAAGTTCAGACGAACCTGTGGCAGTTCTGTAACATATTTATGTCGCGGTCAGGCATCAGGACTATTTATAAGTACATCTCTTTGAATTAAAATTCCCCCCCACAAGTTTCTTACTTTGCAGCCTTGCTGTAGTAGATAGTAAATGTAGAAGTTTGACCGTCCCTGCTTTTCCCTACAGGCCAATGGAAAAGGTTCTCTCTGGTGTGTTGACCCCGAGTACCGCCCCAACCTGATCCAAGCTCTTAAGAAGCAGCACTTCCCTGCCGCACATGCCTTCTGCACACCACCCGCCTCCCCACCCAGGTAAACTGCATCAGCCACTCATGGCATGCTTTGAGTAACGCGTTTGTGTTGGCTTTGATGTTGCAGGAAATTGCTTTGCAAGCCAGACTTGGCACATCACGTCTGTCTCTGTCAAATCAGTGTTACCATAAACCATTTATTTACTGGACTTGTTTGATTTTGAGTGTTGACATTCAGTCCTTTTAAATAACTAAAAGTTTTGAAGGGTCACGTTTAACTTTTTATTTTGCAAATCTGACCCATCATGCCTTTTTTTTTTTTTACCTTCTACAGTGCCTCCTCACCCCCTCGCCATCTCTTTCTACAAGGCTGCTCATTTAAAGGTGAGACGGAAGCAAACTTCACTGTTTAAGTTTGGATATGCACAATAAAAGCCGCCTGCCGAGCAAGAATGTGTAGATGTAAAGTTTGAGTTTGTGTTTGTGCAGTATTTTGATTATGTTGCACATTTCAGTCCCAGAACATTCAGCATCACTGTGCTTTTATTCTCAACTCTTGGTTTGATTTCTTGCTTTCAAGTCATTGATGCCTCATGTAGACCATAATGTTGAGAGCTCCCTGTCGATGTCTCAGCCTCCTCTTCCCCCCCGCCTCTGCCTCTTGGATCTGTAACCTTGACGACAGGCAGAGGTTCTGCTGGTGCAGAGTGTCGAGCACTCAGTCTCACTGTAATCATTAATAATTTAGAGCCCCAGAAGTGAGCTACGAGGCTTTTAGACACTTTGTCAGCTCTGAAAAAGATCGGATGCACTCTCAATATCAGTGGCTGGAGTTTATCCTCTGGTTTGTTTCGGCCAATCCATTCACTAAGCACTGATTGGGTCACTCTGTCTCTAGTTTAAAATGATGAAAACAACCCAGTCCTCCCAGTCCTGGTAGAGATGCCATGCTACCATGCTTTCACTCTTTAGGACTGACCATCATGCATGTTCTCTCCTCTTCCAGAGTCTGACATTGATGCTGCCACTGCCATGATGCTCTTAAACTCTGCCCCCGGGCACCACGTTGACCCATGTAAGAGAATCCAGAAGCAGCCATACTTTCACCAACTTTTTTGTGTCCTACCCCCAACATTACCACCCTGTCATTGCTTAAATCTTCTTTTATTTTGTGTGCTTTAAGTTGTGATATGTGTGTCACTTGTTGTTGTAAGCAAAATGTTGGTTCTCGCACAGGAAAGGTTTGAAGAACATTACTCTTTGGTGATTGTGTACAATTTTTCTGCAAAGCGGCAACTTTTAGATGTGGGTAAAATGTGTGATAAAACAGCATTATCGAAGAAAAGTACTGTAGTGCTGCAGAAATGCTGTGGCCTACAAATCTTGTTCTCCAGATGTAAGAAAACATTTTCATTAACTGTTAAATCATCATGATTTTAATAGTTTTTTAGTGAAAGTGAAAGTTGTGATGCACTAATTGTGAGCCTGGAGCCATTAGCTGGTCAGCCTAGCCTAGCACAAAGACTGGAAATAGGGGGAAAACGGCTTACCTGGCTCGATCAAATGCCGACAAAATCCATGCACAAGCACCTCTAACGCTAACAAACTAACAGGTTATTGTTTAATCTGTTCAATCTAGAAATTAGGGATGGGATGATAAAAGATTTTATTGCAGATTACAATAAAAATCCCACGTTAATTGTGCAGGAAGACCTTATGATTTATGATTGCTAATTTAAGATTCTTTGAATGTTTGTTTATCACTAAAAAAAAGATGTGCATCTATGTGATGCAATAAAAAATATTTGTTTCCTGACAAAATGTAATGTTAAAGGGATTATAGTTTAAGTGCAATTTCAGGTTTTATTTAAAAGTTTTAAGAATATGTAGATGATTATCGCAATTGTGTTTGACAGGATAAACCATGCCTAGTAGAAATGTTGAACTATCCCTTTAACATGTGATCCATTCTAAAAATGTCTTTGAATAATTATTTTGAAGACATATTGAAGGAACAGTTTGACTAAAGCTGTAAACCGGTTAGCTTAGCTTAGCTTGGCACAAACACAGGAAACAGCCAGCTTGGCTCTGTCCAAAGGTGACAAAATCCAGCTACCAGCACCTGAGTACATTATTTGTTTAAGATGTTCAAACAAAACAACTAAACCTTTTACATAAGATCTATTATAAAATGTTTTTGTTGAGATTATTAGCTTCAGTCAGTTATTTTAGTGCAGGATCTTCTTACGAGGTTTTAAGAAAAAACTGGCTCGGTGTTTTACATTTTTTATTAGATCATAATTTATTTGCTTGCACTTAATTCATTTGATTCAGTGACTGCCACAGCCCTCCAAGGATCACTTTGCTGTTAATACTAATATTTGTACTTTCCCAATTGATGGTAATTCTGCTTTAACATGCATGCAACAAGATATTTTTAAAACAGGTTTTCCCTCTTGGGCCGTGGCAACTTTTAGTTCTGCTTTATGCTTGTAAACAAAGCAAGCTACAGTTACAGTCTGTGGTTGACCGTGTCTGATTTCTGCTTTTTCTTCTTTTAAATAAAACCCCCCCAAACAAAATCTAGTTTCTGTAAAGTACCATCAGAATTTACTTGACATCTGTCTTAACCTCTTCTAAAACCAACCATAACTTTAACGTAGAAGGTTAACAGTGTTTGTGGTGCCGTAACACGCTAGTAAAATCTCCTTTTGCATTCTCCTCAGGCAATTCTGACGGCCCACTGGACCTCTCCCGGCCCGATTCTGTCCTGGTCAGCAGCGATCCAAAGCAGGACCACAACTACAGCAGCGTCGCCCTGCAGCGCTGCTCCTCCCGCTCCTCCTCCTCGTCTCTCTCCTCCTTGGATGAAGGGGGCTGCGACGGCAGGCAGTCCCGCCGCGCCGGCAGTGAGGGCTTCCACAGCGACGAGGACTCCGACCTCTGGGACGAGAGGGGCGTCCACCAGACTTCACGCCGCCCGCCGGCCATCAAGTGGCCCGTCGGCAAGAGGCCGCGACGCGAGGTCAAGCCAGAGCTGGATGAGGAGCTGAAGGAAGCCGCCGGCTCTTTGCTTCACCTCGCCGGTATACGCAGCTGCATGGAGGGCTCCAAACGCACTGTAAAGAGCACAAAACTGAACAGGAAATGAAGATTTTTTTTTTTTTGCCCCCATCAGACTCCGGACCCTGTGAACCCTAACCTCTGACCCCTGATCGTGTGTCCCAGTGTGCCTCCTTCTCCTTATCTGATCGTTCATTGGCCATTTCGAGCCTTTTCTTTTTGTTTGGGAGTATCCATGTCCAACAAAACAAATGGCAATAGTATCGTTCACACAGGAGAACAAAGCCATATAGAGACTTTTGTAACTTCGGGGGTATCTTCTGGGGATGGGTGTTTGGGCTATGGAGATCCATCAAGAAACCTATCCAAAACGACCCGCCTGCTTCTGTTGGATTAGAAGATTGTGATTCAAGAATTTTTTCCTCTGAGAGACAAAATGGGAAAAAAGCTGAAGGTTTTATAACTCAAAGCGTTGCATGCTTCCTCCTCAAACCTGTATCCTCTTCCAAGTGAATCTATTTATGAAGCGAATGAGTGCATGTTTGTAACAGACAAAATCTAACCTCCTGGTGTTATATCAGTTTCTCCTTTTTGTGCTAAAGAAAAAAAATCGCCACTGTTTTGAAAGGAACCCTTGCTCTACGAATTCTCTTGTAAGAGAGATGCAATAATTAATCCACAACCTTAACTTTTTTCACGTTATTTCGCGGTGGCATTCACCCGAGTCGAGTATGCTAGTTGAACTTTACAATTAAGAGAACGAAAGGAGTAGTACTCAGATCTTGTTACGCGATAAACTTTATTACACACGAGCTCTGGCTGTGTTTCAGGATTAGCAAGATGTGGAAATGGTATTACTCTGCCACTGCCAAAATTTAGTTGCAAAGTTAGCTATACTACTTCGCTCAGTTTTGTGCGACCATTACCGTGCGACACAAGTGAAACCTGTTTTCATTTTATTTGCAAACTGCTCGTCCTGTCGAACCCTCCCATTCATCAGTGTGTTTTTGACATTTCCTGTGCAGACACAGAGCATATATTCACATGTTTGGTGACAGCCTATGCAAAGTCAACATCTGCTACGTATTGCCAGATGTTCACTGTGTGTTCATAGGTTATCCTCCGTAGGTTTTATTTTATTTCCGTGTGTGCGTGTGTGTGTATCATAGTGCATGTCGACTTCAGCCTGAACCTGAGAAGAGTTTGAGACGGTCAAACGCTTTGCTTCTACTGACAAAGTAGTCATACTGCTCCATTGAATGTGATCGGTGTAATGACAGATCTCCTTGCTCGAGCTGTGTTGTAGGGCTGCTTGCTTCTGGTCCATTTTGAACGCAGAGCTGGTTTATAGTCAGAGAAACAGGAGTGGTGGGAACTTCTTGCTCCATTGTTTGAGTTTGCAGTTTGATTATACCTCCATGTGTTCTCCTTGTGTTTTGAACCATGTACTTTAGAAACTGATCCAGCTAATTCTCTGTCAGCTGACCCTTTGGCCAAGTTAATTCACAGCTCGGGAGTGTGTTTCGGTTCTCAAATGAAAAGTGCAGATCATGTTCAATTAAAGAATGAGGAGGGGACAAAGCAGCTGTGGCCGGACAGAACTGGACTCGCAGGCGAGATGTTGAAGACTTGTGCCGCTCTCATGTTGTGCCCTCAGTTCTCGCCTGCCACCCGTGTTGCGTCCTTGCTCTTCCTCTGAGAACAAAATAAGGAAGTGCGCGCTCTCTTCTCGCAATGTGAAACGGAGTGTTTATTGTCAGTTGATTGCATGAAGTTCACGGAGGGGAAGTTGTGTAAAATGCCACAATTCTCATTCGAGCTTTTAAAAAGGCTGCGTGCCCGCAGCGTACAATACAAGGTAGCATGGACGCGCACAAGGGCAACACATTTTTTTTTATTATTACCCACAGTACTGGATCACATTGTGTCACAGTGACTGTTAGTATAGCATGCATGGTCAGTGCCAAACATTTTCTTGTGCCACTGATGTAAAACTGCAAAGGGCCATGGTCACTATATCCCCCTGCTGCCACAGCGTAGTTGTGATTTAGAGCAACAATGCCCTACTTTTCTGAATCCTCCGAACAGGAAATGGGAGAGGACTCTAGTCGTAACAGTGACTTAACCAATCTCTTGGTTTATTTTTGTCGCTTTAGAGTGGGAAACAGCAGAGTAAGCTGCAGTACTCTGAAGTAATACTTGCATACACTGGTCTTGTTTAGCTGTGAAAAAAAGAACAAATTGTTGTTCATTAATCATCACCTTATTTATGACATTAATTTATGGGATTATTGAATGCTATCAGAGACAGGTCGTTTGAAACGAATGACTAAGCACATTTATTTTTCTCCCTCTGTGAACTTCTCTTAATAAGTATTTTATTTTTCTCCTCGTCTTATTTTACAGCAATACACCTTTTTTTCTTTCACTATGTTATAGTGATTAAGTATTTTGCCAATGTCTATTGTCTTTAGAGCGGGTGTTTTTATTTTTATTTTTCCAATTTAACCACGACTGCCAGGTTTTCTTGATGTTTTGTTTTGCTTTGTGTTAGAACTGGATAGACAACAGTTAATTAACATTGATCCTGAAACCTTTTGTTGCCAAAATTGATGTACAGCTGGGGAGTAAAAATGTAACATGGACACGTTCCCCGTGTACTGTAGAAGTACTTTGAAGATGATTGAATCATTTTTTTTACATTTGCCTCATGTTTATGTTTTAGATGTTATGACTAAAGTAGTCACACATTGAAGATTAGCATCAATCTCTTCACAGTTTAGAGTCTAAAACAAAAAAAGAAGAATACTGCCACTCATAACTCATGCTTCCAGGTATTGTTATGGGATGTTGAACTAACTAACTCAGTCCCCCCCCCTCCAGGCTGCTGCTGTGTAGTTTCAGAACTACACTTAAGTACACGGACAAATGCAGATAAATTATGGAGAGACTTGTAGAGGAAAATCTCGCTCATTCTTTCTGTAGCACTTGCAAAAGAAATGTCACGTTTGGTCTCAAAGCATCACTGAGTCGGTGAGACGATCTGCGGACGAGCTACCTAAACGTTTTGGGGTCCGACTTAACAAAAACTCCAAACCCCCGGTCGCTTCATCGCTCGACACTGAATAATGATTATGTGATTCTCAAAAATTCTGTTGCAGTTCCCATGGGTATGATGAACATTATGTTGCATTTGACAAAGCTGCCAACCCAGTATCAGTTTGTGTCAGTTGTCTGCCATGTCTCTTGGACCGACACACCTTTTGGTTTTTGTATGCTAACCTCTGTTGATAAAATGTTTATAAGATTTATTTTCGCCAAAGATATGCAATTGCATTATATATGGTATTACAAAATATTAATAAAAACCTGTTCTTGTTACGGCTGTGAGCATCTCTTTATTCCGGTCTGAGCTGCAGCTCTGCCTCTCGCTCCAAATGAGTCTTGACACGTTTCTTGCCCTGCTTACTCTCCTCCACAACACATGAATGCCATCACTTTACATTAGTGGCTGTATTTGTGATCAACATTGCCACCTGCTGTGAAGGCCACAGGATCAAAACTCTCCCTAATAATAATCCATTCTTTAGAAAACGTAGCCGCCTCTCCGTGCGGCTGCTTTCTCAGCTTTCACATAACCACGTTACAGCTGGCAAATATTTCCCACCAAGTCCAGCAGTTCAGAGCTGTTTTGACTGCACAAGCTGTGCTCGGCACTACGTGCGGCGGCTCCGCCACACTTTGCCTTTTTCTTCTGCGTGTCTTCTCAATGCACCGACGTGGCGGGCTGCCAGAAACGCACCTCACATTAATGTAAATTCCAGGGCTGTGCCAGTGATGGATGCATCATCAGATGTCCTAACGACACTCTTCGCTGTAAGTTAATTAGTCATGGAGGACTGTGGGATGAACACAGTGTGACCCTGAACAAGGGCTTGTCTGACTAGCCTCAGGCCCATTGGCACAGCTCTATTGTTCAATAGAGTCCTGTGTGTCGACTGGAAGAGTGGGGGCTTCTCCCTACTGACTGCCTCAATTCAGCTGGAAATCAGAGCAGCATCACCCCCCCCCTCTCCACACACACACACACAGCCCTAGCAACCACGCCACGCCGACAGTTGCCAGGCAACCAGACAATGCTGGAGCCACTGGCTGTGGTGTGTGTGTATGTGTGCTAGAGAGTTTGTGTTTTGCCTCTATGCATTTAAGATCAGTAGTAGTGAAACAGCAGCAGAGGAAATGCTTTTGAGCAAAACCCAATTCGAGGATTACTTTACAAACGACACATTTAACAGTTGATAGAATAAAGACTCCACCGTTCAGGTCTCCTTAAAGGGTACAAGAAAGAAAGAAAGATAAACAGAGAGACTGAAAGAAAGAGGGAAGGAGGGAAAGTAATAAATACTGTGTGGTGAAAACATGAAGAGATTATTATGGATTAGGTGAAATTAATCATGTAGGATTTGAGCACTGATGGCTGCATTAGCAGCATGTCATTTCACTTCCTAAACGGGGTCATGTGCGTTTTAAAGAGGAAATCACAGAGGCCATCGTCCACAGTGCCACAACTCGCTTGTGATTTCTGACCTTGTTTTTTTTATTATTAACGCAACACATGCCGTAAATAATTTATCAGTGACATCACGGCACTTCATTGTAAATGGCATTAGGTGGAGCTGAAAGGAGGGGATGTAATGGTGATAGCATCCTCCTTTGCTGCAATACTGAGATCATAATCAGATCTTCTTGTACAAACAAATGTGCAAATAACTACAAACTCTCAGTACATTTTAGGGTATCACTGGTGTAATATGAATTAAAATGTCACCCTTAAAATGCATGATATCATTATATATAGTTGAGAAAACAATAACAGCACATGATGCCAAGTACTGTAAATGATTTCCACACATTTTGTAGCTTAAGTCACATTGCAGTGTTCAAAAGGAGGGTCACGTCTAAAACAAACACATGTAACAGGAATAAATAATTATAGAAGTTTAATTTTATGATCACTACTACTGCTGTCTACTGTCTTCATTTATATATCCATTAAGTGTAATTGATTTTAAAAGTTTTGATGCTATTATTTTGAATATTCATTCATGACTCTCCAGGTCTCCAGACACTAGACGGCGCCATGTTTCCAGCGGCTCAGCACTTCCCTGCCGTCTGAACTCTGACCTGTGCGCTTGTGTCTGTGCTCGGATCTCATTCGAGGAGGATTTTGCGGGGTTAGAAAATGAAAGTATTCCTTCACGTGAATGGACTGACATGTCTGTTTCGCTAGCTTAGCATAAGCTGCACCCAGTCTTTAATACGATTTGCCGGACTGGGCGGGTCACCCGGCTGCTGTCACATAACATGACCTACATGTGTTGCTCGCTGTCGGGATTTGTTATGCTACATAGCTAGCTGGCTAGTCGGCTAGCTAGCAGGCTAATAGCGCTAACTTGGAAAAAAAAAAACGTTGCTGTCAAGTGGGGATAACATCCGGCTTTAACGTTGCAAATCAGCGTAAATCAGATGATCCGCCACCAGTCGTTTCTCTGTGGCTCATTACCAGTCCTCTGTCATGATGTATCCGTGGTCAGCTTTACTAAGTGACAAGACAAGCCGCCTTGAAGTAGTCAGTTAGTAATAACAGTGAGCTAGCTAGCCTGAGTTAGCCAGGTTACAGCTCACCGTGTCTGTCGGGGATATTTACAGCAGCTGGCGGTGTGAAAAACGGTCTGGGGTTAAGCTAACCGGGGCAGGCGTCAGCTAGCCGGGGCTCGCTAAGAAACCGTTTTCTGGCTTCAACGAGATAACGTTTCAAGGCAACAATGGCTAACGTTACAGACCTGCAGACAAAATACAGCAAACTGGCACAGGAGTACTCCAAGGTAAATACACCGCCTCATAATGTTGTTGACGTTAAGCATGTTGTCCGTGTAAATGAAGCACAGGAGCTCCCAGGTGTGCTATTAGCATTAGCTACCTGATCTGTCATCACTGACAAATGCTGCTAAAACGTATTTAGCTAATAGAGGAGATACCTGGACTAAGTGGAGTGAATGGAGCTGACAACACAGACAGCTTGTCACTGTGAGAGACTTAGACTTTAGTTTTAAACTTCTGGCACTTTAGTTAAAACTGTAAGTTATCCTGCTGTTAATCCCATATTCAATAAAGTTATATTGTGTTGTTGATTCAACTTCATGAACTGTGTGGCCATTTTAGAAGATGTGGAAAGTTTTGCAGTTGAGTTATATTGTGATATACTGGCGTGTGTGTGTGTCTACTAAGTATTTATAATTCAAGGTAGATAATATGGGAAAAGTGCTTCTATTAAAACATATTTATAATATAGGATTGTGGTGATAATGGTTTATTTAAGTCACTTCAGTGCATTATCTTAAGGTCTTATATTAAGGGGATCTTAATAGATGATCATAGCTGAGGATCATTGATAAAAAAATCACCATTTTTAAAGGTTAATGATTTGTCAACAAGTGACAGTAGCGTCTGTGTTCGTGCTTTCTCATGTGAGCTGTGTGCGCCCTTTGTGTGTGTGTCAGCTGACAGCACGGGGAGTGTGAGCTGTTTCCTGTTCGACTCTGATCTCCCCCTTAGCCAAGCACCATATCCTGCTGAGGAAGCGCTGACTGTGTAACTGTCAAAAATATGGCGGTTGTGCTCAGTTATCTGCTATGTGTGTAAAGGTCACTGGCTGTACAGTAAAGAGCGTTAAGTTGTATTCAGGATAACAGGGAAAAAATGCAACCACACACAAGCATATCCCAGAGATCAGAGTCTCTATGTTTTCCTCTGTGTGTTTTCACAGCTCCGTGCCCAGAACCAGGTGCTGAAGAAGGCAGTTGTGGATGAACAGGCCAGCACCGTCTCCCTCAAGGTAGAGTGACGTATAAAACAGGAGCAACAATTGTGAATAAAGCCACAGCTGTAATATACAGCTATACAGACAACATGTACAGTATTTTTACGCCCGATACATGTTTGTCGTTGTCTTCATCAGGAGCAACTGAAGCAGAGGGACCAGAGCCTGAGGAAGCAGGAGCAGGAGATGGACAGCCTCAGCTTCAGGAACCAACAGCTGGCCAAGAGAGTGGAGCTGCTGCAGGAGGAGCTCGCTGTCAGTGAAGCCAAGAGCAAAAAGGGGAAGGTGATCATGAGGGATGATCAAGGGAGGGGCAGCGCAGTCAGTCAGAGGGAGCAGGATGTATTGTGTCATTTTTGTAATGGCCGAAAAATGAATCAGACACAGAAACATCAATTTTACGAGTTGTTCTGAAATTTGCAACTTCAAAAAAACGATGATTAAACACTTATTTCTATAGAATCAAAAGACCATGATTAACAGCCCCTGTTTTATCTCCACCTCCTGCAGAGTAAAGTAGACTCTCCCTCACAGCACGGCCTGGAGACCCAGAGTGTTTTCGATGAGGACCTCCAGAAAAAGATCGAAGAAAACGAGCGACTTCACATCCAAGTAAGCAGCTGCGTTGTGTTTGTAATGCGCTGTCATTGTTCTAGTCAAAGCACCGGGGAGGCAGCGCACGTGACGCCTCTGTTTTCCGCTTTGACGCTCATTAGTTCTACGAAGCGGACGAGCAGCACAGGAGGCAGGAGGCCGAGCTGAAGGCACGGCTGCAGGAGCTGGAGAAAGACTCGGAGCAGCACCAGACTGTCGTGGACGGGCTCACCGTCAAGTACATAGACACAATAGAGCGGCTGCAGAGTGACAAAGCACGTTTAGAGGTGAGGATGAGCAGGATTAAAGTGGGGTACACGATGTAATCGTCAGCATTAATAAGGTTTATTAAAATATGTGTGTTTTCCCTTTTGATAGGTGAAAGCACAGACACTGGAGAGGGAAGCAAAAGAGTGCAGAGTGCGAACAGAAGAGTGGTACATCCTCCTCTTTATTCACAGATTGAGTAATGATTTACGATAATGATTTAAGGGTCGACAACTAACCAATGAATTGTTTCAGCTCTGCATTTTTGTGTACTGCGTTAAAATTAATCGACCAATTAAAATGCATAATTTAATCTATTAACCTGGTGTCTTTCTCTCTCCGTGCAGTCAGCAGCAGTTGAGGCGCTGCCAGTCGGAGCTGAACAGACAGGTGAAACAAAGCAGCAGTGTTATCCAGGAGAAAGTGCCCTTCAACGACACCAGTGAGTATCTGGCACCGAGCCACGTGGACAGAGACGATCTGCCACAGAGCAGACATCTATACCAGAACATTTGTGTGTGTCAGTGACACCATAACAACCCTCTGCCCAGGAGTAAATAGTGTAATGCTGCACCATGCTGCAGGAGGCTTGAACACTTCAGTTATGTCTGTTTTTTCTCTTCGCTACAGAATTCAGCGACTACAACAGCCTAAATGTGCCGCCACACAATCGAAGGCACCAGGTGAGTGAGAAAACAAACCTAAGTTATGATTATACTTCACCAGCAATTATAAACTTCACTCTTTGTTTTTACAAAACAGAGTTGTAGTTTCTCAAACCCACATTTTAACATTTTGTGAAACATTAACATTTTCTTGTTTATGAACCAATAACTAAAGCCCTGTTTGCAAAGGACTACAATTACCAGGGGATCTGGTGTGATTTAGAGATTACAGGTTTTGTAGCGCATTCGCACGGGATGAGCAAAGTGTTATTTTATGTGCAAATCAACTGTAAACTATAGAAATAATGTGGCTGCTGATGAACAGACGCTTTGATATTGAAAGCTGACGTTACAGGGAACTTTGACATCATATCCAGCAGAATGTCAGTAAACTAGTTAAATAAAGACTTTGCACTCCTGTGAATGCGCCAAACTAAATACAAAGGTGGGATGGCAACATGAGGGACCCTGGTAATAGTAGTCCCATGCAAATAGGATCAAAGAAAACAATTTGGCAAATGCAACTACGGATTATTTTTCAAAAGCGATTAATCAAGTGGTCAGTAAAGTGTCAGGAAATTGTGAAAAGTGTCTTTTTACATTTTTACAGATCTTTACACAGATCTACTTTGAGTTTAAACAGCTGAATTGTTTTTAGTAAACAGACTCCAACACTGAGCTCATAGCTTGTGTCTCCCTTCTCTGGTTGTAGCTGAAAGCCCGAGACGTAGCCGGTCAGGCCTTGAGCTTCATTCAGGACCTTGTGGCTGCTCTGTTGAACTTCCACTCCTACACTGAGCAGAGAGTGCACATCTATCCTCGGGACTCCTCCATAGAGCCCATCTCCCCTCTGAACCAGAAGGTGAGGCATCCACAGGGTTCATGCAAAGTCTCGAAAGTTTAGAAAGTGCATTAATTTTTTAGGATTAATTAGGGATGTGCTTGAATTTTAAGAGACTCCACTTGATTTTCCACATAATCTGGTGCTCCATCTACACAATCACTCATGTAAATCAAATATCTTTTAATATTTGCGGCAGCTTTACAAGTAAAGTGTGTGGTATTAATTGTGCAAACTTAGAAGCATGCTTCTTCCCTCTGTACAGTTTTCTCAGTATCTACATGAGAACGCAGCCTATGTGCGCCCCCTGGAGGACAGCTTTCTGCAGTTACACCAAAGCATCACAGAGGACACAGTCACAGTACTGGTGAGTGTTTCTGGACAGGGACATGATGTGGGCTTGTTCATTACTCCTGATTATAATCAACCACTAATTGTGTTTTTTTCCATCCTAATATCGAAGGAGACTGTGGTCAAGCTGAAGACCTTCGCCGATAATTTCTCCTCGTACACCCACTTCCTGCAGAAGATTCTTCCTTACCAGCTGAAAAGGTCAGTGCTGCTTGTGTGTGCATGATGGAAAAATGGAGTGGAGCAGACTATTGATGACTATCTTCTCTTCTCCTTTCAGCTTGGAAGAAGAGTGCGAGGCGCCTCTTTGTACTGCTGCACTTACCGCGAAAAACCAGGAGCTGCAGGGAGACATGAAGAGAGTAACTTCTGTTTTTGAGAAACTGCAGAGCTACATTAACATTTTGGCCTTACCTAGTAAGTAAACACAGACAGAAATACACGCCAGATGTTGCAATTTTCATACGGCTGAATTGTTTATTAGACGAGCCTAAAATCTCTGTTGTGTATTTTGAAGTCGCTTGTTTTTCTGGAAAGTGAAACAGTCTGCTCGTTTCATGAACAACGTGTCTCAGGTGTTCGTCAGGACGCCATGCCACAGAGCAGCACCTCAGCTGTCTTCACCCAGCTGGCTGCCTGCCTACACAGTCTTCACGATGCCATTAAAGGTGAGCACCACCGTGGGCCTTTCTTTTTCGTTTGTTTGTTTTACCTGGAGCCATTCACAACCTGCGTCAATCAGTGCAACGGTTCCCTCAGCTGCCGTTGCCATTCATAAAAGTCAAACTTTTTTGTTTTCGTCACAATACCCACCAGCTCAGTTTTTGAAGAGTAAATCTCCAGAGGCCTCAGTGTAGCGTCTGTCACACCGCAGCGTCAGAGGGAAGTATAAGTTTGTGCTCTCTGGCAGAGAAGAGCCACTTTTATGTAACTGGCACATTTAGCAGAAGAGAGGGGTTGTGTTTATGTTTTATTGTCTTGTCTATTGTATTGACTGTTTGTCTTGGTTCTTGTGGAGACAGTGAATTTTGTCAAATAAACACTAAAAGTGAAAATATCGTGAAAATCAGTGACACAGTTTTCCCTTTCTACCTGTCCAGAGATGTCAAAGCACTACAACCAGAAGGCCGGCTTAGAGCAGGAGCTCCCCACCATCACCCAGAAGCTCTGTACCACCTCAGAGTGCCTTCTGGGATCGTTGGGCTCTCTGACCAGCAGCACTGGCAAGGTACAGCCAACAGGGGGCAGACAGCAGTCGGGTTTATATCTCCTATATCCTATGTCCAAACAGCATGTGGTATTTGTTATCTGTAATGCATAAAAGCTTAATCGTGAGTAGCAACGAGTTCTCACTGCAACTGGATGGCGCTGGTAATTTGCCACTAATGTGATACCCCTGAATGGCAGGACTCAGGTGTGCAGCGGTTAAATGTTCAAAGATACTGTCCAAATCACAGTTTGTACAGCTGCTCCCCAGTCAGAGCAGAGAGATAAATGATTTCTCTATGTGAATCAAGCGAACCGTTGGCTGAGATGTGCCTGCCGATGGGAGGCACAGTCCGGTGGGTTGCAGCATTGAATAACACGCTGGCATACAATGTGTGGAGTGAGTTGCATTGTGAGTGTGATCATCTCTGCAGGCAAAAGGCTCGGTTGCTCAGACGTTTATCATCCCGGACACTTGACGGTGCAATCATCTCTCTGCTGTACACACACCAGTTAATTTGAGGCTAAACAGAACGCTGAGTATCGAGAGATGCAGATGATAATTAGTGTTTCTTGAGCTAAGGAGGCTGCAAAAAAGTCTTTTTTTGAGTGAATGATACGAGACGTCACGTCACATGTTTCGTTGCAGATTGCCACTTTCTTCAGCAACAACTTGGACTTCTTCACATCACCGGGCTACAGTCCAAGAGGTTGCACAGTCTCTCTCAACCCCTTGCAAGCAGAGAGCATGCTGGCCAACAAAAAGAAAGCAGCTGCCTATATGCACGCTATCAAAAAGGTTAGTGTGCTTAAATTTGAAGGTATATCCGAATCCATATGTATATTTGTTTTTTCTTTTTAATAGAAAGTACTTTAATCATAGTGCTGTACAAATCAACTTCATTCTGAACATTACATGCATGATTTTTCACTGATTAAAGAGCGTGTGCTGACAATACTCCTTGTTCTGTTTCTTTGTTCAGCCCAGGCCAAAGTCCGTTCCGTACAGAGAAGCCCTGTCAAACCGTCGTATACTCACCAGCTCCACTGAGAGCAGAGAAGGTCTCACTCAGCAGGTATGACGCTCAACCCAAAAACTCTCTCTGTAAACCATTTCAGTTTGTTTATAAATTGATTAATTTAAAGATTTCAGTAATCGTTCTTTAAAGAGGTCACATCTGGCCAAGAGCGGCACCCTGGCTCCCAATCAACTGCGGACAATGTAATCATGCATGAGTCAGTGTGTCAGCCAGCTCTGGCTGCCCTAAACACTGAAGAATAATAACACAGAGATAAAGTCAAAAATGTTTCCACATGTTTATTGTGGCTTTGTGTTGTTCGGGTTACATAAAGATTAAGGAACAAACTGAAAATCTGGGAAACATGGAAAAAAGAACAACAGCAGCAATGGTTTGTGAGAAAATACGAGGATATGGAAACGTTGGTCACAAAAGTACCGGAATCGTTTAACAAGTTACTCTTTAGGGACCGGGTGTGAAGAGTTGAGGAGATTGGGCAGTGTGCCTGTGCATATTCTGTTCTGAGAAAGTGTTTTCTTTCTCTTTTCTTTTGTAAATGTGTCCTTTGGTCCATAACAGCCTGCTTAAATGTGTCGGTTCAGCACCAAGTTTACTATTAAAGTCGTAAAATGAAAGTGTAAACATGAAGCTCGTTGGGCTTTTATCATTTTTAGCCTCCAGATTTTGAAGGAACAAAGACCTGTCCCATTAATAATTTCTTCTTGAAAAAATATTTGTTTCTGTGTGTAATTTAAATTCCTTTGATGAGATTAAAACTGTGTTTTAAGAAACCCAAAGCCTGCAGGATTACAAACTGCTTTGTTGTACAGTGTCATCCTAAATGCTGCTGCCCTTTCACTCCCCTCAACCTTCACTCAGCCCTCTTCCCACAAGCTCACTGTCCGCTCCTCTCCTTTCCCCGTTGGCCTCCTGCAGGTGCAGCAGAGCCAGGAGAAGATCGCTCGGCTGGAGCAGGAGAAGGAGCACTGGCTCCTGGAGGCCCAGCTGGGGAAGGTGCGGTTGGAAAAGGAGAACCAGCGCATTGCAGACCTGGAAGCGCAGCTCGCGGCGGCTCTAGGGGGAAGTCCAAACTCGCAGGCAGCTGCAGCCAGCACGCTCGCACAGAGCCATGAGGAGGCAGAGAGAGAGCTGCAGAAAGCTGTGGGGAAAGAGACGACGCTGTGCACCAGCCTGGTACGGTCCCTCCGCTGGCTGCTGTGCTCGTTAGTTTTCGCTTGCAGAGGAAGTTTTCTGCCCGTGGCACTCACTGGTGTCTGATTTGCTTCAACAAAGGGCGCATTATTGTTCTTTTCTCACAGCTCTCACGCTGAGCAAGTTTTTGCTTAATAAAACTCAGACTTCCAATGTGCTGATTCAGCAGAAAAGTTGAATACTGTTGTTTATGCAAGTTGGTGCAGAGTTCACAGTGCAGTCACAATCCAGAGCTGTTTGCTTCTGTATCAACTTTTATCTCTTGCATGGCTATTTGTTCTGGCAGTGAGCTGCCTGTCTGGGCTTGAAGTGGATTTTATTTATCTGATCTGTGATGGAAGTTTCCAAACATGTTTTTTTCTCTTTTCTCTTTGTCACCAGGTTGGCATGTTGTGCACAACACCTACAGTTGAGCATGTGAGTATTTCTTCCCTTCGCCAGTGAACATATTTAAAGGGCAACTCCAGCAATTTACACATTAAAATGTGTTTACAGGTCTTGGGGAGTACTACTACATGTGAAAAACATAGTATAAAGCCTTTTGTGGCTCCATAGGAAGCTACATGTAATCTGAGAAATATCCTCCAATGATGTCACTCAGTGGCTAGGTTGCATTGTGGGTAATAGAGCCCGACCGATAAAGGATTTTTAAGGCCGATACCGATACAAATATTTAGTGATTTAAAAATCCGATATTCCGATATATCGGCCGATAACTGGACATGGTAGTCACGAATTTTGTCATGCTTATTTGAGTTAAGAGAACTGATGGGGATGTTCTTTTAATTGTTAATTAAGCAATGTATTTCTCGTGACAATTGCCAACTTACAATGAACACACTTGAACAATGATCTTAGTCGTGGATAACTGGTTCGCTCTGCCCGACTCTGGCTGGATCAGCTGGTTGTCAGGTTTGTGGCATTCTAAACGCGAGTGTTGCCAACAGGGACGTTGTAGAGTGTCCTCTGGTGGACTAAATATGCAACGCCAACACTCATAACATGGTTGAAGGGTGTTTTGTCCATTTTTATTTTATTTTTTAAATATTCATTTATCGGCCATTATAAATGCCGATACCGATAGTTTGGAAAATGCCTAATATCGGCCGATAATATCGGCCAGCCGATATATCGGTCGGGCTCTAGTGGGTAATGTAGGCTCCAGATTTTGAAAAGCAGTCCACTGGTCCATAACACTGTTGGACTCATTGTGGACAGTTTAAAAACAAATTATCAAAATCAATACAGCAGAACCTGAGATATCGCCATTCTTCTTCCTTTTCAATTCCTGGTGCCTACTTTACCCACAATGCAACTTAGCTACTAAGTGTCATCACTAGAGGTAATTTGTCAGATAACCTGCAGCTTCCTCTACACTCTTTTTTCACACATGCTGTCATAATCCCCATAACCTGTAAACACACTTAAATGTTAAAATTGGTGGAGTTACCCTTGAAATGAAGAGTTCCTACGTGTTAAAAAAGTGATACTTCCCAAAAGGAAAAAAGTCTCATCTAGCTGGATGTTGTGTCTGTGTGTGCAGGTGGGAGACGAGGAATCCAGGGAGCAGCTGATAAAGACTCACTACATGGCGCGAGTAGGAGAGCTCACCACCCAGCTGCAGATTTCTGACAGCAAGGCTGTCCACTTCCACTCTGAGGTGAAGCTCCCACATCGCTGTTTATCTCAGTAACTGCTTCTCAGAGTACTTTCGAACATCGCATGTCATCTGGGAAGAGATATGGAAACTCTTAATGCAGAACAGTCACTTGACCTGTTCCCTCTCGTGTTCCTTCCTATAATCATTCCTCAACTATTTTTGTCTGCTTCTTTAATTTGCTTGAGAACAGAGAGTGTAGAGACTGAACCAGAACTTAACCTTGTTTCTCTGTTGTTTCCTCTTTGTACTTTGGGAACGGCTCTTGAGTCCCATTATTACCAAGCGTGGCCTTTTTCTTACTGAGAAAGTGACATCTTATATTTTTAGCGTTATGGTGCTGCTTCATCTGAATGGAGATATTTGTCTAAGTGACATCCTGTCGCGTTGTGACTAACTGGTGTGTCAGTCATCCTCGGTTTGTGTCAAAGCAACAGGGACGCACCTGATGTTGAGTCGGTGTCTCGGGTATTAAACTGTCACTTTTTCAAACTGTGCATTTACCTGAGGTGCTGTCCTCGAATATACCCATTACTCCAAGAAATATCTCCCTTTATGCAGCTTTTGAAAAAGATCTGTAAGGAGTGAGGACGTGTGTCAAACCCACCAAGGGACTGCAGTTGTTCACTTTCCTTTTTTCCTTTCTAGTGTCGAGCTTTGGCCAAGAGATTAGCCATTGCAGAAAAATCACGGGAGACTCTGAGTGAGGAGGTCAAACATGCTAATCAGAACATCACACGCTTGCAGGTAAATAACCAAAGAGCTTTCTAAGTATAGACATCAGTCTTCTTTCAAATCTGAAGATTGTAACTCTGGTGGCTGTCACGCAGGATGAGCTGACTACGACGAAGAGGAGCTACGAAGACCAGCTGAGCATGATGAGCGACCACCTGTGTAGCATGAATGAGACTCTGAGTAAGCAGAGAGAGGAAATCGACACGCTCAAACTAGGCAGCAAGGTACAACACTTAGATTTCTGTTCCGTCTGCTTTAATCCTTTTTTATTCAAGCTCTTGTCAAAAATGTTGGCTTTTGAAATGTTTGCCTTCCTCTCAGGTTTGTTTTCAGCTGTCACATCCTTTCACTCTATTTGAATAAATCTAAAAGCTCTGTCACTACAGAGAAGTGGTTAAATATCAAGTGGCTTCAGGGAGTGTGAAGTATCTTTTCAGGTGTTGCGGTGAAATGAGACGTTGTGAAGTTTCTGTCAGTTACGAGGTGAGCTGGGAGGTCGTCGGTGGTGTTGTGTTTGCTGCCGTGCCTGATGGGAAAAGCACCTGCTCGAACCATCTGAAGAAGTCGTTAAGTTGAAGCTGCAGAAATGGAGAGGCCTGCTCCAAACGTGCATGTTTCTGCGTGTATGCACACAGACGGCTGCATGTTGGGTAGTTGCAGGACGGAACATGTTCGTGAGCCGAAGGTGGTGATTTTCTCTGGAAGGTTAGAGACCAGCCTCAGCTTGTTCTTAGATTTCCAAACAGAGTTCAAAAGTAATCCGAACTATCGCAGCTTGGCGCACTGCAAAGCAACATAGTTGTTTCAGGTTTTCCTGGGATTTTTTTGAGACAAAAGTGGCAAAAGATGGTGAACATTCATGCAGGGTGAGAGAATGACGAAGGAAGAGAGCTCTTCAGTGCTGCCAGTGTGGGTCACAAGCTATTGGATCAAAAATAATAACATTAAGTAAAAGAAGCACTAAAACTCAATTTAAGATTCTTTTTCATCAGAATTTTCATTAATTTGGGCAAGTCAGCATGAAGATTATTTATTAAAAATAAAGTTGGTTTGTGTTGTTCAGACAGTAACTTATTGTTAGTCCCTCAGTGAAACCCCTGTGCTTAAGAGCTAGGGTTCGAGGGTGAGCTAACACTGCCAACACTGGGTGAAACTGAAGATGTCACTGGATCCAGAGTGAACATCTGCCAGACATCCAAGTCAAAACTAACTTCACCACAGTGAATCTCTGCTTTGAAGGAGCACTATGTAGTTTTGGAGAAGAAATTCAAACTCTGAATTTTAATATTTACAGTATTAATGAGGTAATAATACAAACTCGGACACATTTTCCATAACTGAGTAAACAAGCTGTTCTCAGAGGAGAATAAGGTCCCCAGAACACTGTTTGAAGCTAGAAAGTTGTCAGGGTCC
Source organism: Pagrus pagrus (assembly GCF_965226575.1). Classification (NCBI taxonomy): domain Eukaryota; kingdom Metazoa; phylum Chordata; class Actinopteri; order Spariformes; family Sparidae; genus Pagrus; species Pagrus pagrus. The sequence goes on from NC_140199.1 coordinate 20,092,088, forward strand.
GCCAAATCTAAACAAAGTAAAACTGCATTAAATTGTGTTGTCCTTTAAGCTCAGTTTGTTTATTGAGTTTATTCAGTCATGAAAACTGTTTGACTGTTGAGGTTTTGATTATTTTGTTTGTTTAGGCATAAAAAAAAATCAGTCATGAAGATCTTTCTCTCCTGATGAAAATGTGATATCCAGTCTTATTTAATTCTGTATTCACCTGTTACTTTGATGGCTTAAACTTGATTTTGTGCATTTTCTATTACTTTTAGGGAAATGCCAAAAAGAACAAAGGACGCTAGAGCTGCTTCCAACTCTCCGGCTCCGTTTGGCATCACAAAGAGCACTTTGAGAGAAGATCTGGTCTGTGGAGCCTCCCAGCAGCGTCCTGGTACCAACACCACCACTGTCACCAAACCACAGGACTGGCTACATGAGCCCCAGAATCCTCCACTGTCAGCCAGTGGCAATACAAATGAACCATACGAAGGCTTTGACATGTTTGACTGAATCCTTTTTTCCCCTCTCCCTTGTCACAGCACCAGTTAGAACATTACATGACTTGCTCTAAACGCTTTCTGAAACAGACGGAAGCGGCTGCTTGACCTTTCGGCTGATGCAGGATATGGAGTGAAGCAGATTTTCCTCAAACGGGACAGAGGAAGTTCAAACAGATGATAATGCTCACTGAAGTTAAGACTTGAAGACCAAACCCTGTTGATCAGTGTGTGTATTTTTCCTGCTTAACGTACGTGTGAGAGCAAATGAAACTCACTGCTTATCTGTGGGTGCAGGCCAGCAGAGCAAACGTTGGTGTGGCTGTATGTGTGCAGAGTGTTGTCTCATTTTGTGACCGTGGCACCGGGCTTTACAACATGTGAGCGTTGTTTTACACTTAGATTTTTTTAGATCAAATTTGAGATTATTCGTGCAAGTGGTTGCATTGCCTGTATGCCTACATACAGCATAAATACCCCCGATAACACGTGTGTGTATATATCACAAGCTTCTGTAAAGAAGGGCTTTAAAACCTGAATGAACAACACACTTGAATTCATTCCTCAGTTCAGAAAATTTTAAGTCCTTGGGGAGTGGGGAAAAGAAAAGAAAATGTCTGCCTTGAAGCACTGTGTTTACCTAGACGAAACATGTAGGGCGGACAAGTCGGAGCTCGTGATATGGTGTCAGTCTGTCTCTGTGAAGTTACTCTCAGAATAGTTGTTTTTATCACCAAAGTTAGTGTGGATGTGCACTCAGAAGCCTGATGTGGCACAACGGTCTCTTAATTCATGTTGTAACATGTATGGACAAAAAAGGGTTAATGTGAATACACACTTGTTTGAAATCATGATATAATTGTACTGTATAATTTCTAAACAAACTATATACACAAAGGCATTTATTCAGAGGTTACAAATCTTTATTTTCCACAAAATGTGGGAAACTGAGTCTGCAGTTTTTTTGTGTGTGTGTGTGTCTCCAATAATGAGGCTGGATTACTGGGAAGTGTCGTAGAGGGGTTGGCCCATATTATAACTGGCTCTTAGACACCCTGAATCATGAGTCATGGCAGAGTGCAGTTAAAGTTTACAGTTAAATAGAAGCTCTTTGGCTTGTAGTGACACGAGGTAAATGAAAGAAAAAGCCCAGCAGTCGGTATCAGCAGTTCATTGAAACCCCCTGTTTGCCAGTCTACACCTGCCAGCAAACCTTTGACTACAAAGATTTGCCAACGCCCACGAAACTGATTTAAAAAAAAATAATACTTGTATTCTCACAATGTAACCTGTTCAAAAGCATATATAAATATGTGAAACAAAATAAAAAGCTTGTTGGACATTTAAATGCTTGATGTGTTAAGATTCATTAGTAATGATCCTCGTCTGACTTTGTGCTGCGTTCCTGGGAGTTGTTGGAGGCTGGGATTTTAAATTGCCTATGATTTAGAAAAAAAAGAAAAGCCTGTAACACACCCTAACCACTGGGAAATGAGGCCAGCACCATTTAACTGGACATTTGAGAGCTGGAAGATTACTATTTGATGCCGTCACTTTGTTTTGGAAGGAAAAACATGTTGTGTCATTTTAGTTGAATGCATGATGCTTTCATGGTACTCTTGGTACACTACTTCAGGGGTCGAAGTAGTAATAACCACCACTTGTTTGTGCATTAAAGAGATTTGCATCAGTTATGATGAAAAGTAGACCTTGTAACTAAACACATTCTTGATGGTTTTCCTTCCCTAAAGGGAACAGTGGCTGCAGTATTAATGTAGGAACAAACACAAGAGACGTGTGCAGAGATGGAAAAGTGGTCGACCGAAATATCTTGCTTGAAGTGATGTATTGTTTTTATACTTCTTGTGTAGGGGAATTTTTTTTACAGAACAGAGTTTGAAGTAGTTTCTTCCAAAGGTGTCAGTAAACATAATAAAGGGACAGACAGGGTTGTTTTTGTACAAGTCATTTTGTTCTTCTTGAGCATGAATGTTAATCTACAGTACTGTATCATAATCTAAAATCCACTTTTCAATTGAAAAACAGCTTTATTTTTTTTTTTTCAAGCTTGCTGCAATACATTTTCCAGCTAATCCAAGAGGGTTTAAACTGGTTCATTTAGCTTAAGAGGCAGGAGACTTTGCTCAACTCATGGAGGAACACTTAAAGGTGCATTATGTAGTTTTGGGGAAATAATTTTAATCAGAAGAGAAAGATCTTCATTGACCAATTATGCTTAAACAGACTTAATAAACAAACTCTTTGTTTTCATGACTGACAACACAATTCCATACTGTTTTACTTTGTTTATATTTGGCGGACCCTGCCACCTTTGTAGCTTCAAACAGTGTTCTGGGGACCTTATTTTCCTCTGAGAACAGCTTGTTTATTCAGTCATGGAAAAAATTAATACTTAAGAGTTGTTTTTATTATTACCTCATCCATGTTGTAAATATTAAAATTCAGTTTGAATTTCTTCTACAAAACTACATAGTGCCTCTTTAACCCCTAAGTTTATCAAAACATTTCTAAATCACCACAGTTTGAGATACATGGAGTAGAAGGTACAATATTTGTAGTAGCTGCATAAAATGGAAATACTCTGAAATACTGAAATGTGTCCATCCTGCAGAATTGCACTCCAAAGATACTACGTACGCCTGCAGCGTCTACTTTGAGTACCATGTAATGTTAACAGTTAAAGTTGACACACAGCTGTAAAACCTCCACTCTGAAAGTGATTAAATCCAGTATAACTTATTAAATTAAGGGCGTGCGCGCGTTGTTTATTTATAACCATGAGGTTATAGCAATGAGGCGTATTATCCTAATTATTCAGCCTGAAGGTGTACGCTCGATGTGCGCGCCCGCCTCCTGACGTTGACATTTCCTACAGCCGTGAACGCAGCGCGCCGCTCGGCTCATTCCAGCAGTGTCCCGCTGTCGGACAGTCTGTGTGAACTCGGGAGGGGAAGAGCAGCGCTGCCGCTAAAACTCCAGGATTTACACTCTGCCATTTTGAGGAAAACCGGCCGACATCAGCGTTGCAGGCGCGTCCACTAAACACGAGTCATGCCCCGGATTAGTGAACTACCTCTGTCATTTTGTGAGTATTTCTCTCCTGCGGTTGCACTCAGGTGTGTTTTTAAGAGAGTTAAACGAGTTAAAAGCCAGTGTTGTGTGGCGCTGACTCGCTCTGTTGTCAGTGTCGGTTATGAGTGAATGGCGCATGTTGTGCTCAATGAAACGTACGCAAAGTGGAGAGCGACAACTTTACTCAGGCTTCGCATCAAAACAAAGGCGGAGAAGTGGACCCTGAAGTGGGCCTCACTGTCCCGGGACATGGGCCTGGCTCTGTTGTG